>NC_067157.1:30566806-31166806 GCF_903995435.1 Acomys russatus | reverse complement strand
TTTTTTTGAGACAGGGTTTCTCTGTGTAGCCCTGGATGTTCTGGACTCACTTTGTTGACCAGGCTGGACTCGAACTCACAGAAATCTGCCTGCTTCTGCTTCCCCCAGTGCTCTGATAAAGACATGCACCACCACATCTGGCTAATAGTAGGTTTTCACATGGCTTCCCCATACCTCCTTCATGCCATTTATCTCTCATTCCTTCCTCTTCGTCTGCACTACTCTCCTCCTTCCTACTCCAGTAATGTCCAATTGGGATTTTTATTTTAAACCTCTGGCCTGGTCAGATATCAATCAAAGAAAACCTTTTAGTTAGGAAGTTACAAGAGGTAATCTGGAAAGCAAAGTAAGAGATTGGATCGGAAACATTTTCACCTGGAGCAGAGTAAATAGGTACTGTTCAGAACCCAGAGTCTCAAGAAGCTAAATATCAGAACTGAAGAAGCTAACTATCATAGCAAAGTTGCCTAAAACAGCCGCACTGTGTCCTGGCTTTGGGCCTTAGAACTGAGACTATGCCGTGTTGCTTTCACTTGAACATTACTCCGTTTGTATTCTGCCCTCATTATGGGCAAAGGGTCCTGGCTATTAGACAGTTTTATGAGTTGAGTGAAGGCTGAAACAGACCCTGGGATCTCTAGCAAGTTGCTAACCACATGCACGGCCAATTGTCCTCAGGAAAAAAGTTTCTAACACAGTTTGCACATATTCCTGGTTCCTCCAGCCCACATCCTTTAGCGTTTATTTTGCACCATTTATTTTCATACTACAAGGACCGTTTCTTTCATTTGAGGAACAACTAAACAACTTCAGGAAAAATAAAACACAAAGTAAGCTATCTGTGTTTGAAAAAGCTATTCAAATATCTACCCCCTAAAAACAACAAGGGGGGCGGTTATTATACTTACTCTTTCATTTCCCAAACAAAGGAAGTAAATTCTTTCATCACTTTTTTGGTAAATCACACTGACCTCAACTTTTAAAATAATAGTTTCCTTGACAGCCATTTAATAATTGTGAGTGATCTACAGCTTGATTATAAAGTGTTCATCCAATGATCTATTTCCTTTACCCCAGAGGCCAACTACAAAGCTAGAGCATTATCTTGGTGATATTTTTAATAACTTCCCATGGGATTACAAGCTCCAACCAGCACTGACTCTGCAAAGGAGTTAGTCGTGTAATTTCACAGATTAGACACCACAGGGTTACTAGTGAGAAATTTTGGTTTGGTGATAAACTTTCTTTTCAGAAATATTTTGAGAGGCCCGTAACCTTTGGCTGACACCCAGCGGGGCTATTAGTGTACCCAAGGATGTGCTAACCAAACCCACAAGAGTCATTGGAACGTCTTTTCTTGAAAGCTGATTGTAAGGATTTTTGTAAAAAATAAAGACTCTATTAACAGATGGAAAGGACAGAGAAAAATAAAAAGAGCCAAGTAGAAAAAAAAAAAAAAAAAAAAAAAAAACAAACAAACAACAATAAGAATAAAAGGTAACTTCCGCTGATTGGCAAAGCTTCAGTTCCCAGTGTCTTACCAACCGTATGTTCGAGATGGAAAGTGCAGTTCGTATTTCAGTGTCATGCTGCCCTCCGTTCATAAACATGTATCATCCATCACTAAATATTTAGATCAGGATTGTTGGAGCTGAGCTCTGTGCCAGGGGTAAGAGGATTAATTCCTTTCAAGGTCCTCACATGATGGATTTTCCACTGAAGTAAACATCCGAGAAGTACTCACACTGAAGCCATAAAATTTATAAATAAAGTTTAAAGTTTAATTAAGTCAACATTATTTAAAGTGGTTGTCATATTTTATGGCAAACGTTTCATGTTTATTTTGCATGGCTCCTCATAAATAGCCCCCCCTGACCGGACAAAAGGCCCAGCTAGGCTAAAAGGTCTGGACTTGGGGCCAGAAGTTGAGGAATTTTTGAATTGGGGATAATGGAGCTCTTCCCCATCATGCTTAGCGTGCGAATTAAACTGTGAGGCAGCAGCATCCAGCTCCGAAAGAACGCTTAGAAAACTCCTCCACGACTTTATCAATCAGACTGTGGGAAAATGATACACTCACGTGGGAAGAAATAGAAACTAATAAATGAAGCATAGTTGGAGTAAGAAATAGAAAAATTAATTGCTTTTCAAGTCCTTCAAATAATAGAAAGCATAAAAGAGAAAAAAGTTAATGAAAAGTTAGTTCACATTTTTATTTGCCTCAACGTTTTTCGTGGGGAAACACAGCACTTGAAAACAGCTAAAGTTAACCTCAAGGTTGCTTTGTAGCTGAGGATGACTTTGAACTCTGATCCTCCTGGTTCTACCTCAGAAATGTTAGCATTTAGAGTAGTGGTTCTCAACCCTTTCACAGAGGACCACCCTGCATATCAGATGTTTACGTTAAGATCCACAGCAATAGCAAAATTACAGTTATGAAGTAGCAACAAAAATACATTTATGGTTGGGGATCTCCACAACCTGAGGAACTGTATTAAATGGTCAAGGCACAAGAAAGGTCAAGAACCACCGATTTAGAGGCACATGTCATTGCATTCAGTTAAAATGCCTTTTCTTAAAAGGTGGTTCATCAGATGTGCGTGACCCCCCAAAGCACAGTAATTTAGGGCACCTGATATTTCTTTCTTAATATCAAATCAGGAGTTCTTACACTCCTGATGTACATGGCATCGTACAATGACTTCAGTGTTTAAAAAGAAGTGTGAAGGCATTAACACAGCTAATGGGAGCTCTTTGGCAGAAGTCAAAGCACAGTTGTTCACATACTAAGGACGTGTATAGTAAAAGCTCCTTTGGCCTGAATGTCAGTGCAGTGTAAAGAGGCTGCTGTAGCTGTAGCCGACCTCCAGCGCACCAGCGCCGTGTGAAGAGACTGCTGGGGCTGTTGTAGACCACCAGCGCACCAGTGCCGCCTTGATGCTTTGTGAGTGAGGCCTGAAGAAGTTGACTGCTGGCTACACGGATCTAGAAACTGATAGTTTCTCACTATCCTCTTCCTGCTCTCCTACCCACAGTGCTCATACTTGACCTGCAGAGCAAAGTATGGCAGGTGTAACCACGGTCTTTGAGAGGAGGGGCACAAAGCTGGGGAGAGCCCACTACTGCCCCTAGTGGCTCTTCCCACATATACTTTTACAACCAGGTGGTCTGGTATAAGAGATTCATCACAGTCTGCCATTTTCCCCGGGGGGAAGTAAAGATGTATGCACAGTCTACAATCCTACATGGCCAGGGAACCGTGAACTAATGGTATCAGTTGCCAGTGCCATCGTGACCACATCTTTAAAGTTATACAGTAAATTAAATACAAAATATCTTCCCAAATTACTAAATTATAGCTGAGAATGACTTAATTTTTCTTCTAAATTGGGTCTCTTTCTGCGTTTTGAAAAGCCCCCAATCATTCATACATATGGGGAACATTTTCCATCATTCTGAAATTTGTCAAGCAAAACAAAAATTCATCTTATTCTTTTTCCTTAGACAATATCTTTTTGCATGTTCACTTTCAGAATATTAAATTTAACATTTAATATTTTATTTTTTAGGTGCAGTGAACTTTATTGATGGTATTCAAGAGAGTAGGGCTTCCTGGGCTCCTTCCATTATTCTGGGGTCTAAGATGGATACTGTGAGGGGAGATGCTCAGTGTCAGGGGCTGAGTTGGAACAGGGACTCCTCAGCAGCCGAGGGCCTCTCTCTTGCTGGGGTGGGTGGTCCAGGGATTCTTACTTCCTGGAGGCCATGTAGGCCACGAGGTCCACCACCCTGTTGCTATAGCCATATTCATTGTCATACCAGGAAATGAGCTTTACAAAGTTGTCATTGAGAGCAATGCCAGTCCCAGCATCAAAGGTGGAAGAGTGGGAGTCACTGTTAAACTCCCAGGAGACAACCTGGTCCTCAGTGTAGCCCAAAATGTTCTTTATTGGGCCCGCAGATGCCTGCTTTACCACCTTTTGGATGTCATCATGCTAGGTGGGTTTCTCCAGTCTACATGTCACATCCACAATGGACACGCTGGGCTTAGGAACATGGAAGGCCATGCCAGGGAGATTCCTGTTCAGCTCTGGGATGATCTTGCCCAAAGCCTTGGTGGCACCAGTGGATGCAGGGATGATGCTCTGGGGAGCCCCATGGCCATCATGCCACAGCTTTCCAGAGGGATCATCCACAGATGTCTGGGTGGCAGTGATGGCATGGACTGTAGACATGAGTCCTTCCATGATGCCAAAGTCATCAAGGATGACCTTAGCGAGGGGGGCTAAGCAGTTGGTGGTGCAGGAAGCATTGCCGACAATTTTGAGTGGCTTGTCATACTTCTTGTGGTTCACACCCATCACAAATATGGGGGCATCGGCACAAGGGTTGGAGATGCTGACCCTTTTGGCTCCACTTTTTATGTGAGCCCTGTTCTCCATGGTAGAGAAGACACCAGTAGACTCCACAAAGTACTCAGCACCAGCATCACCCCATTTGATGGAAGACAGTGATGGGCTTTGGTTGATGACAAACTCCCTGTTCTCAGCCTTGACTATGCCATTGAGCTTGCCATGGGTAGAATCATACTGAAACATGCAGACCATGTAGTAGAGGTCAATGAAAGGGTCATTGATGGCAACAATGTCCACTTTGCCAGATAAGAAGCAAGCCCTGGTAACCAGGCGCCCAATACGATCAAATCCGTTTACTCCGACCTTCACCATTGTGTCAAAGGATGAAGCTGGCACTGGACGAGAGGATGTGGCTGTCGCTGGAACAGGGAGGAGCAAAGAGCCAACATTTAATATTTTAAATGTGAGGAATAGTTGTAAATTGAATGAGTAAACATCCAGTTAAATATGTATACTTGAAACAACATTTTGATGTTAAAAGAAATATAAGTTGATTTAAGAATTAAGGTGTACACTATTACCTAGAAAGTCCACAATTTCTTATTTCTTTAATTTTTCTAATCTATACATAATTTTCTGTGTAAAATTTAATGCCAAATAATTTTCTTTCCATAGTACTTCCTATGTCAAAAATAACAAAACTATTCTGCTTTTACAGGATTACATATTTTATGAAATAAACCCCATGAAAAGGAAGAGAAATAAGAATATACAAATTTTACGTGAAAAGAGCATTTCAGTTATATTTCTTTTTATTGGGAGACAAAAACATCATGCCAGATGCAGTTAAATTTTCTGAGTATGTGTTGGGAAAATACTAATCCTAAATGAGCTACTTATTATTCCGACCTCAGCCACAGGCTCATCAAAAGGGATGCTGAAACCTACTAACAGTCACTAAGACAAAATACCACATGTCCCCACACTCCTGGAAGATGTGTTAGTGTTTGTCATGTACAAAGGGCTGTCAGGACAGCTTTACATGTCCTCTCCTAATTTGTAGCTGTTAAACTCAGATTTTGTTTTCTCTGTTGATCTTCAGTAATATTCACACATAAACTTTTAGGTATCGAAAACGAAATTGAGGAAATTACCACCATCACTCAGTTCTTGGATTAAAAAAAGAACCCAATTTGAATATTGTAAATTGCATGTAACATTTTTAATGTATGGGTCACCCAACTGTATCGATATTTTAATGAATAGGAGGAAAATGCCGACCACAAAATTGTACTTTCTTTTCCACTGTGCCATTTGCTAAGAGAAATCTTTTTTTCATTTGCACCTAACCTCAGTTAACTAACTTTCGGAGTGCGCTTTTCACTGCTTATAAGCTGTGGGCCACAAAGGGCCACTGTTAGTTAACTCCATTGACGCTCTTTGTTCAAGGGAAGTGTGTGTGGCGAGTGACTCTGATGTTTGAGCTACTATATTGCATTCTATAATGGAGCCAGAGTGAGGAGAGAAAGGGATAGTGAGACGAAACCTTTCCTATAATTAACCCTGAGACCATAAACCTTAGTTTTTCTATCAATAAAAGATCCATGTAGAAAGAGACACTTTTAAAGCAGAATAAATAAGTAATGTATATGCTCCTAAGCATAGGTTTCCAAATGCCTGCTACAAATATATCAATTATTCCTCAAATATCTGTTGAATATCTCCTGTAAAACACGTTGAAGAGATGGACTCATACTTTTAATATGGGGTGAAAAAATTCCTTTAGAAATCTGTAAGTTTTATATAAAAGCATATACCTGCACTTAAAAATGTTTATACAAATATGATTTTAATATATTTATATTTACTCTAAATAAAACACATACAGGGTATACAAATGTGGATTGTTCTGTGGGTTGTTTTTTTAAAAAAATCATATCTTTAATAAAAGGAGGAGTGAATAAAATTTAATTCTTAGTCCAGTTAGTTCCTAAATGTCATCAGTTCCCCAGGTTTTCAGATATGACTGAAAACGTGAACTTAGTAGGAGATTTTCTTCCCTTTTTATCCTTTACCATCTTACAAAAATAAGCCTAAGGAAGAATCTGCAATAAATATAAATATTGCTGTTTTATCTATAGCACAAGTCTAGTATTTTCATCTATTCTGCCCAAACTACAAATCCTAGTGTTATTTATTACCTCACTACAACGTAAAAATGTAAATGAAGAGCCGCTACATTCCCCTGCTAGAATGCTTTGGTTCAGCCATAATTTGACCATGCTTTCCGAGCTAGCGTGTGATTTCTGTTTAATTTTATTACGAGTAACCAAGAGAGACAAACCACACAGGTAGCGATCGAAACTATGAACAAGAAAAACTAAAATTCACTTTCCAATAGCCTTAACGTGGCCTCACAGTGAGGCGATTTTACTTAAAACATCCACATGAGTTCTCAGAATGCACCCTACGTCCACTTCCCACATGGCTGCAACCTCACAGTGGAAGAATGCACTAGCAGGACATGCAGCAATTAAAACCACGGATTCACAGCACAGGAAGAGCAGACAGTCTCAAACACTGGAGACACTCCACAGTAAGTCCGTCTTGACTTAATGCAGCCTTAAAGAAGCAACTAGGCTCTTCACGTGTATCTCATCAGGTGGTCCGCTGTGCTATCTTACAGTTGGGTGACCACAGATGTCAATCATCTGCTGTGTCTTCCATGAGACTTAGAAGATGTCCTACCAGAAGACATATGTTTAAGGAGATAGGACTCCAGCTTTGAAGAATAAATTACCTGTTTAAAAATATATATAACTGCAGTCTTTGCACCTTCTGGAACCAAACCAAGCCTTAGTTTAAAAACTGAGAAATACTCTAATTGAACATAAAAACTCCAAAATGAATGTGGCGTCACAGAGATGTCAATATGAAGACTTTTTTTTGGAAGAAAAGGTGTGGTAGATTGTGGGGGGAAAAGTGGCCATAGACTTCTTTCAGCAATGTATTTCCCCCTGTAAAAGAACTGTACTGCTACTCCCAACCAAAGGTGCACACTTCTGCACTCCTGGAAAACTGTTTTCAACCATATGACTTGCCTAACCAATGAATATGGTGAGTGTGACACATCCCATTGGGGCTTGGCAGTTGCCAGAAAGATTTCCATCACAGCTGGAGAAAGCCTAGGCCAGCCCTGCAGGACAGGAGGATTCTGGGTCCCTGGCTGGCACCCTGCCCACTGCCTGCGAAGGAGAGAGGCAATGAAATATCCTACCCTATCTAGCCAAGGAATCAGGTGACCACAGTCATCACAGATGAAAGCAGGAAGATGCAGGAACAAGCGCTGAATTCTGGACCTTGTAGTTTGTTAAGATAGAAAATGCTTTGATACAGTAATTAAACATAGACAGACAGACATGCATGCACACACATAGGCACACACACACACATACACACACATGTGCACACACACTTACACACACATGAACACACACACATTACACTCACGTACACACACATACACACACACTCTCTCTCTCACACACACACGCATGCACACACATACACACATGTGTACACACGCGCACGCAAACACACCATGAATTCCTGTTCATTTCACCAGCAATGGTGTGCTTGTAGTCTTTTTCATACCTAACTTTTCTTTGTGATCAACTTATGCTTTTAGTAGATGGCTCGACTTCAGCGGAACGCCTTTTCTCTGGAAAACATCAACTGAGTTATTCACCGAGGAAGCCACAGTTTCATTAGAATTCTGTCTCTGGAAGCAAACGGTGTTTGTCACAGCTGTAATCTCAAGGGTCTCTGCAGTCAGATGAACAGTAGGTAGAGATTAAGTCACAGCTTGACTTCCAGGAGCCCTAATTGTCTTCCGCCTTGGGAGCTCCTTCCTCCACAGACAGATTGGCAGGCTACAGATTACGACTGCTTTGGGAGAAAACTAAACACACGAACATCACATATTATTCAAATTAAAAGTTTTCTATTTCTGCTAATTCTAAAGGAAATGAAAGATTTCTCTGGATTCCTGAAAGCAAATGTATTCTGGCATGGGGCCTTTTCTCTGTGTCTTATAAATAAGTCAGCTTAGCTAGACGGTAAACAAGATGACATAGAGGGACAGTGGTGGCACACACCTTTAATCTGGCATTCAGGATGCAGAGGCAGGTGGATCTCTGAGTTCGAAGCCAGCCTGGTCTACATAGTAAGGTGTAGGACAGCTAAGGCTACACAGAGAAACTCTGTCTCAAAAAAAAAAAAAAAAAAAAAAAAAAACCAACAACAACAACAAACAAAAAACAAAAAAAAAAAAAAGAGAAAGAGAAAGAAAGAAACAAAAATGAAGTTATTTTCTTCTTTCTTTTCTTTTCCTCCTTTCAGACCTTCAGCCCTGCCAGTTCATAACCACACACACTGTGTGTGTGTGTGTGTGTGTGTGTGTGTGTGTGTGTGTGTGAGAAATGTTCGGCTTCTTATGTGTAAAGAAGATAAACTACGCAGCCTGGTGCTCTACATGTACCTTTCACAACCTGAGGTGGTTTTGTCATAGAGGCAACTGCAGAGGATCTCGGAGGACAGAACCATTCATAGCTTACAACGGTTAAAAAAAAAAAAAAAAAAGGAAAAAAGAAAGGAAAGAAGTTCAACACAAGGGAATCTTCAATATAAACATTAATAGTTTCCCACATCTTTGTTTAGAGAATAGCCCGAGGATTTCTAAACTTTTAGATCTTATTCATTCCAGAGCTGGTTCACTTATGGCCACATAAATCTTGGCCCTTTAGAAGTTCCAAGATTAAAATTCTTTGGAAACTAGAGTCCCAGAGAGCTCACAGGTGATTCGTATAAAGCAAATCTGATGTGGGACACTCCAGAGCCCGGACACGCTCTGAGATCATCCGAGCCTCGCTCTCACGTGAGTTTAGAGAGCGCAGATTCAGAAAAGACGCTTTGAAAGAGTATCTTGGTAAAAGTTAGACTATTCCCCTTTAAAAATAACTAGTTTGCGTGTCTTTTTTTTTTTTTTAACTACAAAGGAAAGACTTCTTCGGTGTCGTTATTAGCTACTTTCTATTGCTCTGATAAAATACTATCACCAAAAGCAGTTTGAAGTTTCAGGTTTTGTTCCAGAGGACTGGAAGTTCATGGCGGTGGGGCAGGAGGCTCCACTTGGACATAGAAAGCACAGGAGTGACCTGGAGTGTGGCGAGGCTGTATATTCTTCTTTGTTTGTTTGCTTGCTTTGTTTTTCAGGACAGGGTCTCTCTGTGTGGCCTTGGCTGTCCTGGACTCGCTTTGTAGACTAGGTTGGCCTTGAACTCACTGAGATCTGCCTGCCTCTGCCTCCCCGAATGAGTGCTGGGATTACAAGGCTGAAGCCTAACCCCAGTGACAAACTTCCCATGCAAAGCTGCCCCTCCTAAGGCTTCCACACCAGCACTGCCAACAGGGGTCTCTGTTCAAATTCATGAGCCTACAGGGCATTTCTCATTTAAATCCTCACACGCTGCAGAGAGCTCACAGTTAGCTCTTTCTGAGGTGAAAAGTGAAAACCATGCGCTATGGGTTGGTTGTGTGAGTGCCCCTCCAATGTCCATGTTCAAGATGTCCCCAGGGTGGCATGGTTTATGTGTGATGTCACTGAGGAGGTCACTCTGAATGGGATTTGGGGATTCCATCCATGCAGATTTCTCTTCGGGTCCCTAGCTAGTGAGATAGGCAGTTTATTCTACCAATCTATGCTTACCAGAAACCCAAAGTATGCAGCCACTTGCTCTTACGCTTGAAACCCTAGACATCAACCAGCAAAATTTCCTTTCTCTTGTAAGACAATGACACTAGGTATTTTCTTATAGTGGCAAAAAGCTGAACAATTCTCTATGCAAAGGTTGCGAGGCAAGACGTAACTGCAAAATATGTTTTATTGCCTGTATTTAAACAATCTTGTTTTATTTTTAGATTAGTGCTTTAGGAAGCTTATCTATAAAGTTTCCAATGTAGAAAAGTAACTGAAGTTAATGAAAAAAGAAAGTGAAGTTAAAATTAAAGCTACATTCCCCCCCCATCTCAGAGCTCCACAAACTCCTGAATTTTGTATAGAAGGTTCTATAACTTCTTTCCTTAAATACTGCTAGTTTTTGAAATGAAAAGGCCATAAAAAATAACCACATATATTCTATAATGAAAAATATTCCAGAAGTTTCTGTTACTTGTGCCCATTAGGGCTATAATTTCACCAATATCTTCAATCTATTCTTTGTTCTACTTCACCACCCTCCGTGGTTTATCTGACTTGTCATTTTCCCCTCCAGTTCATCCTCTTCTCTGGAGTTCATTATTTTCTCACCACAGGAATCATCGCCTAATCTTTTACTAAACACTGTTCCTTGGGGTTGTGTAATTATGGCTCGAATATTTGAAGCCCAAAGGTAGAAAGAAGAGAAGGTAAGGACCACTTTTCACTACCTCCTACACTCACTTCCTCAATTAGTCCCATGAAGGCCCCATATAAGCAAAATAGAACACTCTTCTCTATCTGACACCCTAGGACCCCTAGGAGATACCAAAAGTTTCTAGAAATGACACGTGTTTATATCCAAGCCATCTTTCCAAGTATCTTCATCAATCTAGGAAGTATCTCAAACCCATATCTTTTAGTTTGGAAAGTATTACTGAATTCTTCAAAAATAGTATGAACAAGTGTGCTGACCTAGAGCAGAGCCATTGTTTGGATTTACAGAGATGGTTTCCAGGTGCAACATAACAGAGTCCCAAGCCAACAGCAGGAGGAATGGCAGCATCTCAAGGCTCATTCCTCATGCTCAGGTTTGTCACATATTCATTCTACTGTCATCACATCTTCCAAGGTCACAGGTCACAAGGGATATGAAAGCTACTCTCAGTTTTCTGGATGGAGTAAAATGTTTGGTGATACGATTTTAGACAATACAATAAATACATTAATGAATTATTTAATCAATTATTAAATTAAAACGGGAAGGCATGCATGAGATCCAAATTCCTTTATGTGTGTGTGTGTGTGTGTGTGTGTGTGTGTGTGTGTGTGTGTGTGTGTTTTAAAGATTATTGTGGCCTATTCTGCTTATTTTCTCAGCCCCATCTTGTGCTTCTGTGGCCTTGTTCAATCTCTCTGCCTGACTTCTCTCAGCAAGAACTTCACTTGGTATCTTTTCTCCCCCCTCAAGACAGCATTTCTTTGTGTACCCTTGGCTGTCCTAGACTTGATTTGTGGACCAGGCTGGCCTCTGGAACGCACAGAAATCCACCTGCCTCTGCCTCTGCCTCTACCTCCCCAAGGCACACAGGTGTATACCACTGCCCTGGCCTCATTGAGTATCTTGTTGTCCCACCCCTCCTACTTCCGGGTTGGACTTCTTTACTCTGTGATCCATAAGCAACATAAGCATCTTTCTATCATCACCTCTACCACATAACTCGGCCTTTGTGGTTTTCTTAATTGCTTCGCTTGTGTGACTATCTTTTAGTTTGTGCTGCAGTGTGCACATTACAGACAGGAGCCATGGGGCTTTGACAGCTCAGCTCTTAAAATAACGCTGACCTCATGGTAGGCGAACATGGGTTAGATGTATAGTTGTTCTCCACAGAATGCTTCACAGGCACCGAGTAGATCGGCTCAACAGTTCCAGTCAGGACACGCACGCCCTTTCAGTGCTACGGTTTGGATATCAAATAACTGTCAAAGGCCGGTGCGTTATGAGAACCTGGTGCTCAATGCGAGGCACTATTGCAAAAGTGATACCTTTAGAAGGCGGAGCCTACTGAGAGGAAGTTACACGATTGGAAGATCTCTACTTCTTCCTGTCTCTTTGCTTCTAGGCTGCCATGTGTCATAGAGCTCTCCATACCTGCTGATATTCTTTCTGCCTTGCCTTGGGCCTTGAACAAAAAGGGGGCAAGTGACCACAGACTGAAATCTATAGAACCATGAGCCAAGGTAATCCTTTCCTCTCACGATTACTTCAAGTGCTTGTTAGGCTAATGGAAAGCTAATTAACATGCTCATTAGTTCCTTTCGTGTCATCTGAGCATTTGTCACAGCCCACCACTGAATTCTTAAGATTGAATGACCCATCACATAATTACAACCTTTCGCAGTTGTAATTTTCCAGCATGGATTTTGAGATGGCTCAGAAAGAAAGCAATTTCATCATGTTCCTACAGATAGATTCTTCCCTGGCTCAGGTAGAGGTTCTTGGATTTCATCAGCCTTTCCCTTGCTTGGATGTTTGAACTGTTCACCTTTGTCATCAATTCCGTCATTGTGCCAGCACGCAATTTTACATTTTATCCTCATTCGTAAATTAACTTTGAAGTTTAGTGCTCTGGCTAAAATGCAGAAAAGTTGATGTTTATCTCCATGTTTTCTTGTCTTACTATCTTACTCTTCTTTTTAAAAGTGTTTTTAGTTGCTATAGAATGACTGCCCTTCCCCGTCGCTTTCCTCACGTCAGCCCTCCCAAGTACCATTCCTCCAACTTCTCCCACGCCCCCATTCCCAAACTGATGGCTTCTTTTACTTTGATTATTGAATGCCAGGAAGTCTGAAGTGAAACAATCTTTCTTAGATACGGTGCATAAATATAGACTTGAGCAATGGCAATATCAATGGACATAATAGTGTGGAGGGGGAAGATTTTCACAGGGTCCCACACCTAGACAAAGGCCTAGTGACTGCTGGGAAAAGGAGACTTCATCTCTCCCAGGGATCAGCCCCTTCATTGCTTGGCCAATATAGAGCGGTCAGCCCTGAAACTGTGTAGAGCAAAAGTGGACTCAGCAACTTATGTTTATGTATTTCTCTCTCTCTCTCTCTCTCTCTCTCTCTCTCTCTCTCTCTCTCTCTCTCTCTCTCTCTCTCTCATTTATTTGCTCATGTGTTTCTGCGTGCAGGGCACAGCTTTGGAGTAATACCATAGCACAACCTTGAAAGGTCAGTTCTTTCCTTCCACCATGTGGCTTATGGAGACTGAACTCAGGTCCCCCGGGGTCAGCATCGCTAGCATTATCTGTTCAGCCATCTTGTTGGCCCACGGTCTCCTTTCATAATGGCAGAAACAGCAGTGGAATTTTTTTCTTAGATTTTTATCTTATTTTATATGTATGAGTGTTCTGCCTGCACGTAGGTATGCAAGTATGTCATGTACATGCAAAGCCCTTAGAGGCCAGAAGGAGGCATATGATCCCCTGGAACTGGACGTACCATGGTTGTGTGCGTATTGGACACTGAACCCAGGTCATCTGTAACAGCACATGCTCGTAACCACCAAGCCATCTCCAGGCCCAAGTGCCAGCTCTCCGACCTGTCCCAAATGCACCCCTACTGTTTACCTCTCAGCCATCACATTTGTCTCCATCTACTCTCCCCAGGGGCTACTGGAAGGAACTCCTGGGGCTCCTCCATCTCCTTAGTGAGAGGCAGTGACTGTGTACCAGTGTCTGCCTCTGAGCCCTGCCTGTCATGGAGTCCTTTCTGTCTTGGCATCTGCTGCACTCTCATATTCTGTTTCTCTCATCGTCATGGGGGGAGGGGGGAGCAGGGGGAGGGGAGGGCGCTGCAGAAGCTACATCCTCAACAGCTCAATAAATGTTTACTGAATGAGACCTTTATTGGGCCAATCCTGTTGCATTTGCCTGTTGTTGTTGTTGTTGTTGTTATGGAGAGTCACAGGATGTGGCTCCTTGTTTTGTTACAAGTTCAGGCTCTGAGCAAAGGAAGCTAAGACTGAGGACTTCACAAGCTCTTCCTCCTTTGTTGTCCAGCACAGATGGTGATAACACTGATAGGATCTTATAAGGATTAGTGAATCAACACACAAACATTGAGTTCTAGACAATTGCATTTGATAATAACAGTACTAAGTTTTTGAGAGATGTTGATTTCATTATTGCTAAATTTTCACCCATTCTTTCTTCCCTTCTGTTTTCCCTCCCTCCCTTCCTCCTTCCGTCCCTCCCTCCCATCTCTCATTCTTTTCTTCTCTTGCTCCTGCTCATTTGAATTCAATTTTCTTTCTTCCTTTCCTATTTTTTTCCTCCTTACAATCAACTCGCGACCTCCTAGCGAGGGAGAAGGACCTGCTCCAAGGAGTCACACAAACAAATGCGCCCCTTGTGAGGCGAGGTCCTCTTGATGTGACATTTAGAGATGGAGTAAACAGTTGCACTGTAGCAGTTGTCATGCCCAGTCAGGAATGTGACTGCAGGACAGCCTGCTGTGGCCTGGATGTACAAAGAATCTCCCCAAAGGCAGAGAGACATTTCTAGGATGTAATTTACATCACACCTGCAACACAGTCCTGTGGAAAGCCTCAGGATAGTTTCTCCATACCCAGTGCCATCTCAAATCCCTCTCAGAACCTTTTTAGAGCTGGTCTTTGTTTTTAATTGGAAAAAAGGACTTCAGCCTACGTCATGGGAGCATATGACTTTAACCCTCAGAGGATGATTTCTCTGGAAGGCAGGTTGTCCTACTATTTCTTCTTCAAATATTATCATAAGGATGGAATTTAAAAGGCAGCATCACTGGTCTTCATGCAAATATTGAATTGCCCGTGGCCTCTCTGATAGCATCAACATTTCAAAGTGATCTGTCTGTGTGTATAAGTTTGCTTTTAGTCATAATAAATGTCTAGGAAAAACTGAATGTATGTGTTTGTTGTAGAAAGACTGTTATTCTTATGATTTTATGAGTAATTGTGACAAGGATAATTGGTTTGGTTATTAAGAGTCTCTGCAACACTGGGATAGGTAATGTGGAATATTGTATACAGTAGGCATGGAGTGATTATTTTAGAGATAAATGATGTGGTGGTTTGAAAAGAAATTGGCTGCATAGGCTCACACATTTTAATATTTGGTCATCGGGGAGTGGTGCAGGTGATAAGATGACGGAGGAAGGGTCTGTGTTTGTGTTGGCTTCCTCAATATGTAGTGTATCCATCAGAGAAATGTAGCCAGTAGCACTTACTAAGATAGATTTACTAAGATATGTATTACAAGGAATCACCTTGTGCATTTCTGATGACTGGCAAAGCAAATCCATATTACGTAATGCAGCCATGAGGAGAAACATCCAGGGAGGTCCTGGCATAATGTTGCTTTGAAGGGCAGAGTTTCCACTTCCTCCAGTGAGCCTCGGTTCTGATCTCAGGAATTTTGATTATCTTTCTGCATGCAGTCTACTGGTTATGGAGTTTATGTTTATCTGAAAAAGGTCTTCAACTCAAAACCTAGATTAGCATTTGGTTCACTAAGTAGATACTTAAGTCAGCTGAGTAGACATGTAAAGCCGACTGGCCACCACAACTGCCTCCATCTCGGGTGACTTCCACTTACATCATTTGAACTTACACTCACATGCTCAATAGCTACATAAAGATAACAGGAAAAGCCCATACATTCTACTCATGGGTAGCATGAGTCACCTAGCTTCTCTATGATCCCAGATGTGCTAACAGAAGACACTGTGAAGTCCTTGGTCTGTAGTTTAATATAGTACAATAGAGTTAACACATATTCTGTTAGAGGAAGAGAGGACAGGTGAAAGAAGAACTGTAAAAATATGTGTTAAACACAATAATGAACATTCATAGTTAAAGAATGGCATCAATAACTACTAGGGTCCCCCTTTCTGCAACTGGTATTTGATCATAATTGATCCAGTATTCATTTGTTTGCTGACAACAGGTGCTTAAAACTGTCATTTATTTTACCTGAAGCAGAGCGTGTTTAGTATTCGCTCTTGAATAATTAGGGGCATTAGCGGTCTTGCTGGGATTGGATCTCTGTGCCCCATGGACTTTAATTACAGGTCGTGGTAGGCCTAGGAGACTCCTCAAGCTGACTCTTGTTTTCCACATGCACATATTTTTATTGATCCTTATTGTGCTGGTAGGAACCTAACTTCCCCTTTGGCTGTCAATGTCAATCACTTCAGCTTTTGATGTACTTTCATCTTAAAGATAATAGTCCACCCACACAAATTCTCCTTTTGGTTGTGAGCTGAGCATGTTCAGTCACATAACTTATTAAGAGTATCTCAACAACTTCTTCTTCTTTTTCTTTTTCTTCTTCTTCTTCTTCTTTTTCGTCCTCCTCTACCACCACCTCCTCCTCCTCCTTTTTTTTTTTTTTTTTTTGAGACAGGATTTCTTTGTGTAGCCTTGGCTGTCCTTGACTCATTTGTAGACCAGGCTGGCCTTGAACTCACAGAGATCCTCCTGCTTCTGCCTCCCAGCGTGCTAGGATTACAGGCATGTGCCACCATGCCAGGTGAGTATCTCAACTTCTTATGCTATGGAGTTCCTAGACCTTTCACTAGGGAAGAGCACCCTTAAGTTGTTCTGTCAACATTATTTTCCTGTCTCTGAATCACAAATGTCTTATCAATACACATTCAGTTGCTATTTTGTACCCATGAGACCCATTCACCATAATGTCATTGATATGAGGGAACAGCATGAAATCTGTAGGGAGGAACGAGCAACTCAGCTAACTGAGGATAACATAAAGCTAGAGAGTTTGTCAGTGAGCATGTGTAAAACAACGGGCTCTGTGCTCCTTCTTCTTCTTCTTCTTTTTCTCCTTCTTCTTCTTCTTCTTCTTCTTCTTCTTCTTCTTCTTCTTATTATTATTATTATTATTATTATTATTATTATTTGTTTTTTTGAGAGACAGAGTTCCTCTGTGTAATAGCCCTGGCTATCCTGGAACTATCTTTGTAGATCAGGCTGGCCTTGAACTCATGGAGATCCACCTGCCTCTGCCTCCCAAGTGCTGAGATTAAGGACATGTACAATCACGCCTGGATCATCTTGTGTATTACTAACCCCACAACAGTGTGGTGTCCCTGATCCCCCTTTACTGCTTGGAAAGGAGTCATCAGAACCTTAAAATGAAATTACGTTAGTCGCTCACTCCAGGAAATCCAGAGCAGCTCAGAGCCTTATCCTTAAGATTCTGGTCTTCTCGGAATCACTCCCCACACAAAAACCTGTTTGAGCCAGAGAATGTGAACTAGCTACAATCCCGTGCTATCCTATCGTCACATCACACTCTTGACATGTCTCACCCTTGTTGCTGCTGCTGTAGTCATGTCATCCCACATCATCACAGCACGCCATCCAGCTATCAGAGCTAGCATCACAGAGCAAACTGTGTTAGCCCCCCAGCACCACACCTTATGCCATCTTCACAATGCATCATCTTCACCAGGCAATGTCAGCATCATCAACATCTCCATCACCACCACCACCACCACCAGTAGCAGCAGCAGCAGCAGCAGCAGCAGCAGCAGCAGCAGCATTTTATTCCCAGATTACATTGATTTAAAAGGATATTGCATCAAGCCTATACTAATATATCTAATAGGCTGCAGAGCCATCCAATTGTGAGATAAACACCTGGCAGCCTCCAAACCCTGTCATTTCTTACCAGACATCATGAGATGAAAAAAAATCACTTTTGGAAGCTATTGACCAGTTGAGAGTTTTCATATCTATGCAAACTATTAAGACAAACAAGAAAATTCATGCATCAAATGAACTTGTCTGTATGGATAAATTACATGAAATAAACTAGGCTATACCAGTCTTGGGTTTTTTAACTTTAAAATTATTTTCAAAACAGTGGAATAGTTAGATTGAACACAACCATTTTTTTGTGTGCTTTAATTATTTCTGTTGGCACAGAGCATGGAGGCACATGATAAATTCACCTTGAAAAAGAATATTCACTTCTTTAAGCAGTGATACATCGTCACCCTGAGTCATGCCACCATGTGAGATCGAGGCCATTGGTGAATCTTGTGGGATAAGGATTGGATGTTAACTTGCAAATGACAGCAGTTGAAAATTTAACTTTTGGTAGCAAAGTACCAAGATAAATATCAAAGCAGCAGTTCACCAGAGAAAAGGAACTTTATATGAGGGTTAAATAGAGTGCAGCGAAGTGATCTGGGGGCAAGCTGTAGCCCTAAAGCAAGCACCACTAGTAAATGCTATCTTATTCACACCAGCAGGGTTTAAGGGGCCACGTGTAACTTATGTGTGCCCAGATGAAGCCATCATTTTCTACAAAACCCATATCCACATATTTTTCTTTGTAATGAAGATAAAGTAGCACACATACCAAAAAAAAATCATTTGAATGGCGTTATAATTTAATTGGAAAGGATGATAAAGGGCTGTGTCCATTTAGGGTGTTTCTATTTTATTGCACAACATGGCTTACAATAAGAAGTTGGCTCCGGAAGAACAATTTGTTTCATAACAGTTGATACATTTGCTAAAATGCTTGTACGTTTGTTCTAATCACACTGCAATCTTTTGGGACTCTTTCAATAACAATAATTGAAACAATTAATAATACCTAACTGAAAAGATGGAAAAGTCATGATAGAGCTGCACAGTGCTGCTCTGTAGACATTTTATGGAGTACACGGCCTGCTTTACAGCGACTTCCTCGCAAAGAGCTCTTTCCCATGGAGTGCTGCTTAGACAGTTCGTGGGTGGCATTGGAGCCACTGGCTAAAGGGGGTGATATCTAAGTTTCAAGTGCAAATATTGTAGTGCAAAGGAAGGGAAAGTATAAAATGTGAGAGAAAAATCTAGGAATGATTGCACAGTCTTGTACTCTAGCACTGGGGAGGTCAAGGCAAGGACTGCAAACTGGAGGCCAAGTTGAGCCAACACACACACACACACACACACACACACACACACACACACACACACACCATATTACAAACAAGTGAAAAATGAAGCAATGTAAGACAAAAACAGAAACAGAATTCTAAGATGAAGTAAGAAACAAACAAACATAGGAAGATAGTGAACATTTTACAACAATATTTCCACAGGATGAACCTCTTTGTGATGACCTGAGCTGCGAATAGATGAAGGAAACTCCTTTATAATCCACTATACTAAGTGTGGAGAGGGATGCACGGTAGGGAAGTGAGGTACTCACAGAAAGCTTAACAAAATGAAAGATGTTTACAAAGCTATATGAAAGCATGTGATCTTCTGAGTCAGGAAAAACTCAACTAGAGGGAATAGTAGACCACAAAGGTGATGAAAGAAGACAGAAGGAAATACTTGGGGTTAAAGGTTAAATAGAAGATAGAGGGACTGGGAAGAGGTTAGGGAGGGGGTAGGTTAGCCAAGACTATGGATACAGGAAGAGACCATATAGAAATCACTTAGTTTGTAAGCTTATTAAAAGGTACACATTTATCTGTTCTGTTCTGTTCTGTTCTGTTCTGTTCTGTTCTGTTCTGTTCTGTTCTATTCTATTCTATTCTTTTCGTTGATGTTGTGTGTCAACTTGACACAAGCTGGAGTCATCACAGAGGAAGGAGCCTCAGTTGAGGAAATGCCTACATGAGATCCAGCTGTAAGGCTGATCAACTAGTGATCATTGGGAGAGGGCCCAGCTCGCGGTGGGTGGTGCCGTTCCTGGGCTGGGAGTCCTGGCTTCTATAAGAAAGCAGGCTGAGCAAGCCATGAGAGCAAACCAGTAAGCAGCACTCCTCCATGGCCTCTATGTCAGCTCCTACCTCCAGTTTCCTGCCCTGCTCAGAAAATGAAATGATATTTAAAGAAAAAGAATATTAAAGTGATTCATGAATGAACTAAGAAATGACTTTAGTACTTCTACAAGGGTCTAGATATGAGAGGAAGAATGTTTGGAGCACATGGTGGTGGGAACATTCATGGAACTCTGTCAAATTCCTAGGCTTCAGTAATGAAATGTTGAAACAGTTTCCCCACTAGCTAACTAGAAGATTAATATGGGATGGAAATGACTGATGTGGACTCTTGAAGCTGAGGTGCTAGAATGTTCTCGCTCTTCTTTATCAAGATCATGACCATTATAATTGCATCTTGGACTCATCACACTCTATTAATACCATCTGCTGTGGGTCGGAACAGACTTGACCTCAGCTTCTCTCCGTACATTTCATATGAACTTGCTGGCATCGGCTGTGGAGAGGATCCTAAAAATGGCATGCTGGAGGACCACAGAGCCAAACCAGCTCTTGGATGTTGATTATCTCTCAAATCCCACCTCATCATTTCACATCCTTCCTTTTCCTCTCCTTCTTTTCCATGCTTGTTTCTTACCGACTAGAGTCTCTAAAAATACATCATTTTACTATTCATTATATTTTCTCTCTCTTATAGTTGAGTACAAGGAACAAAATAATTGTCTGGCTTACAAGATGTGCAGGGGTAAAAATGGAGAAGAAATTGGAGGAATGGCCAACCAATGACTGGCCCAGCTTGAGACTCATGCTCTCATGAGAGAGAGCCCATCCCTTACACTATTAATGATACTCCCTTATACTTGCAGACAGAAGCCTAGTGTAACTGTCCTCTGAGACACTTCATCCAGCAAGTGATTGAAGCAAATGCAGAGATCCACAGCCAAACGTTAGGCAGACCTTGGGTAATCCTATGGAAGAGGGGGAAAACAGATTGAAGGAGCCAGAGAGGGCAAGGACACCACAAGAAAACCTAAAGAATCAACTAACTTGGGCCCATAGGAGCCTACACAGATGGAATTGCCAACCAGAGAGCATGTGTAGGCGGAACTATGACCTCCGCACATACGTAACAGTTATTCTGCTGGGTCTTCATGTGGAGCAGGGGGCTGTCTCTGACTCTGTCACCTGCCTTTGGGACCCTTTCTCCTAACAAGGCTGCCTTGTCTAGCCTCAGTAGAAGAAGATATGCCTAGTCATACTGCAACTTGATATGGCAAGGCTGGCTGATATCCATGGGAGGCCTCTCTTTTTCTGAGGAGAAGGGAAGGAGGGGTGGATGGGGTGAGCGGAGCAGAGAAAGAAGAAGGACTTGAGGGAGAGTAGGGAGGAGAAGATGCGATTGGGATGTAAAGTAGATGAATAACTTAATGAATAATAGTAAAAACCATGGCCATGGCTGCAGTCATTTTGGGAGCAGAGGCTGGAGAATTAGTGAGACTTGCTGGCTGCAAGCCTAGCTCCAAATTCAATTATGGACCCTGTGCCATGGGAGTGAGGTGGAAAATGATGGAGGAGGAAACTCAGCATCCTCTTCTGGCCTCTGCAAACATGTGTACACAGGCATCAGTGTTCCTTCTCCCCGTGAGCCCCCATCATGTACACCACACACAGTGAAAAAAACAAGTGAAAAGGGAGATGATGTGTGATTCTTGTTTAGGTTAATTCAAGTAGGAGGTGTCCTGGAGAAGGAATACAGCCTCTGAAATGAGGAAACAGCTGGATCTTGGCATGTGCCTCTTGCTGTCCTTGACCAAGGACCCCTTGTCTCCCTTCAGAAATGTTCCAGGGGCAGCGGTCTAGATCAGGGAGGTGAGGACTAGCGATCGAGCTTGCACAGTCATTTGTACAAAGCACTCAAAGGCTGTAAGCCCTTCCCTTGTAGTGGATGAAGAAAAGAGGAAGGAGATGAGAGGGGGGTGGGAAATGGAGGGGAGTAAAGAAAAGAACAAAGGGCAGCCTTGGATGCTTTTGGTGTCTGGAGCTTAGGGAAGAGGGAAAATCCAAGCAAAAAGAAACCCACAAATGGTGACTGAAGCGGAAAGAAAAGTAGTAGCCAAGAAGAGCCATGGGTAGCATTTCAAACTATAGGCAGTAAATATGTCACACGCGAGAAAACGTGAGCAACCTAAGGGTGAAAAAGATGCTGTTTGATTTGGATTGTGAAAAGCATCGGTAACCCCCAAAACATGGCAGTCTGGGTGAGGTGAAAGCTGATTTAGAGTGTTTTTTTTTCTTTCAAAAGAGACTGAGGAGACAGAGTAAGCAGCAAGAATAAATAAGACCTTTGAAAAATGTGGTTCTGTTCAGGGTCAAGGGGCAAGAAATATGGAGCAATAGATAAAGAATGGTAGAGAGAAATGAGGTAAAAGGGGGCTCGTGTTTGTTTTAACATAGTGAGTACAGCATGTCCATGTATAAAGGACAGTGGTTTAATCAAGAGGTTTAGTTAAGGGCAGCCAGAAGAAGGACACAGCGTGAGTCAGGGATGGCAGTTTCCCACATGCATCACAGAGCAGAGGCAGAACGCAAGTATACACTGTCTTTTAAAATGTCTATTACTCCTTAGGAAGCTAAGGAGGGTCTCATCTGAGATGGAAAGGGGCCCTTGGGGATTTGAGAAAACAGGAGAGGTTCTACTGTACCTCTTTAGGCCAGGGAGGGGAAGCGTCTTCTAAAGACTGTGTGCCACCTGAACAGAGCCTGAGGAAAGACAGTATTGACAACACTGTCAGCATTCTCTCATTAAAAAGAGGAAATGCTTCTTGTAGGTTTCTAGAAACCTCTGGGTCCTTCTATTTCCCCATCTCCTATATTTCTCTTACCCAGAGTCTCAGTAAGATGGCTTCACATCTATCCCAATCTCCTGATAAGTGAAGACTTTTGTGGGACATGCCTTTTGGGCTAGTGCCCAACTATAAGTGAGTATATACCATGTGAGTCTTTCTGCTTCTGGGTTAACTCACTCATTATGATCATTTCTAGTTCCATCCATTTGTCCACAAATTTTGAGATTTTCTTGTTTTTAATAACTGAGTAGTATTCCATAGTGTAAATGTCCCACAGTTTCTTTATCCATTCTCCAATTGAAGGACATTTAGGCTGTTTCTGGGTTCTGGCTATTATGAATGAGGCTGCTATGAACATGGCAAGGACAATACAAGTAATAAACATCAAACCCCTACTCTGATCTACTCAATAGACAGGATAGTCTCCACAGTTATGTGGAGAGCATGGATTGACTCTGACATGAACTCTGGTGCCCCACATTTGACCACCTCCCCTTGGTGGGGAGGCCTGGTGACATTCAAAGAAAGAATAAACAGGCTACCAAGATGAGACTTGATAGCCTATGACCATATAGTGGGGAAGGAGGTCCCCTTTGGTCTTAGACCTAGGGGAGG
Organism: Acomys russatus; assembly: GCF_903995435.1. Lineage (NCBI taxonomy): Eukaryota > Metazoa > Chordata > Mammalia > Rodentia > Muridae > Acomys > Acomys russatus. The sequence continues at coordinate 31,143,440 of NC_067157.1, read as the reverse complement.
GGAATAGGGGGAAAGCGGGAGGGAGGGAGGAATGGGAGGATACAAGTGATGGGACAACAATTGAGTCATAATCTGAATATATTAATAAAATTAAAATTAAAAAAAGAGAAAATGCTACACCTAAATAGTATAGTTTTGAATAGTTTGGGTTATAATGGTATATGTATACACACTCATATATAAATATAAATTTTGATTTCATTGCATATGTTATTCATTAATTTGAAAAAATAATTATAAATTCATGAATAAAATCATGTCTCAAAAATTATTAAAAACTAACCCTTGAGTATGTTGAGAAATTTTTACAGCTTATAGAAGTTTTTTCTTTCCCAAGGGATACCTCCCAAGCCTACCCACAGGGTGCCAGAAATAGTGAAAACATAACTCCATTCAACCGTTTCTCTACCTGTACAAACGTACATAGCACACATAAAAATGACCGTAGCTAATTGGAAATAGCCACATGCCGTAATGTGTTATTTAAAACATGAATCACTTCTGAAATTTTCTTTTATTTTCAGAGTCATTAAACGTGAGTAACTCAAAGTGTGGATACAGGTGCCAACGAGGGAGCCACAGTCTTAACTTTTCCTCAGAGACTTCTGAAACTTGTGTTCTCCAGACAAGTGGTTCTCAAACTGGATTGATGATGAAAGCTACTTGGTGAGTGTCTTAATTTCTTTACTTGTTGTTGCAATAAAACAAAGACAAAACATCCTGAGAAAAGCAACTGAAGGGAAAAGGGGATTATTTTTAGCTCTTGTGCAAGGTGTGATCCACCACAGGAAGGAAATCAAAGCACCAGGAAGCTGTTTGCATTGGATCCACACAGTCAGGAGACAGAAAGGGTGAATGCGTGCTCAGCCGCTCTTTCCATTTGAACACCACCCAGGATCCCTTGTACAGGGAAGTGTCTCACAACATTCATATGATCAATACGATTCCTCGGAGGGATGCTCAGAGGCCCATCTCCTAGGTGATTCTAGGTTTTGTCAAGTTAACCAGTAACACCATAATAGAGATTTTGGTAAAGCAAGGACTGTGGCTGAAGTGCCAGAAACTCAGATTTAAGCATGTGCGCAGACGGCCCCAGGAACATATAGTTCCACTAAGTTCCCAGGGACCACAGATGCTTCCAGACCAGGGGGTTATGTTTGTAGACTGATGTTCTGGAGTCTTGAGAGAATCTGAGCGTGTAACTACAGGTAACAGGAAAAGAAACATACCCACCCCTGCCCAGATGGGGGTCTCAGATTATGAACAGCCCTCAGTCTTTACCCACTGCACTTCCCACAACCCTTGGAAGAAGCCAATTCTAGTCAGAGTAGATCCTAGAACCAAATAGAGCTGCACACTGTCAGAACTCTCCAGTGTATGTTAAGAATGCTCTCTTCATTTGCTATTTCTGAAGTTGCTTCTAGCGTTAATGAATGCACAGCCCAAGAAGAAGTTGCATTCGCAGATAATTTAACCACGCTGTTAGTAGCTTACACCAGTTTCACCTTGCACATGACCTTGATTTCCATTTTCTTAAGGAGACAGACTTTGGTTTTACATTCCTTCAGCACCTACTTTTCTGTCCACGAGTCTGCTTGCCAACTGAGGCCTAAGGGGCCTTTTAGGAATGTCCCAGTCCACTTGTCAGGAGTTAGGCAGTAAACATGCCACTGACCCCATTCCTGTTACAACAGTCCGTGCCAAAGACACAGCCACACTGGGGTCCCCTGGGTTTCTTCCTCTGCTTCAGGTCCCTCTCCATCTTTCTGTCTTCATTGTAGCCAAGTACACAGTTCTCACATAATAAATGTTGACTTCCAACATGACCCATGTCTAAGCAAGCCTGAGGTAGGTATTTTGTGATTTTTTAACACAGAAAATAGGGGTTGGGAAAGGTGGCCTATTTCCACATACAATATTGAGTATCAGTAATGTGTATCACATTGCAAGGTAACTGACATCAAAAATATCTTAAATGCTGAACTCTGTAAAAGGTAATAGGCGTCAACCACATTTATCAAATAATAATAAAAAAAGCCCCATCAGTTTGGGTACTTATAGAGAAACTGCGCCTATAGAGATGCCATTGTTAATTTTGCAACTGAACTTTTGGATCTAAGGCCTGACATATGCATGTACACACATGGTTGATAAACTACACATGCTTCTTTAGGATGTGTCTTGTTTATTTTTGACAGTATGCTATGAATAGCTTTCCACATCACGAATGTTGCTGCTCACATACTCCACCGTCTGTTTGACCCAGGGCTTAACTGTTGTCTAACAGGTTGTGGTAGTTAATTTTTGTCACTTTAACTGGATTTAAGATCTCTGTTGAAACACCTCTGCATGGGTCTGTGAAAGAACTTCTAGAAAAATTGGGCTGAAGTCTGAAGACCCACCCTGTGTGTGTGTGGCAGCACTAAAGGGACTGGTGTTCTGGGCTGAATAAAAAAAGAGAAAATAAGACTGCTATAAAAAAAATCTCCCTCTCCTATACTCCTCCATTGCTGGTGGGAGTGCAAATTTGTACGACCACTTTGGACACCAATCTGACACTTTCTCAGAAAAGCTATACCACTTCTGAAAGTATACTCAAAATATGTTTTACCATACAACACAGACATTTGCTCAACTATGTTCATAGCAGCTTTATTTGTAATAGCTAGAATCTGGAAACAACCCTGATGTTCCTTAACAAAAGAATGGTTAAGAAAATGTGGTACATTTATGCAGTGGAATACTGCTATTAAAAACAAACAAATCATGAAATTTTAAAGTTGCAGGCAAATGGATGGAAGCAGAAAATATCATCCTGAGTGAGGTATCCCAGACACAGAAAGACACACACGGTATGTACTCACTTATAAGTGGATATTAGCCATATACTACAGGATAAGCATATGACAATTCTCAGATGCAAAGAAGCTAAGTAACAAGTAAGGCCCCCAAGGGAAGGAGGATGCTTGTATCTCACTCAGAAGAGGAGAGAGAATAGACAGCGGAAATGGGTGAAGAGAAGGAACAGGATAGGAAAGGGGGTAATGAGGAAAATGGGAATCAGATGTGAGGAGTGCAGGGGCAGGAGGCCAGAGGGCTTGGAAAGAGGGTTAACAGAGGGCAGAGGCATCTCTGAGACAAGTTAGAGGCGTAGGACAGGGTAGGTTCCTGGGAGGATATGGGGGTGACTCTAGATAAGATTTCTAGTAGCAAGGGTCATGGAGACTTAAGAGACCACCTGCTGGCCAGACAGGACTTCTAGTGGAGGTAGGCCAACACCGACCCACCCACAAAAACTTTGACCCAAAATTTACCCTGCCCAGAAGATGTGTAGGGATGAAGATAGAACAGAGATTGAGGGAATGTCCAATCAATGCCTGGCCCAACCTGAGACTCACCTCATGGGAAAAAGCCAACCTCTAACACTATTAAGGATACTCTGCTATGTTTGCCAATGGGAACCTAGCATAGCTGTCCTCTGAGATACTCCACCCATTAGTGGATTGAAACACATTCTGAGACTCACAGCAAAACAATAGAGGAAGCACAGGTAGCCTTGTGGAAGAACTTGGGGAAGGATAGGTGGACCCAAAGGGGACAAGAGTTCTACAAAAAGACCAACAAATCCAACTAACCAGGGCCCAGAGAGGCTTACAAAGACTGAAGTACCAACCAAGGGCCAGGTATGGACTGGACCTAAGCCCCATAGTCAGTGCAGCCTTCCATGTGGATCCCCTAGTAAGAGGAGCAGGGGCTATCTCTGACATGGGCACTGTTGCCTGCTTTTCAATCACTTGCCCCTGACAGGGCTGCCTTGCCAGGCCACAGGGGAAGATGATACACTCAGTCCTGATGTGACTTGATGTCCTGGGGTGAGTTGATGGGATGTTAGGAAGTGTCTTCATCTGCTAAGCTTTCTTGATCGTCCCAATATTTGCATGTTTGTATCTGCTGGAACTGGAAGTTTCTGGGTTCTTTAAAAATCCAGTTGTGTCATGTGATGTTTTGCTGGAAGCTGTCTCATATGAGGCGTGTGATTTTGTCCAGCTGAAAACATCCGTGGGTGGACTCTAAGGAGACTATAAACAGAAGCCCGCAGACGGTGAGCACGCTTTTTGCATTGCTGTGCTCTGCAACCGTTCACATCGCATCACTGGTCTTCGGTTTTCCACACTTCACAAAGAGAAATGCTCCAGAGAACTTCCTGTGACCCACCTTCTGAGTCAGCTTGCGACTGACTTGTGCTCCTGTTTGTGCTTGCTATTTGACTGGATTGCTGGTATCAGTAAAATGCTGATTAAAATCACTCTAAGGAAAAAGATTTAAAAAGGTCCACATTCCCTGCCCCTATTAACCTTCGTTCTTTCCTACCTCCAGACAATGTATTGGAACGAGGTAGAAGCCCTAAGGAACCTTAAATAAAGTAGGTTTTGTGAAAATGTAAGCACACACCAGCTGTTTTCTTATTTTAAAAACATACTTTCATATATCAACTCTATTTTTATATGTTTCTCTGGTTTGTCCTCTGCATTTTAAATTTTGTTTGTGGGTTGCCTTTATTTAATGTTTATAAGAGCTGGCTATGATGGTGGCTAATTTTATGTATCAACTCAGTAGAAATGCAGACGAACATTGTTCTAGGTGCTTGTGTGAGGTTGTGTTTTAGATGAGATTAACATTTAAACTCACAGACTGAATAAAACAGACTGGCTGCCCCTAGCAATTGATTAGATGGCTGACACCATCTAATTAATTGAACCCCCAATACAGCAAAAACACTGGCCATCTCCTGAGTTACAGAGAACGAATCTTGCCTGACTGCCTTTAAACTAGAACATTGGCCCTTCAATCTGCTGCACTGAAGATATGAACTGAACATTCCTGGGGCTCAATTTTATGAAGCCACCTCTATAGTTATGTCAGCTAATTCCTCATAATAAATATCTTTGTCTATACATAAATACTTTCTAATATATGAGTTCATTTATATTTTAATCATGAATTGAATCCTAAACCATTTATATCCCATTATTTCTATTTTTTTTTCTGAAGAACCCTAATACTAATGTTTAGATCTGTACCTAACCGTTTCTATCTTTAAATCTTATTTTCCTCTGTTGCTGCTGTTTGTGATATCACAAAAAGGAATGTTTAACAAAATGAGGATTTCTCAAAGTAATATTAGAAAACTTATTTTTTTTTTATCCAGGGTCTCACTTTATTACTTAGGCCATCCTGGAACTCACTATGTAGACCAGGCTGGCCTTACTGAATGCAGAGACTGTGCTGTGTGCCTATTCCCCAACTGATAGATACATAAGGAAGTGTCTGTCATCCCCATGAGGTACCAATAACAGATCAGATACATTATTCTACCCAAGTCTCTCTTAGAGAACTGTGGAGTTCATTGGGGTTCCATACAGAATCACAGGTGAGAGGTTACTTACAGGTGACTTAAAGGCAAATACAAAAAGCTCACCCTGACGTGGCTGAATAAAAGCTTAATTCCTTGTGCTTCGGACACAACTTGCAGGAGGCAGCAACCTTGAAAAGAGTTTCCTAGCCCCAAAATTGTTACTGTACATAAAACCTTGGGGAGGAGCCCTGTGGATTTTGTAACTTTATGACCTTCCTGAGCCTTTCAAGTTTAGTAAGCTCTCCCAGTCTTATGGGCTTCTTTTTATTCCTCAAGGAATATTTCAATTCACGGAAAACAGCTGCGGAATTTCTTCATCGAGTTACATTGACTCCAGAGGCACCAAAAGTCAAGGTGTGTTAAAGTTCCATCCTCCTAAAGGAATGGAGGCAGCAGCATCAGGTTGGGTTGGTCCTCACAGCTGAGCACACAGATTTAGTCTTGGTAAATCTTCCTGATAAGTAATCTTCCTGATAAGTAATCTTCCTGATGAGGCTGGAGCAGGGTGACTCCTCTTGGACATCATTGCTGCAGTCGAGTCTTGTTCCCTTCCTTGTGAGGGGATGGGAAATGTGCGGGAAGCACTTCCTCTTCCTAGAACAGGCTTGGGACTGTGTTGAGGAAAAACATCTGCGGCTTAGCTTGTAATGTACCGTGTGCATGACTGGCCTTGGAAACAGCTAAGTTATGAGGCCCTAAGTTTGACCTTAAACCCCATATTTTACAAATCTGGTGAGGAAATGCTTCAGAAATGGCTCAGTGGTTAACCGTGTGCCCCCACTCTTAAAGACAAGCCAAGTTTGACTCCCAGAATCCATGTCCGGTGACTCACAACTGCCCTTAACTCCAATTCCACTGTTTCTGGCCTCTCTAATTATCTGCACTCATGTGCACAAACCCACACAGTGCTTGCACGAGTGCACGTTCACACACACACATCCCATGCACCAATGCCCAGATGTGAGCACAAACAGGTGAAAATATATACAGAATATTCGTTGTAATATAAAAAATTTAAGATCAAGTTGCTACAAGTGAGTCAGTCCATTTGGGCTGTGATAATAGAATGCCATGAAGTATGTGGCTCATAGACACCACGAATGTATTTCTCACAGTAGGAGATGGAGAAGTCTAAGACCAAGGTACTGCATTGCAGTATCTGTAAGGGACCAGGGTCTGGTTTATGAGTGACACTTTTTTTCTGTGTCCTTGCAAGGCAGAGAAGAATAAAACTTTCTGAGGGTCTATTCTAAAGATGTGACCTCCTTCACTAAGGCAAGGTCTTCATGACTGAAATCCAGCATATTGGAGATTTTTACTGTTTCATTATTTTATTGACTTCACCCTGGGGCTGGGGCAGGGCACACACTATTCAGTCTATAACAAGAATTTATGACATAATTGTAAAAACTAGTATCATTGGAGTGGCAAATTGACAGACTTAGGTAATAACCACAGAGTAGACTTTCAACCTCATAAGCTTCTACAGGAGTACTTATCACAACCCACGTACGTACAGTCTTGTTACAGGTAGGTAGGATATTAGATAGGACTTAACTTGGCAAGCTTTCAAGTTGAACTGCCAGCATGCAGGAACCACAGATGGCACAGCATGTTCTGATCTTGGATGCCAGGAAGGGCGGTGAACCTATAATCCCAGCATGCAGGAGGCTGAGGCAGGAGGATGGAGAGTTTGAAGCCATCTTAGTGAATTTCAGGTCAGTCTGGACTACATAGCAACACCTTTTCTTTAAAAAAAATTATATATATATATATATATATATATATATATATATATATATGTATATGTATAAATATATTCTACTAAAAAAGAAAGAATACTGTGGAGATACAGTTGGCAAAGTCAGAGTAAAGAAACTATGGTGAATCAATGTGCTTTCTTCAACATAAAATTGGGAAAAAAGAAAAATAAATAAAGAGAAACTTAGTATTGAAATCTACGTATTAAAAGACTTCCAGAAGCAGGGTGCAGTGGTGCAGGGTGCAGTGACGCACACCCATAATCCCAGCACTCAGGAAGGCAGAGGCAGGTGGATCTTTTTTACTTCAAGGCCAGCCTGGTCTACAAAGTGAGTCCAGGACATACAGAGAAACTCTGTATTGAAAAAGCAAAACCAACAACAACAAAGCCCAAACCAAACCAACAAAAATAACAACAAAAAGAACTTGAAAATTATTGACTAATCATCATGTCTGTTTCGATGCTGACATTTAAATATCAGTGACAGCCATAAGAGAATAGAGATGCAATTAGTGACTAGATAGTTAAAAATATTAAAACTGTAATTAAAAATATTCTTATCATTTTTATACATACATGCTAAAAATTTTAAGTTGAAAAATAAATAAGTTGAACTAAAGTAACACAAGGTTTAATGGTAAAGAGAGGAAAATTCCTTTGAAATCAAGGGGGGAAAATCACGCCTGGAGTTGTGATTGACTCTTAAATGATCCCCCCAAGCTTGTGTGTTGGAATCCTGATTCCCGGCTGGGGTGCTGTTGGGAGGTGGTGGAGGCAGCCTGAGGAGTTGGAAGTACAGGCTTACTGTGAGCATGGCTTTGAGGGGGAGGGGAGACTGTTGGAGTTCCACTGCTCCCCACTTCTCTCTGGGCTGCCATGATGTGAGCCACTGCACGGTCCAGCATCACGCACGGCCTCACCATCGTGCTCAGCATCTGCAAAGGCCCAGAGTGATGGAGTCAGCTGACAGAGGCTGAAAAGTCCGGCCAAGAGACACCGTTCCTAATCTAAGTTGACTAGCTTTCGTGTTGTAAAGGCATCAGGAAACCGACTAACATCATCATTTTCTACTGCATTGACAGTATTACGAAACGGGCTGAAGAAGGAGAACTCAATAAGGAGGGTCTCATTCAAGCATCATTATCATAACATGACATGTCTTTCCACCATATACTGAAAAGCAATTAGACCTAACAGGAAATTCAGTCCACCTACTCCTTAGAAACTCACAGTCAAGTCCCTGATTCTACTTCATGAAAACAAAATGCCATGATGAAGAAAGATGCCTATAACAGGCTACATCTGACTCAAAATGACTATTCTTTTCAACACTTAGGCACTAGGTGTAAACAAATGATGTAATACTACATGAAGACATTTTTGAAGTTTTTATGAAACATGAGGAAAAAATCAAAGAGTATAAAGATATCCACTTTCTAGATCAATACATACATTCTACATGCTCAAACAAACTGGAAACAAGTCTGAAAAAGTGCCTGTTGCTTTATTTTTTAGAAATTAACCAGTACCTATAACTAGGGAAAGTGTGGTGGTTGAATCCTCAGAGGACACTGGCTGTCCATCCACAGTAGGCTCGCTTATGGGGGCTTTGACTCTGGCACCCTCACTGGGCCCCACAGAGCAGAAGAGGACAATGTCGGCAGCCGTGATCACTCATCCAACATCTCACTTAAAATGTCATGTGTGCTACTTGGTTTAAATTGTCACCCCTCCAGCAACCACAAACAATGCAGACACAGCAGATGTGTTTTCTATTTAGAATTAAACAGTTTATCTCAACCACTGTCATTGTTATAGGCAAAAAATAAATAAATATCCATCTTAATGTAAACTTCAAAAGGTACTTTCTGGCAACATGAGATACTTTCGAATCCAAAGTCCTCTGAGAAAATAAGGGTCTGACCACAGATTGCTTTTTCAAATTGGGATGCTGGCAGCCCCAAGAGCTGTAAAATGCAGCTTGGTCAAAAGATTTTTGGCCAGATAGTATGTACAATAACTCATGTCATTGATGCTTAATGGTCCAGAACATTGAGTAAACATCATAAATGTCTTCTGTTATTAAATGTTCCGTTCAAACATGTTGTTTAACTCTTTCACTAATGTATAGAAAATAAAAACACCAGACACAGAGATTGATCCTCATGGCCATCTTTGACTCACCTACCTCCCAGATGTTTTGGAAAATGCATGCCACCTCCATGCTCCAGCATTGTCTAGCATTTCTGTCTTTAGCTTGTGCATTCTTTCTGGAAGTTAGGCTACTTGCTAGCTTGACTTTGTTAGGTCAAGTTCAAGTTACCACCCATGTATTGGGAAGAGGGTAACTTTGTTCTCTCTGAAGTTGGGAGGCTTCCTCTGTGATAACTGCAGGAGAAATATGGGTGTTTTCTTAATGTGAGGTTACAAAGACAAGGAAAATGCTACTTTTCAGAGATCATTTTACAAGAATAACAATTGCTGTAGTAAATGGAAAGCCAAAATTAGTTTGTTAGTAAAAAAAGAAAGCCTATCAAGGCAGTCATTGTCTGGTGTAGTTGGTCCAGTCCACAAATCTTGATATGAGTGTGTTTATGTTCCTATAATCTGGAAGTTTTGTTTAGTCATTAAAACATGACTCATTTTATCCTGGACCTAACCTCAGCTTTTCTCTTCTAGTTTTCTTTTCTTTTAAAAAAAATTGTTAGCTAAAACATCAGTAAAATTTCTTGCAGTACCATTAAAACTGTTAGATTTTTCCCATGGATTTTTAAAAATTTTTATTTTCTTTTCTTCCTTCTAATTGGCGTGGCTACAGTTGCTCATCTGTACTCCTTGGCGTACACATGCTCAGGAGTGTGGAGAACTGACTGAGGTTTCATGCAACTTTCTCATTCTACCAGGGAAGGAAACGTTCACACAGCACTAACCATGAACTAGCCATTCATTACATCCCGCAGCTTTATGGAAAGAAAACTTCAACTCACGTCTGATAACTTCTCATCCATCCTAAAAAGCTCCCAGGCTTGGCATCTGTGTGAGGCCAAGCACTTCCTCTGTGGGGTCTGGCACTTCCTGTGTGCCATTATTTTTTACTGTCATTTTTAGAAGTTGCTGCTTTTACCTTATGTCTATGACTCTCATACAATGGTTCATCTGACAACGACCCACTAAGCACTTACTATGCTGTAAATGAAGAAAGCCTGCCTTTGTCAGATAGACTTGCTAGTTGGCCCCCACCTGACCTGTTATATATTTTTGTTTCTCTACAGCAAACACGGTTTTCTTTCTCTAAGATGTATTCAGTATTCCTTACACAAATCGTCTCCAAGTCCAAGTGGACCACAGAAATTCTCAGATCATCTGAGTTCTTCTTTAACTGATTCAACACAGCACTAGAATCCTTGATTCTGCAAATGAATGACTGTAGAGTCATTCAGTAATCCAGCGGCGCTGATCACATCCAAAGACCTGTGTGATCTAGCTGGAATGCAGACACGCCACACAGGATTTTTTTTTTATGAGCTTATTATAGTTGACCGCTCTTAGCACTGGTGAATGAGGACGCACAGGACTTCCCTCAGGGAAGTCTAAAGTCTACCCTAAATGTCTGGTTTAAGGCTTTGAAGATTTAACAAATTTTGTTTGTATAGTGAAAGACTGAAGAATGACTTTTTCCCCCTCAAATAACATCTACAAAAAGAAGTCTGTGTGATAAAGTTATTTTCATACTCATGTGACCCGCAGGGTTTTTTTAAAAAATGTTATTAGTTCTGTGTAAAGATTTAATCTGGTTGGAATACAGACCTGCCTTTAGTACATACCTTTAATCCCAAACAATGACCTCTAATTAAGGGACAAACAAAGTGAAAGTGACAAAATCAGATAAAGATTTGAGAGAATAGTATATGCCCAAGTCTTGCAAATACAGCAAAGACAATAGCTTTAAGAGAAAGAGGCAATCGAGTTGAGCTGAGTCCAGCGGAGGTCAGCCAGTTGGCAGTCAGTGGAGAGGTGGTACAGTGGCTGCTGATCAGATCAGTTCAGTCAGTTACGCTGAGAGGGGCTGAGTTCAGTGCAGTGCAGTTGAATGAGTGCAGTGCGGTGGAGCTGTCTTCGTTTAGTTGGCTCCTGCAGAGGAGGTTGAAAACAGAGAATGAGAAGGAACCAGAAGACTTGAACACAGTGCCAGAGTTAGTGTGAGGTCAAGCAGAGAAATTCAGTGAGCACCCGAGAGAAGCCAGATGGAATCAGTCAGCTTGGAGAGGAGTTTGACCCGGAACAGCTGAGTTGAACCTGCCAGCCAGAGTTCAGAAAGAACTAGAAAGGGTGAGCTCATTAAACAGTACTTCTCCAAGATGACAATTAGATATGGCAAATAGAAGACACTTTCACAAACGACGTTCAGAGTAGACGCATGGTGGGTTGTTATAAGGACAGGGGCAGGAAAGATGCCATGGAAAATGTGCTGCTATTTCTTTCCTGAGTTGGGAAAAGTTAATATACCTAACACACCCTCGAAAGTCCACCTGCTCTGAGACCTAACACTGGAACTGGCGACACTAGAGCAGTCCTTGAAATGCACTCAGTAAGCAATCGTATAGAGAAAACACATAAAGTATGGCTTTTCTCTAACTAAAAGCTTCGGTGGTCCACTTCCTGAAATCAAACTTCTGCTCTAGGGAAGTGTGTGTTTTATGACTCAACCACCTACATTCTGATAGTATAAATGTGCCAAATGAGAGTACAGAAGGACTGGCATTTGGGGAAGAGTGACATGCATAGTTAATAAAGATAACTGATGATTTATGAAAAATATGCAAATTGATTCTTTTTATTTATTTTTATCACATATAGCTCTATATGGAGTTTTGTGGAGGGAAAACTTTAACAAATTGTCTATTAATATTTAAGATATTTTTTCCTTTACCTAGAAGAATTTTAAGAAGGTTAAAAAGTGGGAAAAAAGAGAAAACTGCAATAAATACCAAGTCTGTGCACAATATTAAAATCCTCACTCCCTGTTCCATTCTTCTTTCATAGTGTATCAAAATGACACACAATTCAGAAGGATTCAGGCACCAACTCATCAATAAACCAGTGGACACTTGCTTTTTACTCTCTCACTGAAGAAATTTAAAAGTACAATTTTCCATAAAACTCTTCATTTCTACCAGCAATGGGGACATTAAAGCATGAGAGAGTCCACAAAGGATGTTGCAAGGAAGCTTCCGGGCAGAGGGTCTGTGGGCTCAGGTAATAAATGCCCACTGGTTACCTCATTTACTTGTCTGGGGAGATGTGCTTAGAAACACACATTGTGAAGCTTTGTATATTTATAGTTAAGTGTTCTTTAAAAAGGAGTGAGGTAGCAGAGCAGTGACTAATGTTGAGGTGGTAACCAAGACATGCGAGTCCTCAGCTCCAGGCAGAATGGCTCTCACAGGCCAGGGCGACTTAATCCATTCTGTGTGTTTTCTTTTCTGAAGACTTCTTCACTTACAAAGGACAGTGGTCTAGTCAGTTTTCTGTTACTGTAACAAATAATACTAGATAACAAAACTATAAAGAGAAAAGGTTTCCTGCAGAGGCTATGTCCCTGGTTGGCTGGGTCTATTGTTTTTGCTGTTTTGGTGAGCAGCACACGTTGTGTGCTAGAGAGAAGCTGTCCATCTTCTGGCTGGTGTGCAAAAGCAAATGCCAGAGAAAAATGTCCCTCGGTATCCTCAGGGCTCGCATCTCCAGTGATCTCATTCCCTGTCAGTGCGATCCTACCTCTTAAAGTTTCCACAGCCTCACTCTACCACCTCCCTGGGAAACGACTCTTTGACACAAGGCATTGGGAGGACGTGGCAGATTCAGGCCATGGCAGACACAATGGTAAAGACTTCATACTAAGGAGGAAAGGACTCAGTTGTCTGTGTCTTGTTGGAGACGGAGGTGGTAGTTTGGGTGAGCTCTCCTCCCAACAAGAGGACCTGGAAGTGATGATTTACATCCAAGGGAAGGTCAGGCAAGGGACCGATGGCTGCTTCAGCTTGTTTGTTTTTTTTTCCGTTCAGTGTTAGGGATAGAACCTTCACTGCATTACCAAGAAGAAAACCATTGTTTAGGGTAGCGTGTGACTCTTAGTACAAATGTGAACCAGCGCACAGGTAGCGTCTAGGATCAGTCACAATAAACTCTCATTCTGCTTATATTGAACGTACCGATTGTGGCCTTCATAGGAAACCGAAGGGCCAGTTTGCTGTTTGGCTTTTTGATGATTTTACCTGGGGAATAATAGCTCCAGTACAAATGTAATTTTGAAATAAGCTCCTTGTTTTGGGCTTCTAAGACTGACTTTTTAAAAAAAGTATATTTTTTATATTATAAATTATGTATGTAGCAAGATGGAATTGTCAACAAATGTGTAATAGAAATTGCTTATTAGTGATATCTTCTTTAAATTTATTCTAAATTGTAGATTTTTGTGGAGAGAATGTAACCTGCCTTAGGCTGGGCCCAATCTTGGGTGGCTTGACCCCACTGAGACTTTGTCTCTACACACTGATAAAGACCTTAGACTCAGAGAGAGGAAGTTTCAGCCCAAGACAAAACACAGGCTCCTGTTAAGGCAACTCTACCTGGGGTATTGTATTGCAAAAAGGACCATCAGATTAGGAGGAGAAGGACTTTGGGGAGTTCACGGGGAGAAAGATCAGAGGTTCCTGCCCAAGGCATGGGGAGTTGAAGGATTTGGCAAGTGAGCTCTGTGGATTCCTCCAGGTTTGGTCTATGGATGGTGTGGCTTCTTCTGTCTGATAGAGGATCTGCCAGACTCCTGTGAATTACGGCAGGGGAATTGTCCCGCGGGCGGAACTGATACCCATAAGGTTTCATTTTTGTTCTCCCTAATCTCCTTTCCCACCTGTTTAGGGTAGTTGGGTTTTAAAGGAGGTATATTCCTTTAATAAATTACTAATAAAGTAGAATCATTAATGAATCAGAGCCAACAAACACTGTTAATTTGACAACTCGTAAAACAATGAATGCATAAAACCGGAAGTTCACATCTGCGATAATCCTGACTTTGATTCCCTGGTATTAAATATTGAAGGGAGGGCTGTGCAAGCCAAAGGAAAGGTCTTAACCATCTTTCTCAGTAAACACTTTAGCAAGGCAGAGGCTCACTGCTTCTCCTTAACCCTATAGAACAATGGTTCTCAACTTGTGGGCTGCAACCTCTTTGGGGGCTCGAGTCACCCTTTCAGATAATTACATTATAATTCACAACAGTAGCAAGATTACAGTTATGAAACATGCCGAGATAATGCATAGAAGTGGTGGGTGTGGTACCTGACACAGGCTAAGCATGGTTGCTACTAAGTATTAAATGTTGCACTCTTATCACTCTTATCAAAAATATTAACCTGTGAATTTCACTATTCTATCCTGCCTTATTGTGGAACTTGTTTCCACTATGTCCCAGAATGCCTACATGTGCAAGGATAAATGTGACATTCCTTCAGAATCACCCTCCATCAGTCACCACTGCCTGGACAACGAGCAGCAAAAAGTCTTCAGCTTTGTGCAACATGAAGTCCAGTGCATGTCCTATTTTAAAAATAGGACAATTGTGCAGATGGAGGAACAGATGGGTTGCATCGGTGAGTGTTTATCATTTTTTAATATTTCGAAGCCAGATGTGCTACGTACACATTGCTCATTGCCTCCAAAAGAAGCTTCATTGGTGGGTTGCTAATCTTTAATAAGAGGTTACAGTGTTTTCATCTGGCTGAAATTGACTGCTCTTAATATACAGTTGGACAACTCCCGCTGGAAAAGCCTTTAGAAAATAGAAAACAGATGCTTAATAGAAGGAATACTATCAGCCAAGAAATTCCTGATGATCTTTTTATAAAATGTAAACTTACATATTTTATGGGTCCTTTAATGAACTGCTATGGAACAACTTCAGCAGTCAAAACATTTCATGAAAATAGACATGAACAATTTGTCACTTGTTACCAGATTCACAGAAAATCCTTCAGTTGCACTCCTGGGAAAATGGGCATAATAGTGGCTTTTACTATGTTACTCACAACATCTGGCTTCGGCCATAGGCTTTGCCTGGATACACTGGAGCAAGGAAGAGTTAGAGTAAACAAACGGATACCCTGATTTCTCTAGGTGTTTCTGCTAGACCTGGCAGGGTTCCTTGCTAGGTATGGATGCTTCTGTGCTAACTGCTCACAGGAAAAAAAAAGGCACAGTGGAGTTCAGAGAAAGGGCAGGGAGGTTGTTTTGTGTGTATCAGGGATTTCTTTAACACAAGAAGTCTAAGAGAGATTTTTAGACCCCTGTGAGCAGACTTGGGACCTTAAAGGGAATCCTAACACTTGCCCGTGGTAGTCACATCTCCCTTCTACCGCTGAGACTGAAGGAAAAGTGGGAGTTTCAAGATGTTGCTTCTGGTACTGAATTGTGTGTCGGCTGGACACGACTGCTTGTCTCCTGGACCTTCACAGACTGGGACAAGGGCTGAGGGAGTGGGATTAACCCTCCCTGTCATTATATTGGCCAGTGCCAGTCTCATCTCACATCACTACACAGGTTTGGAAAATGAAGAACAAGATTGAGGGAAAAAAAAAAGATACAAGAGTTGCCAGAAGAGAATAAAAGGAACAGGGAGAATGATTTGCACATAATATCATCCCAAGAACAAGGAATAAGGTTTTGAATGGCTAAAAAGGAAACAAACAAACAAAACCTCCAGCATTCCGCCCAGTCAATGCCACCATGGTCCCGAGAGAAGATGAAAGCATGAACATTGATGGTGTTTAAGAGAAAGGTAATTTCTATCTGGAAACACACAAGCCATTTTGTTTGTTTGGAGTATGCAAGCAATCTGTGATCTTTTATTGAGATAAAAATCAGAGGGAGAAGGAAAGGGCATGCTATCCATATCGACAAAAAGAGTTTGGACAAATAGGGATTGGAGAGATGGTTCAGTAGTTAAGATGCTTGCTGTTGTTCTAGAAGGCCAAGGAATTTTGGTTTCCAGAACCTATATCAGGTGACTCACAACTGTCTGTAACTGAAGCTCCAGAGACTATAACACCCTCTTTTAGCCTCCATTGATAACACATAAACACACACACACACACACACACACACACACACACACCATGCACAAACGTATACACTAACTATTTAAAGAAGAGTTTAGAAAAATAGTCTATAAATTAATACTGATGAACACACTCAGTAGATCTTTCTTTCCTAGTATTCTATATGCACAAAACTCAGTGCAATACACTATTTCAAGTTGCACAAGACACAATGAGTGAAGATGTTCATAAGGTGCTCCATTTTCTAGCAGTGGCAAAAATGAATACAAACATGGTAGAAATTGTCCTCTAGCCATTTGTGTTTTTAGCATTTAAGTAGACAGCTTGGAACTATGTGTTGCACACAATGGGGCTGTGGTTATCAAAAGGTTAACCTGAATGGTTGGTTGGCTGGGATTTCTGAAGAGGCTTCCTAAGAGCCAGTAACTCGGAGAGGACAACTACTGTTGCCCCTCTTTTTATCATCCCCCTTCTTCCTGTTTCTGGAGCATGAGTGACTTGAGCTTTATCAGCCAGCTTGAACAATCAGCTGACCTTCAGGATGAGTATACTGGACTCAACAAACTGAAAGACAGAATGAGGCAGGGTCCCCAGAACAACTCAGTCACAGAGGTGAGCCACGAACATCCCAACTACTTTATATTAGATAATAATCAAGCTTCTTTGGAAACGATGCTGGGAAGTTAAAAGTATTATTGTAGGGAAATGGATTAAATACTATCGTAGGTCAAATAGATCAAATGCCTTAAGAACAGAGAAAGGAAATGAAGGGTGACCGGGGAAAGATTGCCAACAAGATAGTGGAATTGTCTGCAAAGGCTAAATAATACTCGTTTCTCACAGTGCTAGAGGCCAGAAGTCCATCATCAGGGTAAGGCAAAGCTGCGTCTTGTGTGGCTTCTCTGCCACCCAACTTCGTGCTGTGTCCTGTGTGTACAGAAGCACACACGGATCTCTAGAGTCTCCTCCTTACGTTACAAAGTCCTTCTGGGCTAGTGCTTCAGTCTTACAGCCTCGCTGAGCCACAACTACCTTCCTGAAGGCTCTTGTGGCCTCAGATAATCATATTGGAGGTTAGTGTTCTAACCTGTGATACGTACATGAACAGCACACAGGACACATTTGGGCAACGGCAGGTGGCATGTGATCTAGGCTTGTGAGCCACACAGTGACTTCGAGGGCTGGGGACAAGAGAACAAAGACTTGGAGGCAGGGAAGTCTCTGAAAGGCACATACAACAGGATTGGTTCTGGCTGGTTGGGTCACTGGGCCCATAAAGGTAATGGGACTGAAGGACTCTAAGGGGAAGCTGGTATCGGGGTAAACTGAGGCTCAGATGTGTATTTTATTCTCCAGAGAATGAACCTTGGGCTGATGGTTTACAAGCTGAAGGGTGGCTTGTGCCCAAGTAACATACCAGAATCTGGAGTAAGAGCAGATACAGAAAGACCAGAGGAAAGTCAATTGTGATAGCTCCTGGTGAGACAACACGCTGTTTAACTTCAAAGTCCAATCCTAGTTTTCTTATTGCTATTTTCCCCGCTTGATGCTCGGAAATCTTTTCAACCTTTTCTTGGCCTTTTGTGTTTTGAAGACTTTAAGCCCCTTATTGATAAAAGTTGCAGGAAAATGTGTGGGGCTTGTACCTGTGATTAGAGAATTTGGGGGACTTCAAAGGGACAGTAGATCACATGTCTAAGATTCATTATGCCCATGACACTAATTAGGCTAATATACACACAGGACAGCGTCCAGGCCAGATGTCCAAAATACTTAAAAATGTCAACTAAAAATACAAAGATGAAAAAAAAAAATATATTGGCAGAGCAGACATTTGATTTAGCTGAGACAGCTTATAGTCAACTGCGTACGTTCACTTCCCCACCGACGCCCGCCCTGCACTCCATACCATTCAAAATAAACACCAGTGTTTATTATGAGGACAAGAATTAAAAAACAAGACAAAACCTCTTGTGTAACAAAAACAGCAGACCTTTGTTTGTGTTTGGCTATTAATTTGTTTAGATTATCATGGTTTTTCCCCTTTTTTAAACCAACTAATTTCTTCTCGCGCTGGAACTCAGCCTGCAGATCACTTCACAAGGACTAGAAGAGAAGTTTTCTCAGCGCTGATGCCCCTGACCCTTCACTGAAACCATTTCCACATCGCTTCCAAAGAGCCCCAGTTTAGCTGCTACTTGCTGTCAGGATATACTTGCTGTGTCTTATGCAGGCCAGAAGAATGGCCAATCTATGGAGCAGCAACATATGTCATTATGCAGTGGAACGGCAGGATTATGGGCCACGCACCGCTGCAAATGTGAACGGGGTACCTGTTCAATGACTACTCAGATTTAGTTCTAGATATTTAGAATTATAAAAAGAAAAGTCAATTTCAGCCTCTTCTTGGCTGGAGAATTCCAAGATGTCTGGTCCATTTGAGGTTCATCCTAAATAACCTACATCTTTTCTAGCTGAAGGCCTCTCCCTCCCCACCAATATTTCCAACATGAGATTGACTGTCATTACTGTTTTTTATAGAGTTCTGTGATAGCAACTACTTTCAGGGTGGCATGAAAACATCACGGTCATCCACTCTGTATCGTCTGTCTTCTGGTGAAACCAGCTCTCCTCTCTCTGCTCCCCAGCTCCCCAACTGCTGTTTCTCTTCCTTCCATTCTTTGTTGTTGTTGTGGCCTTAAGTCATTTTATTCAGGGAGAAAACACTGTTGGGCCTGCAACCTACGATTTAGTAAGACCTGACGAGAACAGGTCCATCTCCGCTGCCGAGACACCGTGCTTCTAGGAGGAGGCCTGGTTTCTCAACTCAGAGTCAGGGTCTGCAGGCCCCACAGCGTGGTTTTCAGAGATGGTTGCATGCGATAAGTCTGTGTGCTTGCAGTCAGGACCTTGGGACAGACAGACAGGGCAACGTCTTCGTTTTTGGCTGTTGTCCATTTTGGAGATTACTGCTCTCTCTGTCGCCAGGATGCTCTCCAATTCCATCCATTTTTCTGGATAACAACATAATTAAAAAATAAAAATACTATATCCACTCTTCTTCTTTTCTTTCTTTTTTTCCCTATAGGATCTAGATGTTAAATGTGAGCATATGTAAAACTGGGGCTAATTGAAGGGAGACGGCACAGGCATAAGGAAAGTCTCAGAGAAGGCACAGCAGAGACAGCCTACAGCAATAAAGCAACAAGACAAGAGAAATTCTGCTAATCCAAGCAAATGGGAGAATTCTGCTCTGATCTTACTGCATTATTAGATATAAACACCCAGCCTGCCACACTAAGTCACAACTTGTATAAAGACACGAGAAAAACCAAAGTATTTCAAGTGGAGGTGGGGAGACCTGATAGCAGCTACATCAGACCTTTAACTGTCATGGAGATGCCCAAAGAGTGAAATATAGGAGAAAAGTCAGGAAAAAAACTGATGAACACAATGAAAATATCAACAAAGAAATAGAAAGTCTTACCAGTGCCAGAATAATTATCATTACAAATGTGACAACAAACATTGGTGAGGCTGGGGGGGGGAGGGGGAAGGAACCCTTATCCAGAGCTGGTGAGAGTATAAATCAGTAAAGCCATTATGGAAATCGCTATGGAGCTTTCTTATATAACTAAAATTAGACTTTTCATATGGTCTAACAATACTACTCATGGGAATATGACCAATAAAGACATTGGGAAAAGGTCTTGAGCCAGGAGATAAAAAGAGTTCTCCAATCCTGGTCTTAAACACCTCTTTAAATTGAAGGCCTCACCATCTGGGAATCTCTCTTTTTACAATATCAGGACCCATAATGTAACAGAATCCAAATCCTCAGAATAAACTGTACTTCGGTGCTTTGCATTATCCTTTGGGAGGCTGAATACTACTGCACTCGGTTTTATAGCATTTTGTACAGTTAGCTTTCTTATTGGGCTTATATACTTATGTTGGCCTAATTAGCTCACCAAGGAAGGGTTTCTCCCTGCTTTCTGTCTTCTGGAAACTTCTAGGTAATGATGCAGTTTCTTCCTCAAATGCTTCATAGAATTAGCCAAAGACCCAAAGAACATAGCACATAGCTCTCCCTCTCTCTCTCTCTCTCTCTCTCTCTCTCTCTCTCTGTGTGTGTGTGTGTGTGTGTGTGTGTGTGTGTGTAATATTTTTGGTATAAGTTCAACTTTTTAAAATGACCAGTGAGTTACTCAGAATCTCTGTGTCCTGTGTCTGCTTGTGTCGAGGGCAATGGATTTTAAATTGGCAGGAGTTTATTCTTGAGAGCTAAGTTGTCAGATGTGATACTAAAAATAGTCTACGGCCACTTATTGACTTAAAATAAAACACAATGTATGAGCTGAAATATCTTATTTTTTTTTATTAAGTTGACCATTTTCAGGTAATTACAGCTGCACACACACTTGAAAGAAACCATACAGAGAGAATTCCTGTTCATTTTACTCTATTCCCTTCAGGAGTGACATCTTGGAGAACTATAGTGTAATACTACAGCCAGGATATTGGTACAGATAGAGCTATTACGAACAAGAATCTTTCAGTCCTCGTGGGAATCTCTTGCACTGTCCTTTTGTAAACACACCCGATTCTTTCCCCACCCCCTTCCTAAAATTTGTTAACTATTAATCTGTCTTCCATTTCTAGAACTTTAACATTTCAGAATGTGACGTCAATGAAATTCACCCCATGGATTCTTTAGCGTTTAGCATTTTTTCAACGATGAAGATTCCACAGGGTTCCTCTGTGTGTTTTCTGTTCCTGTGCGGACAGTTGTTTTGTTTGTTTGTTAATGTCATTTCTTTCTGTGTGTTTATAATTCCTCTTTGGGGGTATTTTTAAACCCTTTGCTAAGTGAGTTTGACATCTCTAGTCATCTTTTACATTGACTTCAAGATCTTCCTAGTTATCAGGGTAACAATTTTATAGGCATTTTGCATATGATGATTGAGTGGACCTCTACTACCCGCCCTCTCTGTCGGGAAGTACTAGAAGCCCTTGGCTGCTGTTCATCACAGGACCCACAGTGACACTGAGAGGCAGGAGCTAGGCCTCATCAGCGCCGACAGGGGTAAAATTCTAACTCTCTGCTCTCTTTCTTCTCTCAACACCCCACATAGGATAGTGTGAGGCTGGGTGATGGTCACTTTCCTTGAAAGGGGAAACTCCAAGGTCCTCTTGTGGCCTCTAGTAACACTTCAGCAAGGGATGACTTGGTGACTTTTTAGCAGGGATCAAAAACCCAGCTCCCCACTCAGCTAAGGAAGCCACCAGGAAGGGATGCAGGCGGCAGCAGAGAGGAAGTTGAGGCACCTTGTTATAGCTGTGAAAGACCGGAGAGTGTACGTTCATTATTAACTTTGCAGATGTGAGAAGTGGACACACGGCTATCACGGTGTGCATCTGTAGCAGAGCTAGTTCTGTCTTGCAGGCCACCTCTTCTCAGCTATCTTGAAGCTTTTTCTGTCAGGGCCCTTTGGAATTTTGCATTTTTACAGCTTCCGGTTTGAGATAAATGAATGAATGAATGAATGAATAAATAAACTCATAAATAAAATGAGTTAACTTACTACCATGTTCATTTTCACGTCCACCTTCTCTCACAATCTCCTATTTTTGCTTTAATGAAATTTCCAGGATTCTTAGTTAGTCCTATGTAGGAGGGGAAACAGAAATAGCCGCAATCACCCCATCTTTCTAGAAATCCCATCATCCTTTGAGTTTTTGTAGAAGCCTTAAGTCAGATTGCCCTCCCTTCACACCACACTACAGATCTGTAAGCACCTGTGACTCAATGCATTATAAGTTTTGTACCTCCCACCTTGAATATATATATATATATATATATATATATATATATATATATATATATATATATATATATATATATATGTAATATCTGTCATATAGCAATAAAATTCTTGAATGAAAATTCCCCAACCAGTTCATATTTCACTATAATACACAGAAATTACTCAATGGGAGATATTTTCACCATAACTGAGTAAAAGCTAGTTTTTGTTTTGTGCTTTGCTAACGCTGCACGGTTTGTCTGCATTGGATGTGGGTTTCTTCTACACTCGGCAAAGACTGTGTGGAAGTCTTTCTTCCCCTGTGTTTTGTAGAGTAAAATTATGCAGATCAGATGATTTCTTTTGAAAAAAATTAAAGCTATGATTTTAGTGTATTGAACTGTTCTTGTGCCAAATTGATTTAGGTCATCTGGGGTTTTTGTTGTTGTTGTTGTTGTTGTTGTTGTTGTTTGTTTGTTTTTTAAATTCAAGGCATCAAAGGTCCATTACCTTCTAACATGCTACATCTGTGCCCACAGCACTGTTGTACTCTTTTCTGGTACTTTTCACTTGCAAGCTCTGTAGGGATAGCATCTTTGATCCTTTTCACTTTTTAAGATTGAATAAAAATTATCATATCAAAGTTGGACAGGACAAGCCAATAGCAGGAAAGAGCCAAAGTGAAGGCACAGGAATCAGAGACCCACTGTTCACACACTCGGGTGCCCCATAAAACCTGGAAGCAGGAGTATGCACGCAGAGGGATTTGGGGCATGCTTGCCACAGTCTCTGTGAGATCATATGATTTTTGCTCATGTTGATTTATAGGACCTTGTTTTGGGGGGGGTTGTTTGGTGTGTGTGTGTGTGTGTGTGTGTGTGTGTGTGTGTGTGTGTGTGTGCGTGTGTGTGTGTTTATCTTCCACCCTCTCTGGCTCTTACACTCTTTCTGCCTCCTCTTCTGTGAGGTTCCCTGAGCTCTATGGGGGATTTGATGGAGACATCCCATTTAGGACTGTTTCAAAGTCTCTCACTCTATGTGTAAAGTGTGGCCATGGTTCCCTGTATTTGCTCCTATCTGCTGCCAGAAGAGGAAGGTTCTCTGATGATGGCTGAACAAAGCACTGGTCCATGAGTATTTCAACATTTGATTCTTAATTTTGGGATCAGTGCTGTCTTTTTTCTTTGCTAGCAGATGGGAAAGGTTTAACAATTTTATTGGTCTTTCAGAGGAACTTTTTGTTTCATTGATTTTTCTTTATCCACTCACCCACCCTCCCCCCTGGTACTGACCACCAAACCCAGGGCCTCACACGAGATAGGCAAGGGCTCTACATGCCACGTGCCCAGCTCTCTTCTTTCTTTAATAAAAGGAAAACAGACTCACTAAGTTATGAACTTGGGTTACCCTGTAACCCAAGAAGACTTGATTTTGATTTCTGCTTTCAATTGGCTACAACCGCCAGGTTCATTGATTGTTTTTTCTTCCTGTGTGAATCACACAGGTGCAAATATTCTAGTCATTGAAAGTTCATAAAAGGGACAGAGGAGAGAGTGATTATTTTGGTGGAGAAAGAAGATTTGATCAAATACAGGTAATATGTAATAGAGTCTTTAATTCTAAAGGTAAAATTTTGATTTATTTTTTATTTTTTCAAATAGCTTATTCAGATTATATCCTGATTGTTATCCCCTCACTTGTATCTTCCTGTTACCTCCTCCCTCCATCTTCTGCCCTATTCCCTTCCCCTAGACCTCTGACAGAAGGGGGCCTCCTCCCCCATGGTATTTCTTATCCACCTGTATTTGGATGCCTGTAATATTACACAGTGTATTTCAGGAAGAAAAGGTAGCAAATTCTATACTAGCGCCTTTAAAATGAAAAAAAAATATATATATATATACCAATATCAGATGCATAAAACACCCTTCATCCAGCATCTTTATTCAGTCACATTACCTCCTCTTTCACATAGTTTCCCTTCTGTTTACCAAGAAAAGGGGAGAGGGAGCCGTTATAGAAAATGTCTCTTTCAAGGACAATAAGTGTGAGTTTAAATTATTACAGATAAAGATAAAAGGACAAACTCAAGGTACTAGACAGCAGTTGAGAGAATAATACTTGGGTTTGAGATCTATACCCTTTACTGATAAATATATAATCCACCTTTGTATATTTGAACGTGGTAAAATAATAAAAGATGGACTGTGATACTGAGAAAAAGAGACAAAGTTGTCGTGTTTCATCTCACAGTGGTGGACTTGACTGACTTAAGCCCACAGAGATAAGACCTGACGGATAACGTCCATAACGTCCTCATTCGGTTCCGGCCAGTCTCAGCCTGCTGTCTCCAGTCAGCCCCATGGGCTCTTCCCAGCGCGGCTTCGAAGCTCTTGGTAACCTGGACCAGGCTTTGTTGGTTAGTTTTGAAAGGACTGTCTACTGCTCACCGGAGGAGACAAAGTAGCAAAAACAAGTCCAAGGGGCAGAAAAGCCAGAGCATAACTTGGATCCTCTCACAACTGGAATCCATTTTTCCTTTCCCAGATTCAGAGATTCTGGGCCGCGATGACGTCCACCTCACTGCTCACTCCTTCCTTCCCATGGCGGATGCTCTCTCCAGCTGGAGAGCTGTAGGGAAAGGACGTTTCCTGTGTGTCCGTGTCCTGGCCCGTCTCTCCGTGTAGCCAGCGTGGATCATTCTGGATTTCAACACTGTTCTCATGATGTAAGGCCGCTCGCTCTATCAGCTCCTCCCTAAGTCTCTTTTAAACACAATAAACTAACTGTGTCTTCACATTCCTCAGGGAAGTCAGTCTTTCTGGTTCACAGAGAGGAATCGGAAGAAAGTTTTTTTTTTCCAAGTGAAAAGTCTTATTAAACTAATCTTAGTATAAATAAAGGAAAAAGAAACAATTCAAGGAACCGTCCAGCACAGTAAATACGTCTCTTGCTTACAAACCATTTTGAGCAGATTCAGTGCAGTTCTACATCTGTTTTCTTGACATTTCCAAACTCTCGGGACCCTCGAATATTGATGAAAATGACTTAGAGATATACATAAAAATGTGAAACCAAAAGAATCTGTAGATAACGCTTAGTAAGTAGCAAAAGAGATTTAAAGGGAAATAATTTCTCCAAATAATTAAATTTCAAGCGAGAAAGTCATATAGCATGCTTATGAAACCTAGTTTGGGAAGAAACTATTTTAAATTACTTAAAAGTATTTTGAGACTCAAGAAGCCTTTACTTGCAAATTGGAATTTCTCCAATTATTTGTGTTTTTGAGTTATCTATATGGGACTCTTCAGAATGTGGGGGGGGGGGGAGGAACACCAAATATTATGCTGCTTTTTAGGAAAAAGATACAATTTTCTCACTTATTAAGCATTTTAAATTATTATATAAATAATGTGGAAAATAGTGGAAATCACTATATGAAATACTAAATTAATTCTATACTCCCTCTCTCACTCTCTCCTCTCTCTCTCTCCTCTCTCTCTCTCCCTCCCCACTCCAAAAACTGTCTCAGAAACGCTTTTTTTTTTTTTTTTGCAGTTGTTTAATTTAGTTTTGTAGAATGTTGCCAATCTAAAGTTTGACTGTTGCCTCTCCATTGTTAAGGTCAGGAAGTGTACATATGTGTACATATATACCTATATATCTGCTTATTTCCCATTAAAAATAGTGTCCGAGTACAAGCAATGTGAGGACCAGGCGGGGTTGCACTTCTGGCTAACCTCTGTGCTTCAGCCCCTGAATCCTTGACTTGGAGACGCTGATAGTCTATTAAACTCCCCTGTAAAACTGCTTTTCAATTGACTCCAATATTTATTAAAATTACCAATATGTAATCATCCTGGCTTCCTGGTGCCCTTGGTAAAGTTAGATAGTTTGTTGATGTCTAAATAATTTCAGTTTTCTTATGTTTTCTACTCACACTGTTTTGGTAATGAGGAGGAACACATTGTCATATTAATTACCTAATAATCTTCTTCCTTTTAAAAAGTGTTGGTTCAGGTGAGGAAAACAGGATTCAGGAGCTTGGATAATAATCAAGAAATAAATACTCAACTAGAAATTAAGCAAACCTCTAGTGTCCTGATGAGGAAATACAGTTTTTTGCCATGTCATCCTGAATATATTTCTCTGTGGAAGCAGTAACTCTGATTAGTGTAGCTCGTAAGGCATTGTGTGTCAGTGTGAGACCTCCTAGCTACAGTACTTGTGGCCTTATTTACAGGAAGTATACTCATGTCATTCCCAGATGTCAGTCTCTCACAGACTTGATTTGCATGCCATTTTTTGCCAATATTAGTGACAAGCAGCAATAAGAAATTGAATTCAATAAACTACCTTCTAAAAATTTCAAATGTTCTACAAGTACTTTAAATGTTTTGAGACTTGAGAGAGAAGCCTTGGCAGGTAGAAATCCCTCTAACCATTGGCTCGTTTTGCGTTAACTGTGTTTTGCAATACGTAGGAAAAATTCTGGATATTGTATCAGTATTATTGATACAGTATTGTATCAGGGTGTTTTTTTTTTTTTTTTTTTATGGACATAGGGCCTATTATTCTTCTGATATGGTTTCAAGAGGATTGGAATAAAAAGAAGTCTAAATCAGCAATAGTTCAATCAATGCTAGAGGGTCAGTTTTCTTCACCAATCCTGAGGTACCAGAGAAAGTGACATTTTCATTAAAGGAAGGAAGGAAAGAAAGAAAGAAAGAAAGAAAGAAAGAAAGAAAGAAAGAAAGAAAGAAAGAAAGTGACATTTTCATTAAAGGAAGGAAAGAAAGAAAGAAAGGAGGAGAAAGGAAGGAAGGAAGGTGGGTAGGAAGGTTTATGGCGTAACACATTTTTACCCTCTCCGCTCCCGGGGTTCAGCCCAGTCCCTGGTGCTGTCCGTGAAACCATCGATTCCTAATTCCCAACCCTGGACCCAGAGCGCTGCTTTGTAAGGGCTTGCTTCTGTCGCTTTTGGGTTCCACATATGTGAACTCTACTTAATTATATTTTGCAAGAGTGAGTGAGGGCAGTGTGTCCAGGCCTGGCACAAGGGAGAGCTGCTCTCTAATGAAAGATGATTTAGAGGACGCTAAAGGTCCAAACGTTTCCTCTTCCCGGGTGATTTGGTTTAGGTTCGGAGTAATTCAGTACTCAAACGGTTTGCATAAATCTCCTGAAATAAAACGTTGGATAGGCACTGCTGTCCCACAGGGCTTACCTTTCCTAGGATTATTTCAAGAATTGATCTTGACTGGGACTCATGCTAGCGTCGGGACCCTTAAGACAGATCGCCCTCGCCCCCTTGTGGTCTTCTGCGGTATTGCCCACGGGAAGACCAAACCCTGAGTCTTCTTGGAGGCCAGGAGGAAGATAAAGAGATGGAGTCTTGTTGTCAGTGATAGGCCTACTTGTAGGGAAGTAGTGTGAGGACTTCCTGTGACCCCCACCTGAGGGGCGTCTTTATCGTTACACACCATAGGGTTTGGTTGGCGCTGTTTGCGTTACGTTTTTCTTCAGTCCTGAGCCGGTTTTGTTTATCGCCCCAAGGTTTTGACTTTTTTGTGTGATCTCACAAAACAGTGGTTACTAGTGAAATAAAAACATTTTTTGAGCTTCTGTGATGTGTTGTGTATTGTATTAAATATCAAAATGCACGGGGAACGGGATCACTTAACATTTTGTTCCCTGTTCTGGAATCTTCTCTGTTTTTGTTGAGGAGTTTCTGAATCTCATTTCCCACAGACAGTAAGCTGAAGGTAAGCAGAAAATCCCTGCTCTTAGGTGAGTGCCGCCACTTTTCAAATATTTACATGTCTTGGGTGTATTTGATAATTATTTTCTAAGCTGTTTCCATATAGAACCACTCCTAGGAGCGATGGTCCGCATACGCATCAAGTCCGCATGCCCGTCAGCCCCACGTGTACAGAATGCTGCTATTCGAAGGGCAGCTCTGAGCAATAGGAGGCAGCCCATTGCTTTGGACACTTGTGTTTCCATTTGTTCAGTGACTAACAGATCGGCAGCATTGAATCCATGGAGGCTGTGGCATTTGTTTATATGGGGATTATAACAGAAGCTATAGGCCGCCGGGAGAAGTGATCGACAGCATCAATCAAGGAGCTCAGTGAGAGCTTGGGAGACTTGCAGTAGGAAAGAGAAAATGGCAAAGATAGAAATAGACACTCTGGGAAAATGTGTCACAATACCACAGCAAGCTCCGTGCCTGGGGTCAACTCAATGGGAGCCTTCGGGGGGCTGACACAGGATGCATTTCCCTAGTGTCTGGTGCCTGGCGTCTAGGCTTGGCACTATGCTGTGGCTGGAGTGGACAGTCCTGGGAGAAGCTAGTTTTTAAAGTCAGCATTGATGCAGGATCCTAAAACACTGGTCATAAAAATCTAGAGTTGTTTGTTTGTTTTTAAGTTAAAAGGAGGGAGAAGTTGTTTTCCAGATTTGAAACAATGTAATTCATTAGGTCTTGAAAAGAAATGTCTCAATGAATACAAATCTAGAAGGAAGTCAGAGACAGGGCTCCACTTGCCGTCTTCTGTTCCATAGCTGTTTCTGCTGCATGACGTGCTTCAACGTGGCAACTGACACGTTGCCAAGGAAAACCGGGACTTCAGATCCAGGGGGCTAAAAGCCCAGAGCTCTAGGATGAAGGATGCACTTGTCTTATGAAGACAAGGCTGCTCTCTCCCTCTTTCTGTGTAAATGCCCTCTTCCCCTTTGTATCCTACAGATAAATAAACAACGGCTTCAGCATCCGGACCTGCCGTCTTGTTTTGGTGCCTTTGAGAAGAGAAGGGGATATGAACATCTCCGCCATGTTCTCTGAAACACTTGTTTGTGCGTTCACTCGGTGTCGGCTGGGCTCGTTTCATGTGTTCCTCTCAGCCTTAGTCACCAGTGAAAGCAGAGACTGTGTCTTTTAGCATCCATGACCATATGTGTTTCAGAAAGGTGATGTACTCAGTTGAATTAAGGAACAATAGAAACAGATTTGACTAAGTGGCTTCTGGATAAGCTGAGGCCACAATCCCTTCTACATAAGCTAGCCAGGTGACTACAAGTTTCTGTTTGAGTTAGGAGCTTGAATAAAAAAAAAAAAAAAAAAAAAAGAAAGAAATAAAAAGGCCCGTAATAAGAAGAAAAATGGGATTCAGAAGAGGACATGATGAACCATAAAATTAAACCACACTTTAAAAGTTTGTCCATAGCCTGAAGTGCAATTGATTTCACAGAAAATCTGGCTTCAGCACCAGGAAGGCTAATCAGGTTCTGACTTCGGGTTACATAGGTATAAAGTAGAAAAATATTCTATTTCATGCTTTTTGAGGAGATCTTTTCCTTTTGTCACCATTACTTTAAAAAAAAAAAAGCTTCCCTAAAACACACAGACCTCAGTACATCAGTGCATATTTTTAACTAGGAACAAGAAAGAATTGCTATCTAGGAAAAAATATCTAATCAAACAAATTACCTGCCATGAGCTGGTGTGTGTGTGTGTATGTGTGTGTGTGTGTGTGTGTTTGCAGGTGTGTAGGCTTAGATTTTTCACAAACCTACTTTATTTAGGGTTCTTAAATGCCTTTACCTTCCTTCCATAACCCCGACCCTAGGCTGGAGAGAAAGAAGATTAGAAGGAGGAAACCAGGGGATGTAGCTCTCTTTGCTTCTGCCTGGGTAGAGTCCTTGGGATCTTTTGGGGGCAACACCAAGCTCATTTGTCTGCAGAAAACACAGCAGGCAGCCCTCCATCAGCTGTTTTCCCTTTCCTTGCTCTTTTTTATACCCCTTAGAGTCCTCCGACTTCAACTAACTCCAGCTGGCAAAGACCACGCCCCTGCACAAGGCAATTATCAGCTGTGGACAAACTGAAATCCCACCCTAGGGAGGAAAACAAAAGCATGTTTACTTAACATAACTGAGTTTACAAAGAAACCAAAACTTCCGCAATACAGGTTAGTGTGTGTGTGTGTGTGTGTGTGTGTGTGTGTGTGTGTGTGTGTGTGTGTGTATAAAAGCAAAATGAAATTTCATAAACTTAAAACCATGCATCCAAAGAAATGAGAATCTTTTCAGAATCTTAGAGATGATTTTCAAACTTTATTTCTGATAAAGGATAGTTAGTTACCCACAATATATGAGAAACATCTGTTACAATGAAATAATAACAATAATCCAATTTAAATGTGGAGAAAAAAAAATGAAAGGAAATTTTCAAAGAATACAAATGGCGTCAGGTCTATGTGGAAAGATGCTCAATATTCTAATTATTAGAGATTTACAGGTTAAAACAACTGTAAGTTCTCGCCTAACCCAGGGAATTACAAATGTGAGAAAGAATGCAGAGAAACCGGGATGGTCGTGTGGTACTGCCATGGACTGTAAAGTCACAGCTCCTATGTGTGGAAAAAAGCATGGTGGCTCTTCAAAGAACTACAGAGCCCTTCCCCGTGATGATCTAGCAACCACACATCTGAATACGTAGCCAAACAGAACAGAGGCAGAGGACTAAAAAGATACTTTCACGCTCTTGTTAATTGTGATTTTAACAGACATGAGTCAGTGGAGGCAACCCCAGTATCTATCAATAGAAAACATATTTAGTGTCTAGAGAGGTGGCCCAGTCACTAACTGACTTTAATTGCATGCACAAAGACCTGAGTTCTAATCCCCAGGACTCAAGCAAAAAAATTATCAGACACAGTTCCATCCAGGGCAAGGACATGGCTGCAGAGGCAGAGACAGAGGATCAAGGGGACTTGCTGGTCAGCCACTTATACACAGACACACACACACAGACAAACAGACACACACACATAGACAAACACACACAGAGACACACAAAACACACACACACACAGACACAGACACACACACGAAGTATTTATATGCCACAAGAGAGTATACAGTCTAACAAAGACAGAAGTTACCTCACTGTTATGACATGGGTGAGTCTCAAGGACTTACACTAAGTGAATAGAAAGACGCATACTATGCTATTTGATGGACACAGAGTATTCACATCATAGAAACATCACTAAGACTGCTGGCTGCCAAGGACCAGGGTATCGAGAGGACACAATGAATGATATTTAGTCTGTATAAAATTCCAATTTTGTAAGGTGAAAAAGCTCTGGAACCATGTTACATGATGGTGTGAATATGCCACTAGACCACACACTAAAAGCGGTTGGCATGGGAAGCTTAATACCATATGACTTTTACCACAATTAAAAAAAAAAAAAAAAAGTTAAAGCCACACCCTTCCCCAGAGCTTCAAAGCACAGCTTTTGTGCTGTGGAACTGTTTAGTCAGCGATGACTCCAGTTTCACTGATGACACCGGTGATGATAAAAATGATGGGACTTAATACCACCAAGCCTTCACACTTCTAGCCATCTGCTTTTCAGAGTAAACGAGTCCGAAAGATGAAGTAACAGATGGCATGTGAGAGAAAAGCATGGGACTTGGTACCCTGCCCAGCCCTTCAAGGGCTTGTGCGTCCATTCAGCTTGAAAGCAGTTCTCTGTGCAGCACATGTGGACCTTTCACATTCCAAGCCAAGCTATTTCTTTACGTAAACAGTCTTCTCTCATCCAATCCATCCAAAGCTGTTCTGCACAGCAGCCACATGCTTGCCCGAAGGGCTGGCAACTCTCTGATCCAGTCTCTTTGTACTTGGCTCTTATATCTGGCTCTTTCTCGTGTGGGTTACAGCGTCGGTTAAAATAAGAAGCAGAGTCAGTCCATTTGGAGCTGCTGCAGAAGCTAAACTGTTTTGTCAGACTAGCGATCAAGGCATGCTGCATATTTCTGTTAGGTCAGTGTCTGGGCCAGCAACAGGCACATCCCTGTGACCTGTCAGCAATGTACGTTCTGGAGGGCTGCCCCAGAACATGACATTTGGAACCTGGAGGTGGTGCTCACTGCTCTGAGCTTTCATGCTTTCCCGTGTGATTCAGGTACCACCTGAAAATTGAGAACCACTGATCACTTGTCCATGTGACAGAGCCCCACTAAAACCCAGACTCTAAAACTATGCCGAAGCGCACCAGGAGATGGCAGCGGGTGACTGTGTCTAGCTATCTGTTCTATTTAGTCCTTGAGACAATTAAATTATCGACAGAAGAAACATCTGAGTTGCTGGCTACTTAGTGAAAAATAAATTGCATCATTACCTTTCTTTCTAAGTATAAAGAAGAAAAAGAATCCCTTGGAAAGGCAGAGTCAAATGTAGTCTAAAATAATATATTTGGGGGTGTGAGCCTAGCCTTTAGCGGCTGAGCCATCTCTCAGCTCAGAGAGCTTGTGGGAGTGGCTGGCCAGTGTCTGGTCTGACTTGAGACCCATGCCTCATACTGTCTGGAGGGCCAGGAACCACAGCCTGGGTAGAGATCTCAGATAAAACCAGTCAGTGCCAGGGTCTCTATGATATCTGCAATACTGGCAGACTGGCGCCAGCGTAATAGTCATCAGAGAGGCTTCATCCAGCACCTGATGGGAGCAGACGCAGAGACCCACAGCCAAACATTAGACAGCTCTGGGGATTCCTCGGAAGATGGGGAGGAAGGATTGTAGAAGTCAGGGGAGTAGAGGAGACCACAAGACACATGATCAACTAAGCAGGGCTCATAGTGGCTCACAGAGACAGAAGCGGCAATCACGAAACCTGCATGGGTCTGAGCTAGGTCCTCTGCATTTATGTTATGTTATATATGTTTTATATATATATATATGTATATATATATATACATACATATATATATATGTATATATAATATGGTGTTCTTGGCGACTCCCAGGAGTGGGAACCAGGATTGCCTGACTCTTTTTGCTTGCTTTTGGGACCCCTTTCCTCCTACTAAGTTGCCACATCCAGCCTTAATATGAGAATATGTACCTAGTCTTATTGTAAATTGTCACGCCAAGTTTGGTTGATGTCCATAGGAGGCCTACTCCTAAGGGCAGCGGAGGGGAGGGACTAGAAGGAGAGGAAGGACGGGAAACTGAGGTCAGGATGTAATATTTAAAAGAAGAACAAACAAATAAATAATAAAATAAAATCGCACACACATATGTAATCTCACATATAAACTCTGGGGGTCACTTAGTAGTGTGTGGCATTAAGATGACAAGACACATGTGCCTCTATTACAGCTTCATTACAGCTAGAGAGTTGAAAGGATCATCTATCCCAACCCCAGCCATCCTGCACGACTTTGGCTGCTAGGCTTCTATCTAATTTAAGCATGTGTTCTCGTTATGAACACTGATCATAGGATAGTTTGTACTTTGAATAAAAGCTCTTTGTAGTGTAAGCCAGTCTTACAGCCAAAGGGAGGACTTGGGAAAGATCCTTTCTTAAGTGTGGCGGCGTGTACCCTGTGTGTGGATCCCCAGTAGGAGAATCAGGCTGTCTATACAGCAGATGTCTTCTCTCTGCAGTAGAGAATGCAGAGACTGCACTTTCCTTTTTAAAAACTATAGTCTTCACTGTGAAGCTTCTGCTAGCCTTAACCTCATGACCTTTCTGCACCCGGATACTACAACCCCCAGCTGCCCTTAATCACAGGGGCCACACAAGGGTTCATCTCTAATCTTCCTGGAGCCTTTCTGTAGGCTGTGTTCCCCTGTGACCTTTGCTAGGTCAGTGAGATCATGGCTCAAACCAGGGCTTTCTCAGAGGAGGAAGAGCAAGACCCTAAGGAGCTCCCTTCCCTCCCTTCCTCCCTCGCTCCCTCCCTCCCTCCCTCCCTCCCTCCCTCTCTCTCCCTCCCTCCTGTCCCCTTTCTCTCCCTCCCTCTCTTTCCTTCTTGCCCCCTCTCTCTCCCTCCCTCTCTCCATCTCTCCCTCTCTTTCTCTCTCCCTCCATCTCTCCATCTCTCCCTCTCTTTCTCTCTGTCTCTCTCCCTCCCTCTCTCCCTCTCCTCCTCTCTGTCTGTCTCTCCCTCCCTCTGCCCCCTCTCCCTCCCTCTCTTTCCCTCCCTCTCCCTTTCCCTCTCTCTCTGTCTCTCTGTCTCCTCTCTCTACCCTCTCTCTCTCCCTTCCCCCTCCCCTGTCCATACTCTTTCCTCACAAGCTATTGTTTCTTTTCATTTTACTGTCCCCTAAAGGGCTCTTCCTAATGAATGGCCTTCTGAGTGACACACATAATAGACAGGCATGGCTGCTGGTGACAGACAGTCACTGAAGCTCTCTTTTCTGGGCTTCTTTATCTAACACATCAATTTGTTCCTGTCTGCGATCATAAACCGCCGGGCCAGTATTCCACAGCTGGAATGCAGCATTCATCTTCTCTACCCATCTGTTAAATATATTTTCCTGATGTGATGCTGGCTTTAGTGTCGCGCTGCTGGGGGCCACGGGAGCCGCTGTCTGCTTCTGATCTTTTCTTGTCTTGAGATCATGTTTCATTATCCCCCCCCCCCCCAAGCCAAAAATACAAGGAGTTTGAGCCGTGGCCAAACACTGTGATTCTGGGACGTAGATTGGGATTACTGAAGATAAGGCAGCCTGGCCGTGGGGCATTACTGTAAGAACACGTGTTTGATGGTCGCATCCCAAGCAGGGGCTCCCTCCTGCCAAGACCTGAATGCTTCTAGGCACACACGCACACCTCCCGTGAAAATCACAGGCTTGCTTTCACTCCAAAAACAAAACCCAAAGTGAGAGAGGCCCAGTGCCATTCAAGAGCCACAAGCTGTTAGTTCACCTGGGGACAGGGCCTGCCTGCTTTCCAGCTGAGGCAGCACCCCAAGAACGCCAAGTGCCACCTCCTGAGCTCTCACAGGTGCAAGCTATTTCTTCCTGAATGAATCACCGATCTTCCCCTTAGCTCTTTGTGCCTCTCTGCTCTGCTACTTACCTCATAAACACACAGAGGCTGCAAATTCTTACTTTGTTCCAAACATCCTAAATGGGCTTTAGTACACCTCTCTCCTAATACGGTAATGACCTAGCTCTGCACCGCAGAGGTCAAGGACTCATCTTTGGAAGAAGCCTGGAAATTAAAGGCACCGTCAAAAGTTGAAGACCCAAGAGTACCTTTTTAAGTATAGCCAATACACAAAGGTAGAGACTGATACATTCAACTGCTGTTAAGATGGTCTTACTTGTCCCTTTCTTATCTGTAGATTTTTGAGTCCACAGGTTCAGCTAACTGCACATGGGAAACAGTGTGCTTGATATAAATAACTTTTGTACTTAACATGGACAGATCTTTTTTTCTTGTCATCAGTCACTCAATAATCTGGTATAACAACCACTAACATGGCGTGAGTGTTGTGTTAGGCATTAACCATAATGAGAGGTGATTTAAAGTACAGAAGGGCATATGCACATTTTACGACAATACTGCTCCATTTATGGAAGGGACCTGCCACCTTTAGGTTCCGGGATCCTGGGAGAAGAGTTGCTGTCACCAATGCCCAGGGGATAATGACTCTTCGAGAAGGCAGAACTGCTGTTGAATTTCTGTACAGCAGTGACCAATGCCAGGAAAGACACCACCGAGTCTTATAAAACTATATGTCCAATGTCAGAGAGCATTGTCAGGACTTACTGTATTGCATTTGAGTGACACTGGTATTCAGTGGGTGTGGGTTTCTGGAATAAGTCTTGTTCGGCTGCTGCCTGATTTCACTCAAGCCCACAAGGGTATGGCAAGGTTGACTGGGGAATTTACTGGCGACTGGCAAGGTTCTGTTGAGAGGAAGTTCTTACCTAGTAAGTTGAAGCCTTGAATGTGGCAAAGGGCTAAAGCAGAAGCTGCCATCTGAAAAGCTAGTTGGCTGAAAATGAGAAGTGTGAGTCTGCTGGCCACGGCTCACACAGCTTCATAGCCTTCCCGTGTGTCTGTGCTTGCTCTCATCTCACTAACCTACAAGCTCCTTCAGCTATGAGTGTGAGGTGAATAGTACGGATGACTTTTCAGACACCTCATTGTACGAAGAGAAGAATCAGAGAAAATTCTTCAGACGCTCCTGAATTTACCAGTGAAAATTGTAACTTGCCAAGGACGTCTGTGGGCACAGGTCAACACACAATAGTAAAGGTCTTAAAACAGCACAAGAGAGTTTTTTGTGTAACTTGGTTGTGTGTGTCTCCTGTG
Organism: Acomys russatus; assembly: GCF_903995435.1. Classification (NCBI taxonomy): domain Eukaryota; kingdom Metazoa; phylum Chordata; class Mammalia; order Rodentia; family Muridae; genus Acomys; species Acomys russatus. The sequence goes on along the minus strand of NC_067157.1, from coordinate 31,107,214 downwards.
TAGATTCTATAGGCAGCAACATGGACTGCAAGATCGAAATCTGGCATGGCGGTCTGATGCCTTTGAGGGTTGAGGAAAACCAACATGCTCTGGCTTTTAAGTTACTGTTCAGGACCCCTTACCAGTTTCCCCCGTCTATACAGACATTGTTTTAGATAGGGGTATTTCACATGCATTACTAAATGCAGCTCTGATGCCTCCCTGTGTGGAGAATGCAAGCTCCGTGAAGACAGGAACTAAAAATACACCCAGTGCTCTCCCGAGGAGGAAGCAAACCACACACACATTCAAGCACTGTGCAGGCAATTAATGAATACCTAAATACCAGAAAGAATGACATCCAGGTCGCTGGCGAACAAACTAGCCAGGGAGGAGCACTGATGCCAAGAGAGGATTTCTGCAAGATACAGAAGAGACCCAAGGGAGGGCCAGTGGAAAGTTCTTGTTCCAGGAAAGAGTCAGAGCCCAGAGCTTTCTTGTTTCCAAAGAGCAGCCAGACTCTGCACAGGATAGAAGGAGTAAAGGAAGAAGGAAATCAGAAACACATACAACTAAAGCAAAGGGAGGAGAAGGGGCAGGGGGAGGGGAAGGGAGGGGGAGAGAGAGAGAGAAGAAGAAGAAGGAGGAGGAGGAGGAGGAGAGAGGGAGAGAGAGAGAGCAAAAGGGAGGGAGGGAGGGAGGGAGGGAGAGAGAGAGAGAGAGAGAGAGAGAGAGAGAGAGGGGTCCGGCGTTTTCTTCAGTCTCTCTCCTGTGCTGTTGCAATGGACTGAGTCCTTTCCAGTGGGAAACAGGTGTCTCCTGCCAATTAGGATTTAAACATCAACAGGGGCTTCTTGAGAGAATGATGACAAGTCTAATTGCAAGTAGCAGCTGGAGAGCCCTTGGCTACACCAAGACAGGTTTCACTAATCCCCGTTTTGCTGGGCGCCTGGCATCAAGCCGGGATCAGCTCCTCTGTCATGGGGCCCCCAAGGCTGTAAAATGTGGAACAAGTATTTAATAGTCAGAGCTCAGCAGGGAGCATCTGAGTACTCTCACTGACTCACAAAACTGACCATGTGATAGCCAAGTGGGCACAATGGCACGGTCAACAAGCCTTTCAAAGGACTGGTACCACCATCAAAAGTGACCCACATCCATGATGCTCATTCGTTTCCTTGTTGCTGCCAGCCCATTCTCAGAATCCCATCCCTTTGTGCATACTAACAACTGGGAGTGTCTTTGGAGTGTGGTTTCAAAATGGTGGATGGATGTGATACTTCTTTAGGTGCACACACATATTACAAAGCCTCCTCCAGCCCAGGAAGAGAGAGAGAGACAGCAACGAGGTATGGTAGACACAAGAAAAAATATCCTGCAACTTTCTGGGAAGTTTCCTCCCTGATGGCTTCATAGTGCCAGAGGTTGCCAGACAGGCAACTGGGTTGGGGGTGGGGGGAGTCACCATTGGTCTTTCCCAGTTTTAGATCTTGCATGCTACAGTGTCTGTCAGGCAAGGAGTGCCTACTGAGGCAACAGTGGCACAACTGTTGTGGAGATAACCAGTTGATTTTAAGTTGAATCTGAGGCTCATTGCATAGGAGGGAGTTCATACCTGGTACTGCAGACCTTATCAAAGACCCAGCTCTGATGTCACAGGTGTCAGGGGTAAATCTACTGCTTTTGTTTTTATCAAGTGGACGTATCAAACTGCCTCCTGAGTATTTATGTTTGAACCCATAGACTAATGATCACTTCAGCCTTGACCATAAAAACGCTCATTTGCAGTGAACAGTGGTTAACGTAGAAACTCGTAGCTGATCGACATGTTCAGAACAGTGATTGATGGGTCCTTAACCTAAAATAAGATATCTCTGTCAACCCTTCCAAGCCTCGGGGAACATTTTGGAAGAGAGTCAGAGATAACTTAAGAGCCAGACAATCGGGAGGAGAGGCACGAAATGTCGTCATGTGGCTGTGACATAGCTGGGGCATGTATGACCTCCTATTGGCTGTGATTGCCTCATGGTGTCTGCAGAAGCCTGGGCGAATGAGTCAGTATTCTATTATGGACTGAGGAGAGGCTCACAATGCCCCATGACTCATGCTGAGAAGGTCTATCCAGGGAGAAGACCCATTGGGTTAAGTGACGTAGTCACTGGTCAGTTACTAGTACTCGGTGGGTAGCTCCACAGCCGTGGCCCGGCAGGATGTCCTTGATAAACGCACTGGATCACAGAACAAAATCAAAATCAGACAAAAGAATGTGAAAAGTGGGATTTGGACTCAGTGGGGAGTGTGGGAGTTAGTGGGGTGACGAGGAGGTGGGGGGGGGACATGTTTGACTAGAACCGATTATATACATGCGTGCCTAAAACTCAAAGAATATGATAACTTTACAGCAATGTGGCACCATTGTATACAGCAGGTACGGGGTTGGTGGAACAAAGCAAACAGATCGCCCATGAAGGAAAAAAAAAAAAAAAAAGAAACTCATTTTGACATTTTATAATTAAAAATTAAAATGTAATTGCCCCACTCCACCTTCCCGTTCTTCCCGGCAACCCCCGCTGTGCCCCTCCTCGCCCTTTCAGATCAACGGCTTCTCCATTTTTCTGATTATTGCTGCTATCTAACTCTAGAGAGTCTCTCAAGTTGTTCTGGTTCCAGAGCATTGGGTGTGAACTGTTCTCCATAGCCCCACACCTTTGCACACCTGATCTTTGTTTGCTGGTGTAGTTTTTTAGGCGGAACCTTCTGGATACTGACCAGCACATGAAAGGCTACAGTTAAGGCAGGTCTTAGGGATTATGGGCTTCTTGGGCGTCTTGGTCCTTTGAGATGTGAGGAACCCTGGCTGGATTGCTCCGGCATTCCTTCCACAACTCCCTCAAGCCCATGTGCCAAAATCAACATCTCCCTAAAGTCGCGTTTGTCACTTGTTTTTTTTTTTTTTTCCACAGTGAGAAGAAACATAGTCAATATATAGAAGCTTCTTATTTTCCCCAGGATTCTGCTTTCAATGTGTTCTTCGGGCAATGTGTAAGTGACTGTGTGACACACACGTGGAGATACACACGTAGCTCCAAGTCAGGAAGCTCTCCTCAGTGTCCCTAGCTGTAGGAGTGTGTTCTTCACGCCCATGTCCACACTGGTGACCCTTTATGCCTTTTGTATCCACATTTGTACTGGGCTCAGCTATGGAGCTCATGTCCATGGGTACAACTTCCTGAACCTGAAAATGTATGCTGTGTCTTTATATTCACATCTTTTAGCGTGATAACTGACATAATAAAAATCAGTATCCAATTAATGCTTCTTTAAATTTCTGTTTCCAAAACTAGGAGGTTGGAGACTAACTGCCAAGTCATTGCTGGCCCCAGCCAAGTCAAACAAGGCGATAGTGTAGCTCTGCCGCCGCTGAAGGGGTCATTCCTCTAAACTGCCAGCGAAAACAGCCACATCCAAGGCACATTCCTCCGGAAACAGTGCAAGCCTCCACTGTGGAATGCCTAGGCATTCTCCTGTAAGAATAGCACAGAGCCAGCGCAGAGGAGAGGAAAATGAAACCAGAGACTCACATTTGCTCACAGAAATGCACAGGCTTTCAGCGCTGAGGGGTCAGGGTCCAGGGGATTAACAGCGGGAAGAATTTTCGGCGAGCAAATTCCATAAATCCCATGACTGTGTTGAAATCTACATGTAGATATCAGATCACATATAAACGGAATCTTTTAAAAGTAGCATTCACTAAACCTTATTGCGCGTTATCCATGGTTCTTGCTAGTAAAACTCCGGGGAAAACACTCCACATTTGGCCTTCAGATATTTCCAGTAGAGATGGAAAACATTGAATATGGACACAAGGGACGGGATTCTATCCTTCGCTGATGAAAGACTTGTAAAGAAACAGTAAAGCAATGAATGGGCTATAAAGGGAGCAGCTGCTGTTTGTTGGTCAAGTAGCACATCTGGTAGCAAGAAGGCACAATACACCAGACCTCGGTTCTACGTTTTTCTCTCTCCAATGGGCTCATGGGGGAATGGACCAGAGATTGAACATATCTGGTTATGACTGAATGCTGCTACCATCCTGACAAAAGGGATTAGAATCTAAGGCTAGGACCTTAAGTGTGAACAGTAGGCAGGATCTTCCTCAGAGAGTACGTTTAGGCCTGGAAAGGGAAGAGAGAAAGAAGCGGGAAAATGTAAGACCAAGCTCGGCATCAAGGGGAGCTAAGTGTGCATCATGCACAACCCCGGAAGGAAGAGAAAGACCGGTTGGAGGCCTCCCATAAAAAAAAAAAACTGAACTTCAGGGCTGGAGAGACGGCTCAGCCGTGAAAGGCGAGGCTCACATCCAAAAATATAAAAAGCTGAACTTCAGAGATAATAAGTGCAAAGCATGTCAGTAAAGATAAACTCACAAAATGTGGGTAGATATTTGACAGGGCCTGAGTCTATCTCTGAGAAACAATGTGTCTTAAGTAAAATAATTATCACGGTGGATCTGCACGAAGTGAATGAAACTAAAGCCTTAACTCACAATTTCATGTGCATCTGCAGTATAGAAGCAATCGGTCAACACAGGCTAGAACTGAGAATGACAGACTTTCCTCTTCCCCCACCTCCATCCCAAAACAAACAAACAAACACCCCAAAACAAACAAAAATAAAACAGTCCAGACGTGAAGAGAGTCCTTACAAAATTGTGATAAAGATGCTAAATTGTGGCTCTTCACAGTCAGTGCGTACATGAGCAACATATCTTGGACTTAGCTTTTTTATTTTTCTTTTACGGGGGCGGGGGTTGGGGTGGGAGGAAGGTGCAGCGGTGGGAGGGGGGAGAGGGGACCTGGGAGGAGTGGGAAGTGAGCGTGCTCAGGGTGTAGTGTATGAAATTCCCAAATAATTAATAAAAATGTCATGCCGGGAGAAATAAAGAGTATTCTCCGTCCAACTCTGATTCTGCGAATGCTGGGCTTCTTCTGATTGGTTGGCTCTCAGAGTTGCAATCACAGCAGCAAGCTGCCAACAAGATGGAGTCAGGAATCTTAACATCAGCTTACCATTTGGATGTTACCACGGCTCCTGAATGCAAATGTGTTGGTCAGAGGGCAGTGTTTAAAGATGCTCCTGATCGCTACTTGTTGGCAAAGCTATAAACTCCTACGGTTTTCCAGAGAGCTCAGGGACCAATGCTTTTCTTTATTCTCAATGACCAGGAGAGCAATGCAGTAATGGCTCATTAGCTTATTTCATCAAGTCACTGGTATGAAAATGAGAGAGCTTTCCTTTTTTGTTTTTTGTTTTGTTTTTAAGCTTCTCAGCTTTCTTATTTCTTTCCTTTTTCTTGTTACTTTGTTCTGTTTGTTTGTTCATTTGCTATTTTGAGACAGTGTCTGTCCAAATAGCCTTGGCTGTCCTAGAATTCCCTATGTACACTAGGTTGGTTCCAAATGCCTAGAAATCTTCCTGCCTCTGCTTCTTGCATACTGGGATTAAAGGTATGCATTACCATGCCCAGCAACTTCTCAGTTTTCTTAATTTCAATAGAAAAATAAACGTCTATTTCTGACTATTTTGACTTTATATGATCTTATCAAATAATGTGTCATCCTTTGGCAGTGATCTGAAGCACCTTTGTATGTTGCTAACTTTGCTGGTGTTTCAGTACCTGTCCCTGTGGGAAGATTTAAACTCTAGTTCCACAGGAGGCAGTTGAGGGCCATAAGATCTTGCTGAACAGAGGAGTCATGTCTCCTCATTATGGGGATTTTGTTTGTCAGCGATTTGTTGTGCCTGACACTCTCCTTAGCAATCTGAAATTTTTTGGTAGTTGTCTTAGTCAGGGTTTCTATTGCTGCAGTGAAACACCATAACCAAGAAATAAGTTAGAGGAAAGGTTTTATTCTGCTTACACTTCCACATTGCTGTTCACTACCAAAGGGAGTCAGGACAGGAACTCGAACAGGGCAGGAACCTGGAGGCAGGAGCTGATGCTTACTAGCTTGCTCCCCATGGCTTGCTCAGCCTGATTTCTTATAGAACCCAGGACCATCAGCCCAGGGATGGTACCACACACTACAGGGGATGGGCTGGCTCTTCCCCCATCAACCACTAATTAAGAAAATGCCTTAAACATTTGGATCTTATGGAGGCATTTTCTCAGTTGAGGCCCCCTCCTTTCAGATAAGTCGTTTGTGTGTCAAGTTGACATAAGACGAGGCAGCACAGCAGAACCATTTGGTTTCTTGTGTCTGGGGCTGTGTGTGCTTCATCTGTGATTCTGGTCTCTGCAGATGGACAGGCAACTTTCTTGGTGTAGGTTTACACATATGTCTAAGCATGTATGCCTTCTCCCATGGGTTAACAGAAGGCTTACTTTTTGTTGTTTATATATGTGTGAATATGGTAGCTATTTTCATTTCTAACATGGCTCGAAAGGAATTCTTCCTTAAACACATTGGAAGCAGCATTCAGTTTCAGATACTGCACCCTGCCATTCTTACCAGAACACAACTACAACATACTGTATTTGTTTTCATTCCTGGCAGTGTCTGTTCCTAAGCACCTAAGTCCTCAGGGGCCACTTCTCTTTGTCATTTGGTCCTGAAGCCTGGCAGAATTTTTGGCATGAAATAGACATTCATTATGTGTTTACTGAAAAGAGAAAATGTCATTCTGATGACGGATGTCAAAACATTTTGTGACTGGAAACCAAAGTAATACATTTCTTTTATTATGCCTGTTTCCAAGTTCCAATCAACTACAGATTCTCAGAATCCCCGAACAGCAAGATCTATTGGCAGTTGTCATTTCCAGCTCACGTGCTTCATTTTTACAGGTTCCTACCAAAAGAAATTGAGAAAAGGGTTTCAAGTCCCCCCCTCCCCCCTGCCGCTTGACTCTGCCTCCACGTAAATCAGTTTTTCATGAACGCTCACTTTGTTGCTGCGTCAGGTGTTTCTTCCTACCTGCCGAGGTTTAACTTTCTATTGTAGGATCTTTCTAGGATGCTTTTTCCAGGTTCAGCCTGTGATGACCACCTTTCTGGGGGTGAGTGCCCATGTGGCCACGTGTGTCATGTGCTCTTTCCCACTGTATTTGTTCAGCGTAGGTGGGATCATTCTCTCTGTCAACCAACCTCCTTTGCTTACTTTGTGACCTTCACAGTCTCCTCTCATCGTCCCTCCCAATGGCTGTAGACTAAGCTTTGCATTTCAGTCTCGGATCTTTGAAAGAAGGGGAGACATAATCATCTTCCAAATTTGGGAAACTTTTACAGTTTCTTCTTGCTTCTGTCAGGTGACTGAAAATTAAATGTCATTTTTTTGTGGCTGCCGCTTTAGCAGTTGACTATAACAAAAGGGCATTTTTGTTTGTTTGCCTGTTATGGAATCCAAATGGGCCTAGATGTTACTATAGAGGCCAGGCAGCTTAATAGTAATCTGGAGCTACTCCACCTAGTCCTCAAGTCAGTGATGGTGAAGACTAGGGGAAATAACAAATACTTGGTGCTTTAGGTTGTTACAATTTAGGGCAATTTGTTACCAAGTGCTGGATAACTAGTACAGTTGTAGGTAAGTCTTTCTCCAGGAGGTTGGTCAGAAAAATCTCTAGGTCGCCAAAGACTCCTTTGACTGCTTTGACTTACCAGATGGTGGTGGGTGGCTCCCAGTGTCCCGGCTTTGTCACTACTATATCAAATAAGGATCCAGAGAAGAGGTGACTCTCCTTTCACTCCTGGACAACTAGCTAACAAATGCTGCCTAAGTCCTTGACCTTGCACAGCACTGGTGAGAGGCCACTTACGGTTGATTCTGAGTCATTATTGTATGATGGCCCGACATATCATTTGCACGAATTTTATTGAGCACCTTTCAATGATGAATAGAGTGAGAAATGGCAAGCAAAGGGAATGGCCATAGCTGTACATAAATTTTATTTCCATTTGGCATGAAAACACCTGATTTCCTTCAACATTGTAAACATGTCACAGTATTAGGCAGTGAAAGGCTGACGGGACCTAGACTTTCATGAAGACATTGTTTTCAGTAGAAATTTGTCCCAGTGGCCTCTGCTGTTGCAGATCATTTTGTTTTTATTACATTTTAGTTTGTTTTAATTAAAAAGAAAACCAGAGGGAAAGCAACTGAAGCTTTTCTAAGATTGCGCTGAAGACATTTCATTTATTTTTCTCGCAAGAAACAGAGGTGGCCTCAGCATACAATGTTTGGTGGTTAGATATGGCAAGGATCTTGTCTTACAATTAATAGACATGATTAAAGTGTTTACCAGGTAATGTTGATATACTCTACTTAAAACGAAAACACTAGCAATTATGTACAACCTGGTCATCAGTTAAGGAAGAGCGTGTCAAGGTAGGAAGACAATTAATTGTTAGATAAGATATCTAAGAAATAACTTTAAACTTAAATTATTGCCCTGTATGAAGGCAGACAAATATCTCAGCACCAGCTTCATCACTGTCAGGTTCATGGCATATTGTTTTATTTACTTGTGCTTCCTAGGACAAAGGTAGCGCTGGTTTTTGCAATGGAAAAGTGCTTTCATAGCTTGTTACCTGTTATGCACAAAAGAATTCCAGTTGATTTGAAAACTTGACAATCGTGCATGACAGAAAATGTTCTTCTGAATTTTCTCAGTAACACCATGCAAGTTTATCTTAGTCCATTTTGTGTTATTATAACAAAATACTTGAGGCTGAGTACTTTATTTGAAAACAAGGTGCTTTATTTAGCTTAAAGTTTTGGAGTTCTGAGAATTTGCATTCGCTTTTAATACATCTCACAGGTGTGTGTGTGTGTGTGTGTGAGAGAGAGAGAGAGAGAGAGAGAGAGAGAGAGAGAGAGAGAGAGAGAGAGAGAGAGAGAGAGAGAACCTAAGAGAAGATGAAGGGACTGAGCAGAGAAAGGCAAATTTGTTTTATAAAAGCTCACACTCTATTGTAACCAGCTTTGTCTCCAGAGATCTCACTCCTATAGATAAACCTGATTTTCTTTTCCAGTGTGTCACACACAATGCCCTCCCAGCAAGCTCTACTTTTCCAGTGTGGTGTCACACACAATGCCCTCCCAGCAAGCTCTACTTTTCCAGTGTGGTGTCACACACAATGCCCTCCCAGCAAGCTCTACTTTTCCAGTGTGGTGTCACACACAATGCCCTCCCAGCAAGCTCTACTCTTTCAAGTTCCAACCCTTCCCCTTTACTTTTACAGTCTGGGCGTAGGTTTTCAGGACGTGAAGTTTTGAGAGGAAACCAAGGTGTGTATTACAGCAAACCTTTAACTGCCATGTGTGTTCTAGTTCAGTGGAGTGTTGCGGGTGACACCTTCTTCAGTGGCATCTTTTCCTCTAGCATGTTGCCTGTAACTAGGACTGTAACAATGTAGGCTTATAGGTAAACTGGTTCTTAATGAAATAAAAGTGAGGGGCTGCTCAAACTAGGTAAACTCTCAACTGCACTCTGAAGATGGCTAGATAATACCGTCTCTGGGTCAGAGAAGGTAAAAGGAGTCATCAAATTCTAATGTTTACAAAGGGTATGGAAATTTCTGGGTGACATAAAATGAGGTGTCAGGATTCGTCCATAATACCATAATTTAGATATGGTAAAGCAGTATGTTTAATCTATCCTGAGATAGTTTTTAAATAGTCCTTACCTCTTATGGTCATTCTAGACATAGATGTCTTGACTATTTTATTGTTGGAAACACATAAAGGCCCAGGGAAGATTATGGATGTGGAAAGGGAAAAAGACCCATTTTATTGAGTTTGAGTGTCTGTGCTGCTTAATTTTTATGTCAACTTGATACAGGCTACGGTCATCTGGGAAGAAGGAATTTTAATTAATAAAATGCCTCCATACTACTGGCTTGGAGTAAGTCTGTAGTACTGGCTTGCAGGAGGTCTCTAGGGTGTTTTCTTGCATGATGATTGTTGTAGGAAGGTCCAGCTCAATGTGGGTGATGCCATCCCTGGGCTGGTGGCACTGGGCACCATATAAAGCTAAGTTGAAGAAGCCTTAGGGACAAGTCAATGAGCCCCATTTCTCCCATGGTCTCTGCATCAGCTCCTGGCTCCAGGTTCCTGCCCTGATTTCCTTCAGAGATCAGTCATGGAGTGGAAGTGTAGGTGAAATTAACCCTGTCCTCCCCAGGTTGCTTATCATCGTGGTGTTTTATCATAGAAGGAGAACCTCTAATTAACACAGTGACCAATTATTATCTGTTACATTGTCTCCATCATTGATCAGCAGGCATGCTATGGGTCCATGGCTCTAAGAATCAACATTTCCAAATTAAAACGAATGCACATTTTCTTGACTGAGCCTGGCAGAAACAGTTGCACAAACTTAATGAAAAGAGCAAAGAATCCTTAGGATGGGTAAACATTTAAAAATACAGCCACAGTTACTGAGTTCAAGATCTTTTTTCTTGACATGCTGAAACTACAAGCTCTAGAAACATTACCGATTGGATGTGTTGGCTGCACATACCTCCTGTGTTGACTCCATAGTCAAAATTTCTCTCCGCGAGGTGGGAAGATGTTTCTGGAATTCTGTATGGACCTAGACTCCCAGACTTCTGTCTTAGAAAGATGGCTTCCATGATGGCTTTGAAAAAAATTCTTGGAATGTTTTTTTACAGGCCAGATCCTGTACCCATGCTTAGACAAATACGTTGTTGTGGTGAAAAGGATGGAACCTGCAGACTGGCTAGGGTTAAAATATACACAGGGGTATGATGATTCTCCACAAATCTAGGACTTAGTTCATAAGAATTATACTTTCTATAGAGAAGTGTGACTTCTCCATATGGGAGGGAAAAATGATCATTGCATCTGATAAGGGGTTTGTTCAATAACTACAAAACTGCAAAACAAGTGAAAGAATTTAGATATTTCTATACACAAATGACCAATAAACTATGATTGGGAAAATGCAAAACCCATAATAAAATGCCACTATACCCATTAGGCTGGATCCTCTTACAAACAAACAAACAACAAACTGAAAAGTACTGGTGAAAATGTGGGGAAAAGAAATTGAACGATACAATTGTATTTTCCAAAGCAAAGAAAACTGACACAATCTAAGGGTGGCCTCTAAGAACATTCTGTTGAGTAGGATAAGAATGAGACAACACACAGTCCATGAGGGGCAGGGAGCAGACTGAGGGTAGCCAGAGGGTTCGTGGAGACTCAGCATCCAGGATGTGTTCTTTATTTAGAAGTATTTTATGTGCAGTGTTCTGCCTACATGTATGTATGTGTATCACGTGTATGTATGGCGCCCTTGGAGGTAAGAACAGTACATTGATCTGTCGGAACTGTAGTGTGTGTGTGTGTGTGTGTGTGTGTGTGTGTGTGTGTGTGTAAGAGCAGCAAGTGAGTGTTTTTAACCTCCAAGCCATCTCTCTGTCTCTCAGTGGTTGGTTTCAGCTTTGCAGGTATGGTCATTGTAGTAGCAGCACAGATGAAGGTACTTAATTGTTGTGGGTGGTACACTGAATGGCTAAGGCATAATATTCATTAAGGCCCTGAATCAAGGTCTGGCCACCTCCTACACTTTCCCTCCTACAATTTCCCACTCAGTGCATTGCTACAGCACTGCCACGTCTCTAACCAGTGGACACCGCTCGGGGTAAGATACCTAAAACAAGACTAGCAACAAAGGCTTCAAGGACGGCCAAAATACAGATGTAAGCATCTGTGCATCATCTCCGCAGTGGCAAGAAAAATGCTGCCTTTCTTCTTCCTTAAAACCATTTATTTAGGAGAGGGAAATAGGGTGAAAGAGGGAGGGAGGGGGGAAACAGGAAGATACAAGTGAAGGAATAGCAATCAGGATGTAATCTGCATAGATTACTTAAATAAAAAACATTTACTTTTACATGTAACAAGGAAGGAGAAGTTGGGGACTAGTTAAGGCAAGAAAGGGAACCAACTGGAGTTGAGTAAATGTAATGACACAAAGGCGAAGATGCTGCAGTAAAACACTTTGTATACGATTAAAAATAAACTCGATTCTCGAATCAAGTGTAGCAATGATATATACAGCCAATTTTGGGCTGGTAGGTTTAATATGGAAAATAAGTAGGTTCTCATTTGCCCTTGGCAAGGGTCTCAACCACGTTTAAAAGATATCATCCTACCACTTTCCCACAGCACTGTTTCTGGTGTCTCTCCCATCCTACTCCTTAACTGATGGAGAAACAATTTAAAGACTCAAACCCGGTAATTTTACAGGTGTGTGTTTGTCATTTGTTTTACTTTCTGTTCATGTACTGGAAATTGCTGGCTACTCTCAGAAAATAATTTTTTCCATCATAACTTGTATTTTAATGGTCACCACATTTTTGAATACATTAGTCTGTCTAAGTGACTAAACCATGTGTCATTCTGTTATGGAGCTTTTTGCTAATGTTTTATTTCTTTGCCAAATAAATTAGTGTCATATTTGTTTCCAGGCAGACGTAAGCTGGCAACATCTTCCATATGTAAGTCCCTGAAGGAAAAGTTCATAGAGGAACTTGAATTCTTTCAGGCTATAAATCCAGCCATATTATTTACTACTCTATCTTTTTGAAACTAGAGTCCAGCGGAGGATACAAAAACTTAATGTTAAATAAACTGGAGATGCCCAAACCATTCCCCATAATGCCTTTCCTAAACACACACACTCACATACATGCACACACATGCACACACTCTCATACTCACACACTCACACACACTCACACACACACTCGCACACACACATTCACCCATACACACTCACACACACTTGCACAACTCACATACATACTCACTCCCATAGTTACACACACTTGGATAGACTCATACATACACACTCACTCACACACACACACACACACACACACACACACTCACAAATGTATTGCTGGTATCATTCCTGCTTCCTGGACTTTCTACCATGAGGACCCAAGTTCATACATAGATGTTTTAAAATTACACACAGTGTGTGTGTGTATGTGTGTGTATGTATGTGTGTGTGCTACATGCTTATGCCATGGCAAGACTGTGGAGGTCAGAGGGCAACTCATGACAGTCATTTGTTCCCTACCATGTGGGTCCTGGAGATTGAACTCAGGTGGTCAGTCTTGGCCACAGCCTTTACTCTCTGAGCCATGTTTTTCAAATAATTGATGTGATTTCATGAAATTACCTCAGATTTTACTTACCGCTTTCAGAGTGGTTTCGCTGTGATCTGGCAAAGCATTTAAAAAAAAAAAAACAACAGGGAAGTTGCTGCAAATTCAACTAGGCAAACAACTTTGCTTTGAAACACACTGGCTTTTCCAGACGGACATTTCTCAGCACCAGACTCACCTCCAGCCAGAGGCAAGCAGTCAGCCCCAATAAAAGCATCAACCAGAACATTCCGCCTCCTTTTCTGTCTCTGATCTCTTGGTGGCTTCATCACATTCTATTGAACTGCCCAAGCAGGAACTCAGAGATCGGGGGCGCTGAGCCTGAGGACCGGAGGAGAAGCAGCGCTAGCTGCCAGGCCTTAATTTCATTGACTCCATTTCTTTCTTTCTATATCTGTGGCAATAATCTTATTCAAGAACCAATACTACTTTAGGGTTTTGTGTCAACCTCTTGGCTCCCACAGTCTTCGTGGTGTGGCCAGGACAACTGTTGTGAAATTTGAATCTGGACACACCTCTCTCTCATTCGATGCCTTCTCATCTAGGGTAAAACAGCCATGTTGGAAAGCTTCCCACTCAGCTTGCTTTATAACTGAGTCTCGTTTCTTACTGTTCCCCTTCATTCAGTGTTCCATTAAGAGGGACTCTCAGTGGCTGGAGAGATGGCTCAGCGGTTAAGAGCACTGACTTGCTCCTCCAGAGGTCCTGAGTTCAATTCCCAGCAACCACATGGTTGCTCACAACCATCTATAATGTGACCTGATGCCTTCTTCTAGCATGCAGGTGTACATGCAGGCAGAGCACTGTATACATAATAATGAATAAATAAATTTTAAAAAAGAGGGACTCTTTATAGTTCCCCTACGTAACCACCTTCTTCTCTCTTTCCTCTTTCTCTTGTGTGCTTTTTACTTTGTCTAATGCCTCTGACCATTGCCCCCCCTCCCTCGCCTTCATTTTGTTCTTGAAGATTCACTGTGGAAATAATATTCTCTAGGAAGTGCCTCAGGCATATGTCTACAAAGGAATTCACCATGCACCTCATGCTTAACATTGTACCCTCATCCTACCCACTATCGTAAGTCTCCCCAGTAAACTGTGTAGATCCTCCATGCTCTAGGCTGTGTGGAGTTTCTGCCTCGATTCCATAGAGATAAACATACTTGTTCTCTGCTTCCCTGGGTGTATGTCTTTTTTCCCCCATTGCACATGTTTACCGAAGGTTTGCTGCAGTAATCAACTGATATTAGTGAGCAGCTTCCAGGCAGAAAGATCAAAGACACATGACAAGGGTAGCAGAGTTGCTGATGACCACTGAGATACTGCTCTGCACAGCGGGCAGCTTTTGTAGTCCATGACTAGGGAGAACATAGGCCCCAGGGGGGAAGCCTATTGTTGATTTGCCAAATCATCCTGTTGTCAGATTGCCACATACATGTTATTTATGTTCACACTTGTAGGTCTGTGCCTCTCTCAACTGCAGTCAGGAGCTTCTTTATGCCCTGGGTAACAGCTATCGCAGAACCTCAGAACTGGCCCAAGTGTTGGGCAAAAGTCACCACTGGCCAAGGTTCAGGGAATCATGGGGATAGAAAGACCAGGAAGATGTGAAGTAGCTCTGTGAAAGGCTTTTTGGGTGTGATGTGGCCAATATGACCATGAGCCCACAGGAACACACTACTCACATAAGATCAATCTAGTCAAATTTCTACCACGTATGAGGGACGTGCTCATGAGGACCCACCCTTGACCTGGGAGCTATTGGCAGTTGATGGCTGCTGGGTGAATGACTTTTCTTCAGGGTTGTGGACTCTGGAAGGTTTCTATGCTTCAGTGGGTGCTCCCACAGTGTTGAACATATGAACAGCACTAATTGAACTCTGTGTTTTATATATTTATCTATCTATCTATCTATCTATCTATCTATCTATCTATCTATCCATCTTTCTTCTTTCTATCATATATCTATCTCTCTACCATCTATTTATCTACCAGAGAGAGAGAGAGAGAGAGAGAGAGAGAGAGAGAGAGAGAGAGAGAGAGAGAATTGGGAGGGGGCATGTTGGGTAGTTGGAGTATTGGAGGGAAGAGGTTGGATACAATCAAAATAGATTTTATACATAGAAAACACTTTTACAAACTCAATTAAGAATTATGAATCACAGAACTTGCAGAGAGATGTGTTTTGTGCATGATTTTGCTTAAATACTGTAATTTAACCAGATGCAGTGATTTCATATACCTTTTAAAGTTAATACATTTTTAAGTTAATGTAGTGACTTACGCAGATCATCCCAGCACTTATGAGACTGCGGCAGAAGGATTGCCACAAGTTTGGGGCCAACCTGAAACACATAGTTAGTTGTAGGCTAACCTGGACGACAGGGGAGACCCTGTCACACACAAGTGAAGAACCACCCCAACAGAAAACAAACTTAAAAAGGAAGCAAGCAATTTATGAACCATTAGAAGACTTTTTAAAAAAAAACACCCATTTTCAGATACATTACTGCTTCTTTCTATTGCTGTTGTTTTCATAAAGCATCAGGCTTCCGAGCACTCCAATAGCCGTGAGGCTTACACTGGTCTCTTCCAACCTACCTGTGTTTTCTCTTTCTCTCTCACTCCTTCAGATCTTGTTATATCATCGGAAATCATCTTAATTTTAGGATGGTGATTATGTACACATGTCCCGTGGTTTAGCCATCCACTCCACAGGTCTTTTTTGGGTGCCTACCATGTACCAGTTGTCTTCGCAAATGCGGAGGGAAACAAAGCAAAATCTGTGTCTTCACAGAGCATACCTTCTAGTGGCCAAGTGACACCGTACAAACGGCAGATCAAATACATAATATGTTAGACAAAGCAAAGGGCTCATGTTATTCAATACAAACCTGGAGACACATCTGCTTTCAGGGATTAGAACCTTGTTGGTGATAACACTGAGAGAAAGACCTGAAGGGGTGTTAGAAGATTAGAAGTGGACATGTCCCGGTGGGAATCTTCTAGAGGAGGAGAAATACTAGAGGTGAGGTTCTGCAGACATTGGTTGCCAGTGTGAGCCAAGAATACAAACATTCAGCAGTAAGAGATTAACTGGGAGCAGGATGAAACGTGAAGAGGAACCACTTGGGGCCACGGGACCATTCATGTAGGTGTCGTAAGTCATCATGCAACGGTGCCGATGTTGAACGCGGTGGGTGGACATTTGGTGGATGCTTCTTGGAACAGATTCCAAGGACTTTTCTGGCTGCTGTAATGACAGGTACTCAAGACTTGTGAGGGCCCAATCAGGACACTCAACTAGAGGCTGGCCAACTGTGGCACAAATGGAAAGCAGTGGTGCTTATGGCCTGAATGGTAATTGTGGAGAGATGTGATGTGGCTGGGAGAAGGGTGCACACATTTGTCTGAGACCTTTCATCCAAGTAGGTATACTGAAGGGACCAAGGAGACATACTTGTTTGGAGCCCAGGGGATGGGAAATTTAATATTTCTCAAAAATTCAGCTTTCAGTAGTAATTAGATGTGAGAGAGTAGGAAGAAGTTCATCTCTTCCATGACTCTTTAGCACACTCGTTGGGTTTGGTGGGCTTCAGTGAACGTTGGTACCGTGCACTGTTTGCTAGGGCACCCTCACACAATTCCCTCCACAGTTTGCATGTTTGGAGGCCAGCCATTTCTTAGGAGTTGTGAATGAGTAAAAGCAGTTCTGAAATTTGTCTTTGATCTTCTTGTAAGCAATACCCTTGTAAAGAAATTAAGCCCATGCATGGGATAACAAACTGCTAAATTCATTCTGTTAAAATACTTTTTCTATTACCTTGGAAGATACTGATAACAGTGAACCATAGATTATAACAGTTACAGCCATGCTCCACTAAGAAGAGTTTCTTTAAATACTCTATTATGGGCTGGAAAGAGGGCTCAGCTGGTTAAGAGACAAACTGGTAACCTGAGCTCAAACCCAAATTGTGGAACAGAGTCCCACAAGTTGTTGTCTGACCCCCCCACAAGGGCATGTGGGACATGACAAGGGACACACACACACACACACACACACACACACACACACACACACACATTCAGACACATGAATATAAGTATAGTAAATTTGTACAAATTCTAATAGACATTATCTAATTATTAGCACATTTTGGCTGTGTTATGGCTATATTTGAATGAATGAGGGTTCTTATAGGGCAGCCGACATTTTTCACAAGCCAGCCACTTTGCAGTGCTCATTTGTGACACTTACTGTATTATATTTCAGTTTGCCTTCAACAAAAATGCCTCAGCATAGGCACAAAAAGGAAACACTACATTCAGAGACCTAAGTGTGAATTTCACGTGATTTAGAATCGAGCGGATATACGCACATTAAAATCTCTACAAAATGGAAGAATGAAGAGAATAAGGGAAAAAAAAAAAAAACAGTTGCAAAGGTATTTATTGAGAAATAGTAAAGATGTACATATTTTTACAAGCTTTTAATATTAATTTACATTTCTTTAAATTATGTATGCCCCGACAATCTATCCTTTACGAATACTTAACAGAAACCCTTGACTTTGACTGTGAGATCCCCATAACGCCACTGTAGCTGGGAGTCAAATGCAGCTTTGGCTCACGAGGCTTAGGTTGAAGAGAAATACTAAACACCATATTCACTGAGGATGCTGAGGATGTAGGCTTGTCACATGTGAGTAGTTTACAAAAGCTTCACAGTAGGGCATGCTGTTGGAGCTACTTTGACCTTTGCTCCCAAGAGAGTTAATACCTATTTCTGTGCACAGACCATATACTCTTAAAATCTTATTTTCACCTCTGAATTGGATTTACACATTTCTTCAAGGTTTTTATCATTTTAGATGTACGCTATAATATTGTAGTCAGGCCACCTATTTTTATTACTCAAGTGATAGGGTCTTGATATTTTTAAGGTGCAATATAAGGCAGTTATTTTTTTCTAATATCATACCAAGCTTGAATATGTAGTAGCCCAAAACCCATCTGAGTTGGAGAACAGTTTTCAAACTCATTTACAATAAGGCACGATATTCTACATAAACATAGAATGTAGGAACTGCCCCTGGGGCTGGTTTTCTTTATTGCTGTTTGGCTGATGTTGTGTCTTTAGAGGGGAAGTGGGTTTTCCTGTCCTAAGCTGGGAAGGGAAGAGTCGTAGCTTGAGCCTGCTCAAAGTCAAATGACCAGGCTGGGCCCATAGCTTTCTGGCTGTCACCATGGCTGTGCTACACAATCTGTTTTCTGTCAACATCACTTGTAGGTGTTACACTGGCTGCTTCCCCCTAGACTGTACTCAAGGGGGAAAAGGGATGAGTGAAAAGTAGCCAAGAGGACGCCAGCAGCCAGTCCTCAATGCTTGAACAGGTGAGTCCGCCTGACCCTCAAGTGGAGCAGTGTAAGAAGCCTTGTGCATCAGACTTCAAAAAGAATTACAACTTTTGATGCAAGGGCACAAGTCTATCGATGAAAGAAACTGGCTGTGTGCCCAACTGAATTTGTTTTAGTCATAGTAATAAATATTTAAGGTTTAAGTGCACAAATGAGTAGTGGTAATAAAAAGAAAGAGCTTGACCTTTTAACAACCACTTTCAAGCTGAAGACCAGCAGAAGTGTAAAATTTATTATTAATATTACTAGTATGAAAATATTCCAACCATAATTTGTCACTGAAGCATTGGGGGAAAGAGTAACCAAAATCCGCAACATTTAGAAGGTAAGGATTCTATAATTAGTCCCCATCTTATGCAGAATCAGCTCGTTTTCTTTCTGCCCTTCACAAACAGGGCCTCATCATTCTCTAAAGAAACGTGGCCCTCTGGAGTATTCATTGTGATCTTTGAGCAAAGTGTTGATCTCACTTAAGGTGCAAAGTCTCGAGTGTGGGGCTTTGATGAGCCAGCCTCAGGTGAGGGCCATTGACTAACAAGTGGACTCTAGGGCCCACCTTATGCCATTCTGAACATGGAGCTCTTCGGGTGCTCGCCCCACTAAATTAGTTCACTTCTTGGACTCTTAAACTTCCACAGGGCAAAAACATGTCATTCATTGCAAATGAGTGGAGAATCTGCATCATGTTACCAATATGGGCTACACAGCAGCAAAACAGAAAGACATGCAGACACAGTGATGACAGGCCCGCCCGTGAACACAGGCATTATGCAGCAACCATACAGGAGGAAGCAATGTATTCCTGTCTGTAACGGGAAGATCCTGGACTGATGCGTTCCAAGGAGATTGTTGTTGTGACCTTGTGATACTGTCAAGATCTAGCTTGTTTGATAATTAATTTATGATGATATTATATAAAAACATTCATAGATTCAGGGTTTTTTCCTTGTGAGATATCTGGTATCCTTGCTTTATCTCACGGATGATACTCACTTTTGCAATGGCATGGAAGACAAATGTACTTCACTGTGTCTACTCAATGTGCATTTTAAGCTACATCCATAACGCATTCTCAAGATGACTTAGATGACATTTGCTAAGGATCTGCACCATGATATCGTCCTCTAAGCAACTGACACATATCCAGTCTTAAACTAAAATTGGGTAAGTTGACATGAATATGGCTCTTAGTTTTCTTCCAGAAAACTGTAAGAAAGGATATGTGAGACTTCAATATATATTTCACTTTCTAAATAAAGAACCCAAAGTCTCCCAAACCTTCTGGTTATGATCAGATGTTCAGATAGTTGACTCATACTGATTACTGGAATTATTCAGAACCGAAATAAAATGCAAGCTTTCTTGTTATTGTTATTGGTTTCTCATTCAAACAAGGCTTCAGTTTGTTAATGATTTGGTATTAAGATGATACAGCCTGAATTTTAAATTTGGTCATGTGAAGAATTATCACATTTTGTTTGTTTGTTTGTTTGGGGTTTTTTCCTTTCATTATCTACAGAAACTTTAAGCGAAGTTACGTTGTAACACACAAACGCTGTCTTGTCTTTAAGGCACAACTCATCCATATGAACATTCTCTTTGCCAAACTTAAAAAAAAAAGAGACAATATTATATTCCCATTTCCCCAGCCCTTGTCCCGCCCCAAGAAATAAGAGTTGCATCCACTTTCAGAGTCAGCTGCTAATAAAGTCACAGTAAATTATTTTCATCAATAATTTACACAAATTACAGGTCTAGATAGGACTGTCATTACACAGTCTGAGTGCATTCCAATTCAGATTTTCTGGGCTAGGTAGGCTAAAAGTCATATTCAAACCTCAGGGTTGAGAAGAGCTCCCATTTTGAGGAATGTTTTCGACCACCTTGTCGGAGGCAGAACAGGTGCTGTGGCTCGGGCGGGTTCGAGTTCTTTAACTAAAGCTGTTAATTCCAGTTAGGACTCATTTGGTGTGTGTCAGCAACCTCCACAGATTGTTTTTCAACCATGAAAGTATTGTAAAGATAATAAGACCATAGAGTTTCCTTTTCTGTAGCACTAAAGTTTAATTCCATTCAGCAACCTGAATTCTTCACTCTGGAGTTTTCCTTCCAAGTATGATTTCATCCTTTAAGACCGTTGTTTATATGTGTAGAAGAAGCCAGCAGCACTGGATCACACATAAAAATTCAGTGTACTTGAAATATATATTAAAAAAAAGTGGATCCCCAGCTAGAGAACACAGTTACAAATACTCTAATTCCAGGGCTTGGTGTAGAGCCAAGAGGTCCGAGTGGCTTGATATCCTCCAGAAAGGCATGTTGTGCTGTGCAGTTGAGACAAAGAGAGAAGGGAGAAGGAGAGGGTAGGGATGAAGGATGCAGACAGACATTACTATCATCCCATGGAGACAGCTGCACACACCAGGATGCAGTGCACACCCAGGTTCAAGGGTGGGAGTTTAATAGAGGGATGACCATAGGTGGAGGTCTTGTGGAATCTCCCAAAGAATAAAGAAATAGATCTGAACTGGATTTTAATGGTATAACATCCAATACCGAGTTTCAGCAAGGTCAACATTGGGGAAAGCAAGTCAGCATAGGAATACTGCATGGCTGAGGGATAGCATGCCACCTCTGAAAGTTAATTTCCTGGCTAAAAATAAGATAACTTTAGACTATGAACTTCCTAAACCCATAGGCCTTTGGCAATTTGGGGGAAACAGAATGAACTTCTACCTATGTGAAAAAAAAAAAACAATTTGGAACTGGATTAAATAAGATAAAAATATTAGAGTTGTTAATATTCTTACTTCTCTAGGGTAGCTAGCAACTTAAGCCGGCAGGTGGCTTGGTTCATTTCACTAGTACCACAGAGTGAGGGTGAGGATTCAAACGTACAGTTTGAACAGGGACATACCATTCCCAAGTGGGCAGAGATAATCTTAGGTGGTATGCTGGTCTGTGGCCTTCTGGATCTGTACTAGTATGCATGACAGATGTAGCATTCAGAGTTTACAGAAAAGACTATTGTAAATAATATCTCATTGGAAGTAATACTGAAAAAAAATGTTCTTTAGTAAATTATAAATTCCTTGGCCTGAACTTAGAACATCTTCTAGGACATATATGAATGGAAGGTAGTTTGTATGTAGCAGAAATTATAACATGAAGTTTTATCATAATAATTATTGTTACACAATTCTTTGCTGCTCAGCATGGTAGCCACCAACCACACATGGCTATGAGCACTTGAAATATATTTAGTCCAATTTAAAATACATCCTGAATTTCAAAACCAGACTAAGACCAACATAGGAATATAAACATCACATCAATAATTCTAATATAGACTAGATGTTGATACATAATATTTGGTATATATTGGGCCAATTAATATATATGATTGAAGCTGATTCTACTTGTTTATTTTTACTTTTGAATGTGGCTTCTAGAAAAATTAAATTTTACATATCCATCTCACGTTGTGTATTTTGACAGGAGAGTATGGTTATCACTACTGTTTCTAAGAATTGATCTTTAGTTTTCCTCTTAAATTTCATAAACACAGGTTCTGGCTCAATTAGAGCCAAGAATCTTGAGAGGTGTAATGTTTTGCATTTCAGCTCAGATCTATTTGTGATAATAAAACAGTACTCAGTACGCCTGCACATGCGATTACTTCTACATTCAGAGAAAAGCATGCATTCTGGGAGCCAGGGAAACCAGCCACCTGTGTTTCCAAAGAGAATCATAGCTGTCACCCATCACCCAAACTGTACCTACTTAAACAACCATTTGAAAACAGCATTCTGTCTGATGATTTGATCCATTTGGAGTCAGGCTACTTTCCCGGAAGCATGAGCTTTAAAGCAGAGGACGCATGTCCATAGTCCGTCATTCCCAGCGTGCATAGCTAGCATGGACTTGATTAGTCTGTCTTAGCAAACCCCTTGCTCTTGGCTTGGAAAAAGTGAGTGCTACTTACTCTGTCTTAGCCCTAAATAAATTTCACCCAGGCTAAAGGCATACTAGTGTCTGTTCGAGGGTCTGCTGTTTGCTGTGTGTGACTATGCTTCCAACGTGGAAAATTAAAACCACGCGAATCCCAGATGCCCATAAACTCCAGGAGAGATGGCATCTGTGTGTGATGTAAACATCTCAAGCAGGGCAGGTTGGGTTGCTTGAGGCTACAGGGCTGACCTTGTATAGAACGTCCTTGGGACTGGAGGCAGCATGCTGTCCTGAGTCACAGCCACCACTGATTAACACCCAGGGAGCTTCATGTCACCAGCTCCCTTAACAGAATGGAAAAGCACGGGGAAGCTAGAGGCAGGTGCAGCGGTGTGGGCAAACCCTCCACAGGTAGAACTGTTCCGCTTCTCCAGTCTGCTGGGTTTGGGTTGACTGGGTTATCTTTCTGTTTATGGGCATACACTCTTCTAGGAAACTGTTTATTCTGATTATTCTATAGAAGATAGCAATTGGGCCAACACTGTGATGTGTGTGTTTATTAGCCGGTAGGTAAGGAGGACAACTTTCTTTTTATAAGCTAAAATGTCATGTACAGTTTCTTTTATTTCATGGCTCTTCAGGTTAGGGAGCAGAGGGCACAGCGTTGTGTTTTCTGGTGTGGAGAACAAAGTTCATATCATGTCTAGTGCTGAGCCAATCACTTAGTGATCTTACAACTGCCCTGGTTCCTCCTCAGAAATATGTTATCAGATAAAAAGCTCATTTAAATAAGTAGAGCCCGTGAGATCTCCTGTAAATGCTCAAAGCCAGCTGCTTGGAGCTCAAGTACCAGTGATTCACCGAAACATGTGAGTAACTTCTAGATGTGAGGAACGTTGCCTTTGAAACCGGCAAGATGGCACAGAAATTATAAACAATGTACCTATTGCAACCGGGCTGATTAAGGCTCCTTGTGAGAGCTCCTTCAGCTGTCCAGTTTCTCTTCAGCATTTGGTATCAAGAGACCGGCCTGACTCCAGGCACTGGAGGAACATGTGGTATTTGAGTCAAGGATTCCCTTACTGACTGTGCTATAAGCTTGTTAAAGTTCTTCCTCTGGTAAATTTCTTGAGTTTATCTACCTCTGTGTGCACAGTGTGGGCATATGTTTGTGTGTTAAACATATGCTCTAAATGTATGAATATATTTTTATGCATTTATATACACTTGAACAAATATCCATAAATTTTCCTCTATTTCCTCTCAAATTCCAGGCATAAAATGCTAGCCTCCAAATGGTTAATTTGCAGGTCAACAATGACTCTCTCATGCTCTTGTTGATTTGCATCTATAGACATCAATCACATGTCAAGCTGCCACTGGGCCAGACTACAGGGATGCAAACAAAAAGGCTTGCACTAGAAGTATCACACCGACACTGTTCGAGACAGGTTACCTTTTTCGCTGCCTGCTCTTCTTCTACACCATCCCCAATTACAACATACACTACTTTTCTGCCAAACCTTTGCATTATTCGTTCAAAGCAACTTTCTTTTCCTGGAAGATAAATGAGATAAAAAGTTCAGAGCGAAGTTACCTGGTGAGCAGCGTGCTCCTCATCTCGGCCGTCTCCAATCACAACATAAGTTATGTTAGTGCCAAATCTGGACACTATACGCTCAAAACAGCTTTCCTTGCCTGAAAAACAATGCATTGCTTATTCTTCGGGCCACAGTACTCATTAGTCTAGAGAGTCAGAAAGTGTTAATATCTCTTGAACAACATTTGAGTGACCTATGACCTCTGCATTTACAAATCAACATGCACTTTTAATTTAGGATAGGTTATTAAACAGACGTTTTTGATACTTTAAGAAAGATAGGAGGCTTGAGAATTTGACCTGATAAAATGTTCGTGTGTTTTCATTCCATTGAAAGAGTAGTAAAGCAGCTTTATAGGCAAGTACAAGTTTCTACAGCACTTGTTTAATTCTAAGAATCAATTTTATCTAATTTATCTTTTGGGTAGGCAAGTGACTTGGATATATTGTTGGAGAAAACTGAGTACTAACAGAGAGATTTACCTTGATAAATAACTCCTTTAAAAATGTATGGGAGCAGATATAATCAGATTTATTGTATCAAGCATGCTATCTAACTGACCACAGCAGTGACTGAAGTCAGTCGCTGACTGCGCCCTGAGCAATTGCCATGGAAACAGCATCCATGCTTATCTTTATAACATTGGCATCTTTTCCTGAATTTCATTCCAAGAATGATCTTGCAGCCATTGATACCATTGATGGCTTCTTTTTGTCCTTCTTAATCTGCTAGTTCAGAATGCTAAAAAAAAAAAAAAATGCTAGTGACAAAGGAAAAATAATAATGATTTTCTCAGATTAAATATAAAGAAAAAATGGCCAATGGGAAGAACATCATCCTTTAAGTAAAATAAATGTTTATTTGGATAGAACAATCATTTTGTTTTCAAAAAGAAAAATCACATTCTACCTGTGAATCTTACAAGCAGAATCTGTGTATCTTCATAGAACGTCGCATGGCACTGGAATCTAGGCTCTGATTTGTAGGGCGCATGACAATGTGGCACATTGACTCTCCCTAACTGTTCTCCCCAAATGGCTGCAACCTTCACAAGACCTAGGGCTAGCCATGTTGGGTGGAAGATTTTAGGATTTTGAACTTGCCAAAGTGCCATCAGGTAATTTTATTGCCCTGCAGGGCACATTGCAACATTGCATAACCTATTTGCTCTCCCAGGAGCTTCGTCCACATCTTTTACTCTCTCAAGATGGCAAAACCTGAAGTTGTTGGTTTTTTCTTTTTCTTTTCTTTTTTGGCATGGCAACTGGAAGTCAGATTTCACAGACCATATTTAAGATGGGCTCATAGAGGCTGAAATTATTTGAGTACTACTGTATGTTGGGAAGAAATGCATATTCCAGACACTCATGTAATTAATATTAAAATGACATACTCTGCTTTATGAAATTTTTTCACTTGTTCCTGAAATTATTTTTTGATTGCTGTAGAATTAGTGTGAGACTTCCCAACGATGTCAAGATAGTGTATTTTTGAACCTTGGATTAGTATTATTAGAATATGCAAATATATAATTCTGCGCCTCATATTAATTGAACTATTAAATACTGCAGCTAGAACATGTAATGCTCAGACAATATATACTAGAATAGCATGTGATATGGGCAGAATGAGTTAGAATTGTCTACATACTGAGTTTAGTGTTTCACTAGCTAAGAGCTCTCAGCCTGGTAGCCCACAGAGGAAGGGGAAGCAGGCTATCCAGATGAGACCTGATATTGCAGGACGAGGTCCCCTTCTGTCACAGACCTAGGGGCGGGGAATAGAGTGAAAGAGGGAGGGAGGGGGGAATGGGAAGATACAAGCAAGGGGATAACAATTGGCATGGAATCTGAATAAATTATTTTTTAAAAAAACATACACAGGTATCATGAATCATATGTGATTTTTGTTATTTGATGCTTTTCCAAATTTTCTGGATGTGATGATAGAAAATTGATTACATAAGACCCACGCAGAAATAGATATATAATACACAATTGTATAAATAGTATGTGTGAAACACCCTGCAGCGTGACTATACACTTTGTAGCACACTTCGACATGTCTCCTTACCTATTTTGGTTGCACTGTAAATGTTCTCAATGGGGAAAGCACCTCCTAGGCTGTAGAGTAGGACCTTCGCGAGAGCGGGGATCAGCTGGGTTGTCGTTACCAAGACGTTTACACAGTTACTCCTAGCAGGGATGAAGCGGAGACATTTGCTTTCTGGTAGTAAGAAACTCGTACCAGTGCAGACTGAAGATGCTCAATCTAACTTTTACTGATGAGGAGAAGGCAGGGGGAAGCTAAGACACAGACCTTTTTTCAAGTTTGGAGATGCGGCTTTGAAACGGTTTCATTATGTGACGTGAGCATTTAGGTCATCTTTCAAAACTACCAACACTACAACAGAAAACTTGGAAAGGACACATGCAAAGAAGGGAGTGAGAAGCCGCAACAATTAATTACCCATTCGGAGATTGCTTCTGTCTTCATTCGTGAATGTATTTTCCCATTAGGGATTATATACTACATAAACAATTTCTTACTCTGCTCCCTTGATTTTCTGAGTCTATGGCTTGTGTCATTCTGTCTATTATCCTCAGATTACCTACAAACACACACTTCTACCAGCTGTTTCAACATAATTTAAAATTTTGTTTAGGTTGTTTTTGGCCTCTCGTGACTGTGTATAATGCTATCTTGAGGTTTTTTGTTTTGTTTCCCCCACCTCACGCAGTACCTGGAGTTACTTCCTTAGTGATAGAACACTTACGGTAAAAAGACAACTCAGCTCTGCTGAGAATTCAGACACATAATTTATTAAATAAATCGTTTGCCCTACGTTTTTGTGCTCTGTGAAAAATTCCAATATGTTACTGCCGAAACAGCTGGATATCTTATCAAGTTTCACAGCACCTAATTAGTCAGTGCATGTCTACTTGTTTTTCTAAGAACTTTTCTTTTTATTCATTTCTTAATGTCACATATCCTTGATTTAGGGCGGTCATAGAAAATCTATAAAAAGCTGTTGACTTAATTCTTAAAGAAATGCACGTGACTCTATATCCTGCACACAATTTCAAGCTTTACGTGGCCCAAAGTCTCTGGCCTTTGGGTGGATTATGCCACAGTTACAGATATCCTCCTGCCTGAAGTCCCATGTCCATGCAGCTTTATCTGTTGGACAGTTCTTGCATACAGAATTATAATGCCCTTCCTAAGACTCCTACACATCTACCTTGATTTCCACTTTTCCAGACACAGAGTAAAATCTAACTCATTTTGAGCCCAAAATTTCACGCATGTGTAGTGGAAAACTTTGTCCCACACTTGACTCTTCAGGCTGTATTCTTGGCACCTCTCTCTCCTGTGCAGATTCCACAGACTAACTTCCAGGGACTACCAAGCTGGACCCAGGAGACGCTACGACTGTCAGGGCTTCCATTAGTGTGTGGCGCTAAGAACTGAGCAGAATGCTGGAGCCTGCCCCACTTCACACAGGAATCTGAGTGCAAGCCCGCATCTCAACAAGGGCTCTCTGTTATAGTTTCTTGCCATGAGATCAGGAAGGAGCCACATGCCAGATTTGATACATAAATTTACTTTCATGTCCTAAATACTGGGCTCTTCTCTTACTCTAGCAGACATTTTGTATATCTGCTATCTGTCTGGAGGATACCTCTTTTTAATCCTGTGTGTTACCTACATATTGGTTAACTGTATATTGTTTCACCTCAGCCAGGAAACTATGACATAAGAAAAACCAAAGGTATATCTAACCCACCAGCCATCACTTCCCAACTGTATACTACTGTTGAATTATCATTCATAGTACAAAGTTGGAAAACAACTTTTTAGTCTTTATAATTTTGTCATTTATATTAGCAAGTTCATAGAAACAACACAAGGCTAGAGGTTCCCAAAGCTTCCTTGTAGTTTTTGACATACGTAAATGGAGCATATTATCTATTAGAACTACACCATGCATCCTTTTACAAAACGTTTCTTTTGATTTTGCGGCCATCCTTCCACTTTGTCACCAACACAGAACTGATGCCTTCTCAGAGCAAGTTATGTGACCTACCTGTGATACTATCAGTACTGTGATGGCATATGAGTTCAAAAAAGTGATCTCCTGTGCTCTGAAAGCGGCAGCCCTCCTATAGTTCCAACACACACACACGCACACACACACACACACACACACAGACGTGCACACAAACACACAAGCACCCATACACACATGCACATGCGCAGGCACAAACAGGCATACACATGAACACACACACACACACATACACACACACGCACATGCACGTGCACACACATATGCACAAGCACACATACACATGCATGCGCACACACACATGCATAAGCACAC
The DNA here is from genome assembly GCF_903995435.1 of Acomys russatus. Classification (NCBI taxonomy): domain Eukaryota; kingdom Metazoa; phylum Chordata; class Mammalia; order Rodentia; family Muridae; genus Acomys; species Acomys russatus. The sequence continues at coordinate 31,078,683 of NC_067157.1, read as the reverse complement.
ACACACATGCAAGCACATGCACAAACACACACACATGTACACATACATGCACACACACTGAATATCACTGGATGTGGTGAAAGTGCTAGGAGCTGGAACAGTTTTTCTCTGTTGTGTTGTTGGACCCAGACCGTCCATGTAACTGAAGTGGCAGGGTAACAGCCCTACTTACCTAGTACTAATAATTGATAAAGACTTAAGTGCATTCGTTAGCCAGGAATCCGTCAGGCCTTCAATCTCTGCCCTTAGCTGTAGCCATGCATCCCTCTTGGCAGGGCCCAGGAGTCCTGAAACACCAAGGAAACAAGCTGCAGTCAGGAGTTGAACACTGTCTCTGCAGGGCGGAGTTTGGTGTGCCTTCTGTCTGGAATAAACACGTTTTATTTGCTTGTGTCATAAATAAAGAGGAACAGATTTCTATCAATATCGATTCACCCTTTCAGAATGGATTGCTAACTATCCAGTAGTCTTATTCTTATTCTTATCCTTATTAGACAACACTTAGGGGCCAGACACTTGGCTAGACACTCAGAGATATGACACAGGGAAAAGAGACCCCAGTGCCCCCCTTCCTCGATCCCCATGACCTCCCGGTCTAACCTAATAGCTATAAAGCTCAGGTGCTTCTAGGACTGATCTCATTGATGAGGCTGGGGACCGTCAGCTAGACAGGAGCGGTGGGTTTCCTCCAGAAGAACACAGATGTGCTGCATAAACTACTGTCCCATCACCATCTTAGTCCACTTAAGGAAAGTGTCAACAGCATCCCCGTGCAGCTGTTACAATGCTTCTTGAGGCCTACGTTTAATGATATTTTGTGCTTAAAAAAAAAAAGACATAAATAGCTATGTTGGATAAGCAGAGGTGGGAGGAGATAGGTAGGTGTGTTAGATTTTAGAGATGTTAGGATACCCGTCAGTAGTGGAGCACACGACTAGTGTGCAAGAGGCTCCAGCACTGACCAAAACAAGGGGGTGGGGAGAAAGGAAGAACAGCAGGGAAAAGAAAGAAGATAGAAAAAAATTTTAAAAAGAGAAAAGAAAAGCAACCTTGGTTTCATGATAAAATGAGATTACATGAATCTTCATTTGAAAGGAAAGCTTCTCACTTAAGCTGTATTTCAGATACTGGGAGCCAGTGCACACAATATGTGATAGGTCCTATTTAATATTAAAACTTTTACTTTCTAGAAAGTCTTATTTTTCCACATTCCAATAAAAGACGTTAATATATGGCAGAAAAGAAACTCTCACATCATTAATTTAATTTTCTACGATATAAGATTATATATTAACAGTCTTCTCAATTTTAAAATAATTTAAACCATAATATTTTTAACTTCTATATAATTTTTAAACAATACGCTTAGATTTTTAAATAATTAAAATCCTGTAAAGGGGGCTTACGCAAATATAAAAAGTCTCAGAGTTCTCAATGGGATATTTAGTTTTTTTAAAATTAAACATATTATTGGTTTACATTCATACATACATACATACATACATACATACATACAATTGGTTTCACCTACAGGATCTATTTCATTTTACAAAAGTCTTTTGTACAAAGCATTAGAGTGACTTAGGTACTCCACTCCCAGTAGTTGGAGTGATGCAGAGCCTGCAGGGTTCAGGGCAGTTTCCTGTCCAAGCTTCCTGTTGGTCCAAACGTTCACACCGTCTGTTGTTCTGCCTTGTTGTTTTCTTACACTTACTGAGTATTCACTGAACATTTGATGAGAGTCAATGCTAGCAAATACAGGAAGACAGACAAGCAGGCCTCACCCTCAAGGGGAAGACGGATGGGTGCAATGTATTTATATAAATGAAATTTTTTATTTATTTGATTCGATGGCATACGTGTGCAGAATGCATGCACATACTTAGAAAAATAACTTCCTTTTGGATTACTTTGGGTTTTTGTTCCTCAAACACATTTCATTTTAAAAGAAAAACACCTTGCTAGGATAATTGTATGTGCCTGACTTTGGACCTAATCTTGGGAATTTGTTGACCTAAAATTGATTCTAACAATAAAAAAGATTCATTCCCCCCTCCCCCACATCTAGAAAAACATCCAGGGCTGCAGTTTGAGGCTAAAGGTTTAAATGCTGCCTCCAATCCTATGGATAAATATGGTGTGACTTAGACACTGCCTAAGGAGTATTAGAACTTTTAAAATCCACAGTGATTATAGCGAGCACTGTATCATATGTGGAATAGATACATCTTCAGGTGATGTGTGAGTTTTAAAAAGACCAAAGAGACCTGCTGTGCATTTTGAACTCTCACAAGCTGCCACTTGTACATGCTAACAGTGATTGTCACCGAATCATTCAATAACTGTGGCTCTCATCTTTACAAGGGTCTTTTGACCGTCTCCCTCATTTGTCTGCTGTTAATGATAATGTCAGAGTAATACGGTTGAAGCAGAGAAAGCATCCAGCTGTAAATCTTGATGGAACACAAGGTTTCACCATAATAATAATAATAATAATAATAATAATAATAATAATAATAATAATAATAATAATAATAATAGTAATAATAATAATAATAATAATAATAATAAATAAAATAAAAAAATGGCCAAGTTTTTTCACAAGGGTCCATTTAATTTCCCCCTAGTAATTAAAAGAGAGCAAATATGCAGGCTCACTGCTTTTCCATGCAAGCCTTCATTGATGTGTTTTCCCGGATCTACACTGTGAAACAGCAGTTTGAATTCTACCCAAACCCAGGGCGCTGACCCGGACGGAGCAGGCCGCACGTACCTCCAATGTTGTTCTTGTAGGTGTTATATAGCTCCTTTACTCTTCTGTAACGAAAAGCCAACTTCCTCATCCAGTCCACTCCTCCTCTCACACCTGTTGGCAAACAAAGGTTTGCACTACTTGCAGCTGCATGGAAGCCATCAGTTGCAAAACTGTAGGTACTGCAACACCCAAAATACATTAAAAAAGAAATAATTACATGTGCAAAACTCCATGGCTGAATTTCTGTAGGAAATGGAAGATGGAAAGGCGTGGCTTACCTTAAGTCCTGACCATTGTCGTCCGAGGAAACATCGTCGATATGAACTTGATCACACTCCTGGGAAGATGGAAACATCAGGCATTACCTATCTCCAGAGCACGTCGCACGGGAAAGGGTTTTCCATCTTCCTGTGGCATCAGGCTATGGCCACAAGATGGCAGCATGGGCCCATTCCTCCCTCCCTCCCTCTGAGGCTCAGTTTCTTATGCACAGAGGGAAATGGTTCCACTTCTCTCTGATCTAAATCCATAAGGTCACATAAAGCAGTCTGGAAATGGAGTGCTTTGAAAAGTAAGCTCAATCTTAACATCACTGATAGGAAGAACTCTTGAAGCTTTCAGATCAGTGTCCCCGCTAATCTGAAAATACCCAACATGCCTCTGGACTGAACATCTGAAATAGTCGCTTTCCAAGGCTTCTTGCCTTTTTTTTCCCCTAGAGTAGGCGTGTTACTTTACTTCAAGTCCTGGTTTTCCGACACAGAAGGAGGTTAGCAGCCATGGAAGCTGACATCTTCTTTTATCAGGATTTAGCATTTTTAAAATTTCAGTGAATAAAATTAAGATTGTGAAGATTTACATACCCAAAAGTATACAAAGTCTGAGGAAAATAAATTTGGTACGACTGTCCACACTGGATCTGATTTCAAGTTCAGAGTTTGCTTAAAGCAAATAGTGGGTTCCACATGAGAATTGGGTTCTGTGGGGTTCTAAAAAATCCTGTTCTGTGTTTAAATAGTCTGTAAGTAGTCTTTAAGGTGAAATTTGCTGTTGAGATTTGAAATGCCTAGCCCTTAGAGGAATAAGTCCATGATGAACAGTTACAAATTATTAAAATTCACAAGAAATCAGTGAGAGAGAAGGGGGGGAGGGAGGGAGGGAGAGAGGGAGGGAGGGGGACTGAAGCAGGCTTTATGCGTGTTATGCAAGTGTTTTACTACTTTGCTACGTTCTCCAGCTTTAGATTATCTTACTTATACCTGACGGTTTTGATGCGACAAGTAGTGCTTACCATTCAAAGATCAATTTAAAAATTATTAAATTTGAAAATATTTCATGTTAAGAAAAACTCTCCACTTGACCTCAAATTTGTGGCAGGCCTGAAAGTCTAGCATTCAGCCTTCCACCTGAGCCTGTTTATCACATTGCAGTTGACTTGGGGACATCTTTTAACATACAGAATTGGGGAAGGTGAGGCGATGGCTCAGCAGCTGGGGAAGAGCGAGCTGCTGAGACTGAGGACCTGAATCTGAGCCCAGGAGCCCAGAAGGTGGAAAGGGAGATGTGAGTCCTACAAGCTTCCCTCTGATTTCCACATGTGTCTTGTGTGAGTTGCATCTTTCCCGGGTAGGTAAAACAAATGTGAACTCAATAAACAATAAAACACAAAACGGAGTGGCAAGCCCAGTCAGTAAAATGCTGGCATGTAACTTCAAAATGTATTTGAAGCATTTGCTCTTCTTCCAAGGACTCAGGTTCCCAGCACTCCCACGACAGCTGGAAATACCCACTTCAGCTTTCTATGGCCCCTGCATAATCATGGCACACATACATACACACAGGCAAAGCACCCATAAACACAAAATGAAAACAAAAAAAATTAGTCAAAAATGTATGTATACTTATTGTAATAGTCCATAAGGTTTACATAAGTTATGGGATTGATAATTTTTGAATGAAACTTTACCTATGTTCACAGGTAAGGGTTGGGGAGGCTCATTTTTACCTAGAGACCACCTGAGGGCACTTCTGGGAGAGTTAGCCGGGATATGCGGAGTTTTAAAGGCATCTTTTAGAGATAGAAAATAATCAACCCAGATATTTGGAGAATGAAGGGCTTGAACAAAACAATTAAAAACTGGAAGGAAGCAGGGACATGAAATGAGGGGTAGGCTTAAAGTACTTGTTTGAAAATGTTCTTGCATAACTGGGCAGTGGTGGCACACACCTTCAGTCGCAGCCCTTGGCGGGCAGTGGCAGGTGGATCTCTGAGAGGTTGAGGCCAGCCTGGTCTACAGAGGGAGTCCTGAGACAGCCCAGGGATACACCATGAAAAAAATGAAACAAGATGAAAAGCTCTTATGTAACTTGGTACCATGTACGATGAGCATATACAAAAACAGAACAAACAAAAACAAAACCCTAATTAAAAAGCTGAAGAATTGCTTCTTAACTACATGTCAGAAGTCTAGGCAAACAATAGTAATTGGTAGGGTTGCCACACTCACACTCATTTCGAGTTTCTAGCACAAAGTTATAGTGATGTAAATTAATACCCCAGATGGCGAGGCTTGTGGGAGAGTGTGGGTGTCATTGGTGGCACAGAGAGAAACAAAGGAATGAAAGAGGAGTTGAGGCTGCCTGAGCCACGGTGGGTCCCCAAAGCTGAGGGAAATGCATGCTTTGTCATGGAAGCAGGCACTGCACCTCCAAAAACCCTCTCAGATGCAAGTATATCCACCTGTTGCACTGGGCTTTAAAGTGATCTAAGCAGTTAACATGGAAGCTGCAGGAAAGCCCATTTTCCCTCAGACTATGGAGGCACTGAGGTAGCACTCCATGACCTAAGCATTTGTTCTTTAGACATGGTAATGTTCTTTAAATAAATGTCGGTGTGTGTAGGTGTTCCACCTGTATGCATTATCTGTGTTCCTTTTGTGTGTCAGGTTTCTGTTGAGTCCAGAGGAGGCTTGGACGCTGTGGAACTGGAGTTAGATGGTTGTGGGTAGCCACATGGGTGTTAGCACTCAGACCCAGGTCCTCAGCCGCATGGGTGCTAGCAGTCAGACCCAGGTCCTCAGGAAGAGCAGCCAGTGCTTTGAGCCACTGACCCATCTCTCTGGCTCAGACACAGTGGTATTCTTGGGAGGCATTTAGAATGAAATAAATACCTGAAGCTCCTCCCTCTACTGAGCTTCCAACATCTCCCCTCCTGTAAACAATCCCCACCTCTTATGTAATAAGCTGGTTTAAATACCCCCCAAGGGGGGATTTCTCTGAGTCCCTCTAACCACCGCAAGCTATTTCTTGAATACTTCTTCATTCTGTTTTTTCAAAAGCTCCCCTGACATTTCAAGTATTAACTCACATGATTAATTTGTACTTAACTTGCCCCAAACTTCATTTTTTTACTCCTGAGGACAACAGTATATCAAACTTATTGGACCATGCACTGTGTATTTGAAGTTTGGTTTGAGGGTCTTCCAGACCTAACTTCTCTTTATATTTATGCTTAGGAACTCTCTGTGTTGACTCTGGACAGTTGCCCAAGGATTACAGTCCAGTGAAAGAAATTTGAACTTCAATTACTTAGTTTTTTTTTTAAAGGGGAAAGATAAATAATTGTTCATCAACTAGTTTTTCACCATGAGGAACCCATGCAGGAGTCATTTTAACCTCAACTTAATACTCCAGAAACATTCAAGTGCTTTGGTTTTGAACACAGCTTAGCAAAGACCTCAAATGCTTGAGCTAATTCTGGTGTTAATCAGAAACGCTTTAAATGTGTCTTATACGATAACCACAGAGTTGTCTCCGATCTGTTCCAGTTTATAAGCACAGTGCTCCTCTCTCGCCTTCGTGAACCCCAACTCCCTGGTGCCTTCCCCTCCGGAAGTTATTCTAACTGAAATAACATTTTTTTTTTTTTTTTGAGCAGAGAGCGTTCTCTCGCTGGGTCGGAGGTGGGCAGAACACAATGAAGTGTTGAGTAGCCCGGTTCAGATTTGGGACTTTTAAGGACGTTTGAGAGGAACAGCTGTTGTTGCCCACGATGTTCCATCTGCTGCAAATAGACATCTGGGTTCCACAAAGGACCCTGAGAGATTAACTATATAAGCAAAACAATTCTCACAATAAGATAACGACATATGTGCTGCCTTGAGCAACCCTGCGTGTCAGCGGAAGCAGGCTTGGCTTAATTCCTCTTATGGAGGAATGTAAAAAGTTGGCTGGCAAAAGGGTCATTGACATAAATGTGACATTCAAGATTAGCCACATAGGAAAGTAGGCATGTAGATAAGGAACTCCACAAAGCTGACCTGAAAGTTACTGCCTGGAGCTAATTAGTTCACATCACTTGGAACTACACTTTTGTGTTTCCTGTGCTCATCAACCTGTGTGTGTGTGCACACACATGCATGCACACTCACACGCATGCACACAAACAAACACACACACACACATATACATGCATGCGCACACACATGCATGTGTGTGCACACACACATGTACACACACACACACACATGCACACTGAGTATGCACACGCCACTGCTTGCAGCCCATTGTGTGTAATGTCCACTTGCTTAATTAAGTTTATCGTTCACTGATCACGTGGAACACAGTTGGACAGCTGAACTGTGGGATTTAAGTCAAATAATGGCTCTGTGACATCCTAGCAGACACCCAGGAAAGAAGCACCAGTATTTTCTCAGTTTACTATTTTTGTCAGCGATACCAGCCAATATCTACAAAGTACCTTTACCAAGAGATCTAGCATAAGATAAAAAACAAATAAATAAACCTTAAAGCACTGTATCTAGCCATGGCTTTTTTTCCCTGTATGTTGTGACATTTACTCCAAGCGTGTAAAAATGTTTACATATTTGTGGTATGTGGTAGAACACTCCTCCCCCCCTTATCAGCTTAATGTTCTGATGCTAAAAGGTGAGCATTTTATTCAATTTAAAATTTTTTATTTATTAACATCGTATATGCGTGTGCCTGCCTGCATGCACCCCTGGGGCAGTGTGTATGCGATGGAGCCTAAGTGGAGGTTCAGAGGACACTTCCTGTGGAGCCCGTTCTCTTCCTTTACGGTGGAGTCTAATGGGTTGATAACCCTAGTTTGCCCTGTTACACCCTGTTTATAATATGCCACCAAAAAAGCTAAAACTTCATTTATTCCATGTAATGATTTTTCTTTTGGTAAAAAGAAGTCAAATGAGTTAAATATCATAAAACTGGGACAAAACCTACATAAACCCACGTCTCAATTTTTATAGTGACTATGAAAACATTAGTCATCTTACACTTTTTAAGCTGAGACTCATCCATATGAAGGACAAGAAGACTAACACACGGCTGTCACCGTATTTAAGATGTCAAGTTTCCTGTAAGCTCAATCATGTTTCCTATTAGTAGGCATCGTGGTCAAAGCCTTCTGTACCCCTGGGAATAATAAGCAGTGGATTAGCTAAAGTCGATTTTTTTTTTTTACAAGGGCCATTAGAATTTCTTATCATAAAATGGAAACTAGATGAAGAACACTGACCTTTCATATTGTTCATTAACAAATAAAGCTGCTTTGAGCAGACATTTTATACCCAATGAAAACATGGGCAGATCTGAGAAAACAACAACTGGCCATGTCTGACCCTGCAGTTTTCGCCGCGTGATTCTGATGTAACCAAGTCTTGGCCTATAATCTTATCTAAGTCAGCACTAAACTGTGGTTTTTCTTTTGTTCACCCTAATTTCATCAAGGTAAGGGGGCAGAAGTCTGTGCTCTCTTGCCTCAAACCTGATTTAAAATCACAATTTTATTAGTGAGCTAGCTGATAACATAGGACACACACACACATACATGTGTGTATTATGCACATATACACATTACTAATGGATAATATGTTGATATATTATATATTCTATCCATCTATCCATCCATCCATCTATCTATCTATCCATCCATCCATCCATCCATCCATCCATCCATCCATCCATCTCTGTTGAACTTACATTTTGTCCCCTGAAAAGTAATATCCTGAAAAATGATATACCTATTTGTTTCAAAGCCCTGACAGTTAGTGGGAAGTTTAACATAAAATGTCTAGAATCTCATGAGGAGTCCTGATAATAATCATCCTTGTTCACAATGTGACTATAGTTAACTTTTTTTAACCTCATTGTGAAATCACAAAATAAAAATACAAATTGAGCATGTTATTTTTTTTTTAAAAAATGACAAATCTCTATCTTATCCCAATTGTATTTGTCCACAAGGGACTTGGGTCCTTTGTCCAAACTACTTTGTTGTTTCATACTCCACTTTCTGCATGTTGGGTACCCCAGGTCACTGGCACAGAGTTACGTTCTTTATCATGGTGTGGATGTAGCTGCTCTGAGGCCAGATTTCCTTGTGCTTTTTCACTCTGCTGATTTTTACTTTCTGTCTCTTGTTTGTCATTCAGACAACTGTGCTGTAAGTTTACATCAGGAATAGAGAGAAGAAAGGACCCAATGCATTATTCACAAGCTGTGCTATGCAAACAGCTCCAGCATTCTTTAACCCAGAAGGAGAGAAAATGAGAGTGAGAGCCTGTCCAGAGACACTGCAACACACAACGATCCGCTCTTCTTTTGGGAAGGGGATCTGTAAGTATCGTCCAGTGAATAACATGAATCCTGTTCTGATTAGTCACCTGGGAAGGCTGAAGGTATCAAAGATGAGAAGAGCAAGGACTGAGTGAGGAGTTTTCTGACCCAAGCCACAAAGGAGACCACCTGCTCTTCTGAAGACAATTCTGTTCTTCATGTGTGTCCATAGTATGTATCCAGAAACATATACAACTCAAGAGCATAAGTTTCCACTCTGTTCATACTATTCTATGCAGTTTCCCCACCTGACAAGAACCACAGTTCTCGTGGGATGAGTATCCATTTTTTCAAGTTTCTTAAGGTGTTCTGCATACATGACACCACCTGAGAGTTTTTATGTTTCACTAATTATTCTTGACTTTTTCTTACCTCTAAGTCATTAAAAAACAAATGTGTATCAGCAAGATTAAAGATCATTTCCTCCATTCGGAGCCCGAGGGTCACAGCCATTGGCGGATCCTGAAAAAATGCATAGAAAATGAGGTAAAATTTCAATATCCAAAGTGACTCATAAAATATTTTAGGTACATATTTTTGGATACAGTAAATTATTTTTTAGTGAAGTTTAAGCATTTTCCAGAGGTGAAGGAGGAGTTGAAGAATTGTGAAATACTTAAAAATAGGATAAAGTTCTAGTGACTGATAGTATAGAGTGACTACAGTTAACAATATTTACTGTAGTCTTCCAGATAGTCAGAATAAAAGATTTTGAATATTCTCAAACATAAGCATGATAAATGGTTGAAATGGAAATATTAATTATCAATTTGATCATTATATATTACACACATGTATTGAAATTTATAATATACCCAAAACACACACAATTATGGCATTTATAATATTTAAATAATTACATATGTATGGATAAGGTGACTTACCAATTATTCCCAAACATGGATCTCCAAAGATATATCTGGTAATTTACAGAAATTTATATGTATATAGAGCTGATTAAGAATTGCAGTAGAAATTTATCTACCCAAATCAGTATATTCATAAGAGAAGTATGAAAGCCAATTAGTTCAGATAATTTAGTTTGGATATATGCCATAGATACTTTTTGGTATTTGGTTGGCTGCTGAAGAACAGAGAAAACTAATTAAATGTTTGAAAGAATATTCACTTAAATTATATAGACTAAGTAGGCTATATTTAGAAATATATGTATATAAATATATGTATACTTATATTTATGCATTCACTGATAATTAGTGATAATTAGAGGAGACTGGGGAGAGGCCTATGGAAGGATTTGGAGAGAAGAAAGGCAAGGGAGAAAAGTTATAATTACATTATAATATTAAAAAGAAAAGAGAAAAAAAGGAGTGGTCACAGTTAAACTACAGTAGGAGGAGAAAAGCCCAAGTGGATGTTACAGGGCAAATGCACTCAGGCAAGATGGTAGGAGCAGATAGAGAATGGTACAGTCGCCACTTCATTATGACTTGCATTTTGATTGACAGGGTAACAGATTATTTAATTATATGTACAGTGTGCTCTAACCTGAATTTCACAGAGGTTGCAGGAAGTGGAGAATGAAAGAGTATTCATGCACTACACACAACCCATGTAGAAAACATATGCCTTTAAAGATTTAGAGATCTGGAGGGCTTGGTGAGAAGTCCAAACGATCCCATGTTTGCTTACAGTCACCCACGTCTTACATAGCAGCAAAGTCTTAAGAACCAGGGGCAGGGGTGTTCTTTTACCATGGTCACCTGCATCTGAGTCCCAGTATCAGGGGACTCTGAGTCTCAAGGAGAGATGCTTAGGGACCAGTAAGCAGTCATCCACAAGTTTGTGTCGAAACGATCAGAGGTCAAACGAAATCCAAGGAACTACAGGTGTTCCTGGAGAGATGGAGAATGTACAGAAACAAGAGGAGATGGTTCCTTTGAATCTGAAGCCACATGGATGTTTCAGGGGGAAGAGAATGAGTTGGCAAAAAGCTGAGAAGTCTTCAAGAACGCTGTGTGGGAAGACCTCAGCGTGTGATGTGAGCCTCAGCCGTGAGCCGGGCTGTGGGGATTTGAGAACAGACAACTGCAATGTGGATCTCCACATTCCAGTAAGTGGCACATTAGGAACTGTACTAAAGACGGGGAGATGTGTAGGCAGTTTCATTTCAATTACAGACCAGCGCGCCCAGCCCAGGTCTCAGGCCTAGTGGGAGTTCAGTTATACCTCTAACCAGCTCCCTTTGCCAGTACCTGCCCCTCGGTGGCACCAGCCAGCTTTTCTTCCTGCATCTACAGGAAACTCTAGCATGTAGGCACATTTCCAGTGTCCCTCCCATGCTCTGTAGCCTTCAGAGCATGGAGAACAGGAGAGTCACATTAATAAATAGGAACTGATGTGAATGGGATATCGAGGTATACAGAGCAAACTTAAGGCCTGGTGAGGATGAGGGTCAGCAGGTGTAGAGGGAGTAGGGCCCCCAGTACGGACTGAGTTGTTTCCATTTCCTTAGAAGGTGTGTGTGTGTATGTGTGTGTGTGTGTGTGTGTGTGTCCTTTAAGGATTGTTGACAAAATCCTATTCAGATTATGCGTACTGTGGAGCAGGTCCTTTGCCAGGCAAACCTGGGCTCTACTGCCACACTGATCTGCCAACAGTGACAAGTTACTTTGGATCAATATATCCTTTCCCCTGGCCCCAAGAAGATGTGGTGATGAAGACAGGAGCAGGGTTGTTGGGGTACTCTGATACATACTATACATAGGGTTCTGAAAGCTCAAAGGGTCTACAATAGAGCTCAATACAAGGCAAAGATCAAATTGTTTTGTCTAACAAATACTCAAATATAAAGAAAATGCATGTTGTGTACCCCAGATTTTTTTTTTGGTTCAGGCCATTTTAGAACTCAGAAGGACCCCTGACTGTGCTGCCTTCCATTATATAACTCTCTCCTTTGTTGCTAATATCCTCATTATTCCTGGAAGAACTCTCTGAAGCTGGAATAATTTTTTAACTGCATGCTTTCTTCTTCTTCTTCTTCTTCTTCTTCTTCTTCTTCTTCTTCTTCTTCTTCTTCTTCTTCTTCTGTTAAAAAAAATTGCTCTAGCTAATCCTCTCTTTCAGAGGGAATGAAGTAGGTCTTAATTAGGACAATGTTGCAGAGAACTTCTAAATATTCTGCTAAGTCATGGACCCATGAACAAAACGTCTACAGAAATATCAGGAAAATCAAATGTAATCACAGCATGAAAACATATAATTCCATTAGTGACGCTCTCTGCTCTTGAGGAATGCCCAGGATGCAAGACAGTAAGGGGAGCGCCTCCCCCGCCCCCAGTACTCTGATGATTTCTGCCCTAAAGATATTGATTTCAGATGGGGGGTGGGATACAGAAATATCTTCTTAAGGTTTTTCTTTTGGAGGCTAAGTTGGTTTAACTTCCCCCCCCCACCCCAAGTGGTATTTGTTTCCCTTTTAAAGTTTCCAATAAAATTACTGGCTATCTCATGTTCATTCTTTACATTCTTCGCATTTATAGATCTGATTTATGGGAAGATGGGAGGAAACCTAGTAGCCCCGTGCTTGATATGTCCATTGATAGCATGCTTCTGAGCTGTGTCCCCCTCTGTGCTATCCAAATAGTGATGGAAAAAAATCCATGAAGAATACAGTTTCTGGGCATCTGATAAGCATGCAGACAAACATATTTTTTTAAATGCATGGTTCTTTTAGTCAGCAGGCACAACATATGGTATGATGAAACTGCATTTGAGCATTTCATTGGAATGCAACCCCCATGGCACTGGGAGGGCCAAGCACTTGTTTTGCAAGCTGTGGTCTTTGCACTTTACACCCCCTACTATAGCCAACACTTAGGAAGCACTCTGGAAGGAATCTCATTTCTTTTCTTTTCTTTCTTTTTTTTTTTTTTAGCAATCTCATTTCTTAACTGGGTAAGTTTAGATTTGGATTCCATCAGGGTGTGAATTGGTTAAATTTTACTAAGGTTTTCAGAGGGCAAGCCCATTGAAAGAGAGGTCTTCAGTCATCAGTGGCAAGAGCCAAGGAAAACTAAGTTAGGAGGTGGTGTTCTTGTCCTTTGGAGACTATTTGGGGAGGGCTTCTTTTCAAATATATAATTTTATCCCCCACTTCCAATGAACCAAGTCACTGGGACAGATAATTTTAAGTAAGCAGAGCACAGCATCACATTTTTCCATCTGAAGGACTCGCGGAGCTCAGACTCACGGAAGGAGGACTGTTCATTAAGTGGGGGGGAATCCCTCCCAGAACCTGGTCATGGTGGACACTCTTGGCTAGGAAGGAGCTACCAGTGGCTGTAGTGTCACTGCTTTATTAAGCATTCACAAGCGAGACATACACCTGGAGAGAACCCACGGCTTGCACTGAAATGCTCACTCATTTTCATAGATGTTTATAGGGTGTCTTAGGAATCCGGATTTGCTGCATTTTTTTCCCCACTTAGTTGGAGTGAGTGTTGAGTTTAGTATTGAAAATGAAGTGATAGCAAAGATTTGGACAGAGTGAAAAAGAGTGGGAAAATAAAGGCACAGAGAGGGTCATATGAATGTTCCGATACATATTACACATGTATAAGTGTTCTGAAAGGTTCTGCGTGTCGCCAGCAGAGTTCAACACGGGGCAAATGGAACGTCTGCCAAGTTATGCTGTGTACTGCTGCGCTATCAAAACATTGAAATGATTTCCAAGACATTTTGTTGGAAGAGTGGAAGGAAGGGGAGAGAGAGAGAGAGAGAGAGAGAGAGAGAGAGAGAGAGAGAGAGAGAGAGAGAGAGAGAGAGAGAGAGAGAGAGAGAGAGAGAGAGAGAGAGAGAGAGAGAGAGAGAAGATGAAGAAAACTAAACAGCACTCGGCCTTGAAATGTGTGACTCTAAGCCAGATGTTACCAGCGTATACACCCAAGTCAGGATCAAGTAGAGCACTTCTCTAAATCAAAATACTAATGCCTATTAGCCATGTTAGCACAGGACATAAATTGGAGCCAGACTGTCTGTCTGTGGGTCTCTGCCCTGCACTGGGTCATCAGCTGCAATCCCTCCTCTAGGGAAACACTATAAAAAATATCTTGGGAGAAGCAATAATTATGTATTTTTTAAAGAACTGGGGAAGGGGCTATTTTTTTTTTTAAGATGCTGGGATTTTGCACCAGTTATTCCATTGGGACCTAAAGCATATTTGTAGATTTTTTTTCTTACACAAGGGACAGAAGATGCCTGAGCACACTGAAAAGGACAATGAGCCAGCCACATGAGCCAAGGTGGAGCTTGTTCCTGGGTTCTCTCTATGCAAGGACTTTTCTAATTAGAGGTGAGAGATGAAATGAAAGCCAGTCATGAACTGTAAGGGAAACTTTATTTGATTTATTTGTCTGAGGAACAAGAAGTAGTTTTCAAAGTTCTTAAAGGGAAGGATTGGCCTCTGGGTGAGCGCTTGAGTGTTTGATTAGTAGGGTAGGATGAAGCCTTAGGTTCAACTCTAAGTATTTCCAAAAGGGAGGAGCAAGAAGAAGGAGGAGGTGGAAGAGGAAGAGGAGGAGGAGGGAACTCTTAGGGGGAGTTAGAAAATGTTGTTAGAGACATTCCTTTATTGATCGTTTGTTCATATGGTCTTGAGTGCCTCTTTCATGCTCAAATCCTGGGAAGGGAACAGTGAGACAAAACAAAACCAACAAGGAAAGTAAGGCTGGAGAGGTGGTTCACCTACGCTCACGTCCCAGCACTCACGTGACAAGCTGGGCTTGCAATTATAATCGCATTGCTAAGGAGGCAAAGACTAGAGGCTCTTGGAGCTCACGTGTCAGATAATAGATGAACCGGTAAGACACAGGTTCAGGGTGAGACTCTGCCCCAAATGGGGAAAGGATGTGTGACTCATTTGGAGAATGGGTAGGAAAGTCAATACAGGAGAGGGAGGAAGGGGAGATAAAATATCACTAAGGATGAATTGTGTACCATAAGGAATAATAACACACCTAAAATGCACAAAATATATAATAAGCGTATGGGCATATAAGTTCAGTTTAAATGAAGTTGTGCCATTTGAGGTGATAGTATTGTCTCCAAGGGCAACACACTAGCTAGTAAAAACCCTGTGATGAGGCATGAGAAGACTCCTTTTGAGTTGTTAGTCAAGGGAGTCCAAGAGGATCATAAGACAGAACAGGGTGTTGCCGTTGTGCTTGGTTATCTCCAGAGTTTGAAAGCAAGTCTCTACTACTCAATGCGCCACATGTGTCAGACACAGGACTCTAAGAAATGGAGTTGAATCTGACCCAAAAGTCTCCTCAGTGACAGCCAGGTTTCATAACACTGGAAGTCACTGTGCAAGCTATAAGGGAGGGAAAAAAATCATAGCCCAATATCCCTAAAGATACAATAGTGGCACTGAAGTCTTGGCAGTAACCAAGGCTACTCAACAGGATGGAAATCATGCCCAGTGCTGAAAACCTAGCCAAATACCAGTGTCTAGTAAGGTCATAGCTCTTAGGTGGGGAACCTCCTATGGCCATTTTCCTAGCACATTCTAAGTGAGTATAACTCCTAACTACATTCTAAATGCTGATCCTTACTCCCCCAAGTTAGTCTAGTAGCCCTCGTCTCTCATCTGAGATGCCTCCTTTTGTACCAGACCATTCCAGAAAGACATGAGTGGCCAAATCCAGAGAGCAGACTGTGGGGGTGCCTAGCTCTATCTGATCCCTCCAAAACAGAGCTCCTGCACCTGCAGCTCAGGAAACAATACAGAAGAGGGGAAGGGAAGATTCTAGAAGTCAGAGCACCAGACATCTACTGTGACATTGTGTCTTCTATATGTGACGGGGGAGGTACACTCATGAAACTTCAACAATACAGCTCTCTAAACAATACCCGAGCAATGAAAACACACAGTTTACTTGTCACCATGGACAGAGGAAAGCTCGCAGCGGGTGGGGGGGGGGCACGTCTAGATGAAGGGCTGCAGGAAATTAATGACTTCTGATTAGCTGAAGAGAGTTACTCTTCCCCAGGAATCAGTCATTATTTAATACCAGTTGGATATATACATGTATATGTATATGTGTGTCTACATATTTATGCATTTGTATAGATGTAGCAATAGTAAGTAAAGAAAAAGAATTCAGGATTATGAAAGGGAATGGGGTTATGAGAAAGGGTAGAAGGAGGACAGGGAAGGAAAATGATTTAAATACTGTGCACACACATGAAAATTTAAAATTAATCTAATAATAAATATATTTTTTGCTGATTAAAAAACAACTTGGAGCATGATTGAGGAAGATGCCCTAAATTGACCTCTTGCTTCTACATGTACGCACACACATTTTTCCATGTGCACCTGCACACACATGGACACTCACATACTCCTCATAGAACAAGTATACAGAAGCCCCCCTCCCCCAACTCACACATACACACAATAAATTGGGCTTTGATTATCATTACTGTGTGACATAGCTGATAAACACACAGCCTGGTAAATATTTCAGGTGGTGATACCTTTCTAGTGGAAAGAAACCTGGGTAAGTAGACACGGAACCTTGGAGAGGAGCTGTCATGGCCAATGTGAAGTCAAGAAGGGATGCCCCTTTCCAGGAGGATTAATGACCAGAGAAAAAGCCAGGGAGTTAACTATACACAGATGTGATAAAGGAAACAGGCACGTGCCTATCCTGTGGGGAAGAGCATCGAGTGGTGGGGCCCATGCCTAGCAAGGGCAGCTAGTACTTTAAGGAAGCTCAATTGCTCACCAGCTTCATGCACACAGAAGAGATGCCAGTAAGGAAAACTGAGAAAGACCACGTGCCTTGCCACAGTTGTTCCTCAGGCCATAGATGAGTGTTTTCCTTTGTAATTTGGGGACAAAAGGAGAAAGAGAAAGGCAACTGGGAAGAATGTAGCTCAAAAGGCCTTTCCTGTGTCACTTCAGCATATTGTGTCAGGTAGTAGGGGAGGGGAGGGTGCCGGATAATGATGTGTGGCAGCTCAGAGATGATTCTCTTGTGGGGAGGGGGGCATAGAGATGGCTCTATTGGTAAAGAGCTTGTAGCTCAATCGTGCGCATGCGGGTTTCATCACCAGAACCTACACAAATAGCTGTGCTTGGTCCCAGAATGACACACACACTTCCTAGCCAGTCAGACTCAAATCCAGTGAGCTTCAACCCCCAGCCTGAGAGACCCTGCCTCACACAATAAGTTAAAATGTCTAGTTGCTGAAGATGAGTGACTGAGGATGACCTCTGGCCTTCATGCATGTACACACACACACACACACACACACACACACACACACACACACACACATGCACAATGCATAATGCACAAGCATGCACACATATGCACACACATGCACCATGCACCACACACACTCCATACACACAAACATACACATGCACATACACAGAGACACCACACATAACATACACACACAACATACACACACATGCATACATACACATGCACACACAGACAGACAGACAGACACATAGACACCCACAGAGACAGCAGACAGACACATAGATACACACAGAGACACACATACAAACACACACACATATATACTCACAGACACACACAGATATAGGTCTGTGTGATCCAACTGGAATGCAGACACATCCTTAGCACATACTTTTAATCCCAAACAATGAAGGTAAAGTTAGTTTATAGAAGCAAGCACCCAGGTTAAAGAGTGATATTTAATTGAGGGGCATACAAAGTGAAAAATCAGAGAAAGATTTGACAGAATAAGTCAGAAATAGGATACACCCAACTCTCATGAGAACAGAAAGGAGAGAGAGGTCTTGAGAGAATAGCACAGAAGGAAAGAGAGAGAGGAGGCAGCTTTACCAGGACAGTTGTACAGAGACAGGTTGGACAGAGGACAAGGTAGACACAGGTGAAGAGAAACCAAGCCAGGGAATGAGAAGGAGCCAGAAGATTAGAACAGATGCTAGAGTTAGTTTGAGGCCACACAGAACAATCCAGTCAGAGACTGAGAAAATTAAGTTTGAATCAATTAGCTTGGAAAGGAGTTTGAGCCAAAATGGCTGAATTGAACAGGCAGCCAGAGTTCAAAAAGAGCTAGAAAGGGTGAGCTTATTCAGCAGTAAAGTCTCAGAGGCTGAAAACATAGTAGGCCTACATTAGATTGTAGGGAGGCTAGAAGCTTCCAGGGGTAGGCCTAAGGATAGTTAGATAGAGACACTCTGGGCTCAGTCCAAGCCATGTATTAGAAAAGCTTGGGTATGGCTTTCATCTAATACCTTCATCAGAGGAAATAACTTTTAATCACACACACACACACACACACACACACACACACACACACACACACACACACACACCCCAACATCAAAATCATTTTAGAAGCAGTTCCCTGGCCCTAGAACTTTTGTATTATCACCTAGATCCATTCAACCTAGCAGAAAAAAAACCCTCTAAAATAAATATGTATCGGATACAAACCTCTCAAAAGAAGACAATAGGTACCATTTCATCTCAACCCCCGACAGGCAGATTTTGACATATGTCAGTGCCTTGGATTCAACTTTACTCTATGTGTGTACATTCATTCTATTGTATGTACACACTACACACATGGGCACATGAACATGCTATGAGCACCCACAAAAATATTCCCCATTTTGTTTGACCTTGAACTCATAGGAATTCTTTTTGCCTTACATTCCTCAGTGCTTAGATTAAGGAATATACAACCACACATTACTCTATTTTTGACACTTACAAATTCAAATTTACTTTATCTACCTCCCAACTGGACTATTAGTGTTGAGTTCTTGTCACTGAACTTAGAGTCTTATACTGAAGGGTAGAGTAACAGATACAGATAGAAGAACCATATTTCTTGGAAAGCATCCAGTTGCCCAATTTTCAAAAATCCCTTTGAAGCACATAGTAAACAAATTTTGCAGTGTCACTGAGCTCGAGAGGTGGAGATAGAATCTGCACTCAGGTGTATAAACTCTTCACTCAGAGAGAGTTAGTGGCCATGGTACTAACTGCCCTGGGTGCTGTTCCAGATCCACAGTTCCAGTCAGTTACCAACACCAGCAATTTCCTACTAAACCACACACCACTTTCCTCACGATGTTATAGAAAACCCAGGAAGTGCTACATCCAAAATCCTGTTTCTATGTGTGTAGATGTTCCGGTCCAAAAGCAACTAGGTGATTTATTCTGATGAGTATATTACCTGCCCCCCCCCCAGCTCTGCTCTTCCATATATGTTGTTTCATAAAGGCAGATCTCCTTGGGAGCTTGAATTACAATTACACATTAAAATAAAGTTTTTGCTGTTCCTTAGTCTTTTCTCTGACTTGGGCTATTAGAATGGCTTCAGATAATTGTGGATTAAGTCATTAGTGTTCTCACATAAATAGAATCCCTACAACAAAAAATGTCAATATGTATTCTCTCACACAAAAAGGAACTACTGTTATTTAGGTAAAATAATATACACAAAGGGGCAGGAGAGATGGCTCAGAGGTTAAGAGCACTGTCTGCTCTTCCAGACATCCTGAGTTCAATTCCCAGAAACCACAAAGTAGCTCATAATTATCTATAATGAGATCTAGTGCCCTCTTCTGGCCAGCAGACACACATGCAGTCAGAACATTATATACATGATAAATAAATAAATCTTTAAAAAATAATATACACAATTATTCACAGCATCAGAACCATCTTCATAAACTCCCAGATGGTAGATGATGCTTGGGTGCCATCCTGTCAAATTCATGAACTCCTATTTTAGATTTTTTTCAGTGATGAAGCTAGGCATGTCAACAGCCGCAGAACTGATCATCAGCCTCTTGGTATCAGAGCCTGCCCTTGCCACCCTCAGAAAGAGCCAGAAATAGTTCTGCTTTGGGAGAGGGAGTGGTGACATTTGAGCAGAATCATAAAGTGATAGCACATTAAGAAGAACCTTGGACAATTTATATTATTTACAAGTGGATGTAGAATTTTCAACAAGTGTTCTTAAGTGAATAAATAAAACTAACTACATGGGAGAATATATAAGATGATGACATTTCTAGAACACTGGAGACTATGAATTTTATTTGCAAAGTTCCCACATGACAGCAAGAGACTGAAGGAAGACAAAGACTTAAGACCATGTCAGAGAGACAAGTTCTGGGCCACTTGCAAAATATGTTGTACATCCTCAGTGGCACAGAGCAGAGGTTGAGACTATGTGGACAAGTGTGGTGAGCAGTGCACTGAAGGAGATGTACCCAGAGCAGACAAACATGCTGCCAGAAGCCAAAGGCAACACTTGCTACGACCTACAGGTCTGGGAGAGATAGAGGCAGACTAGTAGGTGGGTGTGCCCTCCACTTCAGGCTCAATTACACTTCCGCCATAAACACCCAAGAGCCAACCCAGACCTTCTGCATCTCTGAAAGCACCAGCCTCTAGTGATTTATCTTAGGGGTGAAGAGTGTGTATTGTTACTTAAATTTATTTGACCTGAGAAGCAGACATTGTTGTTCATAGCTAACTGTTATTCACATCTTCTCATTTAACACACCCACTAACTCCAACAAGGGAGCCAATCACAATACTTTCTTTTTAAGTTTTAAGTTGAAAACCACTTATTTATTTTTGAGATAGGGTCCTGCTATGTACCCCAGGCTGGCCTGGAACCTACCATACAGCTCAGGCTGGCTGAGTCCTAGTTAACTTTTTAAAATATCTATGACTCTGTGTCCTTGTGAGTTTATGTGTACTATGTGCGTGCAGTAGCCTGCAAAGCCCAGCAGAGGGCATCAGAACCTTTGGGCTGGAGCTATAGATGGTTGAGAGCCTTCACATGTGTGTTGGAGACTGAGCAGTAAGTCTTCTTAACAAATGAGCCATCTCTCCAGCCCCATCTTAGTTACTATTGTTAAGAGCAGTGAAAATTATTTTTTTTCAATTAAGGGCTCAAATGACTTCATTTCCACCAGCCCATAAAGCTGTTGGGAGACCTGACAGATTTGATCTCACTAGAAGATTGTTTTCAGCAACTATCTCAGAGCTATTTTGATAATATAGTTTGTACTGAATCACCATTAGATATAAGCATCCCTCACATCAAATCACACTGGACTTTCTTTAAAGACTACTAAATAACATGTTAAGAATTGGACTTTTACTTATTTAATTTTTTTACCAAGATGAAACACTTAGAAAATTCCTCATGCCTCTGCATCCCTGAGATTTGTTAGCGATGCACCCTTGCTGAGAGAGACCCTCTGAGCTCTTGCTTCTCCATTGCTCTTAGAGTCAGCCAGCTTGTGAGTCAATTGAAAGTCAGTTGAGCTTCCCTGCTGCTCTGTGGCTTTCGTGTTTGACGTGGGATTTATTTTGGCTCCTGGTTTCAAAGGTTTCACTTCACAGTCACTTTGTCTCATGCACTGGACCAGAACAGTGGTAGGATGTGTGTTGTGGTAGACAGGTCTTATCATGGAGGACAGGAGGAGAAATCAAAGGCTTGCTATCACCCCCAAAGGCCTGCAATTACTGCTTGCTATGTATGCTCTTCCTTCTAAAGGTTTGGTAGCCTCTCAGAATGGAGCAAGAATTCAGTTGCTATGTAACATGCTGGTAGAACATGAGCCACCACTGACTAATGTGTCATGCTGTGAAGGCACGGCAGGCATTTCTCTAGGTGTGACTGTGAAATGTTGAAGAATCAAAGTCAACCAAGCATTTTAATACAGCAGTGGAAACCAGTGCGACATGGTCTCACCAGACTCTGTTTAGCATGAATCCTTCTGACAAGAGTCAAATCCAATGATGGCCTAAGGACCAATGCATCCATCACAGCAGCCTCCCATAGCTGCATCGGTCCGGAGCATACAACTCACACAGATGTGATGCTGTTTTAGGAAATTCACTACAGAAGCAATAGCAAGACAGAAAGACAGTGAGGTGGTGAGATGGTGCAGTGGAGAAGTGGGTGAGCCTTTGTGTAAGCAAAAGGCTGTTACCACATGTGCGAGTAAGACTTTGGTCTGGAGATAGAAAATGAAAAAATTCCTGTAAAAAAATGTAAAGGCAATGTGTAATTAGCTCTGCAACAATGCTGGTACACACTAGAGGGCCATAAGCTTCCTCAGAAGGATGGCTATCCTAAGACTTGACAGGCTGTAGTGAGAACAAAGCCCTTTAAAGCAGACCTTGGGTTTTTAACCAGTGATATCCTGAACATTGCTTGGGATAAGCTCCCCATTCCTTACCTTGCCATATTTCTGTGCATAAGAGCCCGTGAGGAGGGAATGGAAGACGATGATGGTCTCGTCCAAATCCCAGACAAACACACGCTGAAGAGAAAAGGCCAGTGTCAGAATGGTTTAAGGCACAGATATTTAAAGTTAACAAAAATGTTCCCTTTCTTGCTATATGTAACAACTTGACTGGTTTATTAAAAAATCATCCCCTTCCATTATTTATTACTTAAAAAATTCAATCCTATTTCTATTTTTGTGAGTTTTTTCTTTCCTTATCCTTCTCTCACACATTACATCCTGA
This sequence comes from Acomys russatus, assembly GCF_903995435.1. Lineage (NCBI taxonomy): Eukaryota > Metazoa > Chordata > Mammalia > Rodentia > Muridae > Acomys > Acomys russatus. The sequence continues at coordinate 31,055,730 of NC_067157.1, read as the reverse complement.
CTGCAGTTTCTCCTCCCTCCATTCCTCCCAATTCCTCCCCCCACCTCTCCTCTCCCTCAGAACTGCTTCTTCTCCATTCCCCTTAAATAAAAAGCCTGAGCAGGCCTCCAAGGGATAGTTACCAAACACGACATAACAAGTTACAAAAAGACTAGGCACAAACCCTCATGTCAAGCACGAGGCAATCTAGTAGGAGGAAAAGGGTCCCAAGAGCAGGCAAAAGAGTCAGAGACAGTCCCCTACAAACTTAGAATGTTCCACCCAAGTATCAGGGAGTTAACTTTGGAAAAGAATCCGGAGTTTTAACCACACCGAATGACAAATCCAAGAGTGTGGGATGGTGAATGTTTTGGAGTGGGCCAGTGTCTCTGCCATGATCTCTGTCTATTATGGTTCTTAGCTGTCATTCACCATGTCCACCACCACCAGGATGCATAATCATTGCATCTCTCTCATATGTTCATATAAACCTCTTAGGAAGAGGCACGTGTGTGCTAAATGATTGTATTTCATCTGGAAATTAATTTTCTTCAGTTACACTATATGATTGTGTAAGAACATATTATTTATTTATTTTTTTTTTTTTTGGTGTTTTGTGATAGAAACTCAACTTGCTTAATGTAGTTATATCTCAAGAGCACACAAATGGGAAATACATTAAAAGTCTACAAATATGACAATATTTATAACATATATATTCTTTGACATTTTTACTATTTTCCTTTCCTTTCCTTTTCCTAAAAATATATTTCATCAGGATATTATCCCACAATTAGTAGCTTTAATTTCAGCTTTTTTTGTCAGTTTGAATTTAAAAAATGAAACTATCTTAGTCCTTATCTTTACCTTCGATTTTATTGTTTTAAATTTTGCTATTCAGATGGGCAGAATTCTCAAAATTCAAATATAACTTACTTAAGACAAAGTTTGAATCTTACTATATGTATAGAATATGGACTATTACATCTAGTAAAATCAAGTACCTTGCATCCCATAGCAATAAAGTAGGCATACCTCTAGGTCACTGTCGGGAGGTGGGGAAGGATTATTTTTCCGGCCTCTTCCTCGAGACTTTGACCCAGAACTTCTACATGTCCTGTCATCAAGATCTTTGATTGGTGTGGACGGACTCTGCACCGTGTCAAACTCTCCTACAAATGGCATGATTGTTTCAACAAGATCAGTAAAGTCAGAACAGCTACAAGACTTCACATTACTTAACAAATTCCTATACATTAGTGATCTCTTGATGACAAAAATTATAGTTCAAGTATGTAAAGTGGTAGTTTAGTCAAAAAACTTATAGGTCACATGAATTCCTCACAGAAACCCGAATGCCTTTTATATGCCAAACACCTTCAGCTTTCTGGCTGCGCTTTCACTTCCATTTTTTTAAATCTGTTTAGGTCTAGTCTCACTTCCATTTGGGTCACATCCCAGAGACTATCATGTCTTCTGTATCAGTCTCACAATCTACCTGCAAACTTGACTTTTCTTATTGAGTGTGCCTTATCACTTCAGACTTCTAGTCAACCTCACACTCCACTTGCAAACTTGACTCCCAGACACACCACTTATTGAATGTGCCTCATCACTTCAGACTTCTGGTTGACCTCACATTACACCTACAAACTTGACTCCCAGCCACATCTCATCACCTCATCCCTCGCTTGCCTCCCCTTCCTAATGAACTGTCTTGAGATGATAGTCCATATTAGTAGTGCTACTCAATGAAAAGAAATGAAAGCCATAAGCTTGAAAATACAGTTTTAAATTTTCTAGCAGTTATGTTAACTAGACATACACAAAACATTATTTTAGCACGTAATCAATACAAAAACTATCATGGGAATTTTACCTTTAGTAGTTTTATAACAAATTTTTGAAATCATGTGCACATCACAGTTATTTAATGTGTGATATCTGTGTTGTAAGTGCTTCGTAGCTATAAATGGATGAAGGTTACACTACTGTATGGTACAATTCCTTCTACTCCCTGATATCTAATTTACTAAAGTCTAATTTCTGTTCACCAAAACTCAAATACACACACTTTACTGAGAGCTCTAGATAACCATCAGATTGACAAATTCAGTAGACAGGCTCAGCCCTTATCTTTCCAGACAGGCGATATCTTTGATCCTATTAAATATCCCCCACCAGAGTTATTGTTTGGGGAGGGACAGTTCTAATCTCTCTCCAGTGTCTTTCTACAAAAGAGTCAGAGTTTCTTGTCCTGTCACACTCAGGACAGGTATCACAGAGTTCTTGTCTTCCTACTCTGCATGTATGCCAAATACCTCTGTACATGAGGACCCAGAGCAAGTCACTCCCTCCACCCAGCTGTCATCTGATTGTATCAGACACTTTATCTAGTTAGCTTCTGTATATTGTACAGGCTCCTAAAATCCAGACTCATGTAAAGTCAGTGATCATGGATCTGAGCAGGCAGAAAGCACTGACCAGTAGCAAGGCTATGCTGAGCTAAACTGAGGCTATGCAAGGCACAGCCTAGTAAGTCAGTTGGACTTTCAATAGTACTTCAAGGACTCAGTTTCAGTGCATACTGAATTTTGGATAAGTATCTTTTAAATTTTTTTGAGGATGAATCAGATTTGAATTTAATTTAAACCATATGTATAAAGTGAAAATCTCTAGGCAAGTCAGGTAGAAAGCTGCAGTAAACTTAAATAATGTGCTTATTTGAAAAAGTAATATGATAATCTTAATTTATCATTAAATTAAAATATAATACAACAATTTATAGAGCATTAAGTAATTCTGAATAAATGATACCTTAAACATGCCTTGTTTTTGAGAAACAGCAACTGTTATAGAGCTAACATCTTATCCATTTCTTTTGATGACATTTTATTTTGGAAGTACTATATGATACAGGATCAAAAGCATATCTTAGCTGTCTTTCCCATAAATAGAGGGCGAGGGGAGGAGATAGAGGACTATAAAGAGGAACAACTAAAATAATGGGCCATTTGAGGAGTCATATGGAAGTAAAAACTTCCTAAAATATATACATATATATGAAGATAATTTAAATAAAATTGCCAAATAGTTGGGGGGGGGGGAGATAGGGCCCCAACAAGATACCTACACACACACACACACACACACACACACACACACACATGCACACGCACGCACTCACACACAAATGTTATTAAACCTTAAAGATGAGAGAAATCCTTCCCTTTCATGACAACACAAATGTGTTGTAAGTCATAAATGGAAAGACAAATATTACATGACTTCACTTATATATGGAGTGTAAAAAACTTGATCCCATCGAAATAGAGTGTAGAATGGCCATTGTCACAAGGAGTGGGGATGGGGCAGTTAAAGGAGAGGTGTCAGACAATGGTTAAGTTCAAGACATTTATGGTCTTGTACGGCGTGGAAACTCTTCTAATTTCAATGTATTGTGGCTTTGAAAATTGCCGAGCTACTAAAATTTAAGTATAGTCAAGCACAGAAAGAAAGCATTGAAAGCATTGTGTTGTATATATTAGTTTCCTGCATGTAGTCATTTGCTTCGCTGAGCATGCGAGTTTCAAAACAAGATGCCGTGACTGATAAATATGGGCAGGTGTTTAAATTCCAATGTAAAAGCTTTCAGAGGACTCCTATAGGCTATGACTGTTGTGTGTGAGAGAGGAGGCCCAAACATTAATTGAAAGGCATTCACAGAAGTGAAAAAGCCCTTCCTGTGGAAGGCCTAGGCTCTGACAGTAAACACCCACTTGCAAGCACACTGACCTCCATAACTTTTGAAGGGGCTGCCCTCTCCCACTGAAGAGTAGAGCCAGGAGTGTGAGCTTAAGAGTGACTGAGCTGCCATATCTACCATCCTTGCCAATTTCACTCAGGTAGCCACACAAGGGCACAGTAACAAGGCATATGTGGCAAATGTGGTCCAGTAAAGAAATCCGAGTGGTCCTCTCCGTGTACACTTACTCTCTTGCCAGTATCACAATGAGGATGTTGCACTCTGCTCTGGGAAGTTGTTCCAGGGATGTTAAGTCCTGGCCAAGAAGCTAGCTTCCTTTTTGAAAGGGAAGGGCCTTACTGGTTCCTTCATTCAACTTTAGCACTGCTAAGTTCAGTTACCCAATGCTCTACAGTGTTTAATCAAGGTCTTTTGCTAAGCATTACGCAGTTACATATTACTAGCCACACTTAATTTTGAAATGGGTAAAATATTTGTAAGGAGGTCTTTCATCTTCATTGCTGACTTTTAGAATGTAAATTAAAGCCATAATTTACCTTAGATAAACCTCATGAAGGTAACGAGCTAGAAAATGAGCGCTTCTAATTAGTGTGGTAGTGTCTCCTTAAATCCGTTTTCAAACTACTTAGTAAGCTAAAGTAAATAACCAAATGCTATTTGCAATTTCTAAATAGCATCAGCCATTACCAGCTGCTTTGGGCTTTTCTAGGCATTGAGTAATTATCCTCTAACCAGTACAGTGATGAAGAACTGTCGTTTCTAGGGTTTTGATATTTATCTTCAACTTTATTCCATTAGATTTTTCTGTAAATCAGAGCAAGCAGCTGTCATTTACTGAACGTAAGGATAAAGTGTGTTTCTGTTTTTAACATGGAACTCCACGGTGAACATTCTATAAAAAAATTGTGGACCTAATTGTCAGGTCTGACCTGTAAGCCCAAAAAAATGCACAATGGGTTCATGGGAAATTCTTGCCTGCCCCTTGAATTAAATCCATCAGCTCTCATCATTAATAAAGAAAAAAAGTGTACAGTTATGAATTTACTTGCTTTTTGGATGCATGCCATACCTGAAAAAAGGCTAAAACAAAAGTATGGTTAGATCTGAGGTTATAAAATCCCACAAGAATCACATGTGATAATAATAGCTACTTGAAGAAACAAGTTCCTTTCTAAGTTCAGTCTGATGGAATCTGAAAATGGTGTCAAATTGTATTTGTTGACAATGGTACCCAATAGAAGAGGAAGAGAGCTTTGCATTCTGGGAGTGCATAAAGCAATATTGCACTGGAATACGCCACCTTCACAGGCTGCCATCAGCAGGAACACTTGCCTGCACCTGGTATTTCCTTAATGTTTAAAGAGATAGATAGATAGAGAGAGAGAGAGAGAGAGAGAGAGAGAGAGAGAGAGAGAGAGAGAGAGAGAGAGAGAGAGAGATTCTGACTATTGGGAATGAAATCCCCAGAGGAGAAACTTGGTTATGATCAGACAGCCATTTGAATGAAAGCGGTACACCTCACACAGCATACATGCTGGGTGTGCAAAGAGTTTTCATTCATCTTAGCTGTAGTCTTGTGAGTTCAGATACATCTACCTCGTGCTGTCTGGTTTCTGTCTCTGAGTCTGATGATAAGCAGGTCTGTGATATTTTTTTTCTCCATGCATTCACCATGGAGAAATCTCTCTGATGCTTTAGAAGAACAAGGCAAGCACCCTCTTGCCTATAGTATTTTCATTGCTTACTGATCTTGGATTCTCTTAAGTCTTTCAGTTAAGGCCAGATTCTTGAGAAAATCATGGCTGACGGACGACAAAGGCACAACTGAGACTGGGGTGATCAAGTGAGGCTCAAAGGGCCTAAGGATGAAAGATCTTGAGACTAAGCATTTACTCAGACCTGGAGCCCTAGGTGCTTCACTGGCCTCAGCTTGGGACTGGCTCTGCCTTTAAACAAACGTTCCGAGAGGCAGAGGATGGAGAAAAGCCTGGAGAGAAGATTTAAGAGAAACAAGGGCCAGGAAATCAGGATGAGATGTGTATTTGTAAAAGGGAAAATGTAAGAGGAAAAAGGAGACACAGACTGCAGCGTAGGGTCACCAAAGACAAACTCCATGATGATACATTTGCTGGGTCCAAAGCTAGAAATGATACAGGGGAAACTAGGCAGATAGCACAGTGAGTAACGGGCTTGTGGCCAGATTTGACGATCTGAGTTTGATTTCCAGGACCCATGTGACAGAATGAGAGAGCTGACTCCCGCAAGTTGTCTTCTGAGCTCATCAAGCATGCTGTGCCTGTCAGCATGAGCTATTTGTGTGTGCTGCATGCATGCCCACACATGTAAACACACATAGACACATGAACAATTGCGGTGATTAAAAAGAGAGGTCTAAAAATGATGACATCATGTCTCCTGTGATTACCACAATGAGACACAGACCCCTGAAGGCATTAAAAATTTCTACATATAGATGCTATGATAAAGTTTGATGCATAAATTAAGCACAATAATAGATATTAATTAAAAATAAAACAAAATATTTAACAAGTCTGAAAAAAAACTTCCCTTCAAATTTTTGTTATTTGTCTATTTAGTAAGCTTGGACTTCAACTAAGCATGTTTAACTGCGATGACAGAGGGAAACTGATGGATGGCGGGCTCCTTCAGTATCCCAAACACAAGACCAAGATTAGTGTGCTCACGCCACAATTCGACATAAGAGTCATTGTTGTTTTATTATATCCAAAACGATTTACTTCTTAATCTTCTACTAGTATCTGAGATTTTCTCTTCTCATCCTCGCTGCTATTTGCTTCTATGCTTTCTCACTTAAACTATTCATATGCAGAGACCTTAGTCTCCGATGAAGTACTGTTTTTCAGCACACAGTTGGGGCCAAACAGAGACTAAATAACTGCTGGTTGATGTAACTGGATTGTCTGGGTCTCGTTGTTCTAGCTAGAAACAATTTACAGTATTTTGAACATATTTTTATTTTTCCCTCTTGCAAACTGGATAGAAAGAAAGCAGAAATGGGTCCCCTAGTGAGGGAGCAGGGACTGTCTCTGACATGGATTCTGTTGCCTGATTTTTGATCACTTCCCCCTGGCTGGGGAAGAGTGTGCACGCAGCAGCCCTGATGCAACTTGACGTGCTGGAGCGGAGGGAGAGTGGGACCAGGAGGAGAGGAGGGAGGGGGCTACGATTGGGATGTAAAGTGAATAAACAAATAAGTAAATTCAGAAAAACCCAAAAGGATGACAAATATACTTTGAATTTAATATTATTTATAAAATAGCATAGATTCTGGGGCTGTAGAGACAGCTCAGAAGTTAAGAAGACCCACCAGCTGCTCTCTCAGAGGATCTAAGTTCAACTCCCAGCACCCAATGGCTGCTCACAACAATCTCTAACTCCAGTCCTGGGGACCCAATGACCTGTTCTGGCCTCTGCAGGTATTGAATGCACATGGTGTGAAGACATAACTGCTTGCAAAACAACCATATACATAACATGAAAAAATCAGTTTTATGTTTTAATTAATTTTAAGGATCCTTTATTTATATATATTATACTTGAAGTCCTGTATCAGACATGTTTTTTAAACAAAAATTCTGTCTGCAACTGTAGCTTGTCTTTTGGTTCTTTTTATTTAAACATTGTCTTTCAAAAAGAAATTTTTAATTAAATCCAATTTATTACTCCTTTGCTTTTAAGAATTGTCTATGTCTTTATCGTTTTATAATTTTAAGGATTGTTTAGTTAGAATTTTATAAAATTTATAAGGTTTAGCTGTAATTTTAAGACTTGTTTATAATACCTAAGAAAATATTTGTTTTTCCAGGATCACAAAGATTTCCTAAATATTTTTCTTTTAGCAGTGTTGTATACAAAGATAATGATTTACTTTAATTTTTATATAAAAGTATAAATTGTGATTTTTTTTTTTGTACATGGATCTCCAGTTTTTCGATTACATTGTTGAAAAACCACTAGAAAATTTCCACACAACTTTCAGCAATCATTTCTCAGTGTGTGTCTGGGTCTGTTACTGGATTCTCTGTTCTCTTTTAACTGTCTGTGCATGTATGCTTTGGTCATCAGTGTGGAGTGTTGGTTATTGTACCAAACAAGTCCTTAAAGATCAGGCAATACTATTCAACCTTTGTTCTGATTTAAAACAAACAAACAAACAAACAAATAAATATTAAGTAAATGTACATTCATGTTCCTTTACTTTTTGTTATAATTTTAGAATTAGTTATCTTTCTAATTCCTTCAGGATATTTGATTGGGATTTTGATGGGGAAGATACTGAGTGCTGGCTAGGCTGGTTTTTAAGCTTTAAAGTCTGGGTAGCAAATGCAATTCTGACAAGAGGACAGCAGGCTTTAGATAATGGGAAAAAAACCCACCATAGATTTTAAATATGCACTGATCAGAGAAAGATATTAAACTTCCTACCGTTGATCCTACACATCCTAAGAACGTAGGAATGTTGACTAGCTAGAGTTACTGATGACTCAAAAGGTAAAGAAGTTATACAGCCCTTCCTGCGAAAAGGAAATACCCACAATTACACTCAAGAGGCATAGCGTTACAGCTGCTCTTTGTTGTCAAGTTTTGCACGGGATAAAGAATGGGTCTGGCAAAAGAGCCATTCACCCGTATTGATATTCTTATACACATAATGGTTTTGAGGTTAAAATCTCCTGTCTGTCTTACAACTAAGAAGGGGGTTTCTGAAATTCCCAGGAGTCTTATGCCATGAGCTGAAACTCATTAATCATGGGCAGGATTGTCTGGCTCTTTCAGGCATGTCTCTGTAACGTTCATTTTCTTCCATGTTATTAGCTAGGCCAAGACACTTAAAAGTATTTCATCTGGGTGAAGGTCTGTACCTGGTTGGCTAGTCAGTCCTGGGAGAGATTCCTGCAGCTGATAAGTTGAGGTTGACGATGATGTGCCATCAGCTGTGTTGTTTGATGTCATATACGCCCCGTAAGTTGATGCCGAGTAATACTGAGCATATTGGTTTTGGCCAAAGGCTGTGTAGGATGGGTAATCCTGAAACAAATAAACGGGTTGAATGAGTACAGGAGAACAGTTAACATCTAGTATAGTCCAAGGAAGCAAACATACACCGCCATCATGGTAACTAAGTCATTAGTGCTCAGCTTCATCTGCTTTCCAGTCCATGCTTGGAGTTGGTGCTAATGAGTGGAGCCCACCTTCTGGGCACCTCACACATGCAGCATTAACTAATGTCTCTATTATGTTTGTAAACATGGTCTATACATGAGTGTGAACCTGACTGATGGGGTTGTATCCTGTAGTTCACAGTCATTCAACCCATTCTTTTTTTGGACAAAGTTTATATTTTATTATTTTTACGTAGCTCTTACATTCTTACACATTGCCTGACACCATTGGCAAGGAGGAGCCACGTGTCCTCCTGGCTTCTACACAAACCTCTCTGTGGATTTTTTCCTTTAGTTTTGTTCCTCTTCTTGGCCTTACTTTTTTTTTTTTTATCTTGTCTATCTGGCAGGCATTTTAAAGCAAATAAACAGGATCCATAGCCACCACAAGCTACTTGCTACCTACAGATTAGCTTATAGTCTTCAGTAAAGTTTAAAAAAAAATTTACCCTTTTTCCTTTGTTTAATATAAAAATGAAAGCATTGAACCAACTCCCCTGACCTGTTTTCCATTAAAGAAAAAAAACTTTACAATGATGGAAAATGATCCTTCAATAGCCTTTTACATATTAAGATGATGAGTAAAGACTTGTGATAAATGGTGTTTAATACATCTAGTGTGGTTTAGCCAAGAATGTTATCAGTGATGACAAATTCTTGGTCAGGATGAAGATCTCCTGTTGTGATAAGTTCTGAAGGAAACAAAGATCAGTATTTGATGTCATTTCCAAAAGGAGAAAATTCTCCATATAAGTAAATACGTGGACTACCAGGAAGCATTAAGTAATACAGGAGAAAACTAAAATTCTACTAGTCTGTTGAGCTCAGGATCTGACATTCCCTGTCACATTCTGTGAGCCAAATGGAAAACTTCAGTGTTGGAACAAAGATTTTTTTTTTTTTTTTTTTTTTTTAGCAACTCTTCTTTTCCAGAGTGAAACAGTAATGACAAGAAACAAATGCTGGCTTTGGGCCATGACTTTGTTCTAAGGGCTTAAATGGACTTGCTTACCTGCCACTCAGAACCATGTCTGTGGTATCATAGTTATCATTTTATATCAAAAGCTACAAAGGCACTGAACTTTAAGTGACTTACATCCTGGCCACACAGCGCATGGATTTCTAGGCTGGAATTATAACACGAGACGTCAGTCAAATTTAGCATGTGTGTGCTATAGCTCTGCTGGCCTGCTTGGCCTCTCCAGAAAAGGATGACATACACCAGGGAAATCTGCCAGTGGCCTCTGAGTAAAGTGATGGCCTCTTGTTTCCAGATATATCTCCAAGACCCGCTCCTCCTATTTCCACTCTTATTGCTTTTATGAAAACACTCCTTACTTCTTGTTGAAGCTACTGTGCAGGTTTTCTAGTTTGTCACATTTCTATTGCTAATTCTTCAGAGTGACTGCTTCAAAGCACAAATTATATGACATTCTCCTAAGCATTAATGTATTTCCAGTGGTCCAAGACGACAGTCACAACCCTTACCGAAGCCTCCAAGGCCCTATGGGACTGGGCCTGGTCTCCTCCCATGAGGAAGCTTAGAAGATCTTACGTGACTGGACCTAGCTTACCGTTTCTTTGTGACCTAGATGGCAGACTTCCTTCAGCTCAAGATCACATTGACCCTTGCCATCTTTTCTCCCTATGACTTCTTGTCCTGGTTCATGACCTCATTCTGAGGAGTTCTAACCTAATCATGGTTCCCATAGGAAAGCCTTTGCACAATACGCTCCTGTGTAATATTAGATTTCTATGAACATTTTAGCACAGCCTTTTGTCTCCTGCTAGTTTGATGTCTACTTCTCTCCGTAGACTGAACATTCCACAAGGCAGGAAGGAAGCCTGTGCAGTCAGGCCACCATCCTCAGGTCCCAAAGTGTATGGACTTTTCCGTGTTTATCAGGTACTCAACATTTTTAAGTGATAAATTGGCACTCAAACTTTGATCTAAAAATACATCATAGTGTATGCAGATCTACTGTAAATCCTCAAACAGAATTCGATCCATTTATGATCAAAATGCTGTAAAAATTTCATCTCCTTTATGTATCATTTTTGTCTTTTCAGGGACGGTAGTGTTTTATTTATGTAGTCTTGTGTCAAGCATGTTCCTCAGTGATTATAGCCATCTGGTCTACCTTCTGTCTGTTTCATCTCTTGTCTGTTTCTTCAGAAAGCATATGCATTTTGAGAGACCAGTAAACAAAGAATTAACTATTTTTGGTCTTTAAATGTCCAGTCAAGAATATGAGGAATATCAAGTCATATTCTGCGGTGCTAATATGTAAAATTAAGCTAGCAGAAATCATCAGTTTTTCCCCAGAAAGTATAGTGCTAGAAGGTAGTTTTAAATTAATGCCAAATTATACAGTTTAGATCTTTCAAATATTTTAAATACATGCTATTTTAACAAAAATCCCTTTGTGCCTTTTGTTATGTTACTAAAACTACAAGAAGGCATTAATAGAAATCTTTTTATTAAATCTAAAGAGAAAGCATTTGTGAAATAATTTACATTTTTAAAGGTATAAATACATAGTACCTATAATTATATTAAAATAAAAAGAGTCTATTATATGTCAAAAATCAGCTTCCTTTCAGACTCAGTCATTCTGAACATGACTGAGAATCAGGACACAAACAAGGACATAAAGTGTCAACATAGTGACGAATCATCTGTGTTCAGGATGCTCAGGCTCATATGTGTGTGCTCAGGATGCTCACATAGGGACATTTACTCTCATTCCAGATGCAATTCTATCATCATAGATCTTAAAATTCATGAAAACACTAAGAAAACATGATGAGGAGAAGAATTAAGGGCTAGAGGAAGACTCAGTGACCAAAGAGAAAAGTAGACTTGCCAGAGAGGTAGGAATCAAATACTTATTAAAAGAAATATAAATCTGAATAACAAAAAGCCAACAGCAGTTCTGCCAGGTTTTTATTTAGTTACCACTGCTCTGTTTTAGGATTCAGTCTTAGAGCATACATCACAATTTTATGATTGATTCTAGTTCAATTTATTAAGTAATGTTATATTACATAAGCGATTTCTATCAGGGGAAATAAAACTGTTTCTACTAAGATAAAAGCATGAACTGGATCCCATAATAACGTGACAGGTGATTAAAATGACTGTTATTCAGGTGTTTAATGGGCAAACCTTTAACAGCCAACAAGAATAATAAGTAACCTGTAATTCTGAATAGGTAATTTTTTTACTCTGCTGAATTCTTATCTTAGTTTTAAGTAAAGAACCCAATATTTAGATCATGGACACTTACAAGGCAACCAAAAAGAACTATTTAAGTTCAAAACATAAATATATGACATTCCTAAAGAACTAATAGAATTGAAAAAAAAGAGCCTCCTAACTGTGCATCTAACCCTAAGTGGTCAGCCCTAAAATAACATATGTGCAGGTAAGATCACACACACTGAGCAGAATGTGTACATATGTCTAGAATTAAAGAAAAATAGACCATAAATTTGTGAGAGAGGAAGACAGGGGACCTTGTGGGAGGGACTAGAGGTAAAGAGGGAAGGGAAAAAGTGATATAATTATATTTTGCACTCAGAGGAAGGACAGCCGGTAGCCAAGAAGAGACTTGATACCCTATGAGAATATACAGGGGGAGGTAATCCCCCTCAGGAACAGTCATAGGGGGGGGGGATAATGGGAAAAAGGGGGGGGGAGGAATGGGAGGATACAAGGGATGGGATAAACATTGAGATATAACAAGAATAAATTAATAAAAAAAATCAAAAATAAAAACAAATTTAAAAAATTTGAAGAATAAATAAAAATGACCCTTCTCAATCCCGAGAACTCAGAGAAAGTAGAGACAGAGCTCTTCTAAATCTGCATATAAAGGAACCATAAGCAATTATACACTATAAATAACTATAAGTTGTAAGTTGAAGAAACCTAAAATCTTCCATAGAAATTTTTAAAAGTGCAAAACTACCGTACCTGTTGTGAGCTGCTGAAATTTGTTGAATTAGAAACAGAATTATTTGCATAAATAGTAGATGATGGTGCAAAACTGGAGCCTGGAAGGAAAGACAAAACACACTTTAACAGCTTCTATGTTCATTCTGCTGTAAAAGGGAATGAGATTTAGTCACTTGTGGCAGTGTGGATGGAACACGAGGACACTGCGTCAAATGAAGTAAGCCAAGCACAGAACGACGCATAACACACGCCAGGTGTAGAATCCAGGTAAAGCTGATATCAGAGGAGCTGAGAGGACAGTGGTAGGCAGTGGAGTCAGGGTGCAGAGAGTGCAGGTAGACATGCTAGCCAGGGGCTCCAAGCAACTCAGGAAATACCTGCTGATACTCTACTGTGCAATGGCTGAGAATAACATAGCTTGCAAGAAAGGTATAAGAATAGATTTTGAAGCCGGGTGTGGTGGCGCACGCCTTTAATCCCAGCACTCGGGAGGCAGAGGCAGGCAGATCACTGTGAGTTCGAGGCCAGCCTGGTCTACAAAGCGAGTCTAGGACAGCCGAGGCTACACAGAGAAACCTTGTCCTCCCCCCCCAAAAAAAACCCCAAAAGAATAGATTTTGAGTGTGTTCACCACAAATAAATAATGGAAGTTTGAGGACACACAGACACACACATACACACACATACACACACACAGACACACACATACACACACACACACAACTCTGCATATACCTTCTATATGATAAACCATATTAAAATATATGTCAAAGTAACATGCTCCCCCAGTCAGGAACTAGGTACAATTACTAAATATAATTTAGGAAATAGAGTTTCTACTTAGTTAAGCCATTTTTTTGTGACATGATTAAAACATTTCATTTTATGGAATTCATTGAGAGCTATTACTCGAGTTTTGTTGTAGCTGCCGAGATTTGAAATAGAGAGATCTGAAAGCAATTGTGCCCAATTCTAAGCCTGATGCTGAGAGCAGACAAAGATTTCTAAGGGAACCCAAAAAGCTGTCCTCAGCCCTCATAACTTTCCCTTGGACAGACATCAGGCTCCTTCCAGGGAGGCCTAGTGGCCTCAGGATCCTTTGCTGGCCCTTCATTTCCTGCCCAAGATTAACCTGAAGTCTTTGTGTTTGTTGTGAGTCAGGTTTCTCCACCTGGATCCAGCCATTCTCATCATGCTAAGTACCTGTCTTCTGTTAGGAAATTGTGTGAGCTATGGTAAGACTGAAAACTGTCTCTGTGACTCACTGTTTCTAAGTCTGAAGTCACTGAGTCATATTTACATTTTTATTTTATTTTCAGTTTTATAATGGCCATGTAATATTGAAGTGACATTTTGTTTTATTATGTTTTACATATACACATATTATTATACATATATACAATAAACTACTTACAGCAAGAAGAACCACAAAACAATCAGGAATTACATAAATGTTACATTTTTAATGTTTTGGCGATTTGTATTTGGCAACCTTGAGGAAAACATCTTTCCTATCTTGGTGTGTCTAAAATTCTGAATGTAAATCAATATCTATCATATCTCTTCATTATCAACTTAAAACATCTATCTAGACCTAAAAATATCATAATACAGCATTTAAAGATGTTTTTATTATTTTAAAGAATCATTGACAATGAGACAGGTTAACTCCTGGCAACACCCAATCTACCTCAAAGAGGATGATTAGCATCAAAGAACCTCTTTATGGAGATGGCTTCAAATATGGCAAACAAGCCACTGGACAAAATATCGTTTATGCCACAGACAGAATTCTGTCTAAAAATGGACAAGCTTGGATAAAGGCAGAGTCAATGACCAAACTCCGCCAAGACAAGGTAAGCAAGTCCTCAATAGTTCCTGCCTCACAAATATGTCTGTCAGATATATTGGGCCAGAAGGCTGAAGATGATGCTCCAACATTATAGAGAGTTTTGGGTGACTATTCAGGTAGAAAACTGTCTCTGCCATCTTCTCATTTGGGAAGCTGTTAACCTACACTCCCAGTATACTCAGGTAATTAATTTTATTCCTTCTCAAGTCTGTGATGGGATTGAAGATCAGATAGTTTAGTTTTACGATTAAGCTTAGTTGTTTAGGTGCTAAGATGTTATTAGGTCTAGACTGAGTCTCATTTAAAGAGTCTGTGGTTTGTTTTTTTGTTCTTTATTTTTATTTTCCCAAGAACATGCTTTATGGCTGGCCACTTACCTGGCATTTGGTAAGAGTAAGGTGTCTGGCCTGGTTGTGGGGTAGAAAAGCCTGGGCTGTAACTGAGGCAACCACTCTGTAATGGGGACTGAGTTTGGGAAAGCCCACTTTCGGTCTTGATGGCTGGCAACATCACACCAAGATCTGCTTAGGAAATACACAGGCAAAGTGCGTGGTTAGTGAGACAGTCTTTCTCTGAGCTGGAACCTCCACTAGTATGTAGAGCTACGGGCGCTACCTCATCCGGAGAAGAGAGCGGATGTTACCTACCATAAGCAGGCAGGCTGTAGGGCTGTCCTGTCTGAGAGTAGGCTGTGTAGACGGCTGGCTGCTGCATCCCAGAATACTGAGTCTGGCCTGCATAGGCCGACATTGTTTGAGCTGCTGGTGTAGAAAGAATGTGTGGATAGGGCCTAAATATCAGAAAAATAGCATTACTGTGGCAACAAAGACTGCATAGTAATTCAGACAGCTTAGAGTCAGTGAAATCCTATAACACCCAGGAACTAGTCCCCCTCCTTATCCCCAACTTGTTAGAAATGAATAAAAGTTGAAAAATAGAATTTTTTTTTTTAAACAGAGCCCTGGCTTTGACACAAGCTAGCCTGATGACCCTGGAAAAATAACTTAAAGGCTTGAAGACTACATCATATCTCTAATAAAAGCAGTTAAACAACTGGGCTTAGACGCCATATTTAGAGTGTTCTCTGGGCCTGCATTTTCTGTTTACATCTACACTAGCACTCTGTTCAGTGCACATTTGGGGAAGAATGGTCTCAAGCCAGCCAGTGACTGTATTCAGCATGGTCACAGACAACTGCAAGCATCCTGGCGACACGTATCAGTTAAAAAAGTCCACGGAACAATTCTTCTGAGAATTTACTTCTCTAAGTTGGACATCTGAAAAAAGGGGAAGTGTCTTTCTGTAAAGAAATGGGATGCCATTCTCTTTGTCAGGGCCATTTTGTTCATGTTCCCAACTGGAATCCAGTCGTTAGCCTATACTTACGGCATCCTGAATGTGGGGTAACATTTTAATGTGCATGCATAGGGAAACTTGAATCTTGGCGTATCTCTAAATAAGTAAATTCAGATAAAAACCCATTGATCCAATATAGCTAAACTTGAAATCTTTAACTATCTGCCCAGTGCTCGAAACACATGACTATGCTAGTTAAAAACAACAACAAACAAATTCTCAAAAGTGTAACTTATTGAAACTTGGAACCCTTAAGAATATTTCAGTAAAATATTGATGTTTGGGTAAAATGTGATCTGTATATATTTTCTTTTAACTAATTATTGTTTCTTGAATTTTCCTTAAGAATAGAGCATAAATTAATTCTAAAATCCAAATTCAGTGCATATTCATTTAAATGCTCAAATACCTTTTAAGTTTTGTCTATTATTATTATTAATTATTTAATATATTTTATTGATTTATTCATATTACATCTCAATTGTTATCCCATCCCTTGTATCTTTCCATTCCTCCCTCCCTCCCATTTTCTCCTTACTCCCCTCCCCTATGACTGTGACTGAGGGGGACCTCCTCCCCCTGTATATGATCATAGGGTATCAAGTCTCTTCTTGGTAGCCTGCTATCCTTCCTCTGAGTGCCGCCAGGCCTCCCCATCCAGGGGACGTGGTCAAATATGGGGCACCAGAGTTCATGTGAAAGTCAGTCCCCACTCTCCACTCAACTGTGGAGAATGTCCTGTCCATTGGCTAGATCTGGGTAGGGGTTCAAAGTTTACTTCCCGTACTGTCCTTGGCTGGTGCCATAGTTTGAGTAGGACCCCTGGGCCCAGATCTTGTAATTAGCATCAAATAAAGAATGTTACTTATTTTCAAGGTAGCATACAAAATCATTACATACTAAACATTTAAAGAGAAAACCTTGTCTAGTAGAAAGCCCCGTATGTTTTAAACAAAATTCAAATGTGTGCATCAAATGCTTGAATTTTAAAACAGCAATAACATTCAAGTGTCCTGGTTTGAAGAATTTTTGAAGCTTTGTTTGTCTACGTGCTTCTTGTTTAGCTCAGAACATGAAAGCACTGGGGATGAAAGGAATCGTTCAGATAGATGGGATGTTTCTATTTCCAGTTCTCGTAAGGTACACACTCTCTCACTTCTAGTCTAACTTTGTATCTATCCAGCGTCAATAGCCGTATACACAGATGTTTCCAATTTAGAGTTGCCATAACATGAGAATAAGAATTAGCACACGTAGATTCAAAAACATCTCTAGTAAAACTGAATGAGCTGGCCACTTACTTGGAGGGGTACAGCTGTGGTGGGTACTGATGTGCAGACCTGGGGCTGTAGCCGCTACTCGTTATTACTATAAAACACAAAACGACAGTGCGCAAGCATCGCCTCATGAACACATCTTCACTAGAGAGTGCACAACCTACTCAAGGAAACTGCAGATTAAACACACAATTCTTACGGTACATTCACTTTCTCAAATTCATTTCACAGGGAAGCAGTTCATGAGAAACTGTCTTCGTTTTGAAGTGTTTCAAGAGCATAAAGCGTCCATCCATTTCTCCCACAAGCACTGCTAGTCTTCCGGTTTCTCACGCCGGTGCCACGCACTTCTGCGCGGAGAGCTTATTGGCAAATACCTTTGATTGCATGGCAGACTTTCATAGTATGAAAGTCAGTGTATTAAGTGTGCAAACTTTACAACTTAAATCCAAATATGATACTGGTACACTGGTTCTGTATGTATATAAAATAAAATAAAATAAAATAAAAATGGTTAAGAAATTTGAGGTTCAAACTTTCATTCCTAGATTGTAAAAATGCTACTGTTTCTAATTTCCTTCCATCCTATGAATCAAATGGATGCTAAGAAAAGCACAGTCAAAATGTTCTAGTCATAAGAATGTGCACAGACGGCCCGGGTGATAAGTCACTTCAGTTTAAGCCATGTAAAATGTTGTACCAATTATATTTTCAACTCTGTTTTGAACCATCAAAGATAATTTTTTTCGGAGAAGACCTTAAAAGGCAAAGTCAGGATATTTTAATATTTCATCCAAATATGCATCCCGCAGTGGAATGTACCCGACAGTTTGGAAGTCCTTTTTCCCTTTAGCCATCTGCCTTGACTAAGACAGATGTACTGCACATACATGGATTCTAATGTGTTGGGCCAGTCCTCCCCAAGCCAGTCTGTACCGGGCAAGCACACAGAGTGTCTTTATTAGGCCATCTGCTGTTCATTCACATTTCAAAAAGATTAAAGTAGTACACAGCACAGTGCTGGCACGAGTTTAGTCTAATCAATCAAAGTTAAACTTCAAAGCACTACATCCTCTCTGAGTTGTTCATATGAATTCTGGAGCTAAACTTTTAGAACGGCAAGAAGTGACAAATAGGTTTAGGTTGCTGGTTGGCTCATGCAATATGATCTGTTCCCATGTCCAGCTGCTATCAAGTGCCCCAGTGTGGTTCACGGACATGAGGCAATGTGCTTAAAATGCTATTTACCTGGTAAGTGCAGAATATAGAAATCAAATTTTATCTTCCAAAGCAGTAGTGTAGCAAGCATATGGCCCCCCATGCTATGAATCAATTTTGAAAGTCATCAAATGTGACCATAAAGGTGTTAAGTGCTAGACATTTTGGGAACTAAATTTAAATGAATTTTCTATATGTGGTTGGAAATAAGACATTACTTTCCACTTAGTTTCTTCAAAACTAGAAAGAATTAAAAAAAAAAAAAACTGGAAGTCAAATTAATGAGAAAAGGCCTTTATACTATATGCCATGAACACTAAATTACCTTCTCAAATTTCTACAATATTAAATATTATAAATAGAAACCAGGTTAAGGAAAGCTTAATTCCATGTTCCTTTTCCTGACTTTTCTTAGGACTCCATGTTGGCGCAATCCATCCTAACTGGCCATCCTCAAGATTAAAAAACTGAAGGGATTTCAAATGAGACAAAATAACAAGAAATACTAACTTGTAACGTCCTTTATTAAATTAGAGAAGGCAGAATTCTATATTGCAGAAAAGACCCACAGACATGAACACCATCCTGAACACATAGGTTGCATTTTCCCTTCAGTGAATGAGCCTAGATCTTACGAGAATGATGTACTCCAAACACTGGAGAGGCTTTGATTGGCCTTTGAAATTTTATATTAATATCTATAAAATAGAAAACAAACCCATTGGCTTAGAAAACTAAGATGATTATGAAAGTAATGAAAAGTTCTTTACAAAATCTTATATTTTTTTATTCAAACAATAAGTTTCTAGAGAGCTTAAGCAGACACAATTGTTTACAATGAGCTGAGATTGTGTTGATCATTGTAGATGCTCTCTGGCCAGAGAGATCTGCAGACGGCTTTGTGAAAAATCTATAAGCCTCTGCGCCGTGCCTCACTGCTGTGTAGTGACTCACACACATTCTTCAAAGCGCTGCGCTCACTACATTTGTCACATTTTATCATTTCTACAAGCAGAAGGACAAAGAGCCGGTTACCCTGGAATGCCTTGAGAGTTGATTTCATAACTTATAATGCCTATTACCAGTTTCTCACAGGGTGGGATCAAGAAAT
Source organism: Acomys russatus (assembly GCF_903995435.1). Classification (NCBI taxonomy): domain Eukaryota; kingdom Metazoa; phylum Chordata; class Mammalia; order Rodentia; family Muridae; genus Acomys; species Acomys russatus. The sequence goes on along the minus strand of NC_067157.1, from coordinate 31,036,006 downwards.
TTTAGTGCTCTTACTCTATTTCATGACTTTTCTTATTTTTAACTTAGCATGAAGAAGAGAATCAGTGGGGACATTTAGCCTGGCAGGGGATGTTTCATGATACCACAGTCAGGGCACTACGGATGCGTGGATGCAGACTGCAGAAATCCTCAAAATTGGTGGAGAAGGTCCAGCCCTGGACCGTTGCTGTCCAAGTAGAGTTTTCAAAGTGTTAGGTGTCGTTTGCATCTGACTCTTCACTCACAGGTGGCCACCAGGCGCCGGGCAGAAGCTACATAACTGGAATGTGGCTACTTTAACCAGAAACAAGTTTTGTTTTATTGCACTGAGTTTTAATTGATTGAAATTAAATAATCATTTATAGGAAGTGGCTACGTTAGTGAGACCATAGAGCCCTGGAGAGTTCTTAGCAGAAAACTAGGACAGCGTCTTTCGAGGCGGCATGAGTGAGCCACGAGTGGGATGGTTGCTTATGTGTAAATTCTCTCTCATCATATTTTCCAATGCAATACCACAATTAGGGGCTGTTATCAGCATGTAGCTCTAACTCAACTATGCTGGAATATGCTGCCACAGCACTCTGGATGTCCCTGAAGACTTTAGGCATTCTTATTTGGACTGCGCAGTGCTGAAATTATGTCTGGAGAGAACAATCCGTGCACTGGCCACTCATCCTTCAAATAGCCTGGATATTTTTGAAGCACAAAAGCAATTGCTGAATAATCTCATACCCATTCCCCCCAGATCTCTTGTATGCACTTATTTTGTAGAAAGCTAATAGTAGTTATGGTTAGTGGGTACTACAGAGTCATTGTAATATGTTGGTGCCTGTTTATCTCCTGTGAGGCAGGTGAGCTGCTGAAAATAATGCCCGTCAGCACGTATGAGTCTCCATGCCAAGCTGGCTCACTCGTATTTATGTCTGCCTGGAGCACTAGTATTTAGGTGCACATATGACAACTGCTCCAATTGGTGTGAACTGATAAAGCTGGATCATCTATCTCCATAAAAGTGGAATGTATTTCATAACACTACATAGACTCAAAGGTATACCTCAACTCTCTCTACACAAAGCACACCCACATAAAAATCCTTGCACATGAGATCATAGATTAGCATAAAATATATTAAAGCTGAATTACAGATTTACCAAGATTTAACTGCCATAACGCTTTTCTGGGCTTCGTGTTTATGTTTGTGACATACACATTCCTTTTTTCGGGTTGGTTTCCAAACTTCTATTCATTAGATAATAAGCCGCAGAAAATAGTAATTTAAAAAGAGCCTTTGAGTCAACTTAATTTGTATTCTTTATGCCCAGCTGGGAGTTATCAGGTATTTATATTTAAAAAGGATTGGTGTTTAAAGACGTACTATTGTTCTCTTTGAAGCAGAGGTCTACTCTCCTGGGCTGGGCTCTAATGTCACCAGCATGTGTTCTCCAGAAACACATTAACCTTTAATACTTGTCATTCAGCTGCCTGCACAGGAGGACTTTCTTAAATCCGGAGAGGAAACAAGGTTATTTAGAAGGAATCAAATGGATAGTTTTACATTTAGAAGGGTGGACAGAAGGCAGTTTTTAATGTAATTTAAACAGGCAAGTTGGGGGAACAAAGTTAGCTATTATGGACCTAATTACTAGATTGATCAAGCAGTGTATAAAATAATGAAGAAAGCTGGCTCTGTTAATGAGAAAGTCATGGGAGTTGCTACAGTGCAGCCCGAAGAGTTGGCAAAAGGCTTCCAAACCCCATTTCCAAAGACACGTAATTTTAAGACAATTAGTTCTTCAGGAAAGTGGGTTTCTGGCTGAGTTTCTAATGGTGAAAACTCTTGCAGCCTTGGGCCAATGCTGTTGTCAAGGAGGAGGATGGGTAAAGACCCCAACGTGGACACAGAGACACGAGCTAAAGGCTTTACCTGACCCCGTAAAAGTGTCAAGCGCTCCATCTCCAGTCGTGCTTGTGGTCTCACTGCTGTTCAAGGGCTCTGTTTTGACTGCAAGAAGAGACACTACGTGGAAGAATAAGGACATGTGAGTTTTATTTCTAGGTTCGTAGCAAAGCCCCTGACTGCCGAGGACAGATTATCTCTCTCTATAGATATACTTTTCTAGCTATGATGGGCATGCAAGAGAAAACTCGAGAAGTGAATCAGGAAAGTCTTGTTAATTTAGCTTCTAAACGGGCATGCATTTATGGAGGATTTATTCTAAAACCCTCTGGCTGGGCTGGTTCTGAGAGTCTGGCTTTGAAAGGCAGCGAGCCTTCAAAAGTAAAACAGCAACACTTAGATTTGCATTTTTAAAACTCTCTTAAGCACACTTTCACACAGTTAACGGATGGAAGAGAAATTGTCAGGATCCTCACCACACTTAAGTCATAGCAAAGACATTTAAAAACCTTAGGTTTCAGTCTTCCCAAGAAAATATTTAGAGACAATTGCATAAGAGTCCAATGGAGGACTATTCAAATCCGGGAAAATCTGAATCTGTTCTCACAAAAGGTTAAAACAAATCAAAAAAGAAAGAAAAAAACTAAGGCACTCAGTAAATACTACGATAAAACAAACAAATAAAACACACACACACACACACATACACACACAAAAGGGTTCTTAAAGTTTGGGGTATTTTCTATTTAACAGCATAACATTTGTGATGATACTGAGATAAGCACTGAATGAGAGATGATGCCCACAACATTACGAGTTTCTTCATAAAGTGCTTGCCATATGTAATTTTCACAAAATCCTCCCTTGGCGCTGAAGCAGGCTGGCACACGTTGTCATCATTATCACATGCAAACGGGGAGGGCAATGACAAAGCCTCTACCCATTTGGTCACACCATATTTTCCCTTTGTTGGTAAAACCCTGCCACATGTATATATCAGAGGAGTCAGGGAACAGACTAAGGTAGCTCTATTTGGCACCTCCTCTGTCTCCAGGTAGTAAGCGGGCTGGTACAGTTAAGTACTTTAGAAGCAAGAGGAGAGCAAGAAGCAAAGCACTAGAGGAGAGAGTTGAACGGTAGCCAACTGTGAGTCAGCATGCTAGAAATGACAGACAGGTTCACCCAGCGCCCACCAACCAAGGAAGGGAGGATGTGACCCTGTTGGAGAAGCTGCCGACCACAGGGAAACATGCAGGGAACTCAGACACTTCTGTAGCCAAGCCCTCGCTGAGGCCTAGGTTTAGTATACACAGTTGAATAATAACATGAATTGATAGAAGATTCAGAGAACTGTAGAGGTTGAATGCAGGAAGTGAAACCACACACACACACACACACACACACACACACACACACACACACACAAGAATTACTTATTTTTGAAGAGGGGAAATTAAAGGTTAGCATCTTTTTCAAAAGTAACAACAATCTTCTTAGTCTAGTTATCTGTGTGATAATAATGAGTCTGTAGTTATCACACTCAGTAATTCTAACCGATATACCTGATCTACACTTACCACTGCAAAAAGTACTTATTATTATGAGGTTATTTATTATGCATTCACATGTGACTGTATTAGAACACATGTGTTCAGCAAAGCTTGATTGGAATCCCGATGGATCTTTGCACTTAACATTTATGGTCTGTGTACCATAATAGCCTGTTGGTCATAGCCAGACAGTCCCTCAGAGTGTAACAACAACAGCAGCAGAACAACAAAACAAAACAAACAAAAACATGATTTCCTTTTAGAGTAACTCAAAATACTTCACTGTAATGAAAAACTCCAAAATACTGGGGTAGGCTACTAAGCTGTTGCTATGTGTCTTTTCCTCACGGACTACTGTTTTAAAACACAATGAAAAAAAGAAAAGAAAAGAGAAGTAGCACAGTTGAAAGAGGATGCAATAACATGTACTCCAAATGTGCCTAACGCATTCCAGGCACTCCAGATGAGTGGAAGTGCGTCATGTAAATGATGAACTAACTCACTCCCATCACCGTGAGCAAACACTATCACTGTCTTCACTTTTCACATGACTGAAGCACAGAACACAGACTAACTGGTCCTGATCACATTGCTGTTGAGAGCTCGAGGTTGACCCCAGCCAGTGAACCTGCAGGAGCCCCTGTGCACTGGACTGCCTGCAGGCATCATCAGTTCGATGGGATTTCCTTCTTTCTGTGTAAAACTAATGCAGGGGTTGCTCTAGAGGGGTTGGAATCTGTGTGACTCAAGCCCCACGTCTTACTTCTGATGCCTATGACAAAAAGCACAGCCCAGAGACTTCTGCCACGTGAAGGCGACAGGCACCTTAGAGCTTCCAAATTCTAATGTGGCCACGTTCCCATTTGCACATGTCTATATCTATAACAAAATTGTAAAAGAGATTTATTACACCTCTACTAAGATGTCTCGCTTGTGAGATGGGAGGGGCAGGAAGTGAGCCGTGTCTGACAGAACTGGTCTAGAAGGCAGACATGTTGATGGTGCTTGGTTTTGTTAGCTGGATACAAACCCTGAAAGCTGATTTAAGCATTACTCAGCAGTGGTTTTGATTATAATTTCCTGCACTTGAAAGCTTCAGGCAGTCAGAAGGAGGATGAAGACAAGAAAGATAGGTTTGGCCCCATTCATAATGCTGGTAACATCTTTCATTAATTTAAACTGCCTGTATTCAGGACAAAAGTGGTTTATTTTACTGAGAAAAGCCATATGCTAGAAAGAAAGTGAAGAAATGCAGAAACGTCAGGGGATGCTCAGTGTTCTAAAATGAGCTAATTTTAAAGTAACAAGTCAACAAACTTGATATCAATGTTTGGAGGGAAAATGTGAACATTAATATCAAATGACTTTTTCTTTTTAGATAAGGGTAGTATAAAATAGAAAGCGGTATATTTATGGCCACAGCCCTGTGGAGTCTATCTAATTTTGTGAGTTAAGCAAAGCTGTCCCTGGTTAAATTTTAGGTGACAGAAAAGGGAACAAAGTCAGTCATCTTTTCCCAACAGATAAGTTATTTTTACACTATATGGTCATTGGCAAACTGTTTGAGGTGCTAAAGGGAGTGCTAAGCTATTTTGTTGTTATACATTGTAACAATAACTAATCTAATTAGTCTCAATGGCAGAAAATTCAGAAAGGTAAATCAATACTTTTCACATCATTAAAACTGGCATAAAACATTAGAAAGAGACATTGGAATATGTTAAGTAACAGAAAATATACATTACACCAAAATTATAAATAATCCTTAATAAAGGATGTCTTATCTACTGAGCTTCCAAATATAGTTGGTTTATATTAAATTTTTTGGTCTGTCTTACTTTTGTTTCTGCGATATAAAGTTCAGATACAATTTTTTTTTTAACATTAAGTTATTACATGGTGCTATTACAAGAATATCAAAAGAGTATAGTTGTAGAATTCAAGAAGCATAGAGTTTAGTAGTAGGGGGCTCTTTTCCCAAATAAATGACATACAGAAACAAATTTACTACATGTGAGTTAGTTGTCTAAATGTTAAAAGAGTTCCGGAAGTTTCCTTGGTACCTATTTCAAATTTTAAAATTACAGCTGATGACAGTGTCTTGTCTTTGGTCCCCAGATCTTTACTTCAGGACCTCTTAAGCTCCACGAGGTATTAAGTCAGCTCCGCACCCTAGCTGCTCACTCAGCTTCGACACATCATGACTTTGTCATTTTCATGTCTGCTTCATTGTGCAGTGTTTTGGTGCATGAATGGCCAGAGGCACATTAGTTAGAGCAATGGGTTCTTATTTTCTAGTACAGAAGATGAAATATAATTGGATCTTGATATGATTTAATTAAATAAGAAAATAAAATTTACTTTCTTTACCCATTGTCCTAAGTGTGCCTGACAGATTTAGGTATTTTTGTACACAGCATGTATATGACTGACTCTACACTCCTGACACTATTTCTAAAATTCTAATCAGAAGTTACCTATACCTGGAAGAAAGTTCTCAGATGCCTACAGATAAAAGATTTTAAAATCTAGAATGTTTCAGTAGACTTGTATTAGTCATTATGCCAAATCTCCCCATGGCCTGTATTTTCTTTTTTTATGGGATGGGAATGATTATAACGCTATGGAAGAATGGTTTATGATGTGAAATCTGTACCCCCATGTTTTAAAGTCAAGTTTATTTGAGCACAGCCAAGCTCAATTATTTAGGGACTGTTCTTGGCTGCATCAACGTATTAACAGCAAAGCTGAAATAATCACATGTCCATATAACCCACAAAGTCTCACCACTGGTTCATTTGCTAAGTTCCCTGCCCTCCCTCCCTCTCTGCCTCCCTCCCTCTCTGCCTCCCTCCCTCCCTCCCACCTTCCTTCCATTAGTGGCCCCATTGTTAAGACTATAGGCATACAGTGCCACACCTGGCTCTTACATTTTACATTTTATTGACTTTTTACAAATGATAGAAACTTGAGGTGAAAGTGCAAGTCTCAGCCTAAATCTTCAGATAGTTTGATATATTGGAATTAAGGTGATATAATGTCTTAATTCAGGTTAAGAAATATTATGACATGCTGAAGTGACACAAGATGTCAGAGTCTTAAGGCAACGTCTCAGCTTATATAAAAAGCTTGTCATTAAAACTTGTTTTAATGCTGAGGAAAAACTGGGAAAAGCTACTAGTCTTTCTTTTTGTTTTGTTATAATAAGTTTATCAAAGGATCTACTTCTAATTCTAAAACCCAGCATTAAAATAAAGCATGTAGGGACAGAGAGATGGCCCGCCAATGGAAAATGCAGAGGACCTGAGTTCAGTTCCCAGCATCCACATCCAGGGGCTCCCAACTACCTGTAAATCCTGCTTCTGGGGCATGTGCACGCGCATGTGTGTACATGCACACACATGCACACACACATGCGTGTGCATACACAGAACTAAAAATAATGATGAAAATAAATCTTTAAAAAAACTACTTTATCCTCAATAAGAGACATCAAACAGAAAACATTTATTTTGTGTCATAAAGAACTACTGAGAAGTCATTAAAAATTCATTAAAATGTTCCTATCTGTATGCCAAACCATTTCTACCTTTAGTTATCACAATTGCCACTTAACAATGGTATCAAAGTATTTCTAATATATTGATAGTATAGTTGGTTTCTTTGGTCCAGTTTACATATTTGTAAATTCAGAGAATTTATAGAATGACAAATATCACTTTTATGCAATGAACGTTTTCAGTTTCCTTAAAAAAAAAACTATTGCCTAATTATCATGGAACTATCTATTCAAATAAAACTGTAGTGGTATTTATTGGCAACCAATTTATCTGATAACAAAGATACCTGCCAGGAAGGCTACAACCTCCCTTTAACATGAAGGCGCTAAAACATAGGAAGAATGAGGAACTTGTTCAAGGTGACACAGCCAATCAGTGTAGCTGAGTGCTATGGTCCAGATCCACTGAGCTTCTGTCTTGTATATTCTTGCTCTTACAGACACCACCTGAGCACTAGGAACCAGGGAAAAGTGATGCTTTGTTCTTAAGACGATGCTTCTGGGTGAGATGACATGGATGGGATGAAGTATACATTGCACTAAGTTCACCGTTGCAACATTGAGTCCCACATGATTATATTGTAACCATCTTAGAACAAATATCATTGACCCATAAATGAATTTTACATTGTAATTGCTTTTTAAGAAACCAGCAAAATCAGAATATTTTGTGGCACAAAATATTTGTAACACAAGAAATACATGTGAAATTTAAATTTCAGGGCCTATAAATACAGTTTTCTTGGAACCAGTCCATGTGCCTTCATTTACATACAGCCTAGAGCTACTTTTGCTTCTAAACAGCGGAGATGAGATATTGTTGGCACATACCGAAGGACTGACCTACCATCATGGAAGAGCACTCACTATCTGGCTCTTTACCAAAAAGAATCAAGAATAACTACATTCTGGCAATAACTTTTAAGCATGAAAAGTATATTTCAAGCATGAAAATGGAAAATATTTGCAATTCAAACTATGAAAATATAAATAATGAACATAATAGAATATGCTTTTTATTTGCCATACATTTTAATTTAATCTGAAGTGGAGCAGTGTCCAGCCAAACTGTCTCTATGCCATTTAAATCCTAAAGTGGGCGTCTCTGCAGGATTGTGAAGGTTTTGTTTTAACTTTTGACTGCACTTTAGCACTTATTCTAGGAGAATGCTTACATGGATGCATACATGAACACAGGTGATATCAATAGATCAGAACATTTGAGGAGACTTAATTTATACTTTTATTATTTGTTTACTTATTCAGTTAGTTGAGATTGGGTTTTATTATTGGACTTTAAGCTGTGAGTTTTCTGTTTCAGCCTTCCACACAGGTGGAATTACAGGCATATTTCACTATGCTAGGCTAAAAATTTTATAAGCACAGCTTTCATTACTGGTACTTTTTTTAAATTGTAGGATATTGGATGCTAATTCTATTTTAGGTTCTTAGGAATATTTGTCAAAGACTATAAAATTGCAAATGCAAAAACAAATCAAAACAAAACAAAAAACCCTTGTTTCAGCATTAAGAATTTAAACTGTAGGAATTAAGTGGGTCATTGGATAATTAGGTCTCTATGAATTCTCATTGGCTTAGACTGCTCTGATTGACCTGACTTTGTTGGGTGGAAAGAACCACATGAGAAACTAATAATTAGCTGTAAGTCAATATAATCCCCATTGGTGAAGAGTTAGGAAAAAATATAAGAATACCCCCACCACTGATCTAAGCATATAAGATTAGAGTAATAAATGATAAGAAACCTGCAGCCAACTGTTGAACATGAACAGCTACAAGGCTTGTTCACTTTTCTTTCTTTTTTTTTTTTTTTTTTTTTGCTTATACATTTAGAACACAGGAAAGAGGGGCCAAACATAGAGGCAGCAGCAAGACAGCAAAGCAGAGGTCAAATGCACACACCCAAACGCATGCAGTGTACCATCGGCTCTCATACTTGTTGCGGAAGAGGGGGTGTTGCAACTCAGCAGCCAGTCTGCTGTATTTAAGACAGCCATGTTGTCCCCTGAGAACAGGAACAGTATAAAAGTTCATTGTCTGAAGGCGTGCTGAGTATACTTGAGCAGTCCTGAAGGCTGGCACCAGTTTTCTTTGAGCAAGACTAACTGTCCTGTGTGCCGCCCATGTTTCAGTGTATCAGGTCTGCTTTGGTGCTCCCAAATAAATGTGAGATGTGCACTCCAAGTCTTCCTTCAGAGTGCTTGAACTTTTCAATCTTATTATCTGTATTCAGCTTTGACTTCAAAGGTAAATATTCTCGCCCCAGTGCTTATGATGAAATATCCCTTAATGTCCAATATCCATTAATTAGCTGAAATTATGGATGCATGTTTAGAGACAAATAAACAAGGGAAGTGTTAATCTACAAAGGGTTTGGTGTAACAAATTATTAAATGCAGGATAGGTTGCAATGCACACAACTCGACAAAGAAAACCATGGGCCTCAGATTAATTGGGAAGGGTTTATCAGTCTCACGGATGATTATTTAAAGTTTACAAGAAAATATGATGTGGCAAATGCTGATATCTGGCAGTATGAATAGTTTGCTGAGTAAAACAGGTTTTGCATGAGTTTGACTTTGGTACCCAGGCTACATCTACAAAATTCAGCATGATGGTGGATAATTTAAATTATTGATAATTAATTGCATATTGCTTGTGTGTGTATGCTGCAGTATCTCTAAATATGCATATTTTACACAGTCAGAGCATATGCTTTGACAAGATGAATGCATTTCTTAAAAAAATAATGGGGGTTGTTTGAAATAATGACTTACATGTTATTGTAAGTTTTAGCATAGTTATTACTTAATAAAATGAGAAAAAAAATCTGGAAAATGCAAATTTCTTTCATATCAGTGCTAGGCACCACAGTATTATTTTTTGAAGACAAAATGCAGCAGATATAAACATTTTACTGTATTTTAAATTAATTGAATCAAATACAATTTTAATGAAAAATGGGGTAAAACCTTTATTTAAAATTTAAGCTAAAACAAAAATATTGAATAGGCAAATTTGTGCATATATATGTGATATCTTTTATCCACAACTTTTAAATTCTGTGGAATATTTATAAGGACATATAGAAAATGATAACCTTTTGAAAGTCTTTTGAAGTGTTTCTGAGGAATATATGTTCTCTCTGAATGCTCATAGCATTCAACTTCTGAGATGAGTAGAACACTAATAATAAATACATTAGCTGGATTTCCTTGCATATAATTATGATCATGGCATCAATAGTAAGATAGCCATTTATTGACAACCCCTGATGTGTCTTCGATGTGCCTCTGGGCATCCTTGTGATGGTGCTTACCTCCTGTCCCATTTGTTGTGACTGAAGTGTTGCTGAGGCTGGATTTATCCAGCTTGGAGCTTCCAGGTGTATCACTGCCTCCGACCAAGGCATGGGGGCTTGCTAGGTCTTGCATTTCCATAGACCTGTTAGAATAAGAACAACAGAGATCAAACTGAAATTTCAGCTAATAGTTATTTTTCCTCTAAATCCTTGCATGCTCATGTGTGTTGGTGACTGTGCACTAAAAATAAGACTAGATTCCACAAGGAGAACACATGACTTGTTCTGCTGTGCAGTCCTACATGCGCGTTGCATGCAATGAGGCAAAGGAAAGGTCTCTGATCATGGCTGTCTATGTTGGCATGGAAATCATCGTTTTTGCTATCCACACAGAGGGATGGGGTAATTGCTTAACTCCCAGAACTTGATAGCCCCAGTCACCAATGAGGAAGTAACCAGCAGCAGAAATAAACAGAACTCAGAAGCAGAGAAAATTCTAGTGACCCCCTTGATCCAAGTGGCTTAAAAACAAACCCAATGCTGACATCTACAGTCATGATATTTCTAACACCCACCCAGAAGGAGACTTTGACATATGTTTCCTTCTGAGAATATGAAAGAATTGGTGTGCCCAATAAATTTGGGACCCTGAATGGATGAACTTTTTTTTTTTTTTTTTACAAAATTAAAGGAAGAGGGAAGCAACAAGCACAGTCGGAACACCTAGATTGTGATTTAACAAAAGTCAATGTTTTCCTTTAAAGACTCCAAAATAAATAAAAATCTTAAGTATAGTATTATCAGTAATATGGCTCAATTTACAAGACCTAATAATAACTATAGAAGTAAGTTGTTTTTAGTTATATATGGAACACTGCTAAGTGGATTATGCTGGTAGGTAAATACTATTAGGACTTTAAATGTAAATCTTATAGAATATGATATCCAACCATAATGAAGTCATTAAAAAATGATAGTATGATATATGTAAAGCCCTAACATTTGCAAATTAAATGTTATACTTCTAAGTAATCTTATGTCAGTCAAACAAAATTTCAAAAATAAATATAAAAGTGGCATATAGGACATCAATTTGAAATGTGGCATGCAAACTCAGTGGTGGATAAACAAGGAGAGGCTCTGAATAATCTATGATCTATGTTTCCATCCAAGAAACTAGAAACAGAAGAAAAAACAGATACCGGTGGGATGAAACAATATGGGGAAGAAATAGAAATAGAAAACTCCAGGTCAATACAAATAATTTTTAATTCCAAAAGATCACTAGAGATGCTGGTGGTATTCAAAGGATGGAAAGACATTATAAATCATGTCAATGACCTCAAAAAGACTGACAAAACTGGTGAATTTTCTGAAATAGGTCAAACTGGACTTAGTAAGAATGTAGAAAATCCCCAAACCAATTATCAATGGAAGAAAGTTCCAGAGATGAGGCTTTTAAAAAGTTTAGACAGGGAAATGCCTGCTCTGCAATCATGAGATACTGTTCAAATCCCAGACCTCACGCAAAAGCTGGGTGTTGTGGGCCTGGGCATGGTGGGATGGGCGTGGTAGGGGTGGGTATGGTGGGGCTGGGCATGGTGGGGGGTGGGCATAGTGGGGGTTGGGGTTGGGGGTTGGAAGTTGAGCTGTTCATGGTATGATTGTGTTTCAGCTTAGCCCAACAAGATTCTGAAGGATCAGATCTCTTGCCATAACTGCTCTGTAGCAGTAAAGGCTTGTGCTTGGGGAAATTTAACAAAAGAAAACAAATGCTATGGTTTTGAATTAATTGAGTTTGCTTATGAAAGCTGTAACTATTGTGAGGAATCAGAGCAACCTGACCCCTAGTGGAAAGAACGTGCATTAGCAGACAACACTTGATGCAGCCTCCATGAAGGGCAGTATTGTTTGTACATGTTATTATTTTCTATACACCTCTACTGACAGAAAGCAAGTAGAAATTAATTCCTCTATCTTCTGTAATTAGAGATAGAAGTTTAAATGTCCAGACAATGTATTTACATGGGTAATGTTATGAGGAACATTAAAGGGAGCGTGAAATAGGCATATGAGGAGGAACGGGAAGATCACTGCTCTATCGGTCAGACAGATGCTGTGTTCACGGGGTTTTGCATCATCTGCTGGTTTTCATTTGGGTCCTCTTACAGTAATAAGCCACAGTCATCAATCAGTCAGTATGTCTGCATTCTGCAATTCCTTCAGCCAATCACTGAGCCTGAGGCTGAAGCGGGGACCATCTCAGTGATAACCCGACAATCACAGATTTCTACTAGATGTCTTAACTGGTTCAACCGCAAGCAAAGTCTTTTCTATGAGAGCCTTTGCCTTAAGAATTTAAGGTTTACAATATCAGCAGCCCACTGATGGGACAGTGGGTAATGCAAGCTTAAAGAGTCAGGGGAAAAATGTTTCTGAAATTGTTAGCTGGATTTTGATTGGTTCAAATAAAGCACCCTAAGGGAGGCTTCTGGTTAGAGGTATCACTGGAGACTAAAGTAGTGTGGGGCTCCTAGCCAGTTTGGATAATGTGCAAGATGTGTAAGCCAGGATAATCAGTCAGGAATGAAAGAATGTAGCATACACGGCAGAAAGGAGCGGAGGAGAAACAAAACATGCTGCTCCTATAAACCAACAATAACAACAAAACAGCCCATGACATGAACACAGTCCGGTGCTGCAGTCCGGTCCACAGGAAATGAAGACACAGCTATCTAGATTTCTACACTGCGGCTCCTCAGTCATATTTGCTCTAGTGGGCTGAAGCCTCCTACAAGTAAAGGGGTCTTTAGCAAACAGAAATTCGTAATTACCAACATGAGTCCAGGAGTGTATTCTTGACATCTCGTGTGTTTGCTTTGTAATGCATTTCATGGTGAAACTTCAGGTGCTTGGAAAGTTCAATAGTAATAAAGTATTTTTTTCCAAAAATTACCAGTGTCAACACAAACATCTATTTTGCCCCATCTAACACACTGCTCTTTACATTTAAAGATGTCTGTCTATTTCAACTCCATTTTCATAAGCCTTATATAATCAGGCTTTTAAACATTAGGATCTGTCTGGACAATTTAAGTGAACTCAATCTTAGTCTGACATGCTCATTAAAAAGGAGAAATGAGAGAATTCCACGATGCAGGAAGTCATTTCTTGTTTGATTCTAGAGTGTTTTTTGTTTGTTTGCTTGTTTGTTTGTTTGTAGAACAGATGGAACTTGGTTTGAATGGCCTAGTGTCCTTTTCAAACCTAAGGAAGGGCAAGCTTTAAGTTTGTGTACTGTAGAATCTACTCCAGCTCAGATGCTGTGATTCACTCTTTTCAGATCCTGGTAATGAGTCATGACCCTGTTTATTTATAGACGTCCCTCCATTAGCTGTTAGGGACCCAAGGAATGCAAGTGTCCTAGACTCTCTACAACCCCACCACACCAGCTTCTCTCTTTGTATGAAATGGGCACTGCAGAAGCGAGGTTCTAGACCTCAGTGTCTACCTAGAAAGACCGCAATTTGGCCACCAGGTGGATGCATACAATGATATGAGCTTGGTATTTGCTTTTGCCCACAATGTTGCTTATTATACAGTATGACCTCCTAGTCTCCCTACCTGAAAAGGAGAAGTGATGGAGTCTTCTCATTTGACTATGGCAGGGACTGTTTCTGTTGTGTGTCCTGTTCCACCCCCCAACTGTCATGAGGACACGGAGTATCTAGCCATGATAATTCCTGGATGATAACAGAGCAATAGAAAAGAACCCTGAGCCAGAGACTCAAACTATTTGGAATCAACGTGTGTTGAGTTTTCAGATGGAATATGTGTATGTGCATGTATATATTCACACATACTCTCACACACACACACACACACACACACACACACACCTTGAAATTTCCACAAAATGTGTATGCACGTGTGTTTCAGAGAAAGAAATGGGGTGGGGAGAGGAGGAGGGAGAGAGGGAGGGGGGCAGTGGGAAGAGAATGCTTCTACATAGATACAAAATAAATTGCATATGAAAACAAACTAATAAAGCAACTCAGTCAGTTGGTGTCTGGGAAAACAGCAGAGCACAACAGACTGAGGACCAGCTTTCATTCTCTGAGAAAAGCACAGGTCCATGAAAATAGCAACAGCACCAGATCACCAACACTAACACACTTCTGAATAGGGTCTAGGCATTCTTGGCCCAGCTATTCCCCTGAGTCAGGTGCTGAGAACCTGTGCTCTGGTGGACCAGCAGCCCCAGGAGGCAGCCTTCACCAGCTCATTTCTCCAAACATGGTTAGAACAGAGTGAGCGAGCTATGCTAACCAGCAACCACATGAGCAAGAACTCCCAAGCAGTAGTGAGAAGGACCAGAGAAAGGGGCCTTACAGACAGTGCAGAGCTGGACTGCTCTCCAGCACCTTTACAACTGTCCCCATGTCTGCCTTACAAAAGGCCAACGTGGGCATTCACAGCGTGGGACTCTTTGGTCAGAGTGATCTCAGTCCTTGGAGATGAAGCAAATAAAGGCGGGAACATACTTTTCTCTGGGTACTTTTACAGTCCCATTTTTGCAGGGCTCAAAACTCTCCACTTGAGGCCTGGAACATTCTCTCTCTCCCCCCCCCCCTTTTTCTTTCTCATTTGAATCCAAGAGATTATTCTGATAAAACATGAGTCCTCCAACTCCACCTCTACAAACTGTGAGCAAATACTTCAAACTAATGGGAGCATGTCTAAATTTTGGTTTTGAAAAGAGTCCCTTCTTTGGGAAACAAAGAAAAGAACAAAACCCTCCAGATCCTTCAAGCACTATTTGAATGGAGTAGGAGTCAAATTTCTATACGATCAGTTACAAACCATGGTTAATGAAGCAGGAAATTATTTTCCCCTAGCAAGTAGCAGGGTAAAGCTATAGGACCACAACCAAAACATTCAATGCCATCAATTACACTGAGAAATATATCAACTCTTCCTGTTCAGAGATGCTCTGCCAGGAGTTTCAAATGTTATATAGAAAAAACATTTCCAGTCCTTGAGTGCTGAACCAACAATAACAGAGCATCGTGTAGTGTGCAAGATAAAGATAGTTACCTATTAAAATGAAGTTCTGTTTCTGCCGGACAAACCATAGTCTTCAACAGAAAATACCATACTTTGCTTTAGGCTAAGTGTAGGGTTAAGATCAAGTATTGTCAACCCTCACCTGAGCGTTAAACCTCACCTCTATAATTTACCAATCATGGGATCTTAGGCTCAAAACTGAAGCTGATAAGTAGATCAAATATAATTTAATGTGAATATTAAATATTTGCTGGAGATAAATAAGTCCCTGAATGGCACATTTAGTTTAGTGGAGTATGGATTTAACATGTTTGCACTCAATGAAGTCACTCCTTCACTGTTGGCAGCACACACCTGCTGTGTCTGAAAACATACGAAAGAAAGCCACTCACTTATTAAGAAGCCTATCTCACTTTCAGACAATATTCAGTCTTAGAGAGTTTTGTATCCACATTTCCCTTGGAACTTAGAAGAAAACGGCCACTTTGACACAAGTTAAACTAAATCTTCCTTCCTAAAACAGACCTTTTAATATCAAGAAGTCATGTCAGGTGACTTTCCCCTGTCCAGTGGGGCGCCTCCCCATCTTTCAGCATTCTGGGGCCATTACAAGCTTCACCGGCTATCAGCTCTCTTAGCAATCTGTAGATATATAGTTTATGTAGGTGTATAGTTACAATCCTCCAGAGGTGGCTATCCCTCTGGACTGTCACCTGGAATGTGCCTGAGTAGTTCTTTTACCTGACAGTCTTAACTCTGGCCATAGAAGTCTCCACACCTGTACCCAGGCAGATGCTGTACAGCCCTGTTTAATCCAGCACCGCCCATGCATTTTGACACTTGGCACCTAAATCAATAGTTTTAGTGCCTTCCTCAGAATGCCACGGGGTAGGACTGAACCTACTGTTTGATTGTGCCCTGGTAAGTCTCAGTTCTTCACTCAGTGTTCTCTTCTTCAGTGCTACTGCACTGTGATCTTGCTTTATTCCCTGCGTCATTAATGTTCTCTCCATATGTAGGGGATGAGCAATCCACCTTTAGGACAGGCCTTGAAGGCTGCAGAAGTTCACCACAAGACTCCACTCCTTCTGAGAGAAGGCAGTGATGTAACACAAATTCTGGCACTCAGTTTGTGTGGTAACTTTTTCTCCTAATGAAGCCTTACACACACACACACACACACACACACACACACACACACACACACACACACACACAAACACACACACACACACACCGCATGTGCACACACTGTTAAATTCTGTATTAGAATGCTTGCCTTCACTCTCTTTTTCTGGCATTACCATCAGACTAGGGAGCTGTTTTGGTATGCTTTCTCTTTAGGGGGCTTACGCTGATGCCTCAGGATTATCACCCTCTTTTGATTTATTCTTGGCCACTAAAGAATTTTACTTTGGAGTCAGCAATTCACAAGAAATACAGTGGTGGGCAACTTATTGTGTCATACAAAGAAACAGCAATGACAATGCAGATGGGAAAAATTTCACGAGGCTCCACTGCTCGAGCTACAGGGAACTAATGGCTGCTGAGAGAGAATCTTGTTTTCTCCAGGAATGAGCTTCTTGTTAGGTTGTCCAAGTCCAAGTGCTCAGTTCTAAACACATGTATGTACTAGCAACCCTGTATGGATTTGGTAGGTTACAGATACATCATAAACACACACACACACACACACACACACACACACACACACACACACGGAGAGAGAAAGACAGAGAGAGAGAGAGAGAGACAGAGAGAGAGAGAGAGAGAGAGGGGAGGAGAGAGAGAGAGAGAGAGAGAGGAGAGAGAGAGAGAGAGAGAGAGAGAGAGAGAGAGACAGAGGACACACACACACACACACACACACACAGAGAGAGAGAGAGAGAGAGAGAGAGAGAGAGAGAGAGAGAGAGAGAGAGAGAGAGAATCAATAATAATTAAGAAGACGTCTTGAACTTCAGAGAGGTTGGGGGTCACATGAAGAGTTGGAGAGGAAAATTGAGGGGTGGATTGATGCAAATCCGGTACTTGCATATACAATCCTCAAGAACCCTAATATTTTATGTAAAAAAGAAACAGTGATGAGTTTTTCTTAAGTAAAACTGAGGATAAAAGGCACACCAGGAAGGCACCTCATCAATCCTGACTGGGAAAATGGGACGTGAGTTTAAGTCCATGATCACTGCCTTGAAAAAGTTAATGGGCGTGTGTGTGTGTGTGTGTGTGTGTGTGTGTGTGTGTGTGTGTGTGTGTGTGTGTGTGTGTGTGTAGATGGTTTTCCAAGCAGCTTCTTGGGTTTCCAAGGCTTACTTAGTAACCCTGAGCCTCTTCCTTAGGCAGGCTTTCTCTATTCCCTTCCAAGGCATTTTGTATCTTTATGAGGTTACCCAGCCCATTCACTTTGAGCGCTAGGAAGTTAGCACCTGCCACGAGGAATCAGAATGTGAAATGTGATGAGAGGGCCCTGTGATAAGTGTCTGACCTTAACAAGCAAAAATAAAGCCTCTTAGTAAGCGATGGAAACGCAGCAATGCCCCACACCGAGCGTTGTGTGGTCTTTACTGTCACTTGCAGGTACGTTCCATTCCACTAAGGGCAGTGATGAAGTTTGTGTACGATTCATAGAACAACAGTGGCAGATGATGTCAGGAAATGTCCCCACCCCCCACTGCCCCTTCCTTAGGACACTGTAATAGGATAGTCTCCATGGGAGAAAAAAAAAAGTCACCAAGCCATCTCAGCAATAGGACCCTGTGGCCCATTTCTCATCTGGCGTAATAGTTCACGGAGCAGATCCAACACAATGCAGCACCCTTGAAATCAGCAGGAGCTCAGCACTGTGGTCAGTGCCAAGGAGCAAGATGAGAAATGGGGCTGGTATAAATATTCAATTGGGGAGCTATGGCCAATCTTGCGCTGTGTGTTTAGTGCAACTCAACACCACTCCACCTGGTCCCTTCTGGCTCCCTCGTGTCTACCAGGGGCTGGCAGCTGGAAGGCAGCCTGAGCCTGGGAGACCTTTTAATTTGCTGTGTGATCACAGGGGCAGGAAGAAGGGAAGATAATGCATGTGCTGTTGGGATTCTGTTACAGAGCTGTGTCTTCCCAGGTAGGAGGCACCTTTGCCTGCAGAGAACCCAACGCTTCCATTTATTAAGACCCTTTAGGAAATGATTGGCAGTGGGTGTGGAATAAAGTGCTTTGATGTGCCCTCATGATGAAGAGCTTGGCAAAAAAAATAATAATAACAATAAGCAACTGAATGACTAATTCGTTAGATTTATTTGCTACCTTGTAGCCCAGGCTATAGGAGTAGAACCTTGAGCTCACAGTGTGGCTGAGGGCAACCTTCAGCTTTCTGATCTCCTATCTCCCAATTTTTAATTTTTAATTCTTTTCTAAGACAAGACTACTTTGTAACTTCTCCACGGAAAATACAAACGGCAGCTTGTAAAACCTGAGGGAGGCATGCAAAATGTAAGATGAGAGAAACCTTGGGTCACAGTTTCACATATCTCTGTACCCCGAAAGCATTTACATAGTGTGGACATTCAGATATGGCCTACGTGTGAGCATCTAAGGGAAACACAAGGTGCTTCATGTTCAAACCATCTAATAGCTCCTGAGACCTTAACAGCAAGAAACCTAGTGTGTGACTCTTTACCATAAATACTGCTTTGCCTTGCATTTTAGGGACGTGAGCCTCAACAGTCTGCGACAACTTGTCAATGAGGAGAGGGGAGAGTGCAGTTGTGTTCCACCAACTACAAAGTGGAATTAGCCAACTAGAGGATGAGAAGTT
Organism: Acomys russatus; assembly: GCF_903995435.1. Taxonomy (NCBI): domain Eukaryota; kingdom Metazoa; phylum Chordata; class Mammalia; order Rodentia; family Muridae; genus Acomys; species Acomys russatus. The sequence goes on along the minus strand of NC_067157.1, from coordinate 31,016,807 downwards.
GACAGGCAACGTGAACAAGGGTATTGCTACACAAAGAGTGGTGCTAATGCAAAGCAAATGTATCTATTTATTAAAATTGACTTGGAGGTACTGTTACTATTATGAATCCTCTTCAGTTTAGAGTGGGCTGATGCCCTAATACATTCATTGTACATTCTAAAATACTATAAGTAAAAAAACTCATCAAATGTATATAATTAATGAATGACATCCTAGCTTGAGTTAGCCTACCTTAAGCATGCTAAGAGTAGTCAAGGCCAGGAGACCCAAAACTTATATCAAGCATTGAACATCTTCTGTAACTCACGGATTCTTATGTGGGAACCGACACAGTGGCTGGGCTGTCAGCATGCTTTTATACCATTAAAAAGTAAAGAAATCATCTCCAGTTAAACCGCTATAAACTGGGGATCATTGATTTTCAAATTGTATAGCACTTTTCCTAAACCTTTCGTCTTTCTTGTCTTGTTTCCACATGTGGCTAGCTTTAGGCTAAACAGAAACAAACTGTAATGTTTTAACTTTATCTTCTAGTGTCACACGTACCTTAGAAGAACCCATTTTCCTATGGTAATTATGGCACCGACCGATTTAACTAAGCCAGGCCTCTCCTCTTCACCATCAAGTCTTTTCATCTCTTACAGCCATTCCAAATTCCTTGTGCCTTACTCCTGACATCATACCCAATACCCTGATTCTTTGACTTCATCCTCTAAGTGATTCCCCTCCTCCCAGAATTCCAAGTGCTCTCCACCCCCTTCTCCATATACTTGCTCTCCTCCAAACCTTCCCAATGCATCTCCAGACTAAACCAGCTACACTTTGCCCCACCCTAAAACATGGGATCTATTATTCTCAGATCTCCTTTGTCCAGAGATTTCTCCCTGCCACCATTATTTAAAACAGCAGTCTATCACATATCACGTTATAGCTGCCAACCATCTCCATACCCCCGTTTTATCCTTCCTATGGCATCTATCACCCTGACATATTGTATATTGGTTGATTCCATCTTCTCTTCCTTCCTCTGGGATGTACACTCCAAGAGGACAGGGAGATCTTGTTCATTGCTGTATCTACAAAAGCTTGAATTGGGCTGGTGCTAAATTAACATTTGCTGGATGAACAAATAAAATTTCCAGAAACATCATTAAAACTATTTAGCTAGACCTGGCTATTTCATCTTATCGTACTGCTCCATATTATTGGGTTTCTAAAGAACCCAATTTATTTTTATTTTATGTGCATGAGTGTTTTGCCTGCATGTATGTATATGTGCCGTCTGTATGCAGGACCCAAGGAGGAGAGCAGAGGAAGTTGTGTCTCCTAGATCTAGAGTTACACAAGGGTGTAGGCTGCCTGCATGGGCTGGGGACCTTGTCTGGGTTCTCTGCAAGTGTTCTTAACTGCTGAGCCATTTCTCCAGTCCCAATATTGAAATCTTTCTGTAGGTGCTGGAGAGATAGCTCAGTGGTTAAGTGTACTTGGTGTTCTTGTAGAGGACCTGAGTTCTACTTCCAGGATTCACATCGGGCAGTTCACAGCTGCCTGTAACTGCCTGTAAGGATCTGACCCCTTCGCCTGGCCTCTATAGCTACCTGCATGTGCATCTAAACATGAGTTCTCTCTCTCTCTCTCTCTCTCTCTCTCTCTCTCTCTCTCTCTCTCTCTCTCTCTCTCTCTCTCTCTCTCTTCCCTCCCCCTCTCTGGCTCTTGCTCTCACTCCCCTCTTCTGATTTTCTGAGATTAAAAACTAGCTTCCTGCCCTTTCTCTCCTCAGTTGTTTGGGAACTTTGAGCTTGCGAAGGTGACAGATTTCATGCAACTACTCATTGGTATAGTCTTTATCACAACCCATCTGAAAATACTGCAAAAGAAGCTGGGATAGTTACTCCCCAGTTACTGACCTAATATGAAATCTCACTTGGTTTTGTCCAGTTCTCTTCATTCTTTCTCTGACTTCGCCCTTTGCCGCCTGCAGATGTTGATGTCAATGACTTCTCAGACTGCAGGCTCCCAGGTTTATCTAATCCTTAGGTGGTGAGCCTCACTGACTTGTTACGGCCTCGTCCAATTCCCACTTTCTTTCACCTGAAAATCTTGAGTTTGTAGAGGCATTCATCTTGTACTACCAAAGACCAGTGCTTCTGTGAAATTAATCCAGTATCAGCTCTAGAAGACAGAAATCTAATTCTTCTCCTAAGTCCTAAATGGATGTTTCAGAAATCGTTGTCGGGTAACTCAGTCTGTGCCGATGGAACCTAAGGGTTACAGTGGGAACGGGTGGGTCTGTCTTTATTCTCCTGCGAGCACATTCTATGTCAAACTGTCTCTTGGCTACATGTGAATGAGGAGCACATGGCCCCGCTTTCTATTTCCAGTCAGTCATCATTCTCTCGTGAGAGGAGTAAGAGGCACAAGGCTGGTGGAAACTGTGGAGGGCGGGGCAGATGGAGACAAAGGAGAGTGTTTCCTTGATGAGATCACTGTGCTCCGGGGTCAGCTATTGGAGGCCACTTGGGCTCTGGAATTCTGGGTATGTGAGCAATATGTAACAATCACTCATTGTTCAAAGCTAGGTGGGTCAGTTTCTCCATTACTTGCATTTGAAAACGTTTCAAGTGATACGGCTGTTCTTCCTTGGTTTCTTGACGTCAACTTTGGCCATCAATTTCCAAACTTCTTGAGGGATATTCTCATCATTTTGGCCTTTTTATGTCCTTATCTTGCAGACTAAGTCATTCAAGTCTTCTCACTTAGAGTAAGCACCGTTTGGGCGAAAATATACATGTATTTATGTTTTCATAAGCTCATTTTTAATTGTTCTTGTTATTTGTTTTCCAGCCAATTCCAAATCTATCTTTTATCAGTCCTCTTTTCTAAACACAAATCCATGTCTTCCGTACCTCCAGTTGTATAATGGTCGCCTACAGGGATTTTTCAGATTCTTCTAATTTCATGCCTTTACATCTGATCTCATTATCATCTCTATCTCTCTCTCTCACACACACTCATATGTAGATGCATTATTAGATTGAACATGAAAAAAAAAAAAACCTGTCTGCCTTCCAGCCCTCAGTCTGTACTCAATTCATTTACATCAATACAGGTGTTGCCTATAGCCATCCCTTTTGCCTCAATCACAGAACATGTGAATTCTTGCTAACTATCTGTATTAGCCATTACTTTTCCTTAAGGGCACACCCTGTAATGGGTGTTCTCACCACATCCTGACAAAGCGAAGCAAACACCACTTTCTGTTTGTTCCTGTGTCTTCTTTGCATCTCACCGCCCATGTAATCACAGGATTTTCTTCCCCCAAGTTCATACTATGTCACTATGTCACTTCCCTCCCCAAATCTCTCTTCTCCTCAGCCTAAGAGGAATAAGTTTTCTGTGGTCCCAAATCAAATATCTTACAAGTATTTTCTATGTTTCCGTTTCAAAGCAATATGATGTGGAAAAGTGACATGGAGTTAATAGCTTTTTAATTTTGTTCCATGTAAATGGATATTTTGTCTGCATGGGAGGTGAATCTGGGTCTTTTGGAAAAAAAGACATTTTGCTTATTTGCAATCCATCGCTCCAGCCACCTAGTTGTGACACACACACAAGTGTGTGTGTGTGTGTGTGTGTGTGTGTGTGTGTATGCATGTGATTTAGGAAAGACATAGTCTCAACCATGGCAAATATATGTATCTTTGCTGTACCAAACTAGAACTGGCATGTATTTTTGAGGTAGGATATTCTCATATTTTTATGTTCCACCTGTCTAGACTCGTATTAGAGCCTATCAAGTTAATTCTAACCTATATTAATAAATATTCTATGTGTTGTTTTTTATTCTCACTGTTGGGCACAAAATTTTCTTCAGCCCAAAGTTAATGAATTAGTTAATTCGGGTTTGTGGAGACGAAGTCTCACTCCGCATGCCAGGCTTGTCTTGAGTTCATCACACCCACCTGGGCCAGCTTCAGGCGGCTGGGGTTACAGTACTGAGAAACTTCACTTGATTTAAGCTCAGAATTCAGATGCTGCACTTAAAATCAACTAATAGAGCAGTTTGATGATCTCATGATCTATCTAAGACACCACCTTGAAAACATAGCAGATGTTAAAATTCAGAGATTTTTCTCAAATGATTTTATACTACAACATTTTCCCTTTGCAGTTATAAAGATTGCTTGACAAATAGCCAACTATGTAGGCCCTTGGATTAAAAAAAAAAAAAAAAAGACAAATTTTCTGTGCTTTATGAGGCAAGTATTTTAGTGTCGGGTATAGGGAGAAAATTAAATTTGCTCCCATTGTAATTGCTATTGGCTTTGAATACTTTTGCCTTGGGTTATCTCATTATTCACATACATGAATGTTGGTGATGCAATTCAACCCTGACGGCTATTGTGGCTCTCTCGTGTTTATACAGCTTCAGCAAGGCACGATTAATAACAGAATTGAGACAGATGGACAAGAGAGGAAAAGGGGCTCGGATGCACGAAATCTAAAGACTGATCTCACGGAACACCAGAGAATAATCACGGGGAGGTGTGGGGAGGGAAGAAGTCCATCAACAGGTACGGCGCTGTCGCTTGATAAGAGAACTAAGTCATGGAGCCCCAGCACTCAGCAGAGTAAATATAATTAACGGTGACGCATTGCGTAGCTGCAGCTCTTGGAAGCCAGGCCGTGGAATATGATAGGAGAGTAGTGGAATGAATGTAAGACTTTGTACCAGACTAATCTAGATAATCTGTGTTAGTGCTGCTCTGAAAAACGCAGACAACGTTGACACAAGATGTAGGAAGCTGCTGCAACAATTCAAGCAGGAAGCTAAGTGGTTTTTTTGACTAATGTGATGACAGAATTAAAAATAAGTGGAAGGCATTAGCCATATTTTGACTAGAGGACTATGACTCAGTCGTTAAGTCACCCATAACGAATTCATATTCACTGAGCATCATGCTTTGAGTTGTGTGAACTTATTGGGCACGGAAAGCTTATTGGGCGCCTATTAAGTAATGACATCTTAGTTGTCACTGGATCCGAGGGTACAAAGCTCTGGGATCTGGGCTCCCTGTGGCCATTGAAGAAGGTGTTTATAAAAGCACTGAGCCAGGGCAGTGAGTGGTCACTACAGCATAAGGGAGAAGCTGTTGGTTGCGGCGGGCGCGGGGCAGGGGGAGGGTTATGTGAGTCAACACAGGTGCACTAGATTGCCGAACTCAAACAGCTCTGAGGTTTTTCCTGTCCGGAGAAAGATTTAGGATATGGAAAGACAGATACCCTCAATGGCAAGGATGTGTGTGAGAACATAATTCAAGGAGGTTCCTGTAAGCCTAAGTATTTCTGCATCACAGAACTTGGACACATCTTGTGTTTAGTGGCAAAATCAATGAGTTCAGTTCAGTGTGAGTTGAGAGGCATAGACGTGTGCCAACTTGGACTTGTTGCTGCCTGTGTTAAATATGCCCAATAAGACCCATTTTCAACAATTTTAGGTGCAGCAAAACAAGGTTAAGCACGATGATCAAAGTGATACCATTCTGAGAAAGTACGTGTGTCGAGCACTCATAGGGGATGAACGCAAGCAAACTGGAGTCAGGAGGTGAGAAAAGAGCTTGCTGGGATATCACAGGAGGCAGGGTCAAAGGCTACAAGAAAGCAGAGGCACAGCACTGGGAACTGTGGAGGAAGCTGTACAGCCAGAGCCTGGAAACTCATTAGACGTGGACAAAGGAATTTCAGAAATAATTTACCTTGCATGACGGTCAGAGAGGAACAATTCAACAAAAGAAAAGGAGAGAGATTTTCAGTGAAAGAACAGTGATTTGGTCTGGAGATGCAGTGAGCAGTGGAGGGCCTTAGGGAAGGACATGAGTAATCTCAGTTCTGATAGACACTGTCTTGGGCTCTGAGTTAACAGAGAGAATTAATGTACCCTTAATGTTTGCTTAGAAGAAATGTAAAGGTGTGTACCTCTGGGTCATTTCACCACTGGCCCTTGCATCTTTGCTTTCTGTTTGCCCTCCTTAATCCTTCCTCACCCACCTAACTCCCCTAAAAGGCTAAGATTTGGTCTTCAGCTGACCCGGGTTGCCCCTGGGATTGGGAGCAATCTGTCGGTAGGCATAGAGAGATGGAAAACTTGCTGCCTGAGCCACACCATCAGGAACTTAATCCTAGCAGCATAATCACCGTGGAAGAACGGAAGGCCAAGGGCTAAGCAAATCAGACAGGGAATGGGAAATTCCAAGGGCTGGCTTTCTGGAGAGAGGGAACTAAGGACCAGGAGAATGGAATGCTCACTTGTCTTGGCTAGAGGGATATTTTTTAAGTGTACAGTTTCTAGTTAACATTGCCTTATTGAAATGTTTGAATTATCTAGTTTAGAAAATACTTTTTTTAAATTGAGCTCACATGTTTTGATACTCAAAATGCTTGGTGATACTTGCGTTACATAATAAATGCTGAACAGATCCCATGCGCCAAACCCTTAGATTTCTCCTTTCTGTTTAAACTACAGAAAATTCAGCCTATTAGCATTGTTTATTTGTAAAAGTGAAGAATTTTTCAAAATTAAATATTCCTCTAGAAAAGCACTCATAAACACAGTGGAATGTTATATGATGGCTATAAAAATAGGTAGGTTTACATGACTTAATATAAATAAAAGTATAGAATGTAATATTAGATAAAATACAAAACAAAATTATATATACCATTTTATAGATTTGTTGGTTTGAAGATCATCAGAAGAATATTTAATAAGAATATAACATAATATATATTGTTTCTAAGTTGATAAATATATGCTAACACATGTGGACAATATCCTGAACTTTTGAGTTCAGGGTAATGTTTTTCCCACAGAGAAGGCGGATGGGTGTCTCGGGACACAACATTGTTCTCACAGACTCTCTCTTACTTACATTTAAGATCTAAAAGGAACACAGAAAATAGATTGAAAGTGATATATACAAATGTACTTATCTGAGATATGATAATAGAAAAAGAAAAGGGTACATTTTAAAAACACAGATATTATCTCTTTCAAAGTAAAAAAGCATTTTTACTAAAATGATTTAATTTTTCATTTTAAATACAAGAATTTTAAAAAAAATGTTAGCACTGCACACACACAAGAGCTTTAAACTTCACTATAGTGAGAAGTCGGGAGCTTCTCATTTGTCACAGAGGCAATACAAGGTGGCTCAGTTTCCTTTCCTAATTTAATTCCTCACCTATGAGGTTATGAACACTGGGAAAGCATGTGGCTGTCCGTAGCTTTATCCTGCTTAAGCTATTGTGGACATGGCTCAGCTCTTAGCTGTCCCTATAGGCCGAACCTGTTCTTGTTCACAGTTAGCTCTTAGCAAAAGAATCAATAAACATGGCTCCATTCTATCCCATAATATTATCCCCACATTTCAGAGAAGTCTGGACTGTGCAATTCTTTTACTCTCAGTGTCACTTAGAAGCTGAGAAGGGTCACCCAAATACTAAATGATAAATAGCATGGCCGCTCTTAAGAATCCACGTTAAATAAAACATATTGTAACCTAATTTTAGGCAAATGGGACAAATCCAAACCATCATGGCTTGTCAAGAGCTCCGTGTGTTAAACCTTATCCCAAATGTGATACTACTTGATTTATTTAGATTCCCTGGAATGTTTGGATTAACATGCTGGCCACCTCACCACCTCTTCCTGACGTCTGTGTAATATACGGATAGAAGAGCTAAGCTAGCTTGAATGACAGCTCTACTGGGTATGAGTCCAGGTGCAACTATAAGCAGCATGTGGAAGGAACATCAATAACACTTCTATATGACACTACTGCTTCGCACATCCACAGGCAAGCAGGCAGCAAAGGCAGCAATCTCGCTCTGTCCTATTGGTCTGCTCCTATGTGATTGACATCTCTGTCCTATGGGTCTGCTCCCATATGATGGTCATGTTTTACCTTGTCTTCCCTGGGAAAATGCACTGTCTAAGGACAGATCAAACATAAGAATGAAGTTTCTGCCCATCTTCTTCATGCAAACAAACAAACAAACCTGTAGTAACAGTAGTAAGAAGAAATGTGAGGCAGATAAAGCCATTAAGTTGTGGCTGCTCCTGCATACCAACTCCATCTCCCAAGCTGTGGCAGGGCCAACTCTTCTCGGATAAAAATAAACCAACAGAAAGGGAGTTGGTTTAGTCCCTGGGGATCCTTCCAGGACTAAGAGAAACTCTAATGGTTTTTGTGTCATTCCTGTGTAGCCAAACCCTAGAGAAGCCTTTTTAGCTTATGATCACCTTCAGGGACACCACAAGGTTGGCAAAATTGACTAGGGTGGAGGCAGGGAGTTTACTTAAGTTGTCCAAGGTCATCGGTATCTTTTCTTTTAAAACTGTTATAGTAAAAAGAAAACTTAAGAATATGCTAGAGAGATGGCTCAACAGTTAAGAGTGCCTTCTGCCCTTTTGGAGGACTGGAGTTTGGTTCATAACACCCATGTAAGGTGGCTCACAACTGCATGTAATTGCAGATATAAGGTATCTAACACCCTCTTCTGGTCTTCAAAGGCAACTGCACACACACACACACACACACACACACACACATGCACAATGTGATAAATCGAGTAAATATATTTTACAGTCCACCTGGGCCTGCAGAAAGAACATGCTTGGAGGACATGGTGCTATTCCTCAGCCACACTTTTCCTAAATGAACACATTAATTGGTCCAGTATGCACTTCAGTTTTCTCCTGTACACAAGATTCAGAAAATACTCCTTGCACTGCCTAACAAGGAAGATGGAGTAAAGACAGATGTATATTTAGAAAGATACCATTAAAGTGTACATTGCATGAAAATACTGTTATTTGTTATAGTTGTGATAAAGGAAAAAAATCAATTATCAGATCAGAAAGCATTGTCCAGAAGGCAGCCCATCTTCTACAGCATCTAGAATTTCCTGGGATGCTTTGACATGTGCCATTGATCAGCTGCCTTTTGGTTTAGTCAATTTCACGTGTTGTGGTTTGATTCTTCTTTTATATAAAGAGGTGGCAATCTATGATTTATCTGCATATTATCTCACATCTCATAGTTTTTTTCATTCAAGACCAAAGCACCTTATTCAGTTATGTATGTTTATCTGAAATCTACTTTATCAGAGGCAAGTTTTATAACTGATAATCCACTTCCAACAAGAGAGCTCACGCTTTGGCTAGGAAGATCAGTCAAATACTCAAACATGAAAGATAATATAGATAATATCATAGAGGCTGAGAAATGATGAGCAGACAAATGTACCCTGGGGCCACTGACAGATAAAATTACTACGTCCTATGAAAGATAAAATCACAAGTGGCAAGACAGAGTCTTAAGTAAAGTTACAGTACATTGTGGTGCAAGATTTCGAGCATGAGAAGTAAATTCCTATCGGAAAACAGAATATTTTGGGAGCTACATGTCTCACTGTCACAGAGAGCAAAGCCGGATGACACACAAGTGAAATTGCACCAGAGGACTTTCCATTAACCCTTTTCCTTCAGTCACCATGAGTCTGTGGAGTTTTGGACTTCCAGAACCACACCTGGCATCTCAGAATTGAAGGAACTCATAAAAGAAACAGTCAAACACTTGGGTAAACCTCTACCCCTTTAAAGAGGAGAGCAGCATCCTGAGTATGGATGGACGCCAAGAGGAACAGCGAGCGACCCAAAGACAAGAAGGTCAAGCCAGTGTCACACAGCTCTAGTCACACTAGGTAAAATGACTATTTCTTCAGAAATTATTGCTCCCAGGTGAACCATTTTCCTCATTTTTGAAGTACATTTCAAATATATGCTTATATTATTCTAACCAGTCAATGGGAAAATTAGAAACCCTATAACTTTCTACCATTGGGATATATCCATAGACATAATTCACCTCCCTCGCTCTCCTGCTCTGTGTGTGGTGTGTGAATATATGTTTGTTCTTGTGTGTTTACTGCAGGGGCATTTGTGGGAGTGTGCGTGTGACGGCGAGGTTGATGTTGAGCTTGGACACCTTCCTTTATTGCTCTTGTTTTATGAGGTAGGCTCTCTCAGGGAACCGGGGGCTCATCAACTTGAGAACACTAGCTGTCCAGCAAGCCCCCAGTGTGCTTTCTGTCCCTGCTCTCCCAAAGATGTGGCAGCTGCAAAGGAGTTGCTGCCACAGTGATGCATTGTGAAGTGTGTGCTGGGCATCCGAACTCAGGTCCTCACGCTTGTGCGACACTACTCAGTACCCTTGTTTACACGCCTGTGCTCAGTTCATGCAGCACTATTTTCTTAGATGATCTGTTCAAAGCAGAAAATACTCATTTAAAAATAACTTCACATTTGTGCTTCAGATTCTACATAGTTTATAGGTATACTGCATTTTCAGTTAGTGCACTTAAAATATATTCACATATATGTGAACAGTATTTTTTTTTGGGGGGGGGCTGGGTTTCTCTGTGTAGCCTTGGCTGTCCTTTGTAAACCAGGCTGGCCTTGAACTCACAGAGATCTGCCTACCTTTGCCTCCCTAAGTGTTGGGATTACAGGCATGTGGCACCACACCCAGCTAATATTTCCTATGTGTATATAGTTCTTAGAATGTTGAAAATATCCAAGCAAAGTCCAGACCAAGATTAAAAACTACCACAGGACAGCCTTGGGTAAAATGTTTTCAATCCCAGTCATTTTTGCCATTGTAACATGTGTTCAATGTTATAGAGAAAAATGCTGCAGTATATGATGCCCAAAATAACTTCCATTAAGCATGCATAGTTTTGAGCAATTAGTGTGTGTGTGGTACTGTGGTGGGCATTGTGGGGACAAGAGATTTGTGTGACGTCTAACAGTCTGAGCATGTGCATAACAAAGATGACGGATCAGCCGCAGCTGTCGCATTCCCCTGGTTAAAAAAAAATAATAATAAAAAATGTGAGCTGGTGCTCTGAGCCGCAGTGGAAGGACAGGCTCTTCCCAACACACCCCCACCCATCGTGCATTCCAGCCTGCCGTGGAAGGGGAGGCTTGACTCTGCAGCATTCTGATAGGCTCGGAAAGCACAACCCACACTGGCTGCTAAGGATGAGGAGCTCACAGGAAACAGCGCTAAGGCCAGGATGAGCTACATCTGTAAGCACCGCCATGTAAACTGGCAAACACACAATACAGGGGAGAAGCCTGTAACATTCAAATCAACCTGGAAACAAAGAGGAGACTATGAGGGGTATTTGGTTTTGTAAGCTGGGCGTGTCATGCACTGCCTACAGTACATGTCAACGTACTAAGTTTCAAAATCAGAGAACAGAGTTCAAAAAGCCCCACACACACATGCTGTGGGCAAAAAGCCTCTCAGTGAAAAGATCGAGGTTTAATCATGGAACTTGTTTCCATGTCCCAGCTACCTACTAATTTGTGATTTTAGGCAAAGGGTTAATCTCTCTGAGCCTTGATTTTGATTTAATTATTGGCACGCCAATCAATTTACCTCTGTGAATCTCTTTAGGTACCACATAGCTCATGGAGAGAAGTGACACAGGAACCGAAGTGGGAGCCAAGCCTAGCCTTGGATCGCCTGCAATCCTCTCAAATATTGTGCAAACCTTTTGCATTCTCTGTCTTTCAATAATTCCACGTATGAGCTGAGAAGTTATACTCTAAAGGATGTCTGGATGCCTTCTCTCTGGGATGTATTTATTTTTATATTTAACTTTCAAATGCCATAACGTACCACTGTAAAAGTCCCGTCAAGACAATTCTGTCAAATGAGGCAAGGGTCAGGACAGGAACAACGATGTAGTCACACATTGCTCTGCAGCTTTCCACATGGACAACTGGTGCCAAGCATGTGCCCAAATCTGTCCTTCCACCCACAGTGAATGACATTAGTACAGTGGGCAGCTGGCCCCAGGCATCTTCATTCATAAGCTCCATGAAGTCCAGTCTGAATACCAGAAGGAGACGAGGGATGTTTTATCCTATTCTCCCATTTATGTTTATGCCAACATTTTTTTTTTTGAAAAGCAGTGGGATATTCTAAAACAAGCAATTTCATCTTAAATGTATTTATACTGCGCTTATTGCCAAGAAAATTATAATAAGCAGGATTGGCATCATTAGTAGCAATGAAAAAGGGTAGGCACAGATTTTCATACACATGTAGTTCTTCTTCTTTATGACACGATTCTAGGTATGTGCAATGTTTTGTCGTTTCCATGTGACAAGAACAACACAACTTTGCTGTTTCTTAACTCCCGTATTTGCACAAAGGCCCGTCCTACCTAGAATAAGCTCTGTTTTTCCTCCTTAACTAAGTGACTCCAGTTAAAGAGTTAGTAAAGGCCTTACCTTCTCCTTGCAGCACTCCCTGAGTTAATGTGAGAAGTTAGCAAAGGGCACTGATTTTCTCTAGACTCTCCGATTTCCTCACCAGACCATCTTATATGCATGTCTGCACCTTCCTCTTTGATTATAAATTTCTAAAGATGCCTCATATTGCTTAGGGCCCTAAACATTAATTAGTTAACCAATGAAAGAAAGATCAATTGGTCACCTACAAAGTACCAGTCACCGTTCTGAGTGGAAGGGAGATAGCAGTGTGTAAAAAGGAGGACATAATATCCTACAGAGTCATATGGCAAATGTTTATGAAAAAGACTGTATCAGAGATGGACTCGGCAGATACAACACATCTCAAAACCTTTATGGACCTTAGCTTGAATCTGGTATAGGAATGGACCACAAGGAGATCAGAGGGAAGAGAACTCTATAAAGAAAGCTCAGCCTGTGAAGATGCCTTGAAAAGCAAAGGCACTGATACATGTGGCAAGTTCAAGAGAAAGTGAGGATGGCGGAGAACTTGAAAAGACCAAGAAGTGAGAGAAATGAGAAAAGTGTCCGACAAGGAGTAGGGGTATGGAGTGGCCATGCATCTGAGCTACTGTGAGTTGGGCCTTTATTCCTGGACCTATGTGGACCTCCTAGACAGCTTTGAAGTAGGACACCAGTAAGTACGTATGGCCTGCCCCATGTCAGGACCAAGGCTCCAATTCACTCTGGAGCTCTGCTTATCAACACGGAAAAAAGTCGGAAGTTTATGAACACATGTGCCAATGAGGAAGCTGCTTCCAGAGCACTCAAGGCTGAGCTTGAACTAGGATGTTGTTAGCTTTGTGGCTTCCATTAGATACTGCACTTTTCTGAGCTTGCTTGTTCATCTGAAAGTCACGTGTTAAGGGTTTTCAAGCAGAATGAAATAAATTGGAGAGAATAAAAATATGCCTGTAATCCCAGCACTCAGGAGGCAGAGGCAGGTGGAGCACTATGAGTTCGAGGTCAGCCTGGTCTACAAAGTGAGTCTAGGACAGCCAAGACTACACAGAGAAACCTTGTCTCAAAAAAAAAAAAAAAAAAAAAAAAAAAAAAAAAAAAAAAAAAAAAAAAAAAAGGAAAAAAAAGAAAAGAAAAGAAAAAAGAAAAATGCCAAGAAATGTTAGCTTCTCTTCTGAGGTATCTTTTGACTGAAGAAACACTTGCTTAAATGCCAACCATATCTAATAGCTACACACGTGATAATGTTTTTACCCCCCAAAAAACTAATAAGATCTAACAGAGTAGAATAGACAATGGTTCTCAGAAGCAATGTAGGGCAACTCCTGAGAGCCAAAGAGAAAATCCAGGGAGGCACGTAATTCTCCTGGAAGTTCCCAGGTGACTGTGCAGAAGAGAAGAACCAAGGTAGAGACATGTGACCTGAACACAACACATGGGACAGTAAGGTGCTGGGCGCTGTCCACTCAAGTTGTTCCTCCCACCCTTACCTCCCGCTGCTTCTGGATATGGTGAGACACAGGGCCAACCTTCGGGGCCCTAAAACAGATGCCAAGCAAGGTGCCCAGGTACATCTAAGCAGCATGAGAAAAAACCAGGCAGGACTTAAGACTGTTATCAGCCTAAGGTTGATAAGCCAGACGCTGGACAGGAGACGGGTGAAGGTCTGTAGAGAAGGCATGATACTAAAACACTGGGCCCCTTGATGAGCCTGCCTTCAGCCTCAGAGCCACCAGATAGAAGTCAGGGAAGCTGAGAACAGACATGCGCCCTGCACAGTAATGTGTACCAATGCACGTCAAAGATTCCAGACACAGGAAATATTTGCACCACACAAAATGTCCCTTACACAAACCTGTATCTAAAGCAAGGGCACAAGATTCTTTGCTATGGAGAAGGGAGCACGAGGGGCAATTCTTGGAATTGGTCTTCTTTGGGGTCATTACATGGGTGTTACAGGTTTCTTTTTGATAAACCATAAAGGTTCACATTGATGATAGGCACATTTTTCTGTATGTTATTATGCTTCAAATATATAAGTTAAAAATCAAGCAAACTAAACACTACAAACCAGTTTCTATTACCAAATAAGGGTCTGTTTTGTTTTGTTAAGTAAAGAGATATGGCTTTTCAAACATGCTTAATGTTGGCTATATATGAAATTATCAAGCAATGAAAATGCCATTTTGCAAAATAAGGATATATATATATATATATATTAAAATTCAATGATGAGGCACATGAAACAAAAATTCCTGTGCTTTGCCTTGATTTAGAATGACACAAGATGGGTGAACAGCTTCCTGCTTTAAAAGCAGGCACAAGCTTGGACCTAGATTACATTTCTAGAAGTTCACTCTAAAACGATAGGTAATGCTAGCAGACTTGTGCATAGATATGTTCAGTGGATTATTTATTGCACGGAAGATCCTGAAAGGACCAGGAGTACCTCTAAGTGAGGAAATGATTAGATAAACTATTAAATGCCATGTGATACGATATTATGCATGTAATTTTCAAATTTATAGTGAATTATCTGTAGCATACTGTACAGTATAAAACTCAGGATAGGAAGTTAGTATTCAGCACTCTACATACACATACATATCTGAATTCCAATATATTCAGTATTATTTCAAAATATATGAGGAGATGGGCCAAAGTGTGCTTGACCCTCAGCAGGGTGTTTCTGTTTTTAGTCTAATCAATGTATATTCTCTGGAAAGAACATGAACTATTTTATTGACAACTGATTAAAAATGCATCCTGCTATCACATTTTCAATTTTTAAAAAAATGAAACTTCGTATTATTTCTAACATGAATAACAGCTGTGTCCTGCTCCACAGGACCTGGTAGCACTCTCTGACTCCCATGCTGCCTCAGAACAAGGCCCCTCTCACTTCCCAGACTCTTCTCCCACAGTGAGAACAGAAATAGGTGTTCAAACATTCGCCATCAAAAATCATCTGTCTTCTATATTTACGCTATAAAATGAAACCGACATCAAACAGTATTTGGCTGCCTGTATGTAAAGGTATAAATAAAGCATGTCTAAGTGCACAGCATACAGCCCAACCACAGGACCCACTCTGTCTTCTGGTTGTCTGAAAAGGGCAGAAGGGCAGAGAGGTGGCGTTGGGGCTGGGCGAGGGGAGAGGGCTTAGGTCTCAGCTCTGTGTCTAAGGCTCCAACTCCAGCCCCGATACTTTGATCTCCTTCCAACACCCTTCTGTTTCCCCCAGGATTTAAAGCCAATGGAGGCAAAATCCAACAAGGAGAAAGGCGAGTGAGCACCTGGGGGTAATAATTTACCCACCTTACTCGGGGACTGAAGTCCACTTTGAAGTGAACTGCAGGGGAGCTCAAGGAAGAGAGGAAAGCCTAGCCAACAGAGGGCTATGCCTACACTGGCAAAGTAGGGAACCTTCATGGGAGTGGGGGACGCACATGATGAATAGAATGAATTAACATCGTCATACTTCAGTGAGGAAAGGCAGGGGGTATGCCTTCACAGTCTGACTGTGCCTTTTCCTTTGTAAAATATTCATATAAACTGCAATTCTTAGAAAAAAAACTTGCTCATTGAGAACTATATATGGTCCTTAGATAAACTAAATATATATCCCATTCAGTAACCCTTTCTTGAGACGATGTGTTTTTGCTCTATCCTCTTCATGCTGAGTTTAAATCTAAAGTTGATATCAAGTTGCATAAACACAATGAGCATTCTGTGTTTAAGAACCACCAACCTGGGCATGGTGGCTCACACCTATAATCCTAGCACTGAGGAAGGAGAGGCAGAATACTACTAAAAGTTTTATATAACAGAATATTCAAATATTAGAATATGACGTTTTTAAGGCTGAAGAGCCTTCCAATTTATATCCTGATAATATTAATGATTCTAACATATATTAAAATGTTATTTTGTCTTAAAATGTAAAGAGATCCCGAATTTACAGCAATATTCATGAATCTAGAAGACATGGTGCTAAGTGATATGGGCACAGAAAAGACAAATTATTCTAAAAATCCCCCTTACATGTTTTAAGGTGTTGACTAGAAATAGAATAGAAAAAATGGCAAGCAGAGAGGAGCAGGAAGCTGATGAGGTAATGTGTGTCAAAGAATATAGTTGTGGATATGCAGGATGAATAAGTCCAGAGAGCTAATGTATATCATGAAGACTACAGCTAACGATATTGTGTCACACTAGGAGTTTGCTGAGAATATAAATCGTGAGTGCTCAGCCCACCAGCCAACCCAAACAATGACAAAAGGGCACTTAAACAGAATGAAGACCATGTTAATTGCTCTGAGTATAATATATCATTTTTCTATATACATCTAAAATCATTGTTGCTTCGCATGTATACAATAAAATATATATTAAAATTCTCTGTTTCCTTCTTCTTGGTCATTTCAATGGCTGCTAAAAGGCACAGGGCTGTTAGGCCTTTAGAATACTTCTGACACAACTAGGACGTAGCATATTGCTAGTGTTTGAAAACCGTAAGGCCTTGGATGCAGCTCAGTGGTGGGGCACTTGTGTAGAATTTGCAAGGCTTCAGACCTCAATTCCAGAACCATGCTGAGACAGCTAGTTTTTAGGAAGACAGTAAAATACAGGTATGATGTGGCCCAAGTATCTTCAGTGCTACTAAGCTTTGCTGATTCAATTTCTGTAATTATTTCAATGAGAGGATAGGAGTATTCACTAATGCCCATATAAGCATGCCAATAAGTCTGCACCTCTAAGAGCTTTCCACTGAATACACTACAAGAAGAATAAACAACTCATTTCTGAAATACAATGTGTTATTTTATGTTATTAATGTTTATTTCTTTTTTTTTTCCTGAAACAGGGTTTCTCTGTGTAGTCTTGGCTGTCCTAGACTCACTTTGTAGACTAGGCTGGCCTCGAACTCACAGTGATCTGCCTGCCACTGCCTCCTTAGTGCTGGGATTATTTCTTTTCCTAAATACTAGTCTAACATAATAGGATGCTATTTGCATTAAAATATAAGTAGATTCTTCCATATAAAACAATATGCTCCAACCTGAGGTACATTGTAGCTTGTTATAACTTATTTTATTTTGCTGTGTTGAAACAGAATGGGTATTTATGTTCATTAATTTAACAAGCAGATGTTTAACACATAGCATGGCCCAAGTTCTGTCTTAGATACTGAAGGTACTTTAAAATCCCCTAGACATAGCTGTTGCCTCAAAGAGGTTTCAGAGTCGTAGGAGACGTAAGATGCAAACAGACGAAGTAACAGATCACAGACAGTAGAGAAATTTCAATCCAGCAACAAGGTTTCTCTGGCAAGGTGTTGGGGGTTCATCTGGTGCTATGTAATCTAATGTTAATTATTTTCCTCCCAAAGTCTGCCTGCTGTCTTTTACAAGAGAGTAGAATACAGCAGAGAGTTCAGTAGGAAGATAGTACAGTAGAGAAAGGAGCAGAGTTGAGTACAGTAGAGAGTTCTGTGCAGCAGACAGTGCAGTGTAGTTGAGGTTAGTCAGTTGGCAGCCAGGAGAGAGTCAGTGCATTGAGTGCAGTGCAAGGGAGTTGAGTTTGTTCATGAGTTCATGCAGTTCAGTGCTGGTCAGCAGAGGCAGTTGAAATAAGAGAATAAGAAGGAGACACAAGATTAGAACAGATTTCCAGAGATAGTTTGAGACCAAGCAGAACTTAATTAAGTCAGAAGCTGAGAGAAGCCAGATGAAATCAGCCATCTTGGAGAGCAGTTTGAGCCAGAACAGCTGAGTTGAACCAGCCAGCCAGAGTTCAGAAAGAGCTAGGAAGCATGAGCTTATCCAGCAATATGCCTCTAAGATGACAAGTACATCAGGAGAATAAGAGTTACTATTACAGTGGGCCAAGATAAGAAAATGAACAAGGCAGGCAGACATTTTCTAGCAGAGAATGACACTGGGACTTCCTGAAAGAGGTGGCAACTGTTTGCACCCTAGAGGCATTCAGTTGAAACAAAATCATCTGTGATGATGAAAGTATGAGAAAAGCCATAACCCAACACCTGTGAAAACAGGATCAGCCAGTAAGACTGGATGGGAAGACCTTAGTCAGTGTTGGAAATGTTCTGCGTGAGTACAGCACAGACTATGGGGTTATCTTCACTAAAAATGTCCCAAGGTGTATCACACATTTGATGTCACGGTCCCTAAGATTCCTACTGACTCTTGGCTAAATGGTAATATACATCAATTAGATTATGTAGCCTGTATAGTTATTCAAATGTAGAAGTGTTAACTGGTTGTGTAACTTAACAACTGAACATGACTCACGGGTCTCGGAAGAGCTGTTGACTGTAATGGTGACTGGAGAAGAAGATACATTTTTCTTCAGTGGTGCAGCTACTAGTAAAATGCCCACACTGCCGTAAATAATCCCATAACCATGCTCATGGAAACAACCCTAACTAAACTCATTGAGCTGCAAAACTAAAAAGATATGACAACAGGTGGCGACTGAGTTGGGACAAAGAAGGGGTCAACAGGAGTAAGAATGTGCCAAGAGGAAGCCATGGGGCTGAGCACGATCACAAATGCATTATGTACAATAAAATGATCAGAATGTTAATGTTTTATTTAAATGTAATAAAAACTATTTCTTAGTTTTTTATTTTTTATTTTTCTAAGTACAATAAAGAACAAAGGACAGTGATGTAAAATTAAGGTGTAATTAGAGAATATATTAGAGAAACACTGTATCTATGATCGTTTAACGTTAGCTGGACTCTGCTTCTCTTAAGTGGAATTTATATGAGGGGTTATTATGTTATGTGCATGTATGTCAATGGAATATAGAGATACTCTTTCTTTACATTTAGAAACAAAAGAGATTTTGTAATTCCTTTATAATTAGGAACTTCATTAATTCAAGCTCTTACACTGGACTACTTAAGTTCACCACTGAGGTGCTAATTCAGTTTCCTCACCCACGTGATTTCACAGGTTTTGATGAAGCCTCATTGATGAACAATGGCGCGGCCAGTTTTTAATTGGAGGGGAGGTTTCCATCCTCCATGTGGTAGAGTGTTTCGTTCTGTTTGAGAATGTGTTAGTGGTTGCTAGATTGAGACAAAACTAGACTAAATGTTCAAGGAGAAGAAGGGATAGAAGGAGACAGCCTGACACAGTTCTGAGCTCCCAGTGACAGACTTGCTCTTGCTTATTCTGGATCCTTCTTTTGCTACAGGCCTCAGTGTTCAGCCAGTTTTTTGGAAGCAGCAGATTTGCCTGACTCTTTATCAGCCCCCAAATCCTCTGTTCCTCGTATGAAACGCAATCAAAACCCTTCTACGCTCTGATGACTTTAGTTTCCCAGGTTCAATTAAGTGGAGGCTACTAGGAATTTGTAAAACAAATTGTGACTTTTTTTTTAATAGATTCAGCCAATTTAGGGTTTCAGTGTTTGTTTCACTTTTTTTTTTCCAGAAAAAAAAATAATGGGTGGTAGTGGGGTACAAACATAGCTGCTGCCTTCCTTCTCTCTCTTTCTTTCTTTCTTTCTTTGCTTATTTTCCTTCCCCCTTTCTTTCTCTTCCTTCCTTTTTGTTTCTAGTTTTCCCTGTGAAGGCATTTCTTATTGAAATCAAACCCATGTTTCTCACATTCCTAGACTACTATTTGTCATGAAGTTCAAGTTTGCTTTCCAAAGGGAAGAGTGTCAGAAAATCAAATGCTGCTTCTTGTGGACACTTGGTTTTCTCTAGTGCTCCCTGGAGGACTTGGTGGAGAGAGAGTACACATTGGACTCTATGAAGAATTAAACACAAAAATTATATTAAGACAAGCTTTGACTTAGAAATGACACAGACCTCCCCATAATTAGCATTCATGGCTTGACAGTGTGTTCTTCATTACTATTGGTGTTTGGGATCCTACTAATGAGAATTTTATGAAACAAGCTAGGGATTTATTACTAAATAACATGATAAGCATACAACTGGTCTCTGTGTGGTGGTTAGGTTATCGCTCCTTTGACTTTTGAGGAGAAATGTCCTCAACATTTCACTCATAAAGCAGGAAAGGCATGTCTCCCAGGGTGACTTGTGTCTCCTTGGCAAACTCCATAACCACTTTGGGAAATGGTTCATATTTGTTGAGAATTCCCTCTTGGTTACATGGCAGAGGGACTGTCTGTCCAGTCTTGGCCTCCTGCATGACTTGTGTGATGCTTAAAAAGAAACACTTCTCTGTGGCTTCTAGAATCTGCAGATAAGACTGACTGACTCTTAGTGGGATTTAAGTTATAGACAAAATAGACAAGGTTGCATAACAAAGGCATTCTAAAGTCATGGTCAAGCCAGGAACCAATGTGCTCAAGTTGTTGCATGAACTGCTTGCATGACAGATGGAGATTTGGGGAAGATCCTTTGGTTTTTAATATGAGGTATGGCATACCATTCTGAAATGATGTAAGCTCAACATTACCAATCTCACTTGCTTCTAGGAGCTGTTGATCACCTTTGGTTACAGAACCAGAACCTTTGTGACATTGCCTAGCAGCCACTGGTCACTTGTGTTAGGCCCAGCATGAGAATTAGTCACAACCTTCATCCGACCTGTGTTCCTTCTCCCCGTATGCGTGTGATTGAGTTCAGTTCAGTTGTCAAGTGGTTTAATGCTGGTTTTAATCATGTGCATGGAGGTTTGTGTCATTTCCAGTGAAGAACAACTTTTAATTCCTTGGTAAGTAGTAAAATAATAATCATAATCACTTTCACTAGCTTGACTTTGATCTTTTGAAATGTCTTTTCACTCTGGGTTTAATTGTAAGTGAAACAGGATTGATGGATCTATTGGTTCTTAGATCTCTCTGTGTAGTTGTCAGGTTTCATGCAAGAAGTTTAGCTCCTGCTGGCAGAGAAACACTGCAAGCTGGATGAATTCAGGACTACAGGAAAGAATCTTCATCTTAACATTCTCTGAGGCATTATCCGCAACTGCCAAGATGGTGAAATAAGCAAACAACCATGAATGGATTAATGAGGAGATAGTGAGACATAAAATAATCAGTATAGACCTGGGAAGAGAGAAGCTCAACTGAGCTAATTGTCTCCATCAGATAGGCCTGTGTGCATGTTGCCAGGCACTTCTTGATTGTTAACGGATCTAGGGGGCCCAGCCAACCATAGGCCGTGTCATACCTAAGCAGGTGGGCCTGGGCTGCTTGAAAACATAGCTGAGCAAACCAAGAGGAACAGCAATGTCCATTTGCTCTCAGTGCCAGCAGTGTATAAGTAAAACCTAGGAGGATGCTGGTGTGAGCTTCACTGGCCTCCCCTCAGTCTTTCCTATTTCTGTCCTATGCTGTACAGTGAACCCTAGCCACCTGCGGCTACATCAGCCTAAGACTCATTGGCCAAATGTAGCCAGTGCCCACTGCTCCAGACAGCACACCTGAACGACAGTGCCATGTTAGAAATTCTAAGACCGCATTGCCCACCACAGAAATAAAATGAACCTACTAGAAATATTGACACTGCTTGATTCCCACCTCTTAGACCTTCAGTGGCGTTTAGCTCAGCCAGAGGAGATTTGAAATACCCTGCCCTCTCATCCTCGCTGCTCTTGAGCTGAGCGCACAGCTCCTAAAATGCAAGCATTCGCTTTCTTAGGACCTTCACACACGCTGTTCTCTCCTCTTGCTTACTCTTTCCTTGGTGTCTGCATAGACAAAACCGTCCCCTCTTCTACTTCATATTTCTCTTCCTTGACTGAGCAATGAAAAGTGAGCGCCTCCTGCCTCTCACTCACTGGCATCTTCTCCTGATATAGCTTTGTCAATAGCACTCACTTATCCCCCAGTGTCTTGTTCAGTACAGCAGTCATTGTAACCATTTGTTTCTCTTAATCAGAATGTAAATCCCCACAGGGAAACACTTTCCCAGTGTGCTCTATCGCCATCCTACGCACTTCTGAATTAGCTTGTGAAAGCCGTGAGTCAAGGGTGCTGGCATGCCACAATAAGCTAGTAGCCAGTTAACTCCTGAGAATGATGGTTGGCATCAGTGGACCAGTCACACTGCCATGAAGAGGCCGGGGTGGGGGGGCGGAGGGGCGGGGCAGTGTGTAAACAGTCTTCAGTATCTTATAATACGCTGCTTGCTACTTACACCCCGCCACTCTCAATTATATACATAGTGTATTTCAATGAGAACCAGTTGGACTCGAAGAAGTGTTTTCATTTTGGGATTTTGTTTGGAAAGGACGTTGCCAAAATGATACTGATCCATTCATTCTCTCACGCAACAGATGAGCAACACCCTTTCATGTGGCAGAAAATGGCTAGTTTTCGTCTAACACAGTGAAAACCACCATCCCTACCAACTCCAAGTCGGCCTGCAAGGCGGAAGTCACCACATCCTAGCACAGTGTATAAAGACAACCAAGTTGGGGGACACAGGGCAGACACCCTAGCAGGCAGGTGCCTCCCACCCACAAGAGGAAGGAACTGCTTCTGGGTGAATTGGGCTCACAGATGAGGAACAAAGTGAGGTTTTTCCCTCCTCCGGAGGGCAGGAATGGGAAACTGAGCTTACTTGTTTCCACAGCTACTGAGCTAAGGGACTGTAAGACAGCTGGAGAAGACTGGCTACTTGTGAATGGGGAGGGTTCCACAGCTCAAGAAAAATGACTTCTGTTAGCCATGAGCTGTGACTGCATCTTCTAGTAACTGACCACACTGGAAATTACTGTCTCACCTATTTTATGTTAAAAATCAAAATAAACTCTATTTTTTTTTCTTTTTCTTTTTTTTAGGATGGCTATTGACACTGTTCACCATGACTGAAGGTTGGGAAGTTGGAACGTTGGAACTGCTAATGGTTTTTACATTCCGTAATAAAGGTGTGTGTGTTTTCTATCTACATTTTCTATGCCATACTAGATTAATAGTATTAAATCAGTCAGTTCTAAATGTTTTTAAGAAAGAAAAAAAGAAAGAACTAGAGGCCTCTTCTGTCCCAACCCAGTTAACAGGGGACAGTGTTGTGTGAGGGAGCATGCTGACAGGACAAAAAGGGCTCATGGTGAGGACTGGCTGGATGGGGACTGAGCCAGTGAGGACCCATAGAAGTTCAGCAATAAGTGTCTTATCCGCATTTACCCTAAAATCAACACTGGAAAACAATAAATGGAGATTAGGTGTTCAAGGTTATCCTTGGCCAGACCAGAATACAGGATACCCTGTTTCAAAATACAACAAAACAGAAAATCAAACATTTTTTCCTTTGTATTTTCTTCTAATTTTCACTTTTCAACTAGTCACAGAAGAAAAAAAAAAAAAACAAAGCAAAAACAAACAAAACAAAACAAAAACCCAGAGAAATCAGCCCCAAGACATGGGGTTAAAATCCTGAGACATTTTTGTCAAGAATATTGACCAGAGCCAGGCACCATGGCACACAGGGAAGGCAAAGGCAGGTGGATCTCTGGAAGTTCAAGGCCAGCCTGGTCTACAAAGTCCAGGACAGCCATGGCTACACAGAGAAACCATGTCTTGAAAAATAATCAAACAACAACAACAATAAAAATCCCATCCATTTCCCCCAAACAAATATTGACCAGGCATATTTTTTCCAGTTCTGAAGTAATACATAGAACGTGGCTCCCTTTATTTTATAAAAAAGGTGCTCTCATCAAACCTCTGTGGAAATATAATACAAATGTGTTCAACTTTGAATAAATAATTTTAAAGAAGTTCAATCACTAAAAGTAAATTTCTTAATACCAAGAAGAGTCCTTGGAATTTACTTTAAATTTTCTTCCTAAGTTCTTTATTAAAAAGTGTGTGTGTGTGTGTGTGTGTGTGTGTGTGTGTGTGTGTGTGTGTGTGTACTTATGGCCGTGTATACACACGTATCTTCCTCCATTGTTTCCCAGTGTAGTTTTCAGGAACAGACCTCTCAGGGAAGCTGGAGCTCACTGTTTCAGAGAGACTGGTTGACTGGCGAGTCCCCTGACATGCCTGTTTCCACCTCTTTTCCAGAGCCGGACAGTGAGAGGTTGAGAGAGAAGCCCAAGGTCCACGTTAGTGCTGGAGAAGCTAGGGTCCCACTCCTGCCCCGCCTGCGAGGCCACGTCCCTCCTCAGCACTGCACTATGCCACTTCTCAAGGAACAGAAACATAGTAATTCTGTGATCCCCACCTGTCTCCAGCTGTTACCAATCTTGTTCCTTGTCATCTCCCTGCTTATTCCTCTGTAAACATGAGATTTAATTATGATTTCAAGTATATGCTTTCTGTTCTCTCGGGTTTTGGATTCTATTCCTTCTGGCTTACCTAATAGAACCCTAATTACTACTGCTTGAACTAACACATAAAGGCCATGCTCAGTGATTTCTTGGGCTCTGTATGACAGGAATAAACACAGCACATATCCCTGGATCATTAGACTAATGCAAGCAAATGACCTGTGATTCAAGAAAAAAAATATACATGTATATGTATATATCTTATATATATCTTATAGGATATATATATTCTATAGTGTTTCATTAATGTGAGTTTCCTCAGAGAAAAGTTAACCAATCTGCTTCAGTACTTATATCAACATTTTTATCATAACTAAATAATTTGCATTTTAAGCTTCCTAATATAGCTAGACTCTCCCTTGGAATAGTGTGTGAGTGAGTTAGTGACTGAGTGAGTGAGTGCATTGTGTCTGTGTCCACGTGACACATACATGTGTATGAACACATACATGTGAGTGCACTGGCATGTGGAGGCCAGAAATTGACATTAGGTCCCTTCCTAGATCACCCTCCTGCTTAGTTTTTGAGATAGGGTCTCTCACTGCACTGGGAGCCCACTGATTGCGCTAGAGTGCTAAGCCAGGAAGCATAGAAATCCACCTGTGCCTGCTCCCCCAGGTAGGACCACAGGTCCACCACCCCTGGCTTTTTGTAGGAAGCCTGGAGGAGTAAACCCAGATCCTCATGTGTGTGCAGCCAGCCTCATACCAACTGAGCAACCTTCTCTTAAACAGGCTATGTACCAAACACTAAGCATGAAATAAAGGGAAGAGGAAGGTCCCAGATTTCTGGAATGAAAGATGACGCCAAAACAAAATGTAAAACTCCAAGTCAGTAGGTAAGGGGATGTCAATGGAATGCAGATTATTTGGTGTCTAAACTTTTTTATTCTATAGTTTTCTAAAAGCATTGTAGGACAAAACAGGAAAACATAAGCTGTGTCCTCCACAATGATTTCAAACCCAACTTGCACATATGAATAACTTTGGGTTGTTTTGATTTTCATGCAAAGAATTAGAATGTGTGTCAACCCAGGAAGAAAATCCCTATCACTTAGCATAAAGGGCAAATATTAACTGGATTTAGCTTAAATGTAAACCAGAATGCATAGCACCTGCGTACCTAAAAGATGACATTGCTGAAAGAGAACCAATAATACTTTGAGTAACTATATTCCTAGCCTTGGGTGCAATAGCACTCAACAGCCCAAGGCATAATATCTGCTCTGTTTTCAAGGCTTCTCCTAAATCACATCTGATGTTTCACGAGAGGGATGGCATGGCTCTCTAGTCTGTTTCTGGAACAGCTTATTCTTTCATAACTATAGACTACTAATGTACTGTAAGAATCTCGCCCCTACAAAGCATCCATCAATAGCATAATGCTTCATGTGTAATATGTATTAAGTCTTTTCTTTGAGCAGGAACCATGCACTCTTTAAATTAGCACACAAACTAATAGATTTCACTGTAATGTTTTCATACATATACACATTGTAGTCTGTTCACATGACTGACATTGTTAGTGTATCCTTCCTTCCATTGTTTCTGGTCCCCTTCATCCCTGTAGTAGGTTCTTTTGTGCTTTCATGCATTTTCTTATATACCTCTACCTGATATAAAATTATGTATATATTACTTAAAATATATTTTGTACATAAGAGAAAATGGTAGATTTCCCCATTCCTCTTTTTCATTGTCCTTTCACTCGTTCTTTAGGTGTCATCCTCCCTACATAGTTCTTGCTTCCACTTTCAGGTCATATATATGTGCACGTGCACATTTTAAAGTCTGCATTCCACAGAGGAGAGAAAATATTGATGTCTTTCGGGTCAAGATATAGCAGCAAACAAGAAGTAGAAGAGAAGCAGAGAAGACTACTGCCTTCTGCTGTGCAAATTCAGAACCAAGCAAGCACGAAAGCAGCAGGGCCCTGCGTGAGCACTGTGGGACCCACTTCCTGTCTTTGTAGCACTTTCTGTTTAATGATCTTTCATCTGGCCCCAGTCAGTATTCAGTACCTCTTTTTTTTTTTTTTTTTTTTTTTTTTGTATTTTCTCCTACTAATTGTGTTGAAACCATGGCAATATTTTACAAGCTAACATCAAACAATTACCTGCACTTCCAAATTATTTTCAGCAATTTGTTCTAAACTCATACAGGCATGCTGTCAAATATAAGAGAAAAATGCCATTAACATTTTTACAAGTCAGGAAACTGCTTTTAAAGGCAGAAAGCACAAACGCATTGTCATTTGATGGGGACTTTGTTTCATGTCCGAGTACAAATTCCTGCCAGAATTCAATGCTGCAGGACGACTGACAGCCTGATTCCCAGCAGATGTACTCAATGCTGACAGCATTCTCCTGTGAATCATTAGAAATATTTTCACTGAAAACACATTCTTGACTTAAAACATAAGTGGCCTCTCCAGTTGTTTCTTCCTCTTCAGCTTGTATCAACCTGTCCTTAACTATTTGTCCTGCCTCCCTTTTCATCACCACCCACCAACATCTTAGGCTAACCAGATAATAATAATAGTGGGTATAGTTCCCTCATTTTGAAAGGGGATCAAATATATTAAATTTACTATTTTACCAAAAGTAATTTTCTTCGGTTTGCCAGTGCTTCACTGGGACGAAATCATGCTTGTTTCAAATTAAATATATTATGAGCATAAAAGAAAGCTTTCACATGAAAATATTGAGCCTGACAAAGAAAGAACAGTTGGGCATGTATGCATTATGTCCAAAGTGTCCATTAGAAAAGCAGACTCCTCTCTGATGCTGACCTGAGGAGAGCATTATTTGTTGTGGGCACTGGCTAAGGTAAGCTGGAACTGGTCTAAACAGAAGATGGACAGGCAAGACTGCAGAGTGCTGGGCTTACACTGATGTCACTCGTGCTTGCCCACAGGCCTTAGGAATCATCCATGGTCTCTCAATCCTCCCACAGCTTGCACCAGTTAGCAAGCTTCTCTTCCACACGCATTACACACCAGGTTCCCTTAGGGATAGATTTTACTAACTACAGTTTTGAACTGCATTTTTTTAATACAGCCATAAGGAACCTTGTTTTTAAAAAGTGGCCTCTCCCATTCTACAGACTGACCCATTTACCAAAGAAAACATCTATTTTAGGGGAATTCTGGACGGTATTAATCCTCACTCTTCCTGAGGTTTTCAACCAGCCTCCCAGAGCATACATGCGAAGCAGGAGTTTTTAGAAAAGGACTTTGAAATAAAAAACACATGTCAGACTTAAAGGTTCTAAACGTTATTACTGGCAAAATAAACAGAAAAGTCAACTGGGTCAAAGCAACATCAAAATATAAAGGGAAAGAAAAGGAACAGCTGAAAAGCATCAGGCACCCTGAACAAGAAGAAACTGAGATCTATCTTCATCCTTTATGTGGTAGGCAAGGCCCAACCAACTGATAACAGCTTCAATTTGGCTGTGAAAATTCAATCGAATACAAATCTAGTCCATAAAATTTCATCTCCCATTAGAAAAGGGGTAAGATTACTTAGAGAAAGTAAGAAAGTAATAAAAAAACAAATATCAAAATACCTCCAGCAAATTGACTCAGTCCCTCCTACCATATGCATGCAATTAATTCAGTTTCTGGCTTTAAAGCCCGTTCAGTCACTCTTAGGAATTGCACACAAAGCAAGCAAGCAATGCTTTAACTGGCTCCTGACTTGAATGAAGACAAGGCTGATTTCTTGTCCCACTCTCTTCATTGCAAGTTAACTTCTCCACTTACTAGAAAGCATAAAGTTTCTACTGTGCTGGTTAACCGTCATTGCCGCTTGGTTAGACTTTAGAATTGCCTGGGAGACACAGTGCTGGATGTGGATCTGGAAAGATGAGCTTGTTCAATGGAAGAGGGGAAACCCATCGTGAATGGGAGTGACGCTATCCCGTGGGCTGGGGAGGGTGAGCCAAGTAGCACCAGCCTTCAGCTCTCTCTTTTCCTGACTCAGGACACAATGGGAGTGGCCACAGTGTGCTCAGGCCACCCTGCCTCCCTTCCACGATGAACTGCACTTTCCATCAGTGAGAGGAAATAGAACCTTTCGCCCTAAGTTGCTTCTTATTGGCTACTTGGTCACAGGTATCAGAGAAGCTAATAAATATAGGCTGTACTTGATTGTTTAATTAAGTGGTCAATCAATATATATGGCCATAGAGGACAACAAGTATAATGTAAAACACATGGGGATAGGGAGTTGGCTCATAAACAGGGTTTATTTTTTAAAAGTCAGTTCTAGGGTGGAGAAAATGGCTCAGAACTGTTTGGTTTCCCAGCAACCAAAACCACCACCACCACCACTACCATCACCATCACCATCACCATCACCATCATCACCATCACCATAACTAACAAAACCTCCAAAACTGGGCATGGTAGCTCATGGATGTAAGGCCAGGGCAGGCAGGCAGAGACAAGTGGGTCCTGCAGGCTTGCTCGCCAGCCACTGTAGCCAACACAGCAAGCTCCGGGTTCATTGAGGTACCTTGTTTCAAAACATAAGGTAACAAAGTGATTAAGGGGAGTCATCTAGACACAAAACTCTGGCCTCTAACCTCTGGCCTTCCTGAGTGCACCATGAATCCACTGAACACACACACACACACACACACACACACACACACACACACACACAAAACAAGCCAGTTCCAAAGATTCTCCCACCCTGTTTAGAGTAGTGTACTAACAAACAATAAATCATTAGGTTGTCAATTACTTGAAAAGCAAACTATTTTCAATATTCCTCAAAAAGCATTCATTTCTACTGCATAAATAAAATAAAATAAAATTTCTGTGAAGTAAAAATCAACTACAAATCAATTACATCTGAATGCAAAGAGTGAAAATATGCTAGATAAATAGGTTTGGGGGGAAAAAGGTTCTGAAACCTCACGATATTTTTCTCCCAAGGTCAGAGACAGATATTATGGTCTGGAAGGAACTGGCTCTCTAAGCAGCACCCACAGTCAAGTGCTGTTACTGGGACAGTGACCTTGAATGCTTTTTCTGAGGTATTGATGGGCCGTGCTTTGCAGCTCACGAGGTGGCCTTGTTGCAGTGTCAGGTGTCTGGAGCAGCCGTGACTCAGTTAACTATTAGAGGCCATAGAGGAGAGCACCTTTAAGAGCAGCAAAGTACGATGACTCATCCTGGGCCCTCCTAAGCTAAGTTATCAAAATTCCTTTTAACCCAGAAACCCTCGGTCTCAGTATCCATGATATGTCCTTTGATTTATCTCCACAGGGTTTGGGCAGTAAAGGGCAGACATAGACAATGATGTTGACCCCAATTCCTGTGTTTTAAGGAACATTTCCCATGGTGACCTGTTTTGAAGATAAAAGAACAACACTCTATTACCAGTGTTATCCTACGAGGACTGAAGAAGATGGTTGGAGGGGACCAACTGCTCCATCGCTTCATTTTTCTCTAAGAATGTTTGCTAAGGCCATGATGACTTTAATCACAGTGACCCAAATGTTGTATCTTAGGTTCTCTTTAAAATCAAGTGTGCCTCACTAACGGGACACAGGGAGAGAAAGTACAGATCAGGGCAGTAAGTTAGAGTGAGCTAGACTGTAGAGTGACCCTACTTCTGTGGAGAACTTAGAGGCCATTTTCCACGATAACTTTGTTTGCATATAGCATTGAAAGTTCCTTAGTTACTGGGCATAGGGACATACCCTAGATGGAATCATGTGGGAAGATCTAGATGGCTCTTCCCACCCACGAAAAGCACAAACCAGCTGCTTATTCAGTCCTTACAATAATGCCAAGGGACGAGATCCCTACGATGTGCCAGCTGGTATGCTATGTTCCTGACCCAAATTAACCAAATACCCAACACCAAGCCACAACAAAACTAAAAACAGCCAAAGGAGCCAGACAGACCCTTGAGTTATTTCTGCTAGTGGACAGAACAAGGTGTTCTACAACCCTGAGCAGCCCTGAGCAAGTCCATGACATTTGAGGGTTGGTCATTAGTGTGCACCTGCGTTTTGTATGTTGTTCATTTTAAGAAGCGAAGGCCTAGCCAACAGTGGCTCATCTTGCATTAGAGATAATTGTCAGATGTGATGATGCCAACCTGTGCAGTTTTTACTGAGGGAGCCAGAGTGAGCAACACACATTGGAATCATCATGCCGAACGAAGGTACAGGTTTGTTAGATAAACATATTTGCCGAGTGCGTGGAAATTAATTGCCATTAACATGAAAGCATTAAAACTGAAACTGTATGTGTGTGTGTGTGTGTGTGTATGTGTGTGTGTGTGTGTGTGTGTGTATATATATATATATTCCCAACTATTGTTAGGTTGAATATCCTCTCATTAGGAATCGACATCTTAAGGAAAAACCTAGTTTGATTCTAGTTACAAGAGTTTTAAGACCCCAAAGACAGTTATTTGGCATAGTCAGCATATCCAAACACACCAGGTATCAGGTGATCAAAATTCCTACACACAGGAACAGAGCCTTCATTCATCCACTGGATTATTGAAAAGGAAATGAAAGCATGGCAGGCCACTAAGACAACCGAAATATGATAATTATATGGTGACACAATGAGCGGCATCTCTGAATCACTAGAAACCAACTCTTTGGAATTGTTACTAAGCCCTCAACTATGCTACATAGAAACTTTTAGAGTGTTAGTATTTAAAAGGATGAAGCACTTGTGGGTGGAGCCTGAAGCCTTCCACTCAGAATAGAGCTGTGGGGTTGAGGATATGAATGGTGTGGCAGAGAGCTGTCTTGCTGGGGCATAATTCCATCTTATAGCATTTGATAGATGGAGTGTTACTGTGAAGTTATTACCAATTAGTCAAGAAAAAAAAAGTATCCGCAACTCATTTATTAAATTCCTAGCAAATATTTTCAAAATGTGGGAAAAACAAGAAATAGCTCTTTGTAGGGTGCTGCTTCTATTTGCTACTTTAAACACTTGGCTCCTATCGTGCCAGCCATGCCCTGCCTGCCTGTGGTGTTGCCAGAGCTTTCCAAGTAGATCCGCAGCCAGCACGGTGTTCTCTTAGAGGTGCTCAACACCTCATCTAGTTCAACAATCCGCCTGAAGAGAAGCAGAGCCCTCTCATAGCTCCAACAACTGACCAGGCACTAATAACGTGTGAGAAGGGCAGGCACTTCCTCCTTGCTGGAGAATAATGCAAGTTGTCAGAAGGCCAGAGGTCTTCATCTTTCATCATGCCTCTTTCAGGTCAAATTGACGATTTCTGTGTGTGTGTGTGTATGTGTGTGTGTGTGTGTGTGTGTGTGTGTGTTTCTCAAGACAAAAGACATGCATATTCAATGTATAAAATGTGCTAAACCAGGAGAAAAATTAGTACCCACTGCCTTTCCCAAGCTGGCATCCCTACTTCTGAGAATCTGAGCCACAGCTGATCTGTCACCACAAGCACAAATTCAATAATGATATTACCTGATCAGAAACCCATGGGTGACCTCCCCGTAACTATAAGAAGGCTTGCCATGATTTAAAAACTTGGCTGTTTTGTATTTGTGTCAAACACTGGGAGTCCTTAAGGGTTCATTTGAAAAATAGGGTCCAAGCCTTGATATTAATTTTGACAAAATTACCTTCAGAAAGTCAAATGATTTAAACCAGAATATGAAGTGCATTAATCAGACAATCTAATAACTAGATTAATTACAGGAAATGGAGAGAGTAATTTACATTCAGACTGGTTTTTTTTGAAAGCAGGAGACTGGCTTATAATAATAACCAGTCAGTTTAGGTGGATTCAGAAAGTGTAACAGACGAAAATGTATGAAGAAAATAGTTCCTACATTCATCTTTGGCTGTCGTGTCACTTAAGGATGTGCCTTGAGCAACCTCTGCTCTGTGTGGCTTGGTCCACAGATGTCTGGCATATGCAATGTCTCCATCGTAGCGAAATGGATGATGGGTCATAGAGTCATACCTCACTGAAAAGTACCTGCCACTTCTGCTTCCCTTGCATAAACTGGAGGACATAAAGTAAAGGATGTGGACGTAGGGTGTCTGGTAAGTAGGAGGGTGTGCATTCTGGAGGGGAAGGAGTAGATTGAACGCTTGGTGGATTACGGGCTCATAGCTTCTATCAGCCACATTTGTGAGTGTTGATGCTGCTGCTTCTCTGGTAGCACTCTATTTCCTTAAACATGTATAGCACATCAAGAACAAGAAGTTCTAACATCTGGGAAAATAAATGGGAAAACCTTATAAAACCAGGATCAGTGTCATGTCAGCCTTTTCCTCACACCATTCCGGTTGTGTGACTTGCAGCCAGACAGACAGAGCTACTGAGGCAGCTGAGAGAGCATGGAGATGGAGGAGAGATGAACAGAAAGGCTCGCGCCTGGCCATCCACCTTCTAAAGGAGCCAGCCCGTTCTCAAGCTCTCTAAAAATTTATACTCTAGCTTAGAAAACAAAACACAGAATAAGCAAAACTCTAGTGTCCCCTTTTCTACTTTAACTATCTCGTATTTGCAGTAGTAAGCAGTGAGTGGTAACAAAACTAATACAAGGAGGAACCCAGGCAGCTGTACAATCTGTCTCATTTCCGGGTCTCCAGCCTCTTCTGCAGTCTCATCACCACTCAGGAGGGACTATTCGGCTATATGCAATGGAGCTTTCACCGCAGTCTCTGCTGAGCAGAGTGTGCGGGTCTCCTGAGCTGTGTCTGGGGTGTGATTAGAGAGTACACATGAAAAGAAAAGAAAGGGAAGGAAAACCAAGCTCTAAGCATAAAACTCAGGAGTCTGAGAACCATGAAGCAACAAAGCGTGAGTTGAGACACCAAGAATACGGCTTGAGTTGTAAACTATCTCGTACTTCAGTGTGTTTACAGATTAGTCTTACCAAAAACCAGTGAATCATCCAAGACTTCGCGAGAAACCAACCCTGCTCATTTAGTCTTGGAAGCCCCACTCTAGGAGTTCAGTCCAGCGATTCTCAACTCTCCTAACACTGTGCCTTGTTAATAGTGACCCTCTAATGATAAAACTATCTTAGCTGTTACCTCATAATTATAATTTTGCTATTGTTACGGGTCGTAATGCAAGTATCTGTGTTTTCTGATGGTATTACAGGCCTCCTGTGAGAGGGTCGTTTGACGCCCCTGAAGGGGTCACGACCCACAGTTTGAGAACCACTGGTTGAATCTAAAAGGAAGGCAACAAATACAAGGCCAGTATTACACTCTGCTGACCAGCGAAGATAAATCACCAGACACTTGCAAGGACATTTAAGAAGAAATGACTGGTGATGATATACTTAATAAAACGCACATACAAATCTGAGTTTTGAAGCACATTTAAATCTTCAATTATGCTTGACGCCAGGGATTTAATAGACACTTTTTTCTAAGAAATCTGCTCAAGTTGCTCCCATGACCAGAGGGTCAAGATATGCTAGTTATTATGGGGACAATGCTCCACAAAGCGGAACACATCATTCATCTTCGTTCTGGCTCCAGCTGCATCCACACCTGGAAGGATCTGTCAACACAGGCCAGAAAAGGCAAAATGAATTAAAACCCTCCAGCGAATGCCAGCCAAAATAATGAAAAGAATGGAGGGGAATCCACATGAGGTCAGACTTTGAAATGAGACAAAACATTCCCCAGATAGGGAGAAGGGGATTAAGCCGTGTTGTGACTTGAGTTAACTAAACCACAAGAGAATGAAACCTCAGTCTTAGGGTCTATCCATCCGTCAGTCATCTAGCATTTCCAGGGAAGTTGGCTTTACAGTGTCAAAGAAGTGGCTTAAGTAAGTGGGAGGGGGGGTAATGCTTTGTCTTCTAATTAGTGAGGTTTCCGGATTCTGAAAAACAGCGTTTTCTAATAATGCAACAATGTACTGGAAATAGTTTCAGAATTGCATGGGCTCTAAAGCTGTATTGTGTTATCAACAGAAACTTAGGTTACTGTGACTATATCAAGACATAAGGAAACACAGACTATCAATAATGAATTTAGATACATATTAGAGACGGAACTGCTACATAGACTGCTGGTTTGACATGGTAAAATCCTACCCACCATAAATCCTACCCACAATTTCATGAAAGCCTCCCCGTTTTCCATGCTGTGAAAACAGAATAGTATTTAATTTTTAGGTAGGCAATTATATCCATATAAAGGGTTAAGGTTTCTGGAAACACTGAAATAGTTGTTTTATTAGAAAAAAAGAAGTGTAGAACTTCATGGCTTAACTATTTATGCGCACTTTCGCTTGGTCTCATTGTGTCTTGTTTTGTCCTGTCTGGCTGTTGTCTCTTGGAGACCTGCTCTTTTCTGAAAAGGAAATGGAGGGAATGTCAATCAAGAGAAAAGGAGAGGTGGGCGGGGCCAAGAGGTGTGGAGGGAGGAAACACTGTGGTTGGGATGTAAAATAAATAGATAAATAAATAAAATATTTATAAGTGATTTCATTATAACTGTCTTTTTGTTAACTAATTATTTTTTGGTCTAAGAAACTTTTAAGAATAGGGTTGCCATAAATTACAATTTGAAAACAGCAGACAGAATTAGTTGTGAGGTAAAAAAAAATGTGTAGGTGCATAATTTTATTAATTTGAGAAAGGCTAGACTTGTAGTAAAAATATGTGAGCAGCTTAATAAACATATATATATTTTTAAAATATATGATGAATTACATACTTTGAAAAGTATATGACCCTTGAATAAATAAACTCATCGAGGCTTCTTAATAGCGATTAAACTGAAACGAATTTCAACACATCCTTAAAGTTGGTTGTCCATTTTCCCTTCCTCCCAATAACACACAGTTAGAAGGAGCTGGGCCAAGCAGACAGAGACCAAGGTCTTTGCTGAGCTCAGGCAGTTGTTAAATTTTAAACAATTTCTTTAACACATGAAGTGGGATAGAACCAACTCTCATTACGACCCCGAGGACTCCGCCCCTTCTTTTACAGTACAAATATCTTCTCCTCTCACTTCCTGTATATCATGGGATTAATGATCCTCCTCTGATCCTTTTAGTGGGTTTCTGAGATGGTACTGAGTGAGACCATGTTGCCATGGGAAGGCAGCTGGCATTCTTCCTGGAGGTTGTTTGACAGCCCAGCTTTCCACCATGTCTTAAGTAACAGAACAATCATTGCACAAAATTGCCTTGTTTTAATTGTATTTCCTCCTATGACTCTGACTTCTTCCTGGCAAAAAGCTTCTGCCAGTCAGAGTCTCAAAGTAGAAAGGACAGAGAGGGGCAGATCAGAAGATCAAAACAGGGAACTATAGAGTGTGACAGGGGCTGCTTTAACGTGGTGGCCCTTTAAGACACTGGAGGCAAACGCAATTAAATAACAAGGTAAATTATTTCCCTTCCTTCACCAGGAATAAAAGGGAATGAAAGAAGGCTTTGACTTTTGTTAATATTGTTTTTGGGGCTGTTGTTTGTTGTTTTTTCTTTATAAACAGAGATTTGTGGAAACACCTGGTAAAAGCAAAAAACAAAACAATAATCATTAGTCTAGGAGCTACTTATTGTATTAAACAAGAATGACATCGTTTCAAAGACACCCAACAGAGGCACACATTTACACAACTGAAGTCACGTCACAGTGACTGTAGGACAAAAAGAGCTTTAAAAATAGTGTTTCTGTTTGTTGCAAGATAGTCTATCCGGTAGGATGCTTAAGCATAGAGTATTGTGAAACATGAGAAAAAGCATTTACGTTTTTTGTTCCATGTACCCATTTTATGGTTAAAAAGTAGGAAAAAAGAATACTGGGGAAGAATGGTGTGCCCAGGACACGGCGAGCGGCACAGATGGCAGTGGCAGGTATTCAAGGAATGTACATTTTTCTATGAAGCACATGCTACTCTTTTCCCTGTGACATCAAGTTTATGGTTTGAGGAATCAGCAAGTGCAGCCCCTGAAGTCTGGCTCTTGGTACACACATGTAACACTGCTTCCAAGTTTGCTTCACTTTGCACTGCATGCATTTATAAATTCTCTTTTCCCAATCTACCACTTACATCTGCAGCCAAAGCACTTCTTTCCAAGAGAGAAGTTAAGGCCAAGCAAGACAAGGAATTCGCTGATACATATATATCACTCCAAGAATACTCCTTACTAAGTCTCCACATGCAATTTAATTACTTCCCCCACTATAAAAACGTTTCCCATGTGCATCTATCCTAATCGTTACTAACCCAAAATAAACACTCAGTAAAGCAGGCGAAATACATGAATGACATTTGCTTTAGGCTCTAAGTAGGGCAACATGTTGTCAGGAAGTGTTTTCCCCAGTGCACACTTTATGTGATACCTTGTTCCATACGGACTTCAATTCTTTTAGATATCTTCAGAATACTATTACCAAATCTTATACCCTAAAATTTAACCTGAAACTAGCACACTTTGAAAATAGTGCTTCCTCTCTCTGTCTCTTTCTCTCTCTCTCTCTCTCTCTCTCTCTCTCTCTCTCTCTCTCTGTGTCTCTCTCTGTGTCTCTGTCTCTGTCTCTGTCTCTGTCTCTGTCTCTCTCTCTCTCTCTCTCTCTCTCTCTCTCTCTCTCTCTCTCTCTCTGTCTCTCTCCCTCTTTTTGCTGTATTAACTAGGTGCTGGTTTGGGCATTCCCACTTCCTAAGACTTCAAGGGAAGCTGGTGGCCACTGGGCGTCAACAAGACAGAGATCAGTCAGGAGAAATGGCAGCCGTAAATAAAATATCTGGCACCCCTGAGTTGAAAATGTCTCTAGGTTGTCCTGAAGGTTTTTACATTCTAAGTTTTACTAAGATTTGTTTCTTTTATTTGTTTTCAGTTGTTAAAAACCTTAGAGTTCATAGAAACTGATTTCCCTATTTACCCATTTTATAGATAAATTTAAGAAATGGCCTACTCATGCCAAACAATTGTGAATTCTAAGGAACCCAAGCACCTTTTAACTCAGAGATGTATATAATATTAAATAATAGCACATATTTTAAGCACTTTTACAAAATAGTAATTACTCATCTTAAAAGCAAAAGTATTCCTTTTATGCCTTATTATATATTTTTTTTTGTAATGTTGGGCTCAAACCCAGAGTGCTGATCCTGTCATAGAAGTCTTCTACCACTGAGTTTCATTGGCACACAGTCAGGGATTTTCCATATAGTAAAGAACGGTCCAGTTCTAGGACTAAGATCATTAAACTTTGTATTTGTGTGATCCTTTTCTAACTCAGTGATACCAGTTGTAACCAAGGATAAATTGTTGCTATAGCTTTCTGATCACTTAAAATGTTCTACTTAATGATAACGTTGTATGTCAAAAGATTCTAAATAGAATTAAGTACAAAATATTTGACATGAAATGTTGATAATAAAGGTAATTTCATTGTTATTTTCCAACTTTTCCCCCCTCCCATATGTTGCTTACAAAAGTTATCTAATTACATATAATTCCTGCAAAATAAGCCATAGCTATGTTAGTCATAGATACAGTGAAATTATTAGGAAGTACCCCAGGAACAGACTCTTGAGACTCCTTCCCACATATTCTAGATTACTTTGCTTTTTGGGCAAATATTTGATGATTCATCTACCATGTAAGGCCTTGAAACACAACAAATACCAATCCTATTTTGACAACTAATTTTAAAAACAAAAGACCAGATATCAAGTAAGTCTGTGTCATAACATAGGTCCATAAATTATCTAAAGAAAAAGAGTACAAAAAACAACTTAGTATTTAGAAGAATCAATTAAAGCACTATCATAGCATACAAGAATGACTTGAGTGGTAAATAGATGGTCTATGATGTGCATTGACTCTCCAAAAGGAAAACATGGTAGCCTTATCAGTTTAATGAGGTCTGTACTGCTTTAGTATACTGAGAAAATTCACTATATCCATTCTATGCAGAAAAAAGTCACAGTACACTATTACCCATGTTATAACAAGTAGAGTCATAGTGACAAAGACTAAGCCATACCATTAGCATGCTAAGGGCATGTGCTTTTATTGCCAATGTACTCGCCGTACTTTTACTTGTCCATTTAAATTTCAATCCTGGATTTTGAAAAGAAAGCAGTGACAATGCATAGGCTAGAACAAATCTGTTGGGCATCTGGCCCAACCACAACAACTAAATACCATTAAATTCCTACGTAAAGGGCTTGACAATCCAAATTAATCTTTTCTACCACTTTCCCCAAACAATAAACAGAATGTTAATTTAAAAATTTTTAAATTTGTTAGTCTTCTCAAAACCTAGTCATTTTTCATTAGAAAGAAAAGTACAGGACTTAATAAAAAATGATTACTCATTGCCAAGTATAATTCTGGATACAAATACATTATAAGAAAATATTTAGAATAAAATTTAAGTTTTTCAAAATAATATCTGTTGGAAATTTTTTGAAGTATGGCTAGAGAAGCTTGGATTATTCTTTGACTTCAACCAAGCTCTTTTAAAAAATAATCTTGTGATTAACGAGTCCCTTGCCAGATGTGCATATTCTCTATATATATGCATACATGCATATTCCATATATGATACATATATTCCATATATGATATATGTATATATCACGTGTAGAGTGCAACAACTTGATAGTTCTCAAAAACTATCTTTTTTCTTAATGAAGTACTAATTTTTATTACTGTACCTGGAATTCTGAGGTTCTGGAACATCGGATTCTGGGCACGTTTTCTTTACCTGCAGGAAAAGAACACTAGTTATTCTTATGAAAATACAGCTTCCTCAGACAGGGTCACATGCTCTTTAAATCCCCGGTGGCTACAGCTCTGCTCACCAACATCTCTATAAAATACTCCCTACACTTTACAGCAATACCGCACAGCACTAGGTACCAAACTTCCTTATTGTCACAGGAACGGCTGCCAAATGTACTTTCCCAGACTCCATTACCATGCAAAATGTTTGGTTAAAATAGGCAGGGACCAGAAGAACTGGGAACAAAGAAACCAAAGAACTAAGTCTCCCAGTTAGGAACACAAAATCTCCCTATTTTCAGCCCACTGAGACCATTTTGGATATGGCTTCTGTCTCTGACCAAAGCATGCAATAATAAACATGGTGCTAGTGAAATCATTCTTACGTTAATTTTCCATCGTCTCAATCCTGACTGAGAATTTTATATATTCTCGGCATGTCAATTAAGTTTGAACATTGCTCGTGGACTTTTCACACAAGTTGGCAGTACCATGCACAAACTCCAGATTAACTTTGAGGTTTTTAAACCCACAATATAAGTGAGGAATGAAAATAGCAATTCCTCCCTGAGGTCTGCCATCCACTTCCGTGTAGAGGTACACAGTTCACCTCCTAAAGTAAAGCAAATCATAAATCCGTTGCCCTTTACACTACCCCTAAAGAATGGATGCTTGCCTGATTCGTGTGGGATGGCTTTTGAGACACAGTCTCATGGAACCCAAACTGGCTCAGAGCTTGCTATATAGCTGAGGATGACCTTGAACTTTCTGTCTCCCTGTCTCTACCAGCTAAATGCTGGCACTACGGGTGTGTGCCTCCACACCCAGCTTTGTTATTCTGGTCTTATAAGAATGTTGTACTTGCGTCAGACTCTTTAGAAATTTTTTGGTTCATATTAGGAATGTCTAACATACATTTTGTTGTCATACATTATGATGTACATTTCAAAGGCTTTGTGTGCAACCTATAGAATTGTGGGGATTTTAACTCCAAATATGTAGCCTGGAGGGGGAAAATGTCTATTCAGTGCCAAACATGCTAACATTTGAGTCGTGTATGTTGTGAAATAAATGGCTCTAGTTGACAAGACATTATTTGACTGTAAAGGTATACTGCTGGTTTCCAGTTCACAATCTGGTTCCTTCCTCCTCTGATGACGCAGAAGAAACACTTAAAACTCAAACACTCAAAGCCTTACACTCCAGCTTCATTTCTCAGCCTAGTTGTGTTTGTTAGCGGGGAAGCCAATCCTTTTATGGATCAGCTCTATTCTACTCTGTTTTCCTTTCTCTGTATGAAAATAACACTGACTAGCCGAGAGACTGTCGTACTGTCCTCTTGGGTGGCTTCAGCACCAGGAAGCCAAGGGGTGAAGAATCATCTTCAAAATAATTAAGAAGAGAAAATGCACATGGGAAGAAAGAAAGAAGAGGAAGGAATACTTTCCCAGGGCTGTCTGTGTGACACTGGGTGTGGAACTGTCCACTGGAGCCTGGGCTCAAAGTGGATGTGTAAATAAAGACCAGGACTCACTTTCTGAGAACATATCAGTAAACAGCAGATCAGCAGAGAGAGAGAGAGTTAGGGGCCTGTGAGTCCTGTCCCCATCCACGACTATTGACAGGGCCAGTCTCATGCAGGCCCAGTGGACATGGCTCCCCCTGTATAATGCCTCGGAGAATGACATTTTTTTTTCAGCCTTTCTCTCTATCTAAATGGGTGGTTGAAAGTCAAGGGTAGGGATAAGAAAGGGTGGGAGTTAGAGTAATCAGAACACACATATGAGATTACCAAAGAACACACTTGGTTAACAGAGTTCTTTTTCCAAAACACAAATGGCTAATTTAATTTCTAAAAACTAAATGGGTATTTAAGCTTATCATAAAGTATTTGACAGCTTCATTGTCCAAGAAAAAGAAGGACTAAACATAAGATCATGATACAGATTTCCTATTACATTGACATTTTCCCCCTACCAGAGGCTGTAGAGAGGGACCAGATGAACACACAGAAGTCACACCAAAGTGGATGCCACTTTCCTCGAGACCATAATTCTGGGTCTGGCTGAAGAAGCCTTAGAACCCATCACTGCAGACTCATGCGCTCAATCATGAGACAGATAACTTGTGCAGTTTTCAAGCTTATAACTTACAAGAAGGAGTTTGCTATTCTTTAGCAAGTCTTCATGTTATATTTCCACCTCAGGGATTAATTATTAATATTGTATCAGGTCTGCTCATGGTCAGGCAAAAGAAACGTAGCCCTTAGGGTGTGGAAGCACTGCATAAGAATTGAGCAAATGCATTGTGGGTATTCAGGGAACAAACTAACTCTGCCAAAAGGAGATGAGAAAAGAAGCAGGGGACCTGGCCCCTGAACTGAGCGTTAGAGGCTGCAGATGATGAGCTTGTACACCCCAAAGCAGGTACTTTGCTAACATAGGGTTTACCAGACACATTGCATGACAAAGCTCCTATACAGGTGAGGACTTAGAAGTTTGCCTTTGGGCAGAGCAGACTGCTGAGAGGTCTGAGATACATTTGGAATGGGCATGGCCTGGAAGGTAGGTGGAAAGAGGACAAAGCAAATGCTGAAGGGCAGAAACAAGCTGTCGACCAGAGCACAGGGTCTAGGTTCCATGTGTACACGGATGCCATTGACCTTGCCAATATTGCACCTTTAACACTGAGTAGATGCTTGCTCATTAGGTGAGTCAGCAGCTCAGCAGTGAGGACAGTGAAGATCCAAGCTGAAATAGGAGCCAAGGGGGAGATGAAAGGACGTTCTGTACAAGCATTTCTGAGCAAAACTGACTGAATATCACAGTTGACTGAAGTGTTAATATGATCTGAAAATTGTATCTGTCCTTGGAAAGCTATAGCTGTGCCAAAGTCCAAAGCCCTTTCTACTTCATGATGACTTCTAATTTCTACTTGTTTATTTATTCATTTATTCTCAGTTGCATTGTCAGAAGTTGTAACTTGGGGCATTCTAGGCAAGTGTCCTACCACTAAGCCATACCCAGCCTCTATCTTATTTATTAATTAATGGAGACAAAGTTAAATGGCACTTCAAAAACCTTAGATGTTTACTAAAGTTTACTATGTTTCTTTATGGTGGAATTAGATGGCTCACTAGCTTACGACTCACTCTTCTCCTTAGATTGTGCCTTCTGAGTCACGTGTTATGGCAGTGAGCATGTTGTTACAGAACGCACCACCTCTGTCCCCAGTGAGTTTCCAACTGACTCTGGAATTGTTTGCAAACAATATGGAGACAAGAAGGACAAGAAATAAAGCTGAAGTCCATGGTCATAATTTAAGTGCAAATACTGGCTTTCCTAGGATACCCAAAAGTTTAGAGGCAGCATGGGCTACATATGTAGTAAGAATCTTGCTCCAAACCTCAGCTAACTAAGTAACCAATGAAAGGACAAGAAAGAAAGACAGATAGATAGATTAATAAATAGGCAGATATATAGACAGATGATAGGTAGGTAGATAGATGATAGATAAATCGATAGATGATAGATAGACAGGTGATAGATATAGATAGATGGTTGATAGGTGGATGATAATAAATGAGTAGGTAGATAATACATAGTTGATAGATAACTGATAGATAATAGATGATAGATAGGTGATAGGTGGATGACAGATGATAGATGATAGATAAATGGGTAGATGGAGAGAGATATATGCATGCATGCATACATACATACATACATACAAAAAGAATGAGAAAAGGAAGAATAAGATTAAAAAGCTAAATTACAGTTAAACAACTTGCCCAAATCCCAGCACTAACATTAACTGGCCGGTAAACAGAAGTAAAGTACATCAAGGTTTTCCTCTCCTTCCACATTTGCAAGTTGTTATTTTTTCAAATTATCCTTCTTTTCTCCCTCCCTCCCTCCATCCCTCCCTCCCTTTCTCCCATCCTTCTCGTTCCCCCTTTCTTCATTCCTTCCTTCTTTTTTCTTTCTTTCCAAGATAGTGTTTAAATACAAAGACATGTATATATTTAATAATGACAATTTGATGAGTCTGTGACAAGAATATAACTGAGATGTCACCATCATAAT
The DNA here is from genome assembly GCF_903995435.1 of Acomys russatus. NCBI lineage: Eukaryota > Metazoa > Chordata > Mammalia > Rodentia > Muridae > Acomys > Acomys russatus. The sequence continues at coordinate 30,973,358 of NC_067157.1, read as the reverse complement.
CTACTATGAAGATGTCAACCATTTCCAAAAAAAAAATAGCTCTCCTCCTACTTGAGTCTTTAAATCTTCTTTCTTGGGAAGTGTTTACATGTATAGCAGACTATTGTTAGCTGTAGGCACTATGTTGTACAGCAGACCTGAGCACTTATTCATCTTATCCAATGGAAACTCTGTACCCTTGAGTCACAAACTGCTTGCATTAGAATTAAAGTCCCATGGACCATTTTCCAAAGAAAAGCATACTTTCTCCTTCCTATTACATATTCATCTCTAAGATCATCTTTTAAGTTAGGCTACTGAAATAACGGCTTTAAAAAAAATCAAAGGCTGGTAACATCAAAATTCCATATAAAGAAGAAAGAAGGAATCTTAAAAAACTACCTTGAGTACCTCTAGCATCTACCATACTGTCACCACTACCGTATTAATTACAGCCAAGGTCTGATGTGAAAAGCAACATATTCCCTGTGGTGGTTTGAATAGGTTTTGCCCCCACAGATTCATGTGTTTCAGTGCTTGGCCAGAGTAGAGGACCTGTTAGGAGGTGTGGCTTTCTTGGAGGAAACTGTCAAGGTGGGAGGTGGGCTTTGAGGTTTGCTATGCTCAGGCTCCACCCAGTATGGAGTCAGAGCCTTCTCCTGGCTTCCTGCAGAAGACACTCTCCTCTGGCTGCCTTCAGATCAAGATGTAGACCTCTCAGCTCCTTCTCCAGCACCATGTCTGCCTGCGCGCCGCCATGCTTCCAGTCATGATGCTAATGTAATGTATTGAACCTCTGAAACTGTAAGCCAGACCCAATGGAAAAACATTTTTTATAAAGAGTTGCCTTGCACATGGTATCCCGTCACAGCAATAAAACCCTACCTAAGTGTGTTCATGTAGCAAGACATCATTGAAAACCTTAGAAATATCAGCTACCCTCTAGGCACAGAGACGGACAGGATCCCAGAAGTTCAGCAGAGTGGACACCAAAAACACATAGCCCATGTCACTGGCTGCTGAGAACTCACATCCTGGACTGAATGAACTAATCTATCTCGGCATAAAAACACACCGGACTTCAAAAATCTAAGTTATGAAAAAAAAAAAAAAAGGAAAAATATCACAGTAGCTTTTATGTTGGTAAATGAAATGATGTTTTGAATATATTAGGTTTGATAAAGCATTTTCCCTTTTTATCTCTTACTTTTATCACATAGCCCCTAGAAAGTTTAAGTTGTGGTTGTCTCAGTTTTCAGCTGAATACCCTTAACCTTGACTAGCATGAGCGTGTCTGCACAGGTCAGGTAGTCTGCAGGAAGGGCTGCATGAGGAACAGGTTAGCAATAAAGAAAGGAAACAATGGCAGCAGGGCCAAGAGCCCAGATGAAAACAAAGAAAAACAACTGGCCTGAGAAAGCCAGCCACTATTATTTTAGCTAGACAATCACCATTTATAAAGTCATTTTCCTATTTCAAATACAATTTACTGCTCAGAAATGTTAGGATAGATTTACACGAATAACATAAGAATGGTATAAAATAAGTTGTAGAGAATGTGAGATTGGATATTACAAACAGTATTTTAATAGCTAGAAAAAAAATCCTAATTTCTAGAATGTCTTATATTATGACAAGCACTTTAAAGTCTAAATATTTTCTTCACATTTTCTAACCACTAGGTGCATTGAGACACTCACAGTCTCTCCAGTAAAAGCAAAATCAACTCCTAAGAAAGTGAATAAATAAAAACAAACTTTTGACACCACTAATTATCTTTTTTAAAAAGCTAGAATCAATTTTCACAGTTATTTTTTACTTTATCTTGCTGTTTCCAGTTCTTGAAACATTAACAATAATGTATAACTTTAGAAATAAAGAAAAATGATACCTTAGAAAGATCATTTTTCAAGCTTTAGTGTTCTCAAGTCAACCTTACATCTCATAACATCTTCTACAGAGAAAACTAAAGGTCAGTTCTGCAGCTGTAAATCTCAGATAGAAACAGCAAAAGTGAAAGCTTCTCAATACAACGGACAAGTTACTGTTTGTACCTTCGTGGGTGGCATGTGAGGCAGTAGCTATTCACTGACATGCGTGGGGATTAAAGCACAAATGATACTTTTGCGTGTTGTTAATGAAGAACACACACACACATTGTTGGCACACGGGGGAGGGGGAGGGAGAAAGTGGGGGCCTTGGAGAGAATCTGTTCCAAACCTATGAAAACGTAGACTGTTGAGTGTAAAACTCCTTGTAAGAAAAGGGAATAAGATACAAATTATTCTCAGCAACAGTTTAAGTTTGTAAGCTTTGCTTCCATTTCCAGTTCAAATATGAATGCTCTAAGTGTGAATCTGACTGAACAAATGATACACAGAGGACACTGTAAAAACAGAAATTGCACACTCACTCATGCACGCTCACACACATGCACAAACACGCACGTGCACACACACATACTTTGTAATGCATGTTTTATGGCTGGGTTGAATAAAGTTTTTGAAGAGTAGCCCAATACAGCATAACAGCAATGATCCTAATGTTTTTATGTTCTGAAAGAGTGAAAGTTATATTTCTTGAAATAACAACAGTGATTTTGTGACTTTTTCTTGATTCTTAATAAAAATGTTGGTCCTAGTTAAATTTTAAAGTGACATGGTTGTACGTTAGAGTATTTGTTAACAATTACCCATCTTCCTTTAAGAGCTGAACTGTGTTCTCTCAGTTAATAGTCTAAATCAATTGACTTTAGAGTCTGAAGGGCTTCCCTGGTCTCTAATTCATATAATTTACTAAGTATTAATTTAAAAATGTCATTTTTATCATGCCTCAAGATGTGCATTCAACATTAGAAAATATGAATACAGATATAACACATTTAAGTACCAACACCTAATTTTACAATATAGGTGTTTCCCAAAAGGCCTTTCAATTTTTACTTAAATCAGTGAAAGAAAATCTATGTGCATTTCTAAATATAATACAAGTTGATACCAACCTAAAGCTTAGCAGATGTTCACATGTCCCTGGGATGACCTATGGTCATTTGGGCATCACAGTTTTCTTGGGAAGCATGTCATATGACTGGGGAACCCCCAGATCTGTACCTGCATTAACTCAGAAAAGTGTAATCTTGACTGGCCAACCCTGAAACATGTCAGCATTTCTTCACAAGATCTACCTGATATTTTAAAGGAAATGTCACTATTCATTTCTTTGATCTTGAGTGACTCAAAACACAGAACACAGACTGCTATAAGGAACTTTGAAAAATTTGTTTTAAAACAGTCACAGACATTTGATAGTTGTTTCATGGGGGGGGGGGTGGAAAAAGAATGCCACTTTGTCAATTGGTAGACATAACAATTAAAAATAGACTCTGAAACATCTATTTATGACATAATATGAAGATATTTTAATACAGCATTTTTTTCTGTAGATTCCCAAATCTCGAGCCCTAACCACATATATCTTTGAAGTCTGTCTCATGGAGTTTGGAAGCTAGTTACCAGTCCTTATCCAAATCCCATCCTGCACCACTAAAGGCCAGTTTGTGTATTGCCACTCATTTATTGTAATAGCAGGTGATCTCTAGTGTATAATTGGATGTCCGCATCTGTTTCAGTCAAAGAAAAACTGACATGCTTTCCTTTGAGTGCTCTATCAAAGATACAAATGAATATTCTAAGTACAACGTTCAACAAAAGAAGCATAAATCTTAAAAACACTAGTGTTACATATACGTGTGTGTGCATCCTGCACATACATGTGTGCCCACATATATGAACACACATAGACACAAACAGGTACACACACATACAAACACACACACACACACACACACACACACACGAAAAGAAAAAAAAAAGGACAAAACCAAACCCCTTCCCCCCCCCCAAAAAAAAAAAAAAAACAGTGGTGGAAGAATGCTAACAAATAACGGAGTGGAAGTTTTTCTCTTCCTGCAGTACTTGTTTCTGGTGCTCTGTACAGAGGTGTTGGCTTAGGGAGGGAGGCTAGACAAAATTACACACTGGGGAGAAATTATGTTTAAATGGGGGGAAAAGCCCTACAGTCTATAACTCTCGATCAACTGCAACCATCACAACAACGTTCCAGTTGTCTCAGAGTTTGTTGCAAGGCTGCTGCATGTGTTTGAAAAACGACTTAGTTTAACACCACAGGAAAATAAAGCATAATTATTTATGTACTGTCCGTAAGCATGGAACCAGATGTCAAACCGTATCAGCCCTTAAAAATTCCTACCACATCTATTTTCTCCTCGGCTATGCCATAGTTCTTTGTCATCTGCCAGAAATACCACATGCGCTGTGACTTATGTAGAAATATTTCAACCCCTCCCAGTGGTATGTTGTTTCATTGTCACCCAGCAGGGCAAAGGTGACTCACTATTTAAACGTCCAGAAGAGGAACCAAGAGATGCCTGAACACACTGTGCTACGCTCAGGGGAAAGCCCCCTCCTCGTCCCCACCCCCAACCCCCAAGTTTGGAAACAAGTCTGGGTCATCTGTTTTTAACAGTTTACATAATAAATACTGCAGATAAGTGTTTTTATATGGACCTGCTTTCTCCTTACAAATATGCACAATAAATATCAAAGCCATGTCCCATCCTGCTTCTTGTCTTCTTTTAAGGCTTTTTGATTAACGTTCACTCATTATTTTTTGAAGTCCTGTGTCGTGAGGAAGGTACAAGGTATATCGTAAGAAAAAGAAGCAAAATGGGACACTCTGCCTACACTGTGAAGTTCTGCAAAATGAACACGATGCTGCGCTGGTTGACTCTGCTGCAACTGAAGTGATATTGCTCGTGGTCCTGAGCAATCACGAGGAGCAAGCGAAGACTAATGGCCCCCACTCTTACATGCCAGCACCTTTTTGAGTAGGCTTCCCTCTGTGGAAGGGAAAACTGATGCTTTAAAACAATCTAAACAATTTATCCCCAACCCCTAAGTAGAGAAAACTCGGTAATGTTTGGCAGTGTCTTCTACCCCACAACGTCCTTTTCAAGATAGTGGGATGTTATGGCCACGAGGTTAAGAAAAACTCTCCCATTTATCATGAGCTGCCAAGCACAACAGGACCCTAAACAACCCAGCCCTCCACCACTTAACAAAGCCAGCGCCTCTTCGTCATGAAGCTTCAGAGAGTTTGGCCACAGGCACAGATTAGCCATCACATTTTGAAGGGTAACTACTATCAATCACTGTGTAGAATGCTCTAGTTCACCTGACATCACTTGCCTAGTGTGTGTAACTGATAACTGGCCCTCCCATTGTGAGCAATTTGCCTAAGAGGAGGTTCCTATTGGGGAATTATAACAGTAGTGAACCCATATGCAAATCTCTCTCTGTCTCTCTCTCTATCTCTCTGTCTCTCTTCTCTGTCTCTGTCTCTCTCTGTCTCTGTCTCTGTCTCTCTCTGTCTCTGTCTCTGTCAGTCTCTCTGTCTCTGTCTCTCTCTCTCTCTCTCACACACACACGCACACACACACACCACACTCCTCACTTGCGTGGTTTTTGAAAGACTACATTGTCAAATGATACATTTAAAATCCCTCTTAATGCACCAAATGTAAACATCATTACTCTGAGAGCAACCAGGACACCCTTTAACATTTAAAACCAGTTGACACAATGCAAACAAAAACTTAAAGGCAACATTAAATTGCATATTTATACATTTATTTACATGCAATGCAAGCATTGATTTACAAGGTATTGTTTCAAACATAAAGACTCCTGTGGTTTCCAATTTTGTGTTCTTGATCTATTAAAATAGCTATTAAAAATAATCCTAATTGTTAGCACCAAGTTTCCTACATTTAAATTCATAGTACACAAAAAGCATGTACTTACAGTATGGCACAATTTAGCCTAACTTTCTGCAATATTATGAATTGTTTTAATTTTTTGGAATCTATTCTAAGGTAATTTTTCATTAAATATGTCTTGCATGGAAATTGTTATTTTAAAAAAAACCTTTTCTCCCTAGGTCCTAATCTAAAAATGAAATTCTTCATTGACAGAACTAATAAAACACAGACGATAGTGTAATTTACACTCTAAAACCACAGATGATGTGTTTTGTGTTTGAATCATTTTTTTCTATCAAACTAAAGTAACAATTTGAATTGCCTGCCAGCAAAAAAAAGAGTGAAAGGAAACAGTTTCCATGACACACATATTTCACAGATACAACTAGGGTTCAAGAAGGGAACACCGTTAGCCTGGTGACTTCAACAAACCACCAAGCGGCCTCCTGCAAAACCCTTTAACTGTGGGAGCTGGCAGATGAGATGGAGTGGGAGTCAGTCAGTGCACGCCACAATTTTTCTCGCCCTAAATATTCTTCGATCCTAAATATTTGGGCATACACCGCCTCCTAACCGTACTACATATCTCCACAGTAGCATGACTGAAAGATGACAGCGAAGAAGAATTATATATTGAGTCTATCTGTTGTGAAGGCCTCATTCTAGGTAAGCCTAATAAGTGACTGAGGTAGACTTACAATTGTTTGGTTTTTTTGACCTCAATTAAAGTGGCTTTCTGAGACCTGGGTCTAAAAGCGATTTCTCTGCTCTCCTCACTGCACTCTCCTGGGGTCACCTGGCATTTGTATTGCTTCAACAGCTGCATGGCTTTTAAAATCGCCCTGCCCCGTTTCCCTAAAGTAAATGGTGTGGCTACCCTTGGGCCCACACAGGGGTACCTTTCTGAATTTCTGTGTGGCGGTGCTTTGCTCCACAGTTATACCATTTAATTTTTAAATATTCCAAGAATATTTTTAAAAAGTGCCGAGTAGGGGAGCCAAAAATCAAAGTACAGATAAGAGATCAGCTGGTCTCATTCTTCCTTCCCATCTTAGAACTTAAAGACCAAGGACGTTATACCACACAATACTATAGATAGCTGTTGGTATTTGCTTTTTGCAGTTATTTTGATAAGCACACTTTAAGTAAAATGCTGATTACAAGATGAAAATCAAAATAATGTCACAGAGTTTTTGGTTTTTTTTTTTTGTTTTGGTTTTTGTTTTTTTTTAAAATAGCAACTTCAGTTCAGAAAGAAGCAAGAGACAGCAGGGCTTAGTTGGAGCCCTTCAGTGGACTCCACTGCATACCACGTGGAAAAGCTCACTCGCTGACTAATTTATTTTTCCTTTCTCCTGTAAGGTCCCTAAACACTCTGACTTTGGCAGTAAATCAGTTTTCATGGATACTTAGAAGCAGAGGACACTTCCTCCTCCTGAACTATATTTTACAGTGTGTGGATGCGGGTGTGTGTGTGTGTGTGTGTGTGTGTGTGTGTGTGTGCTTGCTTGCCTGTGTGTGCATGTGCGTATGTGGGCATGTGCGTGGGCATGTGTCTGTGCATGCTTGCATGCGTGTGTGTGGATGTGTGAGTGTGTGTGCACGAATGTGTGTATGTATGTGTGTACAGAAAGACTAAAAGAGAACACCAACAACACACCTTCCATTGTGATAATCCATCTGATTCTTTCCCCTTTTGTACAGGCAGACAGGCAGTTTGTGTGCGTCATATCTGCGGCCTACAAGCCTAAGGTTGTGCTTAAGTGATGCAAGACAAAGCATCTCAAAACTTTCTACATCAAGGTCTGAAGTCAACGTGCAGGCTGAAGTTTATATCCAAATGAAGGTTAAAAAAAAAATAATAAGGCCAATGAAATCTTTTAAGATGTTAGAAGTTAAGCCTGCTCTTACAATGCAGTTCCAGAAAAACACACACAATAAAATATCATAAATGGATGAAAGCATCCATTGCCTTAGGCCTATAAAGTGCTAATGATTGAGATGAACGTGCCTCAGATCTCATGAAAGTCAAAACTCCTCTCGAGACTCCAAAACACATTACCTAGGAAAAAAAAGTTCTCAACATAAATGACATGAATAGATTTTAAAATCTTGTAACCTGCCACTGTTAAGTCACAGTTGCACTGTGGTGGTGTAACCTATTACAGCTGCCACCTTTCCTGCCTTTCTTAGAGTTTCTGGAGTAAAGAAAGACACATTATAGTTTCTACTTTAAGCATGGATGGATTAAGAATTTTATCTAATCAACTTCTTTGCCTAACTTTTAGACAAATTTATCCTATCATCTTTATCCTAAATATATCCATCTTTGCTAGAAAAAATAATAATCTGCCTCTGAAATAGAAATGCCACCAGTTAAATGGAGGTCTAGCTGTGCCCCAGAATAATCGCACGGATAAATGCTTCTGTCAGAAGCTAACTACAACTTACCTCGAATCCCAAACACCTGAAACAGATTCCAGTTGTATTTGCAAGTGAATTTTGTGCAGGTGTGTGTGTGTGTGAAGTTCAACAGCCAATAAATTCCATTTTGCAGTGTCAGAAAAATAAAGCCTGGCCCGAGGACTACAGAACACCGGGAAGTTTATGGTCCTGAGTCAACAATCAGGTAGCTCCCTGAACAGTGCCGCAATGTAGGTTAACTAGGCAGAGGCCTGGAGACTCCACACACTTGGCTCAGGCCACTTGCTTTCCACGCCCTTCTGTGTATAATAAGATGACTTGCTGGCCAAGGCCAACCTCTTCACAGCTCTCAGATCCCTATAGGATCTGATGTGAAACATTTATCCGGAGGGACTTTGACAAAGCCACATGTCCTGATGGACTGACTCCCAGGCTCTGTCCACCGGCTGTCGCTTGACACATTCACAGCCCATTGTTGTCCTATCTGACAGAATTAAAACCCTGCACTACATTTTCAACAAAAGCAGATTTCACTCTAAATTTCTCTTAAAGCAGCATATTTTATGGCATGTTGACTCTGGTGAGGATGACACTAATTAGGGCCCCAACCTACATTGACATTTGAGCTTGTTTTTGGAAGGAGGGCAAATCTTGTGAGAGTTCACTTTCGTTATCCTTACCAGTTCTCACAAAAAAAAGTTCTGTCCCCTTTAGTACACAAGCCACAAAATGGGAGAATATTTATATTCTCACTTAATTCACCCTTAATGCATGTTCCTTTGATGCAGAAGAGATTCGTGCAATTAGGGGTTATGTGTAAAAGGTCGTCCTTTTATTTAAGAGTTTCCTAAGATAAAACCTGTTCATATTTACAAAAGAGAAGGAGCGATGCATTAAGTTTGAGTAGGCATGAAAACAGATCAGCAAACAGCTGAATTCTACACAAGTTTATTCCTGAACACTGGTCTTCCCTCTTTTCCTAAGAGTGTACGAGATTGCTGTTTTCTTTTCAGAAAGTAACACATCACGTTCACCACTCATCTCTTTAAAAATGCATCTCATTCGTCCCTTTAAAAAAAATGTAACTAAAAATAAAGATAAATCCAGTCCCTAAGTTCTTCATAAATTACAGCCCAGCATTTATAGGCACTGGGGGAATCATTGTCTCCAAGCTGTTTACATAATCTTCAGATAATTTCTTTTCCTCTCATTTGTCTTGATCTTTACAGCTAAATGCTAAGTGATTCCATGCCCTCCAGGCAGGGAGTCGATGGCTTCAACTACTAGTATCACCTTTAGAGAATCTCATTTTCTAGGGAGGAGCTGATAAAAGGCTCTCCCTCTTTCAACTCTGGGCCTTGAGACAGAAACCTCAGCTCTTCAGTGACTAGCGTAGGTGCTGTCTCCAGACTAATGCTGCTGCTGCTGCTGCTGCTGCTGCTGCTGTAGTTACAGAGATGGGCAAGCTAAGGGAGTATCTTCCACCCTCAGCCTCCACACTTGTACCGCAGTCATGCTGACCAACTGTGTTCAAGTTCATGAAAAGTGTCCGTTCTGTGGGAGTAACCAGAGAGCCTACTAGAGGAAGGCAGATCTTTGTTCCCAGCCTGAAAGCAATGCCTGAGATCCAAATCTTCTCAAGGAGTTAGGACTTCTTGGGTATTGCGCTATAAATTATATTTCTTTAAGTCCAGGAGAATATGCTTTTTAAGTCGTCTACTTTCCTAAGGGATTATAAGACATTCGATATTTGCTGAATATTTATGAGCTCTGGCATCACTCACCGGAGCAAAATATGTCTGTTCCTGGTACAATAGGGACCCACTCAACCATGCCTAAAACTCTAGGGAGGATAAAGTCAGCTGTCCATGCTTTAAGGGTGGATGGAAGGGTTGTCATTTTTCTTTCTTAACCCCATGGAAGAGGAGGAAAGGAGAGAGCATAGGGGATGTGGACTCAAACACTTTATGAATAAAGGCATGAAAACAAGTCACTGGCAGTTTATCTTCTTAATAAGCACAAACTTTCTGATGAGTGGAATCTTATCTGTTTGCATCGTAGTATGCTTTGTGCTGCCGTGATAACAAAGAAGAAAATTGGCATTTGATTTTTGTTAACACTTTGTGACAAGAGTGTGCTGCAGTGTCTTCCTCTTTCCAACACAACTAGCCTGTGGGCCAAAGCGAATACACGGCATCTTTTCTGTGTTAGTTGCCCTCCTACAAAATGGTGGGTTTTGTTTCAACTGCTAACAGGAGCCTACTTAGTTTTTTCAACATAAACAAGAGATTTTTGAAGATTTCATCTCCCAAATGTTTCACTGAACAATATTTTTTTTTCATTACTCTCAGTTCAAAACTAGGCAACAATGCCGCTAATTATAATAAAATTGTAGGGGCAAGGGAGTTTGTAAAGTAGGCCCAGCTGAAGAAACCAGATATGTTTAAAGTGGTGAGGACTTCTTACAGGTAAAATGCTCGCTTTCTATTACATTTTATACTTTGAAACTGCCATGCTCATCTCCCCAAATTATACAGTCCTTTGGATTCCATCTGCCAATGACTCATGTCCTGTCAGCGAAGGTGAAGGTTTGCCCCATGTTAGATAATGGTAAAACAATTACAAACTGCTGACAGCTGTGGCAGTGACTTGCAGGTGATGAGTGTCACCCTGGCACTTGTCAAATGTAGGACTTTCCTTCAAAGTAATATGCAAAGTAAAATAAGTCTAGTCAATTATGATACCTGTTAGGTTTGAGCAAAGTCTTGATGGTTTTGCTTTAAAAAAAAATCATTTAGTACAGACCCTGGCATGCCTCCTTTATCCTCCACTTCATTACTCAGCATACATTACTTGCAGAATACTGTAGGTGCCCACTATTTCATGTATTTCATGTTCTCCCCACTTTGTGACACCCTTTTATTTATTTGGATTACCTGATAACTTTCCACTCCAAAAATGATCAAATATCTTCAAGGCCTTTTGTAGTGCTTCACAATTAACCATAAGGCATAGCTCTAGACAACTCTAAGAAAAGGTACTTGAAATTGAGAGATTTCAGTAGAACTAACATGCAAGAGCATAGAGAAAAAACTATAGTCAAATAATTTTGACAGCAATTAGAAATTATGACAGAGAGGAAAATGACTGAAATTTGATACATGTACAATAAAGTGCCTAAATGCCAGCTTTACAATGATTGTGTGAATATAAACTAAATAGTAACCACAAGAATGCACTTTTCCTCAAGCAGGTATTAATGTCGTGGCTACATGATATAAATGCAAGATATGGAAACTTATTTATACATAAACTTTCAGCAAATCATGACTATGCCATTAGGTAACAATCACAACATGGCATCAATGCAATGGTTATATTTGCTACTTGTTTAATCCTCTTTTCATTTTAAGACTGACACACTCAATGAATATTGGGGAAACACATGATAATTTGAAATAATGAAACAGATTAAGGAGAGGTGGGATTGTTGCCAAAACCTTAAGTGCCCCAAATCATCGAAATGCCATACTTCTCTAGATAATAAATACTGTTTTACATGTTCAATACTATTTTTATTCACTGTAGACTCCCAGAATTCATCTTTACATCCACATCTCACAGCTGCAATACCAGGCCTGTTCTTCCTTGTTAATATAGTAAGGTGGACATAACCTCCTGTTCCTCCTTGTTAATACAGTAAGGTGGGTAGACATTGTATTTCCCAATGTATCAAACAATTTGGCTCACATGTTCACTTATGATGACAGATTTTTCTCAGATCTCATTATCTGGACAGCTGGTTAGATTTCTCACTTCCAGAAAATCTATTAGCATCTGTTCCTTGTCACCAAACTCCAAAAAGTGAGATGGCTCTGAGGCTGTAGCCTGTCCACAGCTAACTGTTAAGGCAGCCATAATCTCACAGATGTTGGCAGAGGTGCAAGACTTCTGAGTCAGGGACTTTACTACACACATCAAGAATAGAAGCAAGAAGATCAGCAGTTTCTGTGATGTTTCCCAAGATTGCATTCCCAACGCTGATATGGCATAGATATAGACTCTGTGTGTGTGTGTGTGTGTGTGTGTGTGTGTGTGTGTGTGTGTGTGTGTGTGTGTGTGATGGAGTTCCTTAGAGTAACACTGAGGTTAGGAAGTTCAAATACATTGTATAATGGTCAATGGCCATGCTGATATGGTATAGATGTAGACTGTGTGTGTGTGTGTGTGTGTGTGTGTGTGTGTGTGTGTGTGTGTGTGATGGAGTTCCTTAGAGCAACACTGAGGTTGGGAAGCTCAAATACATTTTATAATGGTCAGTGGCCAGGCATGCTATTTAATTCCACAAGTAAGCAGTATCTTTACTGCTCTGCACAGTAGACAAGGCCTCTGCTCTCTACAGAAGAGGGCACTGTCTTCTTACTTTTTTCCAAGTCTAGGCACAAGCAACCTTGAAAACACAGGCAATGCCTTCATAGGAATGTAAGGGATGAAGAGGGTGTGGTCTTTCATGACTTCACTCATAATCTCCCAGCCTGAAACAGTTTGCTGGTCTCCTTATCCGCTTTATATCACAGCCCTGTCTCAAAACGCTCAAGAAATTATATTCTCCCTGTGTCCTTTGAAAATCCTGATCTCTTTTCCAGAAACTTTAGACCTGTGACTATATAGTCAAAAAAAAATAAAAGGATCTTCAGGCCCACTAAACTCTTGGCTTGGTTGAGATTTAGGTGGCCTTCAGGGGAGAGGTGAAGAGCAGCCTGCAGCAGAGAAACATATCCCCAGACACGGCACCTCCCAAAGTCAACCGCCAAGACGTAGGCCAAAAGTCACTTGCGCCTGCTGCTATCTATCGCACCTATGGAGACTGAAATGTCATGTGCACTTGGAAAATGGCTATTGTGTGATCTGCTGAAGAAATCCTGGAAGCAGTAGTTAGCATAGAGTGGACTCAGAGCCACTGTCTTTCTCCCACCATCCTCCTCCTCAGACATCTGTGTCTCTCAGGCTGAATACGTATTTATAGTGCTCATTATGACAAATGAGAAGACCAGTGCTCATCATGTTGCTGTGGATTGTCCTCAGTAACAGAGCAAGGAAAGGAAATCCATCCCCAAGGCCCATAAACCATGCTGCTGGATTTATCTACCCAGTATTAACACAAAACACAGGGCTTGCTCATGGAACACTGTTTAAATGGAATCAAATGGTTTGACATTGCCATGATAGTGAGGGAACTTTTTGTTTCCTTTACTCATATTGATGTCCTGTTCTAAAAACATAAATACGCCCATGTGAGTATCGGGCACTACACCTCTCTTTATGATACTAAGAGAAAAAGGTCACTAGCAGAATAAAGAAGCCCTTGATGGTGTTATCATCTCTAGATGGTCCCCGTCTGCAAGATGGTGGCACTGTGTCTTCTGCCTTCTGCAGTTGAGGACAGAGGCCTAATTGTATTTGTTAAGCTCAGTTTGGATAAATAAGTAGCAAGCATGATTCCTTTAGGTCTTGGCTTCCAATACAGTTCTGTTATCTGCCATCACCAACAATACATTCCGAAGCTATTCACAGTAAATTGAAAAAAAGTCATAAGGAAATCCTTAAAGGTAAACAGTTTCACAAACAGTACGTCCCTCATCGGACTATGCTTTATCTCACAGGTAAACATTTCAAAGTAAAATCCATATTATAGTTAAGAAAAATTGCATACCATTGCTTCCTCTATTAAGACAACAAAATCTTGGGAGATATGTAATTCTAATTAAGAATGCCCAAAACATGTCATCTATCCAACATTGGGTCCTTTTACATTTCGCATACAAGGACAAGAACACGAAGGCCAAGGTTAGCCTCTGAAGAGCCAAAACAAAGCAGTCAAGGGAAGATACCAACAGTACAGTACACAGGTCTCTTATTCACAGGTGATTTATGCACATTTGGAAAACAAAATATGTTGAATTCAATTTCTTTAAAAAAAAAAAAAAACAGACAAGGGAATGATTGACAAGAAGTGAGAGAGCTGTCAGAAGCAGAAAGCCCAGGATTCGGCTATAATAATACATAAGATCTTTCTGCAGTGGCGACTGTACCCCCAAGCTCCCACTCTCTGTTAGGGTTCATCTTGTTAACTGACTGTGACAGCTCTGGGCATCAAGCAGGCTGGACGTTGTCATTGGATGTCTTAGGTCAAGGGGACCAAGATTAGGGCTCTTATCTTGCTTAGTGTCAGGGGGAACTTGGACAAGTCATCCTTCGTCCTCAATATCTGTCCTCAGAACCACAAAATCGCCACTCCCCGCCCCGCCCATGGACGTGAAACCAGTCATTTGCATCTCCGTTGGTTACAAATGTTAGTTTCATTGTCAGCTCAACACGCTCTGCAGTCATGGGGACGAGTCTCGTGAGTGACTGTCTCGAACAGATTGGCCTGTTGAGCATGCTTACATGGGCTCTGCTGGTTGGGTTGCCTGCCTTTAGAAGACCCAGGCTGCTATTGACAGTGCTGTTCTGTGAGCGTTGGCCTTGGACTATATAAGAGTGGAGAAAGTGAGAGTGGGGTAAGTGCTGGATTCAAGAAGGAATGTACTTATCTCAGTTCTTGGCAGCAGCTGTGATATATCTGTTTCGAGTTCCTGTCACCTTGATTTCCCTACAGTGCTGGACAGTGACCTCTGAGTGTGAGCTAAAATAAACCTTTTCTCCCCTAAGTTGATTTTTTTTTCAGTCAAAATATTTTATCACAGCAACAGAATTGAAACTAAGATGATAAATATGCTTTTAAAAATTACAGAATTCTGCATCAGATGTCAGAGCATTCCCTCCCGGGGGTGCTGGGTTCCAGTCATGCTGAGTTCTGCCAGCACCCTGAAAACAAGAAGTGCCCTTTTCTCACTTTGCAAAGCCTGGGACACACTTTGGGTGAGACTTTCTCTGTTATGCTTCAGATCTCTGCTTAAAGTTCACTTCTGTATAAACTGCTTTCCTGACCACTTGCCCTGAAGGAGTCTTCCGCTGGCTCTCAATGCCATCTCGATTTTCTTCCTAACAATGGCAATGTGAATGTTACTTACTTACTTGGTGGTTCACCTGTTTAGTGTCTCCCTACCTGTCAATCATAGGCTCTGTGCAAACCTGGCCTTCCCTTTATTCTGTCAGCTTTCTTCCTGGAGCTGTGCCTGGCACTCAACAATTGTTTGTTGATAACTGAAGAAACAAATGCATAAACATGAGATAATAATATTCCCCAGAGCAGACAGATATGAAATAATCTTTAAGAAGTACTCAACTATAAATTCAGCATTTCAACTAAAACACAGCATGTTTGGTGTGTTAAGTGGATTAAGGCTGCAGTGTGTGAAGCCCCAGTTAAAACCAGTAACTGCTTTTCACTGTGGGGGTGACACAGAATTGTAGCTATGGATATGTTTCCTAGCAATGAAAAAATTATTCAGATCCACCTATTCAGTTTTTATTTGATCCTTGTCATATTACCTCAGTTATACTAAAGATACTATTTGGAAATTTAGATGTTTAGTGAAGTTCTGAAGTCACCAAAAATTTTTAAGCTCCAAATTTAGGTTAATCTAAACCAGCGCCTGCCACCCAGCATTCTAGTTCAGAGTTAAAGAAGGCTTTGCTAAGAAAAAAAAAAAATATGTAGGAGCATTGTAGTTTCTTACTTTCAAATTAGTTTCAGACACATGGTTTCTGCTGCGTTTAAGCACAAACTTCAATAAAATTTACAGTAAGTCAACAGCAGCTATGAAGTTAATAGTGGGGTTCATTTGCCTTAATTCAAACCATATTGAAAGGAAAATTATATGGCAGCAAGACTTGACACTGCCTCATGTAAACAGGGCTCAGTAATGTGTAGGGATAGATAGACACATAGATATACTACATAACCATTTCCCCAATATATGATAGATGCATGACTCCGTGAGTATTAAAATGTCACTTTATCTAAATGACATTATTAACCATATATAAAATTTATGTGCCATGAAAGATTATTTTCTTAAGCCTTGTCCCTCCTTTAACTACAAAACAAACAACGCCCACAAAGGCAGGCCATTGGTGTGTGACTACCGCCAAGAGGAAATGCACACTAGCCAGAACACAGCCTCCGCATAGTGGGCTCCTGGGTCTTGGAAAAACACTGATTAAGAAGCAGTTGAGATCTTTGACCTGACCTGGAAATGGAATTGTTTGTGTTTGTGTCAGTTCTGAAAAGTATAAAATAAGAATGTTAAGACACTACAGAAGGTAAGATCAATAATTCCAGCTCAAAAATTACCTTGCAACAGTGTTAAACATCAGTTTGGTTACACTAGAAAAGTTCTTTTTCTAATGATTATTTGGCTATTTTAACAACATTCTGCTATATCTGTAAAAACAGACTTCGCTTTGAGAAGAGTATAACTTCTTCCATTTTATTGGTTAGGACATGAAACTGCCATGGCCTTTATTTAGAAAAGGGAGACTGTAAAATGTTGTCTGTCCAGTTATAATACAAAGCAAATGCCTGAGAACAGAAAGACTTAACTCAAAAATAACAACAACAAGAAAACAAAAGGAAAAATCGAAGAAACAAATGCTGCTTAAGCACAAATACATAAAAAACAAAACAAAAGAAAGCAAAACAAAACCAAGAAGTATAAACACACACTGGTTCCACGTTAGTAACTCTTAACAAGGTTACAATAAATGACGAGATAAATTAAAAAAAAAAAAATGTGTGCCCAGAATCACAATTTACATAAACTGATTTTACTATTTAAAGACTCTTTTCATTATTAACCTAATTTTAGGTTTATTTATTTTTTTCTGAAAAAAAAAATGACTGCACATTAGCTAAAATAAATACTTACAATGATTCAGTGAGTACTGTCCAGGTATACATTTACTGTTTTTTTATTACATGTTTTTCTACTAGAGATCTGTTACATCTGCCATGGTATGGTGGCGCGTGCCTGTAATCCTAACACTTGTGAGGAGGAAGCGGGACGATCAGGAGTTCAAGGCCAGCCTTGGCTACACAGCCAGTAGGAGGCAGACCCCAGCTATGTGAGACCCTGTCTATAAATAAATAAATAAGCTAAAAAAGAAATTAATTGTAACATAATGCTGTAGAAGTTCCTCCTTTAAAAACAAACCCCTCGCTCTCATAACCAATGCCTTCCATTCCCTCTTTAGAGCACAGTGTGCGGTGCTTTGGTTTCTGGTAGACTAGAAAATCCTTGAGTAAGCTTCTGTATAAACCCATCTAAAATATCTTGGGACAGCATCTCGTGCCAAGCAAGTCAGTCTGCAACTACACACTGGGACATATCATTGAGAATTTACTTCTGATAAAAGCATGCCTTTTGTTTTCTCTGTATGGCTTTTTTTATAATCAAGATCCAAAATGGATAAAATATTAATATATTTTCCTACACATGAACCTTAATCTTCAATCATAAATATTGACAGTCAAGGTCTTGGCAGGGTTGGTGTCTTCCGAGGTCTCTCTCCTCTTTCTCCCTCTACGTCCTGGCCGTTTTGCTTTTGTAGGCGTGTGGGTGCTATTTCTAGAGACCTTACCAAAGGGAGTTTTACAACAAGCCAACCTTAGCAAGCTCACAGCAAGGGCTGCTGGGAAGTCGTTGACTCCACTGATGCAGCCACTGGTGAGTTACCCGTGCTCCCATTGATGACTCCCATGCCCAAGTGAGCAGCCTTGGTTAAATTTGAGCCACAAAGGGAAAAATGAAGCCAAAGGGGAAAACTGAAAGCAGGATAGAGACGTGGTGACAGGAGATGTAGTAGGTAGGAAGGTAACAGTGAAGAGAGATGAACAGGACAGGACCAAAATGTGCCATTTCCATATCATCTATATCTATCTATTCATGAAGTTATCAAACAATTCTAAAAAGGAAACTGCATCTCTTATTCAAAACTCCTGGAATCAGAAGTGGTTGCATTTCAGATGCTTATGCATTTTTGGAACATTTATGTTTAATTAATGGAATGCACCAGAATGAAGCTCAAAACAAAACAAGAAGCTCATTTGTGTTTAATATACAGAATATTACAGACTCTGAAGATAATGTTTAACCTTTTAGTTTTATGAATAAAAATGAATTTTCATTGAAGATATTTTTGCTCAAAACAATTTGCTGTAATCTTTTTTAGGATATGAATGGACCTAAAAGATGGACTGTCTAGTCCACTGTCAAGAAGTATTGTCTTAGGAAGAGGCTAAGTTCTAGAGAAAAGCCTTGCTTTAAAATTTACCCCCAAAGCATCACACTCACACACCATGCACACACATGTACACACGCATGCGCGTGTGTGCATGCACACACACATACCCTGGCTCAATCTGTTTTCAATGGATTTGTGTTCTCACTTTATACAGAAGCTAAATAACTCCATAAACAGAAATGCTTTCCACATCTTTATTTTTTCCCTGGCATGACTTTTAATACATTGCAGATCTCTGTTCCTTTCTTCCTTATAAACCATTCTCATTCCAAGAGCCCTCTCATGAATTTAGTTTTAATTTTTCATGGAATTTCTTATAAAAAGACTGGGTGGAAAAGAAACAGCATAAGGGAGCAGAAATGTGTACACATTTTGGATTGGCAAGTGAAAAATTTGTGTCATATTATGTGGCATTCTGCAATGTCACAAAAATTACAATAAAATGTCAAAATTTTACTTACTTAATGACATTAGCTAGTGCCTTGCTTTTTGCTCTACCATAACTATTATGACTAATATCGTCACTACAGCTTTTCAAACGTGACATCCATTACCCCCACAGTTTCAAATGATGATGATGGTGGTGGTGGCGGTGGCACCTATTTTATTTGTGGGATGTTTCTCCTTGATTATTAAATATTATTATTGTCTGCAGTTTCTACTTACATAACACACTTAAGAATGGGTGACACTTGCTCACAGACTCTGAGGATTAGGCTTTCAGAAGCATGTGTAGGTTGAACTGCACTTACCTGAACTATCTGGGGCAACACATGTTTTAAGATTTAGGAAGTAGGTGGATCCAGAGGGTCCTAGAAACCTACAAGAGGAACATTATGATGGGTGGATCTGAGCCCAGGGGTTCTGCTTGATCTCAGGCACCAACCAAGGACAAAACATGCAGTCATCATCAAACCCCTACTCAGATCTAGCCAAGGGACAGAACATTCTCCACAGTTAAGTGGAGCCTGGGGACTGACTTTCACATGATTTCTGGTGCCCCATATTTGGCCATGTCCCTTTGTTGGGGAGGCCCAATGGCACTCGGAGGAAGGATAGCAGACTACCAAGAAGAGGCTTGATACCCTAGCACCATATTCAGGGGGAGGAGGTCCCCCCCAGTCACAGTCATAGGGAAGGGGGATTGGGGTAAAAGTGAGAGGGAGGGAGGAATGGGAGGATGCATGGGATGGGATAGAAAATGAGATGTAATATGAATTATTTTATTTTCAATAAAAATGTGTTAAAATATTTTTAAAAAGATTTAGGAATTACTGGATGCAAGTTTTCCTAAAAATTGAATCCAAATCTAGACATGAAATTCACATTTATGTTTCAAATTCACCTCATATAAATAGCATGATAGGAATTTAGTGTATTTTAATATTAGTTTTTTACATAAACCACATATTTTAGAGTGTCAAATCTTCTGCTTATGGCATTATGTCACTCTCAAAGGTTTTGGATTTTGCAGGTAGAGAAGACTTGTCAGTGATAGAGTGCTTGCTGGTTATGGACAAAGTGCTGGGCTCAATACCAGTGCTACAAGTGAGCATGGGTTTGTTTTCTCACATTCAGGATATCCAACCTATACAACCTACCCCTTCATACTGCAAACATGCTGCTACATACCTCCAACTTTCATTCAGATACTGGGAAAATGCAGTGGATTAGCACCAAATGCTTAGATGTCAGTGTAATTTCGATTCTAGAAAAGACTGGACTGGAGAGGCACCATTTCATCACTTCACTGGGGTGAGTACTACATGTCTCTGGCTTATAAACCTTCACTAGCAAGCTCTAAAACAATTATAGGATTCCTGTGAAGCCTGGCTTTTCATTGATGAAAACTTTGGCCTTTTGACTCTGAAAGAAAGAAATGGGCACACATGGATGGGATTGAGAATAGGCGAAGGAAATTGATCACCAAAGCATTGTACCCATAGTCTCCAAACTACACACATGAAGTATAGAAAGCACGGAATCCTGTAGACCCTGTCCTTCAAATGGGGATGTTTTGAAATGTTTAAAGTCATGCATAGAGAAGACTGTGATGGTCTAACGATGGTCACAAAGCAGGGAATCCTATGTGGGCTTTTGAAAATTGCCTTAGCTGCCACTTTCACAACCTCTTAAAGGACTTGGTGATAAAGCTTCTTAGAACTTATGGAGAAAACTGTGGAAACAATTTTTTGCATGTTTGATAATAAATATAGAGCAAGATTCTATACATATGGCAGAATTTTGCTTGCTGCTTCCTTCATTTTTGCTTGAACCAAAGTTATGTTGGGCAGCAGAATCTCTAAGTATTAATGAACAGAACAGAACTAAGGCACTTTTATTTACACACACACACACACACACACACACACACACACACACACACACACACACTTTACAAAGTCACAAAGAAACCCACCACAGAAGCAAATGCATATTCATAAGCCAGTGCTACCCTCTGAGAAAAGGTTAAAAATGGGATATTGGTTAATAAGTAATTGAAATCTTCGTGTTTCAAATTGATATGGGAGATGATGCAACAGCACTCCCAACACATTATTCTAGAAAATTCTCCCCATTTCAGGAGAAACTGATATATTCATTGCAAATTCTAGCCATGATCTTTTAAAATGGTATGTAAAGCTTACTTCAAAATAATCTAATTACTGTCCACAATGGAACTGCATTGTAATATGTTTTCATTTATAATAGTCTATGGACTCATTATCATGAACTTGTAGATACATGTCCTAAATAGCACTGGTGGTGGGATAACAACTTATTCCCAAATGTCAACTGTGGTGTTTTTAACTGAAATCTGGTGCTTTCCTAGAGGTATTGAATTTGTTGGTTTAGCTATGGCTGATTGACCTTCCAATTTCTATTCTGTTTTGCAAAGCTCCTCCTTTTGTGAAACTTGGCTCTCACTTGAGGCTTCTGTCTACCACACCACTTTAGATGCAGCTGGATTTCTCCCCTCATCACAGCCAATCATGAAGTTAAACATATTTAAGTTTGCTAATAATAAGTCTATTGTTTTCTGTTTGTTTCAGTTTGAATTTACTAATGAGATGTTGGTAATGGGAATTTAAATATATATATACATTACCACTAATATATTAGAAAAATACACAGTATTGCTGTCTACATTCCTTTTAAGGTAATTTCAAAGGGCTGAGACTATAGCTCTGTGGTGTTTTTGCTTATAACACACAATACCATGAGTTCAACTCCAGCACTGAAAAACAATAGAGAAAAAAAGGGGAAAGAAAGAAAAGGAAAAGAAAAGAAACCATATTTTCCAAACGTTACATCAGTTTTAAGTATGCATGCAACATTTTAGCTGTTTATTTAAAATGTTGAATAAATGCTACAAATTAGAATTCGTGACAATATGTATAATTAATTTTTCAACAATTGTTAGTTTTTATTATTATATCATTATTATAGCATATTTTCCATGATGTCTTATGTTTGTCTTTTAACTTCTAGAATATTCTTTTTCATTAAATATTCAGCATTAATTTCCTCCTGGACATGAAATTACTGGTAAACCCATAGCATCCATGAATGTGAGCTTCTGCTGTGTGGTCAGTTTTAGCCGAATCAGGTCACACGTGCACAAGACAATCCTTAAGGTCCACAAACTGGTCAGATGATTAACCTCTTTCAAAGCTGCTGTGCAGTAACACAATATAGACACATTTGAAGTGTATATTTTTAAAAGCACTTGGTTCTCTTAAAATATTAGACCTGCTATACATTTTCTGAAATAAGAGATTAACAAACCATTGTTCAAGAATGAGTATCAAATAAAAAATAAAAGATTAATAAATACTGGTTTCTCTACTGTTTTTTTTTTTTCTTTAACACAGAAATAACTCTTATAATACGGTCTCTTAAATTATTCCCAATAATTTATTTAGAAATAACTTACGTAGGTGAGGGGACAAGGAAGCCTATCAGGCAAACAAGGCTGCCACTCTTTGATTAGTGGTCACGATGCAGATAGTGCTCCCTGGAGTTCTTTTGCTGCTTTTGTAAGCATTTCAGACTGCCCGTCATAAAATGCTATGGGAAAAGGACAGTCAGACAGTTCCTGATGCTGAAGAGTTTGTACCAGAAATGTTGCCTGTAATAAAACATCCTTTTTTTCTATTTTCATACTGCTTTTATTGATTATTTGAGGAATTCCACATCACGAACCCAGAGCACACTGGCTTCCTGGTTTCCCCCAAATATGCTTCTCCAACCCTTGTGACCCCCACCCCACCCCAAAGAATAATAAGAAAAAAAGAAAAAAACATCCAATGTGTGTTACTTATATACTCATTGGATTGTGGTCAAACTCCCAGCGGCTAGTCCCGTAAAGGACACTGAGTACGTTCCCACCTGCACCCCTGTCAGGAGCCATCAACTGTAAGGAGCTACTCTTTAGCATCCTTATCATGACTTCTAAGAATTCTCTTCGGTGGCTTCTGTCTAGGCTGTTACCTTCATCTTTGTTTTCTAATGAAAGAAAGCAAGCAGATGGGTTTGAGTGTAAGGGGTGAGTGTCTGGGAGTTGCAGTTGAGGGGAAAACTCAAAGTGATCAGAATATATTTTATGAAAAAAAAATTATTTTCAGTTTTTAAAAATAAAGAAATATAGAGAGGCTGAGACAAATATATGAAAGGGTGGTTCTAAGACATAAAAAAAAAAAAAGCCCACCTGAGGACTGCCATCCGGAAATGAAGAATAAAAATATGAGCATGTAGACCTTCCTATTTTTCCTTGGAGCCACTGTAGCTCAGCAGCAATGCATGACCTATAGAGCCTGACTTGAGAAGCCATGCAGCTATCATAATTCTGAAAGGTTACGCTGAATGCACTGGGGAAAGACGCTGGAGACAAATGAGTGTCAGAGATTCTGACAGGGTCTCAACTATACAGATGTCCAAAACTAAGCTACATACACAAAGACTGGAAATACATGGGATTGGAGATGCCACTTAATGATAGAACACTTGTCTCACTTGCATGAAGGCCTAGTATTGAATCCTAGCCCTGTGTGCAATTTTTAAAATAAACATGCCTTTTTTCTATCATGTGCTGACCCTGGACAAATGAAATATGACCCCTTTACTTGTTGCCTACAGCAGGTGGAAGAGCTGGCTCTGGGGTCTTGAGAGCAGGAGAGCTGTCCCTGCTCCTCACCTGCCGCAGCACTTGAGAGAGCAGGCTATGCACCTTCCCTGGGCAGCATAATAGAGCTAGTCCTGGATGTAGGGCTGTGGATAAGCCATCCCTATCAGCATGAGTGTAGAAGAGATGGCCCTGCTTCTTGGAGAGATCAGCTCTCCTTCCTTTTGCCCAAACCACCAGGCAGGAGAGTTGGCCCCAACAGAGTAATGATAACAGGACAGCAGGACTTGCTCCTCACCTGGGCAGTAGAGTAGGGCTGACCCTAAAGGCAGAGGTACAGGTGAGCAGGTCCCAAGGGTATGCAAATGGGAGAGCTGGCCTAAAAACTTGTCTGCCATGTGGGTAACTAGACCTTTGCCCATCCTTGCCTCATGACACTTATGGTAGGCAGGCAGGCAGGCAGGCAAGCAGGCAGGAGAGCTAGCCATAGGGTCATGGGAGCAGAACTATTCCTACCTCTCACCTACTGCAGCACCCAGGAGAGCAGGCCTTATACTTTGACTGGCCCTGGTGGTGGGGTTGCAGGTGAGCAGGCGCTGCCTCTTATGTTCTGGGCGTTGGCACAGAGGAGGGATGGGCGCCCTTCTTCCCTCCCTTGTCCTGCATGATTTACAGCAGATGGAAGAGATGGCCTTGCAGTCATGAGAGCAGAAGAACTGGTCATGTCCCTCACCAGCTCCAACATTTGGGAGAGCAGGCCCTGCACACCACCTGAGCAGCAGGGTAGAGCTGAGCCTGGTTGTGGAGTTGTAGTTGAGATGGTCCTAAGGGTGTGGGAGCAGGAGAGGCAGCAGGATGACCTGTTCAGATGCCTCTCAGGCTCAGATCCAGAGCTTTGAATCTACCCCATTGAAGAATTACTAGAGTGCACGAAGGGGCCAATCCTACCGATCCAAAACTACAAGATCTCCATGACACAGGGCAACAACAGGATATCCAAAAGGAGTCTCAGCAGAAGCTAGAGGGCTTCTACTAAACTAATGAGTCATTGCAATGAACATTTGCAAGCAAAGAAGTGTAGGCAAAAGAGTATACTGTGGGACATGCTGTGACACACTATAGCTTCCACAGTGATAGTTCTTTTTCTCTGTTGTCAGGGAGGTTGCATTGGTGGATGGTGGGTATGAGGGGAGAGGGGGATAAGTGGGATTGGGCTGCATGATATGAAATTTACAAAGAACTAATGAAAATGTTTTTTAAAAAAAACAATGTAAATAATTAAATTCACAGAAATGAGATTGTTTAAAACACACACACACACAACACACACACACACATACACACACACACACACACACACATTCTGGGACATTCACTTGAGGTTTTGAATATTCTCAGCTATTTCAAAGCTGGCATTAGAAAAAAAAATAATATGGTAAAATCACTCTGATTAACTTAAAAACCCAAACCTTTAAAGCTTAGACTACTTCAAAAATTACTTAATGGCATTTAGAAACAAGATTTAAAACTCCACGAGGGAAGATGATAAAATCTAGATTGTCAATAATTTATATTCAGCATCCATAAAATGATTCTACTTATGCAAAGAAAATGTAACTAGATGAAATATTAGTTATTAGTCACAGATCTAGAAATAACAGAGATAATATAATTTAGAGAAATTTATATTGAAACAATTATCATAAATAGGTTAGAACTTCAGTGAAACCATGAACAAAACTGAGAAGAAATGAAATTTATCCTTACAAACAACAAAGTAGCATTTCTAAAGTGAGAGTATATAATACTTGTAAAAATAAATTCATGAATTGGATTTGCAGCATGTGGCACATTGGGGTAGAAATATCAGAAACTTGAAGGTAAAACAAACTGAAGCATTTTTTTTAAAAAGGCATTATCAGCAATGACAATGTAAATGACAACACACAGATAAAACTCTACAAGTTGACACAAAATGTTAATGAGAGTGTAGACCATCTGGAATTCAGACAATATTGCTGGGTATGTAAAAAGATAACCGCCATTTTGAAAACTTAACTTGGCAGATGCTAAAATGCTAAGTATGCACTAAGCATATGATCCAATAATTTTAGTATCTATTCAAGAAAAGTAAGACCATAAATAGCATTAGAGGCACACAATTATGCATTATGCAGATGAAGTCAGAAATCACTGATTCTCACTGAATACACTGTAGCACCAAAAGATCATGCTGGTAGCAAGAAGCCAGACAAAAGAAAGCACAGCCAGGTGCACATAGGGGATTTTCTAGAAAAGTCAAAACTGATCTATGGTTACAGTAAGATCTATCATTGTTTAAAGAGAGGAGACTGGCTGCCAAGAATGGCTAACTTTCTGAAATAATGAGTATGTTCTATGTCTTGATTACTCTGGTAGTTATACGAGTGTATACATTTGTCAAACACATTAAATATAGCAGTAACAGGTACATTTTATTTCAGGTAAATTATACATAAATCTGATCTTTCAAAAAGTGTCTTGTGTTTATTCCACCTTTTTCGTTATATTTCTCTCCATCAGCACAGTGTTAGCCCTGAGCTAAGTTACTGTAATGTATCTCCCTTCCTATTGCAGAAACCTTCTGTGTGCTTTTTCTGGGTTCTCTCTCTCTCTCTCTCTCTCTCTCTCTCTCTCTCTCTCTCTCTCTCTCTCTCTCACCCCCCCTCTCTCCATCTAGCTATATATCTATCTTTTGTCTATCTACCTATCATCTATCTAATCTATGATCTATCTATCTATATCATCTATCATCTACCTACCTATCTATCCTATATCTAACCTATCATCTATCTTCTATCATCTATCACCATCCATCTAGCTAAGACCTTGCACACAATAGTCAAGCACACTATCACTGACTATGCATCAGTATTATACTAAGGGGAAAAGATGAAAAAGGGATACAAAACAATCATTAATTTTGTTCAAGAATCTCAAAAAACTAAAATACAAATATTATACATTCATAAGGAGAAAATTAAACCACACAAATGTCATCTATACCAAAAGCATACAAATATCAAGACAGGAAAGAAATGCCAAATACAGAAGAAAAAAAAAAAAACCAGCATGATGATCAGCAATTTATCTGGGTTAACTTTAAAAAGCTATCATTAAATGATGAATAAAAATCACATAAAGAATATCATACAAAGTAATGGGAAGTCTTTTTCTATTAATCCCAGGCATCCATTCCTCTTTGACAGCCTTTTAATGACTGATTTATTTGTTTAATTTATTTTGGTATGTGCTTGTGTGGAGGCCAGCAGTCAGTGTTGCGAGTCTTTCTCTATTATTTTTCACTCTATTCTTTGCGATAGGGTGTCTCAGTGAACCTGGAAGTCTTTTAGCTAACCTCTAGTAGATACCAGCCTCTACTCCCATAGCGCTGGTATCATAGGCATGCACTGCACCACACTCAGCCTTTACTTCGGTGTTGGGAATCCTAACTCATGCCTCGATGCTTGCTTGTGACAACAAGCACTTTACTCACTAAGCCTCTCTGGGACTTATAATATTTTGACTTATATGCTGCAATTATGCCTTAAAGTCATCCTGATAACTATGACTTTCTCAAAGCAAAAACCAGGTCTTCATCTTTACAACGTCAATGTTAGCAGAGATACTTTGGGTATAATTTCGCTACATATCACAAGGTATCTATTGCCATAGGATACAGACCTGAAATAAAAGGAAACCTCTTTGCATCATATGTAAATTTTATGCTCTAGGCCCCATGACTATACATAAATTAAGACCCAGAGCCCAAAGTCTAGTTACTCTATACAAATATTCACCAGGTTGTTCATTAAGACCTTCAGTTTTAAAAGCTAACAATAAGTAAGACAAAGGCACTATTATTTCCATAAGTTTTCCTCCACTAAATCAGTAAACACCTCAAAATAAACTGAAAACACATACTTAGTGCTTTTATTTCTTTCATAGATCATTTTACATAGTTTTTGTTTTGTCTCAAGCTGTTCAGCTGCAATTATTTACTTTTAAAAGGTGCATAGCTGCAACCAGTTGTCCTGTGAATACATAATCATGAAAGCAGCATATCAAGAATGAAGAAAATACCTAATTAAAAAACTTCAAAAACTATCTAATCTTTTCTTAAAATACTATTGTTTTCTGAAGCACAACTCACCTGTTTAACCATAGTATGTGAAGACAAGGAAGACATGGCATCACCGCCTTCCTTCAGTAAGCCTCTCGGCTCTGATAATATTGATATTTGGAGTAATTATTTGATATGTTATTGGTTGAGTAATTATTAACTAGTGATTGATATATGAAGTAGCTATTTACGTAAATACCATAAAGTGTTATATCTTTCACAATGTTTTACGTATGAAAATAAAATGTTAAAAATAATATAATATAAACACAATACTAAATATAAACATGAAGATAAAATAAGTAAAGGAAAAGATACAATTTGACACGCTTAGAGGTATATTTATTAAAATCCACAAATGCAGTCAAGTACACTGCAAATGAACTTGAATGCATTATATTGAAATAGGCATCATTTATGAAATCTCTAACTTCATGATATTTGTCTAAGGCAGTTTTCTTTCCTAACTGGCCTGGCACCTAAGATTAAAGCATATATGAAATCAAATCAAATATATTATCATTCCTACTTGAAATCTGAACCAAACGAATTCAATTAAAAGAATTAACAAATTGTTACAGACAGAAGAAGTCAAATTCTCGGGCACTGAGAATTAGCTGTAAGATATACTTCTCCTCACAAACCAAGAAGGTGGGCACCTCTTGTCACGATACTTGAAGTCAGTGAGGCCAAGATGCGTTTAAGTATATTTCAAATGGAGGTGGAACACCCAAGACAAGCTTTTGTCTTCTGACCTGTAGGTTAGTGCCCTTGATATGGAGTTGTGCCTAACTTTTAACCAGTGTCAACACAGCCCTTCCATTTTACTGTGATGCTATGGGCCACAACCTCCACTGCCATTTACCCTGAGTGAGGAATCTTCTGCACCTGCTTCTCATGCTGAGAGTAAAAACTCACTTTTTTTTTTAAACCAGATAAGACAAATCTCTAAACCAATGTTTAGTCCTGCTTCACAAATACACCTGTCAGATATATTGGGCCAGAAGGCTGAAGATGATGCTCCATCATGTTAGAGAGACAGAGTTTTGAGTGACTATTCAAGCAGCAAAATGTCACTGTCATTTTTTATTTCATTTTGGAAGCTGCTAATATACACCTACTGTTTACTTGGCTAATTCATTTTATTCCTTCTCAAGTCTCTGATGGGGTTGAAGACATATAGTTTAGTTTACAATTAAGATTAATTGTTTAGGAGTTAAGGTGTTTTTAGGTTGATACAGAGTATGGGGAGTGTGTGTGGAGTGTTATTAGAGTAAAAGGGGGAATTGTGGAAGAATGCCTTCAGTGGATACAACAGTTGTCAATAAAGTGCTGTTTAGATAATCAGCTGGACAGAAGGAAGGACAGGAAGTGAAAGGGGGCACTTTCAAGGGGGTTAGAAGAGCTAGTGGCTGGACATTTGAGAGTTGAGAATAGTAGCTGCTGGAGGAGGCGGATCAGATTGGCAAGTGATTGGGATATATGTAGGTTCTGAGGCCATAGAATTAGAAGTTTGGTTTAGCTTACTAATAGATTAGCAGTAGTTTAGATTCTGCCCAGAGTAGGGTTTGCAGCTCTAAAATACTCAGATTGTACCAGTTATTGGCTTACTGGGCCATACGGATAAGTTAATTGCAACAACAATGGATATATAAATTGGAACTATTTATTTCAAAAGCATCTTAATTAAACAAAATAGAGAACAGACAGGCCCATTGCAGTGGAATCAGCCGAGCGGTCATGTATGGTCACCATCTCTGTTAATGAACGTGATTTTGTTCTGCTGGTCTGCCTCGCAATTATTCTTATTTCAGGTAAACTCACACAAATCTCTTCATAAAGGGAGTACACCCCTAATTTCCCAAGAGCCCTGCATAAATTTTAGAACTATCCATACAGAATTTCAGAGATCGATTTATTTTCTGTCCTCAGAGTAGAAACCAAGAGAATAAATCAAATAACTCAAATTAACCATTGGTGTCCAATTTTTCATAATTACAGCATATTTCTCCTTCTCTATAATATATAGAGTGAATTACACATAAATTTCCTTTATCAAATCACATCAATCAATACAACTAGTACATGAATAGATTACATGTTCACAGTGCAGATCTGTTAAGAAATATATCAAAGAATCAAATATATAAACATAAGCATTGAAGCACTGGGAAAATTTCACCATTAAAGTCAATGCTGTTGTAGCTCATATCCAGCTATTAGGTGACTATGGTATGAGAGGAAATTTTCAGAAATCCCCCAATGCTATGATAACTGCTTCCTCTAGACAAATGTAAAAACGATAAAGAATCACTGAGCCCAAAACATTCCACACAGTAAGCTCAGTTAAACCCAGGAGAATACTAAGAGTAACATATATTACAGGGGACACCTTAAGATAGAGAAAAGTGATGTATGGATGTATCCGTGCATTGTCCTATCTGGGTACTGAATGGCCAAAGCTGAGGCAGGTCCCCTGCTGCTCATGAGCAAGCTTGTGATTCCGTCCCTCAGATCAGTGCATAAAATCCTTCTGACATTCATCCCACCTGGCTGGACCCTGAAAACACCACCAGACTATGTGAAGGCCTTTAGGGACCTGCACGCCCTTTCTACCTTACTTACCTCCTGGCTAGACTGTACTTTTAGATTCCTATCAGCTATGATCCGAACTGTTGTATAATATCAGTAGCTGACTTCACCCTGTCCTGGATAAAAACCAACACATATGGGTCCCTGATTAGCATGGTCTCAATTTCAGCTCATTTTCTGATTTGGATTTGGGACTCAGACCCATGGCTGCTACAGCAGTAGTCTCCTTTAGGGTCCCCCTGCCGCCGCTGCATGCTTCACGTCACCATTGAAGATATCTTTGAGACAATTTTCATAGCATTAAACCAGTCCTGCCATATAATTAACCCCGAATTTGATGAGGAGGAGACATGTTCCATAAGTAAACAGATTGAAAACTTTATTCATTCACGTGGGGAGACTCTTGGATATCAAATTTCGATGGATGCTATCCGTCCTGCAGCAGTTCACTTGTTGGATGGGTTTTTTTTTCTTCCCTTAAGTGGTAGTTGGCTTGAAGCCATCATCCCCATTAGCTACATAGTTGGTGAGAAACACTGGAAATCTCTCTTCTGCTTATCTAGAAACCTCCCTCTCCCCTAACTTGTATGTGAGTCGATATTTTTTTTCTTGATCCAACTATTGCAAAAGTTCTTTGTTTGAATCACAGAAAAGAATCCTCTAAATTCTGTTCGATGTTACACCTTTAAAAACTACAATTTATTAGGCAATTTGCATTTGGAAATCTATAAAGCTTAATTCAGCTGGGACTTAAGGTCTCTTGCAATAGAATACTTCCTAAAAACAAAACTCTGCTGTTGATATTTCATCCACACAGCTCAGATCGGTTCACAGGGTAAAACAGAAAGAACGGTGGATTTGACCAAAATGAGACATCGAGTGTCAATCCTGGATTTTCTGCTCATCTTGATAATTTAATTTGCTATGAGGGCTAAAGCCATTCACCTGTCCATTTTCAATCTCTTATTTGTGGGTACCCAACATGCTCCACGCCCTTTGCAGGCACCCTGAGATAAAACCCAAACAGAACAAATAAGAAACTATGTGGCAGTGCTTATACTTGTCCTAGAATTAGCAAAGAAACATTGGTTAAGAAGTAAAACGCATGGCACTGAGGGGCCATAAAGAAGGCGTGACTGGCAAGGAGGCCAGAGGGCAGGGGTGGACTCTTGTAAGATTACACAGAATTCAGACACGTAAGGATTCTGCGTGCACATGGGAGATGGGCATCCCAGTTAAGAGCAGCAGGAAAGTTATGCAGAGGCAGAGAAGAGTAAGAAAATGACCTGAGTACGTACTCTGGTGCCTCATATTTGACCACGTCCCCTGAATGGGGAGACCTGATGGCACTCAAAGGAAGGCTGGCAGGCTACCAAGAAGAGACTTGATACCCTAGGAGCATATACAGGGGGAGGAAGTCCCCCTCAGTCACAGTCATAGGGGAGGGGAGTAAGGGGAAAATGGGAGGGAGGGAGGAATGGGAGGACACAAGGGAGGGGATAACCATTGAGATGTAATATGAATAAATTAATAAAATAAAATTTAAAAAAAAAAAGAAAAGAAAATGACCTGAGAGCTAAGACCAGTGGGAGAGGTGAAAGTCCTGCTGTTCTGCCTGGTGGGGCCAATAAAGGGCTTGGCTTCCAGGGTGAGTCACAAGGCAAGAGCAATGTGATAATATTTGAAAAGAATCAGTTCTGTGCACGAAGGAACAGGGCCAGCCTGTGCTGCCGATCAAGTACAGTGAGGGGGAGTGAGAGCTGCTCCAGACATGGGCGGATCTACAGTGCAGAGATGGCTCAACTTGCTGTGAACTAGGTTTCAAATAGAAGTTCTTTATCGTGGTGTGAAAAACTTAGAAAGGCTGCCCTATTTTGTACATG
Organism: Acomys russatus; assembly: GCF_903995435.1. NCBI lineage: Eukaryota > Metazoa > Chordata > Mammalia > Rodentia > Muridae > Acomys > Acomys russatus. The sequence goes on along the minus strand of NC_067157.1, from coordinate 30,941,106 downwards.
CTCTAGAATAGACCGTGTTAAGAGCTCAGGATATTAAAATGGGGGCTTTGAACATATGTACATTTTAGGAGAAGGTCCTGAACTGAGTCTGCTAAAGCTTGGAAAAGTGAGGCAGGAGAGTTCATACTGAGATCAGCTTATACCGCCAATGAATCAGAAAAGGATGGAAGTTTAGAGAGAAAGAAAAAGAGAAAGGGAAGGAGAGAGACAGAGATAGAGACAAAGAGAGAAAGACAGGCAAAGCAGACACACACACACACACACACACACACAGAGAGAGAGAGAGAGAGAGAGAGAGAGAGAGAGAGAGAGAGAGAGAGAGATTGGTTGATTGATTGATTTTGAGATAATCTTCCAAGGAAGTTTCTAGAAAATGAAGCTGTGATTATATATGCTACCTGAGTAAATCATATAATGGGAGTGGGAGGAGAGTACTTAGTATGATTTTGATAGTGGCTTAACTAGACATTTCCTTTGATTGGCACAGTTATTGGGTCAAAGAGGGAGAAAAATAATGATTGGATCCAGAGGTCTAAAATCAGTTTGGCAATTGTGATACAACATTCTCCTTCCTTTCAGCTCTGATCCTCTATCTATAATCACAACCCCTCCAGCAAACAGCGAGGCTGTGGAGTGACCTCTCACCCTCTCTCTAGCGTATCAATCCCATCTATTGTCTTCACATTGGAAATAATTTTTAACCCCTATGACTGCTACTAGTATTAGGATCTAAACTTTCCTTTTCCCTTTAATTTTTCCCACTGCCTTAACTTAGCTCCACTGGTGGCTAAACTCTTCCAGTCCCAGGCTCAGGCTTTGTCCTAGTGCTCTCTGTTGCTGTGGCATAACACTACCCAAAGCAACTCGTGGAGATGACTATTTGGCTTACAGGTTATGGTCTGTCATCAAAGAACATTGAGGCAGGGGCCTGGAGCCAGATCTGAACTGGAGACCGCAAAGGAACTCTGCCTACAGGCTCACTTCCTCTGCCTTCTCATACAACTCAGGCCCACCTGCCCGAGGACAACACCACCTACATTCTATATTTACAAAGCTCTGTTGAGCTTTAGCAAGGACTAGAATTGCTACCTCTTCATTATGCTTTAGTTAAACTAAACGCCAGCAAGGAGGGCTGTCAGAATGTTGGTTAAGCAACTGTTTGGGGGCCGTGATTAAAGTAGAGGAAAACCAAAGTGTGATCCGTAGCAAGGCTTGTGGCCATATGTCAAAGCATGAATCATTCTGTTCATCAGTAAAACTTCAACCAGGGGGCAATGGCTGTACCACTACACTGTCAACAAGAGGTAAGAGGTTTCCTTTCTGGTAACTTCTGTCCGTTTAAATAAATAGATGCCTTTTCAACAGAATGAGCATTAAAACACAGATAAACACATACCCAGATAAGGTTGAACTAACCATCCAGAAACCTCTTGTCTAGTGAATACAGTAAAATATCCACGAATAATTAAAAGGTAATTGTCCCATTTAATTACATGCTAGCTAGTCATGTAACTTGAGCTTGAGATATGCATACATGATGTGAGCCACATGCCACTAGACGTTCAAGCGACTTTTTTCCTCATTCATTAGAATTTTGCAAATACTTCCAAAATAAGTGTCTATTACTTACAGTAGGAATATTATAGTGTGACTTGGTAAGTAATTAAATGCTCCAAAGTATAAATATGTCACTCTTCTTCTAATTGTAAACAAACCAAACAAAAAAAAAATCAAAACAAAACCCATCACTTGTAGGTGAGGAAAATCTGGAAAAAAAATGGCTCATATGCTACTTAATGTGGTGAAGCTTCACAGAGAATAAACAATGCAGGAACGTGCTTCTTGCACATGTCAGATTGAAGAGTTAACTGTGTGAGTGAGTTTTGCTTGGTCCCATAAAACTGTATGTCAGCTACACTGGAGGAGAGGGAGAGCAGTTGGCAGCTGCTGAGGCAGGGTGAGAGTAAGTTCAAGGCCGGCTGGCAAGGAAGCTCAGAGAGATGGTATCTCATTGAAAAATAAATAAATAAATATATAAATAAGTAAATGACTAATAAGGAATGGAGATGGCGCCTTTATCTAGCTTGTACGAGGCTGTACTTTCAATGTAGTTGTTCACCATAAGTAAAAACACAAATAGAAATATATCAAATAAGAGCTGTTTTGGTGCAAAAGAAATAGCATCATATTTCTTCTACTTTTCTTTCCTGATAAACTGTTCATTACACAAAATGATCAACTGACACATTTCTACTTGCCTCTCTAAATGTATAAGAACCTGAGATATCTAAAACTAACTCTGTCATTTCCCCCAAAGTTGTCTACTTTAAGAGCTCTGTACCTCTGGGTCTGACACCAACATTCTAATTATCCAGTCAGAAACCTAGCAGTCACTCCTACGCTCCTCTCTCACCCCCATTAACAGCCTAATATTAGACCTGATCATTTCTTACCTCCTATAAATTATTGATTTCTCACATCCTCTAGCCTGTCTCTCATCACCTTGAACCCGGTACAAAGCTATCGTGTTAACAAATATCAGGATTGTTGGAACAGCATCCTCAGTGGTGTTCCAGATCCTCTTGTTCTGGGTTATTTCAAGTGGCTCGCAGTGCTGCAATCAGCTCCACGCCCTTGGCTCCCACTGGAGGTCCACACAGTCTCAAAGCTACCACACACCGTATTTACACTTCTGACGTTATTAGCACGCTTCCTCAACACCTAGGCAGATCGAAGGTTCTAGAAGAGAATGACGTGCTAAGGCAGATAACGTCACTGTAGTTCACATTATCATCATTATTGTTAAGTAATTTGGAAGAACGCCGTTTGCATCACGTTTTGTCTTAAACATGCCTTGCCACAAGAATAGCTTCATCATCCAACATGTAAAACTGTTATTTACCCAGCACCCCCACATGTCAAAAGAACGACTTTCACAAAGCTTTGCAAAACCAAAATACAATCAAGATTTCCACAAGACATTTCACTATTATGTTTCTTCAATCCCTTTTAATACCAAATGGCTACCTCAGCTTTTTCTCTGTGATACCAAACTTTAGAAACAACTAGGCCAGAATTCTTGTCCAGGACCCATCTATTGGTGTCATTTAATTCCCTCTCCAGTTTTCATATCATCTTATTAATCTAGAGCTGGGTTCTGGCAGGTTAAATAGAATATTCATTTTTCTGCATAATTAGTTTTTATGTGAGGTTTGGTATTTGGCTTCATGTTACATCTCAAGCCCGCTCGCTGCTCCAGGGTTTCCTACAATTTGTAAAGTTTAATTGTAAAGATTAATCACTAAGTTAAAGTGGTGACTTCCAGTTCCTGCCACTTAAAATTATATTTTATTTTACTTTCTCATTAGGAAATAGTATTCAGGCTGAAGTTTTGGCAACTTAGGAACCAATGAGAACTCTTTCCAATAAATATTTACTTAATGGTTTCAGTATTTGTTATTTATACCATCGTCTGCTATCCTACGGACCCATCATTTCCTCTACTTAGAATAACTGGCATTTTCAGGTTAAAGCAAGGTTTCCTTCACTCTGCCTGCTAAACTTCGGGTCTTTTGTGTCTGTCTAATGTCTGTAAATATCTGGTCCCCAGCTTGGTGAAACTGGGAGGAGGTAGCGGAGCCTTTACAAGATGAAGCCTATTGGGACGACCTTGAGCAATTGGAAGTATGCCATGAAGGTGAAAGAAAAGACCCCAGCACTTTCCTCACCTCACTTTCACTTCTAGGAAAGGGGCGAGCATTTCTGATATGCCACACTCTCCTGTCACAAACTACAGCAGGGCCCCACATAGTGACCTGAGACTTCCCAAGCGTAATCTCTAAGACTCCTCTTCTGTCTGCACGCTGCCTCTCTCGGACATCTCCATGGTGGCAGAAACTGACTCGGATGCCACTCTAGCCATGAGCATCTTTGTACACGTACAGATTTGGATTTCTTCCAACAGTTGCAATGAACCACAATCATTATTTTCTACCCCGCGTTAATCGGTTGCCTGGGAAGCAGCCAGAGTCACTTCCTCCGGATGTGAATCTTACTCTAATTGTCTCACTTTAGTGCTTTAAACACTTCCTATGGAGGTCTGCAGGAGCCCCTTGGTGAGGTCCCCCTGACCTGGAAAGCCTCATCACACACACAATGCTTTTCTTTGCTCGCAGGGTCATACTGCCAATGCATCCTTCCTACCCCTATGGAAAACATATGCTACCTGGGATATTCTTCCCTTTGCTCTGCCCATCAGTTATTGTCTTCTCTCAAACAGTCCCTCAGAGAAGGGTTACATACCTAACATTGCAGAGCTTAAGACAGTTGGGTTTTATACTTGCTTACATGGTTTTTGCTCTGCCCCCAACTTGACTGGAAATGAGAATAAAATTGTTTGCTTCTTTACCAGACACAGTTTCTAGCATACAGTACTGTGCCTTTATAAGTAAGAAGAATACATAGTAAATAGTGTCCAATGCAGAACAGAAGCACTTGGAAAAAAATAAACATGTACAAAGACTAACCAGACAACAACCAAACATACAAACTACCAAGCAAAGTCTTGAAAACTTATCATTTAGTCCAGTCATAATTCACTAAAGCAGAAGCATAACCCAAGGCACACAAATGCTCACTGCTAAGTTTTCACTGGTATGGTTTTTTTTTACATCAGTTTTCTAGCAGTTTATTTTATAGTCATTCAAGATAAAGGACACAAAGAAAAAGAACTTAACACAAAAATGGCCAAAGGTCCTACCAAGTCTTTATCCACGTCTGAGGATAATTTTCCTTTCCTTTGTTTTTGTTTGTTTGCTTGTGAAATAAGGCATTCCACATGATAGCAGATGTGCAGCATCTATAACAACAGCTGCATTTACATGGACAATTGGAGCCTGCATGATGTTCTCACGCCCCAGGTAGCTAACGCTTATTGCTTACTGGCTGAGCTACGTGTGGTTCTTATGCTGACTATGTTGCAACATTTCAGCAAAGGAGCAAATTCCCAAGTCAAATAGAAACAGACCACAAGATGTTTTAAATGGGCACCTCCTGTAATAGTTACATGTTTGTATACTCACTAAGACCTCCAGAGGACCTAAGGTGGGTTTGACAGGGTGATCACGGATGAAAGAGCACATTCACTTTACAAAGAACTTAGTGACGATGAGTAGCTTTCGATTTGGTTTTGTCCTCACCAGGCAGGATCAGCTGGGTGAACTGGCAAACGCAGTCAGCCTCATGTAGGAAAACTACTGAAACACAATACAACTTCTAGTTTGTGCTAAAATGGTCAGCCCCGGTGGCCATGCCAACTGGACTGAGGTCAACAGAAAAATGCATCCAGGCAGACCAGTAGGACTTCCAGGTGCCCGTCAAGAGCACTCACAGCACAGTTTCCGCTTTGAGAGCCACACTTTGCTACCAGCCTGCACATGAACCGATTCTGTTGAAAGAAATTTTTCCATCCTGGGCTGCAAAACATTAAAAGCTTGGATCGCTCCTCTCACACACACAAGAGGTGCAAGGGCACTGTTATGTGAGGTCCTTCTCTGTGTCACCTTGGAGTACATCAGTGACAACTCCGTCTTGTGCAAGCACAGTAAAAGGTGCTGCAAGTTCAACTTATGCGTCTGTAAAGTCACATGTGTGCTGTCTTGCACATCTCATACTGTCAAACAGTTTGAGACTCATATTCCCCACAAACCAGTGGATTGGGGCTCACTGAAACAGCCAGCTGGGCTAGAGAACTTGGAGCTCAGTGTTTTGGGGTCTATCTTATTCATAACACTAAGTGATCAAGGCTGAGAGAAAGAGAAGAAATACTGCCAATTAAAATACACACACACACACACACACACACACACACACACAATGTATTATATGTATTACAAGATACAGCTTCTAGCATACATTAGGGTGACTGAGAAATAAACAAAAAACACAGTGAATAGTGTCAAATGTAGAATAAAAGTACTTGGGGGAAAAATATGCACAAAAATCCAACCAAACGAAAAACATATAAACCAGCAAAGTCTTGGAAACTTATTAGAGTCCAGTGGTAATTAGCTAAAACAGAAGCACATCCCAAGGCACACACACTAGATAGATAGATATTCCTACCAGTAAGAATCTTCTTTTTCTTTTTCTTTTCTTTTTTTTTTTTTTGTTTTTTTTTGTTGTTGTTGTTGTTTTGTTTTTTTGTTTTTCTGTTTTGTTTGTTTTGTTTTTTGAAACAGGGTTTCTCCGTGTAGCCTTGGCTGACCTGGAACTTACATTGTAGACCAGGCTGACCTCTAACTCACAGAGATGTGCCTGCCAATGCCTCCTGAGGGCTGAGATTAAAGGCATGTGCCACCACATGTGGCTAAACCACTGGTAAGATTATTAAGAACAAAGTAATGGTTTTTTTTTTTTTTTCTTCAGAAAACAAAGTTAACTTGGTTGTCTGAATTTTGTTAATTTTTAAAAAAAAATTCAGGCTCTTGCACTGTACCTCAGGCTGGTCTGAAACTCATATGTAGCTCAGACTGGCTTTGAACTTGTGGAGAGCCTCCCACTACAGCCTCCTGAGTACTGGTATTATAGGTGTGAACCACTATGCCTGAGCACTTATCTGAATTCTTGCATTTTTATGTTGTAAAACACACAAAACCTATAACTCTACAAAATGAGATGTTTAGAATGTGATCTGTCTACAACTGTCCTCTCCTTCATCTGTACACCAAAATACTAAATGTTCTTGCTAACACGGGGAGTAAAAAGGGAAAAAAACCACAAGTATAAAAGACTAGCTATACCTTAGTTTTCACACAGTGCCTAAATATCCAATTTTCTAAAAATATCAAACGCCTTCAATAAAGCAGATATTTGATGATCATCTAAGACTCGTATCTGTGTCCAGCGCTATCTACTTTTATCATTTTCTAGATATCAGAATGGCCAATATCTGGAATTAAAGTAAAATGTTTAATTTATGTATTTTGGTTCCTATTCTGGTGTTTAAATCCACTGGGGCCAAGCCCATAAGGGAGTTAGCTCCTCTATTTCAAATTTCCTTATTAGTGAAGAGGGCCTTTCGGCTGGATCGTTCTAGAGTGTGACAGACTAAGGAGGGTAAGAATCCCATTTCTGCTGTGCTTACTCATTGGTCAGATCATTTTCGGCAATATGTCCTCGGCACTGTGCTGGGCTCCCAAAATGCCCTTTGCCTTTTCCACGCCTCCAGTGTAACAGGAATGAGAAACTAGTCAGCACAGAAAACCACCATCGAGTTAATTAATACTTGGGTGAAGTACAGAAAAGAAAGAGAAGGCCAGGTCGGACTTGGTGGCGAATGCCTTTAATCCCAGCGCTTGGGAGGCAGAGGCAGGTGGGTCGCTGTGAGTTCGAGACCAGCCTGGTCTACAAAGTGAGTCTAGGGCAGCCAAGGCTACACAGAGATAACCCTGTCTCAAATAAATAAATAAATAAAAAGAAAGAAAGAAAAGGCCGCTGCGAATACGGAGAAGGCCTAAGATGATTTAACACAATGCTGCATAAACTCAAAAAGATGCCATGAGATAGTGTAACAAGTGAAAAGAATCAGTGAGGATTCTGCGAGGCTCCTGAGAGGAAGCAGCCTCCAGCTAAGACCACGAGCATGACCACAGACATCCAGGTGAAGTAATGAACGGAGATGTAAAAACAACAAACAAACAAACAAACAAACAAAAAACCCAGCCCCTTCAAGTGACTAAAATAATAGTCCAGGGACACAAGGATGCCAGTCAGATGACAGGGGAGAGGGAGGAGTGAGAGGAAGCAAGAGATGGGGGGCCAAGGGGGTGGAGAGCAGGGATGAAAGGGTTGCAAGGAGGAGGGGGGAGAGGATGCAGGTATGAGAATGAAGCACAGGTGAGGTAGGGACGAGCTTCGCCTGGCTCACCCTGGACACTTCCTGTCAGTGGGGATAGAACAAGGAGTCCACAAACAAGCTGTATCCAGGAGGCTGAGATAATCAACTAGAGTTTGTTTTTCTCTTTAAGACTTGTTTGTTTTCCAAAGTACAGGATTCAGACGACTTCTAACTATGTCATTTAAGGAAAAAGAGTCAAGAGCCGGCATCATCAGGAGGCTTCTGCTTTAGCATCAGGTGCCTGGCTGATGGCACCTGCAAGGTACTGCAGAAGGCCCAGTGCATTGTGGGTAAATCTGATAACCCACCTTGTCTTGTCTGTCAGGACCTGGGTCGGCATGGCTGGGAGCAGACACCCTGATGTTATAAATTTCTGTCAGTAAACCACCCATATCCAAACCTAGCTTCACAATTCAGGCCGATAGCAATGTGGGAGTAGTTACCACTTTTAGTAGTTTATAAGAGAGACATTGATGTGTCTCAAGAAGAAACAGCCCCTAAATTGCTCTATGAACATCTTTTTTTATCTTTGTCACCTTTCAAGTATTTTAAAAACTGGAAACTGCTTCAATTCAAAACTGACGAATGTGCTAAGGACGTATAGGTTTCGAATTCGAATCCGCAGGGACTAGCCAACTCGAAGTGAAAATCAGGCCAGCTTCTTGGGCGACTGACCGCACTGTGAGGACTCAGCGAAGAGGCGCTGTGGTGGTGAAGTGGGTCCTTCCTCAGAGACGGAGCAGCCAAAGTGCTCATGTGTTATTCATGCGGCCTGTGCCCATGTCAACTCCCGATGAATAATTAAAATTAATCTCATTACTGAAGATTTCATTACATGATAATTTAATTAATATGAGGAACTGGCTCCCAGATGCTACCTTCCATGCCATCTTTTAAATAATGCCGATGATGACACGAGGCTTTGCTGGGTATCAGTGGGGCCTCGGGAGAGTGAATTATTTATTGGCTCCTGCCATTCTGCTGATAATAAATGCTATCGATCTCACAACTATGCATTAACCTTTCCCAAAGTCACACTTGCCCCAGATTTCTGATATTTTCACAAGTCTTTGGTGGAAATTCAGGCTCTCCAGTTTGTTAACTATTTCATTAAAAGGTATGGGAGGGTTAGTTAGTGGAAATTTTGACTCAAGGAGCCTATGAATTTTATAGAATAAGCATATCAAGGGATCTGAGAATTAAAGTTGAAACTCCAAAGAAAAGAGAAAGGATATTGTAATTACAACATTGTTTCTGGTTCAGATAAGTTCAACTCTGCAAACGAGCCAAGTAGCATTACAAATAGAACTTGAGAATTTTGCTTGATTTGTTTGCGTGAAATAACTTGGAAAGCCTCCTAAGTAAAGGTGCCCCCCCCCCCCCGCTGCCTGCTCACCCCCACCCCCGCCATTTCCTTTCTTTCTTTCTTCCTTCCTTTCTTTCTTTCTTTCTTTCTTTCTTTCCTTTTTTCTTTCCTGAAAGGCCTCCTAAGCCTCAGGTTTTAATACTAAGTGCTTCGCTCCTATACTGCACAGGAGAGTCATGTCTTGATTACCTTCTACTGGACTCTCAGAGATAAAAACGCTCAAGAAGTCGTTTATTTATTGACTTTCTTTTCTTTTTTGTTTTGGTTTTTTGAGACAGGGTCTCTCTGCGTTTACGTGTAATTAAATGAGGGACCAGCTTCTAGAGGTTAACACCCATGCCGTACTTTGTAAATAATAATAATAATAATAATAATAATAATAATAATAATAATAATAATAATAATAATCATCTGTAAATAAAAAAGATAAGTACCTTTTTCTTTGTTTGTTTGACTGGTTTTGTCTTGTTGTGTTTCTGGTGCTGAGAACTGAACCTAGGGCTTTATAGGTGGTAGACAAACACTCCACCACTGAGCTACACCATTGACAGCTTGTGTGCTTGTTTATGTAAGCCACGGTTTCTGACAAAATTGATTTTTTTCCAGCAGTTGTTAAATACAAAGATCGTAAGAATGACTCTTTTCTTAGTGATTCAGGTCCCCCCACCCACCCAGGGTGCTTCACACTAAAATCTGTCTGGAAGTTAAGTTCTGAACTTTTACCTCTAATTTACTTTATGTGAGATATGGGAAGAAGTGAAGTGTAAATTTTCCACATACTCTTCTTTATTAGTTAAAATAAAAGCATTGTTCTACTTACGAATCCCTAAAACTTAATCACTCTGACCCAGGAAGATAACCTGTGACTGACCACAAAGCACTTGGTCCCATCATAGCATGCACATACCGTATTTGGCTGCCTCATCTGCAGGAAAAATCAGAGTCACAGCATCTCAGAGCTAGAAAATCCTTTGAAAACATCTACTTTGTCTTCCTACCCAGTGTCTGACTTCCTAGTAAGTGGACACCCTTTTATTTATTTATTTTTATTATTTTATGTGTATGAGTGTTTTGCCTTTGTGTGTGTCTGTGCACCACATGCACTGGTGCTTGGGAGCTGGTGAACCTCCTTGTGGGTGCTGAGAATCAAACCCAGGTCCTTCGCTACAATAATCGTTCACTTCAATAACTAATTTAGCAGGAGGCAGAGGTAGGCATATCTCTGTGAGTTCCAGGACAGCCACAATACACAAATAAACCCTGCCTTGAAAACATTATATAGATACATATATATGTATGTACATGTAGATACACATATGTGTTATATATATATATATATATATATATATATATTTCTTGTCTGTGATATGGCAATTCATAAACAGGTTTCTATTATTATGGTGATGGTCTTATACAGAGTGAAAACGCAGACAGTGTATAGGAATTTGTATTTCCTACTTACTTGTTTATGAATCTGGTGATAATTAAACTAGACTTAGTGGCTACGTTTTCAAAACATTCACTAGAGGAAGAAAATTGATAAATTAATTGAAAATCCAGGTCTTTTGAGAAGTAGCAAGCACCATGACATTTCTGTCTATCAGAAAGAGCTCATAGCAGTTTTGTAACCAGACACGAAGACTTAAAAAGAAAAAAATCATGGGAGCACATGAACCATAGAAATAACTGGTTAATAACCCAGTGAAGACTGGCTGTTCCTCAGCCATTCCCATCAACTGATGTGCACAGTCTGTGCATTCTCAACTCAAGAGCATTTACATTATTTTAGGTTGAAAGAGATGAAAGAGATATCAGTAGATTGGGGGGCAGGGGAGGGGAGTTGTCCACTCCAAATTCTACCTGGAATGTGATGTTATTCTTTCACAAATTATTATAAAGTGTCACTTTTCCACTCCTTTCCATTACTAGTGAAACTTTCTTAGCAGCTGCTCAAGGGCTGTGAAACTCAAGCAGCTGGCTGGGCGTGCTGTCGTAACACGAGTCGTGTGATGTGTCTTATTGATGAGGAAGGTGGACGTGAGGTGGAAAGGGGGAACTGCCTGACAACGCTGTAAGGTTTGGATGTTGTAAGCACAGAGGTAGTCATCACGCTCTGACTAGTCCAACCACTGACACTCATGTCATGAGCAAAAGGCCTCTAGCACGCAACCGTGTCACTCCAAGACCTAACATGGGCTTCTCGTTAAACGTGCTTAAAAGGCTTAGACAAGGAAAGGAAGATGATGCACAGGATAGTGTCAGGATGGGGGGGGGGGCAGCATCCCTTTGCACCCAGAAGCCCTCTGTGTAGAACTGATGCACATTTCTGTGTTTTGGAAGTTAATGCTAAACGGAGCGCTTACATCTACAAGCCAGATGTTCACCTGTGACAGCATAGTACATTCTCAAACTCTGGGGATTGAGCAAAACAATCCACCTCCAGGATTTGAAGATTCACAAGAATCGGGTCTTTAAAATAACCATTTGTGTGCTTGTCTCTCTTATGTGTGTGCAATGGCATGCACATGTGTGCTTGAGCACGTGCATGCATATGGCACACATGTGGAGGTGCCTACAGAGGCTAGAAGTGGCCACTGGATGCACTGTCACTGGAGTTCATGTGACTGTGAGTCACCCAACATGGATACTGGTCATCATGCTCAGACCCTCTGGTAGAGTAGCAAACACGCGACTGTTAATCCGTCTTTCCAGCCCAGGCAGTAGGTCTCTGAAGGACAGCTCCGTATATACTTTCTAATGTTTTTTAGCTATTTGTGCAAAGAAAACACTTAACTGTGCTTAATTAGTGATTATATTCTATACTATTGATCTAGATAACAACTGAAAATCTAAATAAATGATATGTCATAAAAATGTTTTGATTCTCTGTGTGTATTTTCTTCCTAGCAGCAGCCTGGTCATTTATATCAGGTGTCTCCCTCCAGAGAATAATAGTGGGTGTTCTCATTCATGAATAGAAAGCATAAATTAGAAGGCTGACTACACTTATCTGAATGAATCCTACAGAACAGGTAATATTAACTCTCATAAAAAGCAAAAGGCTGCTGAATGGGTTTCATTAATATGCTCACTGCTGGATAGCTCGTAAATGCTAAAGCCAGCATTAACACCCTATATCTCTGTGACTCTAAATGATATTTTAACTGTTTGAAATGCCTAACCCGTATTATCTCTTCTAGTCCTTAGGTAATGTACTCTGTCTGCCAGTGGTTACTTTTAGTGTCACTGCGCTATCATGAGAAAACTGAGTACAATAAGACTCAATCACCTTCCTGCTACTAAGTCCTGGGCCTTGGCGTTAGCAAGTTGGATCCCTTGATATTTTCGGTAAACAGCTGCCTTCCCCAAGATGGTTCACCCAGAAGATTAGGTTGGCTTAGTGAATGATCCTGACTTCCCAGAAGCCCACCAGGCAGGGTGACCCACTGGGAAGTAAGGATGCTGTCCTCAGTTTCCAGGACTTCTTTCATGTTTCCCCATCCTACTGGTCTACCTTCTACTACCCAGACTGCAGCAGGGGTCTCTGACCTGGCCTCAAGGCATGGAGTGCTCTGGTCACATGTGCAGGAAGCAGTCTGTGTGCACTCATTTTGGAATCGGTGAGCATTATCACTTGGTCTCCGCCTTACAGATGCTCCATATGGGAGCCGAAGCATTGCCAGTCTCACACGTGGTCATCCACCGAATCAGAGAAGCATTTTAAAACACACTCCGGAAGCAGAATTATCATTCAGGAAAACCAAGCAAGAGCTCGTCCAATTCTTCTCAGAGGTGGGTCTATGAATCGCAGGAGGCAATGGTAGTCCACCCGACATGCAGGCTCTACACTACAGTAGAAGTGCCCATGAGACCAACGCCTCCTAGGAGAGAGCACTGCAGGAGGATCTGCACTAAATCCCACTTGTGCTGAAGTGACAGGGATCCGAAGGCACATTCGCCCACGGCTATCCTGCAGGTAGGCACTTTCCTCCCACAGAGCTGAGTAACTGTAACTAAGAGACTACAGCACAAACTCCCACCATCCAGCCCACTCCAGAAAAAGGCAGCTGACCCTACCCAAGAAATAGCAATCATTCTAGATGTAAACGCACATGTAAAAATAAGTGTAACAGTGAAAGGTTTAAATGGCAATGTTAGAAAAGATAGAATATATAACTATTACCCAGTGAAACCAAATCGGCCAGAGCACAGAATTGAGGGTATAAACAATAGAAGTTTTGATAATATTGAATGGTCCACAACAATGTGGCATAGTCCACTTCTTCAGATAGACAGACAGACAGATAGATGATAGACAGGTAGATGAGAGATGAAAGATTTATTACTACTTAACTTCATTTTATTATTTATTTATTTTGGCCTTTTTGAAACATGGCTTCTGTGTGTAGCCATGGCTGTCCTGGAACTCGCTGTGTAAGCCAGGCTGGCCTTGAACTCAGATATTCACCTGCCTGAGCCTCCACACTGCTGGGGTTAAAGGCATGTGCTACCTTCACCCACCTGATAGGTACATGTTTTTAATACTCCAACGTTATCTTTCCCTTCTCCCACATATTACCAATCCTCTTTTTAGAATATTAAACCTTTCTTCACAGTCCACTCACCTGAACAGTGATGCAGCACTGAGCACACTCCGCCTGCCCGCGTGGGGATCTCCACGTGCCACAATGGACATTTTCCCTTGTGAGCTAATTTGGTGTTCAGAACACGTGCTGATTGCTTTAGGAGACTAGACTGTTCTGTCGAAATCATGCCTGAAATATGTGGAGTGTGTTTCCAAGAAAAACTAGGAAAGTGTGAAAAGGGAGGTGTGGTTTCTATTATGTTATTGTAAATCCCCATTTAAGGAAGGCCATGTGATCTCCCACTCAGTGTGCATCTCCTAAGGACCTAACCCTGGGTCTGAGATACACTGCTGGGAACTCCTGTGTATCAGGAACTGTCTGCTATTGTTTTCAAATGTTTCACTTTCCTAACACCTCATTTTCCCAACACTTGAGGCACATTGAATAATTATATAGAGTTACTGTGCTGACAGAGAAAAAGTAATTCATAAAACAAATAGCAACTATAACCATGTATTCTGTCAGAAAGAAGATCTTTTGAAACTGGGCAGACTTTAAAATGTAAAGTGGGGGCAATCAAGTGATGGAATTTTCATCACGCTTCAAATTGAAAACAGTGTCGGGGAAGACAATAGGAATTGAGGACTTTCAAATGCTTTAAGCTTTGTCTATTTCCTTCCAGTGTCAGAAGCTGTGGTTACCACGAAGCTACGGGACTGGAGCTCTGAGAGTAGTGGACAGTCAACACGCACTATGTTTGGTCTGACCGGTAGCTTGTTTTTCAATTGTCTTTAAAACCGTGAAGGCTTAATCTTCGTAGGAAGAATCAATAATCTGTAAACTCGTTTAAATAAAGATGAAAATTTTGAAAATTGAAAGGAAGGTGAGTTTTTTGCTTCAAGAAGTTATTTTATTTTGTGATAAACAAGGGTGACCGCTCAGATTTCTATGTAGTACTCAATTAGCTTGTGAGGGTTATATTAGGAATGCCGTGTTCTCCTCCTCTTGCAATGTGTGGGAGCTGCCTACATTGGTAAGACTACAGAAGCACCACTGGGGAGTGCTTCCTTGCTCTCGTGTGCACTCACATGCTAAAACTATCGTTGGGAAATGAAGTTTTAAAAGTATCCATGACAGACACTCACTCCTGTTCCTTCTCCTCATACACATGTGTAGTGCACAAAAATCCTTAGTTCTACTAGAACTGAACTATCTGCTATTACACACACTATATATATTACACACACATGCACACACACATGTACACACACATACATACATATATAAGCATATTTTTACTGGCACAAATAATTCCAACTTATGTAAGGAACAGAAACTAATACAATGTTTAGATACCTAAAGTTCACGTAGTTTCCTGTCTTTAATTCAGACTAAGACGCCAAACTACTCTCTCTAACTTAAAATATTGGAACAACCAACAGGCAGAACCTTGTCACTTTCACTGAAATTCAAACTCAGAAACCTAGGCAACACTCCCACAGCTCCAACTCTCCTAACTCTTCTAAGAGGGATATTAATTTTTTTTGTGTGTGGGGGTGTTAATTCTTAATGGCTTAATATATTAATGTATTAATATATATATGTATTCATATGTGTACAATGAAGTATGTTATATGCTGAAAAACTTGCCATGAGGTTATAATCATAAGTCCTTAAAGGTAACAGATTCTTTTTTTTTTTTTTTTTTTTTTAAGATTAATTTATTTGTAATGTATACAGTGCTCCAATTACATGTTGATCTGCAGGCCAGAAGAGGGCACCAGATCTCATTATAGACGGTTGTGAGCCACCTTGTGGTTGCTGGGAATTGGACTCAGGACCTCTGGAAAAGCAGCCAGAGCTCTTAACCTCTGAGCCATCTCTCCAGTTTGGTAACAGGTTCCCCTCAGTAGCAGCATGTGTGGCACACGGAGAACCTATAAAGTTAAAATATACGTGTACATTATGATCCTTTTCTGTTCTACGTTTTAATTCAAAGTAAAAGAACCAGCAGAAAGCTCTTGTCACTGGTCACTTGTCATTGGTCACTCAATGTTTACAGACACAACAGCTGGGAATTTCTCCTGGGTGTCTGTTTACATAATACACTGCGAACTGCAACTCACTACAGTAACTTAGAGATAGTCTTACCATACAATGTAAGACTACACATTCACGCATACCCTACTGCCAACATTCCCCTCTGTTTATTGGGAAGTAGACTCTTCTACCAGGAGATATAATTCCATACATATTTTTGAAGAAATCATATGTATCTATTGAATAAATTCAGAAATGGCATGAGCTTGAGATAACAGACAACTTACAGTTACCAGCAGCCTTCCACACCAAATTTTCAGACCTTAAATCTTTTACATTTATGTAGCAGTAATGTTTCTTGTAGAACAAGCTGTTCTGTAGCCTTGGGTAAGGATATCCGTGGGAGGATTCTATGGTCTGAATCCCAAATGTTTTGCCTTCATTAGGAAGAGGGTAATCATTTCTAAGGCACTGTATGTATGAAATGTTTCAACATTTCAGTCTCAGACATGTTTCAGTTCAACTAATAAGTGATACAGCAACTTGAGCTAGAAAACCAATGGTTAGATCCACCCACCCCACCTCCAATACACATAACAGTTAAATAGTCATCAAAAGTTTTATTTAAAAATGTAAACTTTGTGCACATGTGTACAAATATGCCTGTATTTGGAATAAAGCTACCACAGTATATTAGAAAGCAATGGCTAGAAAGAGGAGGATGTGGGATACTAACAGAAAATTCAAAGTAACATAATCTTTTTTAAATATTTGCATTAATTTTTCTGATTTTTTTCTTTAAAGATTTATCTATTTATTATTATGTATACAGTGCTCTGCCTGCATTTACACCTCAGAGCCAGAAGAGGGCATTAGATTACACCATAGATGGTTGTGAGCCACCATGTGGTTGCTGGGAACTGAATTCAGGACCTCTGGAAGAGCAGCCAGTGATCTCTGAGCCATCTCTCCGTCCCCTTAACATAATCTTAGTAAGTAAACTTTAACATGAAGGAAATGTAAGCAAGAGACTTCCAGAAATTTTGAATTGTTTTTAAATTTAAGAAGCAGTGCTTATTTTTCCTAGAAGACACAGCCTTAAAAAGCAAAACCATCAAAATATATTAAGCGAATGAGAACATGGGCATACAAAAAGGAATAACCATCTACCACTCACCATAAGAAATCCAGTACAAAAATGCCGATATGAAAGCACACAGTTCAAACCAAGAAGCATTAACTTTGTTAAGAAGGACCACTCTCCCCAGCCAGGGAGAAGCCCCACCGAGAAGCCTCTAAGCCAGCCCACTACCAGCATCCCGCATGCGCAGCAAAATGGAAGTTCAGAAACAACACCCATGCAATCGTGAGACTTCCCTTCGCCTGGACGCACATGAAGTCTGCTCGCATCCACATTCTGACTGGTGGTTTTCATCCCAGAGGCAGAACCCCTGCTGGTGAACTCCTCGGGGTTTGACTTGCTATCTGAGCAGTGCCCTGATACAGACCCCAGCGTCCCCACGTACATCCTCAGCGTGCACAGCTAAGAAGTCAGAGACAAGAACTACAGCGAAAGGAGGCGAGGCTCTCTGACTCTGAACTCTGACGGGAGAGGCCAAGGGAGGGGGTGGGTTTTTATCCTGCACATATGAAGCTCGCCATGCATGCCAGAGATGGACTAGATGCCGGGATGGCTTGTGCGTCACCTCTGCATAGGCCATTCCATGGAATGCTGTACATGTGACTTCTTGTAGGTAGACGCTCTCCTTGGACGGAACTCCACTTGTTTATAGAAGTTTTGGAAACATTATATGTTTGAGTGATCACATTAGTACAGCATAATGGCATAAAATCCTGAATTAAGCTAAAGAAGAAAAAGGAACCCCACTTTATGACTTGTAGGGAGACTCCAAGTTGGAATAACTTAGCGGGGAAACGTTAGGTTAAAATAAACGTGAGTACAAATATTACAAGCATGATGAAAAGGGCGTGCAATGGTGACGTATAGCGCGTCCTGCTGTACTGCATGTCTCGTTGGCATTACGACTGCTGAGACGATTAGATTGGCTGAGCAGGCTTGGGGTGATGAAAGGATTTGTTGAACTAAGAGGAATACGGATGAAAGTACAAAACGAACAGAAATAGAATAAAGCAAGCGCACACTGCGTCAAGTAGGAAGGGCAGGAGTAAAAAGGAGCGTGCAGGTGTCACGATGACGTCTGTTTCTGGCAAATCACCGAAACACCACCCTCCTCAAGAACAAACACAGTGTACAAACGCATGCTCTGAGACTCATCCTAAAATAATAGTGGGTTTGTACTTGCATGTGGATGGATGAATGGCTGATTAGAGAATTGAGGGAAAGACTGAAAATGATGGTGTGGACGTTCAGATGCATCCACACCAGTCTACTGGGTGCTTCCCCAGAGGAAGGAAACGACTGTATGAAGGGAAAACACATCTCTCTTTCATTTCATGTACTTAGGAGTAGTTTTACCCTGAAACATAATGCAGCATTTCGCAATGATTTACGTATTTGTTAATCCAAGCACATTTAACAAATTAAAGGAGAAACAAACAAATAATAACTGTAGAATTGCACTGTTTGAATAATTTCAATGGCAAACCAAATAGGCATTACTGGTATTATATATTTCTGGGGGAGCAGGAGTGACAGAGAGAGGGGATTGGGGGAGGGAGGGAAGGAGGTAGAAAGAGAGGGTGGGGGAGGTCCTTTGCTCTCATTGCTGGCCTAAGAGACATGAGGGATGAGTTTGCTATGACAAACACAGTTTGGTCACTGCTAGTCTTGAAACTAAAGCAATCTTTGAGCATCTGTCTGTATGGGCCATTATAATACTTTCCTCAAATGGGACTGAAATTCTAGGAAGAAGGATGAAGGCTGGCAGACACCTGTTATTTGGCAATTGTGTGTGTGTGTGTGTGTGTGTGTGTGTGTGTGTGTGTGTGTGTGTGTGTGTGTGTGTAAATGAGTTGCCTGTAGGTGTTTTAATTTCTTAACTCCCTAAAGCCTTTGATTTTTGGCTGGACTCAGGGAATGAATGGAGCATTTTAATTTGGAAGAACTGTTTAAGGATGATGACACTCCCTTGTGGAATCTCAATCTCTCTCACTTCAATTTCTGCCTATCATTTTCTTTCTTATTCAGAACAACCAAACAATTTACATGGGTCTATATTGTTAGAGTTATTTTTATATAACTGTGTTTGTTTTTCAGTGTCTCTCTTAACCCAGCTATTATACAAATAATTGAGACTCCTTTATATTATTTTAACAAGCTTTACAGCAGAAGAACTGAGCAGTTATTGCTCTATTCTTAACCGTTTAAGCTAATTTGGCTTCCCTCCAGCTGACATCCCAGAGATACTTGGAATTTGTAGCTTTCCTTGCTGGGCGCTCTCTCTCTCTCTCTCTCTCTCTCTCTCTCTCTCTCTCTCTCTCTCTCTCTCTCTCTCTCTCTCTCTCTCTGTCTCTCTCTCTCTCTGTCTCTCTGTCTGTCTCTCTCTCCTCTCTCTCTCTCTCTCCTGGTCCTGCCTGGACATTTGCCTGTGGCTCAATACCCTACTTTCTCTACTAACTCCTCCTCCTCTGGCTAACAGGAAGTCCAGCCCTATTCTCTCCCCTGCTCAGCGATTGGCTGTAAGATGCTTTATTGCCATGTTGGGGGACAACTGGGGAGCAGTGTTTACACAACATTGAGGCAGGAGATTCTCAGAACAAGGATTACAAACAGATATAGGAGATACAGAAACCAGCATTTGAATTGCACAATAACCTTATGCCTATACTGTATGATCTAAAATAAATAAAGTAATCTTATAGTTCAACACAGGCCAAAGCAGAACACTATGTGAACCACAAGGACACAGAGAAAAGGCTGATGCCTACTGCCTCAAGAGACATCGAGAGCATCCAAGGGCAGTTGGCAACTAGTGGGGGGACAAATCGCTACATGAACATACACAAGGCAAAGAAAGCCTGGACCAGACAGTTTAAAAGGAAAATAGATAGATGGACACTTCATGAGCCTGTTAGTGTAGACTGAGTAAAAAATTTAATATGAAACCATCTTTAAGTAAGTGCCAAAGGTAGCAAGGTTTTTTTTAAGTCAATGGAAAGTAACAACAAAATTATAGGAGTGATGGGTTAAGGTAATATTTCAGTTAAGCATAATTTCTTTTCTAAATTATCAAGTCATTTCCATGAATTCCACTATTGAACACATACATAAAACAAGTTTACCATTGAAAAATGCCCTAGCATGTCTTTATGCCATTCAGAAAATGTCCTAGTATGCACCTACTTTGATCAACAGTCTTGTTGAAACGTTGTTTAGTGATTTAATTCTAGAACCATTCATTATTAAAGCTTGTGAGATTTTCCCCTTGGGAAGTAATCATGGCATATGAATATTGCACATGTCGCATTAGAGCTAAGTGTCCCCCAAAGGACCATGTATTAGAAGAACCAGATTGGTTCTGTCATTGGGGAGACTTTGAGTTAGAGCCCAGTAGCGAGTCTTCTTCTCATTGGGGATTTAAACTAAAAAAGACTGTGAAACCCTGGTCTGTTCATTCATTTTGCAGCCATAACCCTGAGGAGAATGGCCTTGTCTTATCCTGCCTTGCATGTCTGACAGAAGTGCCACAAAAGACTCAAAGCAACCAGCCCAATAGCTGTAGATTGCACCTTCCCTGGTGTGAGCCCAAACAACGAAGTTCTCTTTATAAACTGATTCTCTCAGATAGTCATCATCACAATGGAGAGGCAGCTCATGAATTCCATCCCTGAAGGTTTAAGGGAGTCAGTGAATGAATCACAGTTTTCTATGATTATCAGTACATATTTAGAATATCCAATGAATCTCCAACTAAGTCTACATGGCTAGTAACATTCTGCTGAGGAGAAAAGAAAGCCACCAACCTTTAAAAGAGAATCATTGAAGTGAGAAGTAGAAAAGGCTCCCATTGTAATAAAAACCCATATCTGCCCATACAGGGGCATCAGCCTTGCTGGTGTTCTCATGATCCCCAGGAGAGGGAAGGTGTGTTTGTCATGGTGTGTCCTGATGAACTTCACAGCTTTTGTCACATCTGTTGTTGCCATTTGTGAAAACACTCTGTCCCCATTCTGGTCGCTACTGTACTGCAATATGAAGTTCTACTATGTAAAACATCTTTTCAGTAGGGAAAATCCAAACAGCAGTAAATGAAAAACACATGTGGTCATGGCACATATCTTTAATCCCAGCACTTGGGAGACAGAGGCAGGCAGATGTCTGAGTTCAAGGCCAGTCTGGTCTACAGAGTGAGTTCCAGGACAGCCAGGGCTACACAGAAGAACCATGTCTCAAAAAACAAAAAACTAAAAACAAAAACAAAAACAAAAAAGAAAAACAAGAACAAAACAAAAGAGTGTGAATCAGTCCAGGTTACTGGGAGCAGATTTTTCAACACATCCCAATGCCACATGTTTCCTGCTGGTACTCAGTCCTTCTGTTTCTATTTATTTATTTTTGGTTTTTCGAAACAGGGTTTCCCTGTGTAGCCTTGGCTGTCCTGGACTCACTTTGTAGACCAGGCTGGCCTTGAACTGACAGCGATCTGCCTGCCTCTGCCTCCCGAGTGCTGGCATTAAAGGCGTGTGCCACCACGCCCGGCCTCAGTCCTTCTGTTTCAAAGCCCCATGAATCCACTTTAGTCACCTTTATTGCTGCTATGTTCAACATTTTTTTTTAATATTTCCTCCTCTTTTCTATCAGTTACATGTATCTTGCATCCCTGCTCTTTTACCGTTTTTAGGGAGAATTTAGCAAATGTTCTGAACTTCAGAATCTCACAGCAAAATTCATTCTGGGCCAGCTCTGTATAATTTCTCAACTAAAAACCAAAGTATGTGCATAACTGGAGGAGTACGGTACCTGAAGGTTGAAGTTGTCCTAAGAGGGGAAAACATTCAACTATCCCCAGAAGACACTTAACAGGTTACAAGTGCTAGGAAAATGTTCTAAAAACAAAAAACAGACTGTTACAGTCACCAACCTGCAGCTATCCTGAGCTGCTTTGGCCAAACATAGCTTAGTGATCTTGAAACTGAAAGCCTAAAGGAACCGGGGATCATAGATCAGTACTGTTTTGGAGTGTCCCACCCACCTCGTTCTCCAATGAGCCACCTCCTCTCCATGGGGGTAAGTTTTCCCTCAGTTTAAACATGTGGTTTTTGCTGGGAGTAGCTAGAGAGATGCCACCATTTATATAGAATGATCTTTAAAGTTCTATGAATAAGTCGGTCGCTAGCCCAAATTACACACTGTAATGGACAAGGAGGGAAAACAGGGGGACTTTGAGGTTGGTTCACTGTAAAGTCCAGTTTCGGCTAGAAATTTCCAATGGTTGGGGAAGTTCCTACCGCCAACTACCAAAAGGAAAGAGCTATGGAGTATTTTATATTTTCCTATAAAACATTTTATGGGCTTAAAATGTTTAACAGTTAAACATAGTGAAGACAATAAAATAGAAATAAAAATTAACCATTTTTAACATTAGCATTTATTAATATGGTACTTCTATTGCTGTGTTAAGTTTAGTTGAAAAATGTGATTTCCATGAAGAATGCAGCTTTATATTACTGTTCCCAAAGGTTAAAAAGAGGATAAATAGCTTAGCATTTTATTATTATGTAGAAAAATTATTCCTCTTTGTTAAGAATAATAAAAGTAGATATGTACGTATACAAGTTTTCATGAAAATGACACCAACAATAGTTAAATTTGGCATGCATACCAATGGAAGGAGTTAGTATGGCTAACCTAAAAGTAAAATTAATGCCAGAGATGGTCCCATTTTTTCTACAAATGGAAATTTGTCTTTAGGTTTGTTTTAAATACAAATTTAAATAGTCCTCCTAAAGTCCACAAATGGAAATCAACAGCAGAAATTAGAAATTCTCAAAGTGCTTTCTGGGGATGTCAATAATGTTTGTGCATGACACCCCAGTATCACTCCCCAAGCACACAGTCACACATAGGCGTGAACAGTCCTACTAACACTCATCTCGTGTGTATTTTCCAAAGCTTGGCACTGAATAGATAATACTCAAATTATGTTTCAGTTTTTGAAATTCAACTCAGAAGTCATGAGTAATTTGTAACAGATGAATAATTTGCCAAATGTATGCTTCCATCACTCTAACCACGCACCGCACTCAAAGGCTCCACTCGATAGTAACATAAAACCTTACAAGCTTTCCATTGCTCAAAAGAGTGATGTTAATTCATGCACAGTGTAGCCCATGCCTGTACTTCCAGGACTAGGAAGGCTGAGGCAGGATTGTCAAAAGTTTGAGGCAAGCCTTTGCTACATAGCAAGCCCTTGTCCTGACCAAAAACATCTTCCTTCTCTCCCTCCCTCTCCTCCTTCCTTCCCTCCCTCCCTCTTTCTTTTCTTTTCTTTTCTTTTCTTTTCTTTTCTTTTCTTTTCTTTTCTGAGACAGGGTTTCTCTGTATAACCCTGGCTGTCCTGGACTCACTTTGTAGATCAGGCTGGCCTCGAACTCAGTAAGGTTTAGTAGGTTTTTTTCTTTTATAAAGATTATTTTGAAAGATGAATAATAAGCATCCTAACATAGCCTGACTTGGAAAAGTACGACCTCAGGAAGATCTCCATGGAAAGCACTTGAGAATTCTTGTTTACTTACATTTTCTTTTTTGGCATCACTATGTCTGAACTATCCTCAGTTTCTAATTATCTTACAAAAACCGCTACGAGGTCAATTCAACAGGAATAAACAACTTGCCGTCAGCCCCCCAAAGAGCCTATATTTTCATGCAATAGGTATAATTCTAACATAATCCTGTACGTCTGTGAAGCTGATTTCTCAATAGGCTTAGAATAAAATAATTAAATGGGTGAAGAGCGTAGCAAGCAGTGCCCCAAACTAGCAGCTGTTAAAGGGGAAGAAGCGAGAGTTATGGCAGATCTTTTTGTAACAAACAATGGAAAACAGAGTTCAAAATTATAGCATAAAAATAAATTGTTGAAAGCCCAATGCATCTGACTAACTGAATTTTGGTCACAGAATTTTGCAATTGGATACTTAAATTAGTTGGATTTTTTTCCAATTGAACAGCAAAAATTAGTCCCAGAAAGATTTATGACTAATTAAATTATCCCAATTTACATCTGTCTTTTTTTTCAAAGCCAGAATATATACCATAGAGCAACCAGAATACAAAGATAAAGGAACATTTCTTCAACCTAAGGTTTTTTTTTTTCATCTAAAATAATAGAGCAATTTTTAAATATGAATCAAAGCGAGGCATATATGATGACCAGAGATGCAGTTTCTACTTTTCACATAGCTACCTGAAGGCAACCGGAGAATAGGAGCAGCCTGGAAGACAGTCTCCCAAGGCCTCGCAGGAAGACACTTGTCCTGGGACACTCTCCCCATCTCCAGAGGTGGAGGATAACTTTTCCTTACCATACAAGAATGGGAGAATTTCCAGCTCCCAAAAAGAAATTTTTCCCCAAGTTCTTTCACCCCCATACCCTCTCACAGGCATGCATCCAGAGTGGGACCTTTGTCCTTAAGAAAAGTGGAATAAGCCAGGTGGTGATGGTGTGCTCCTTTAATTCCAGCACTCCAGAGGCAGAGGCAGGTGGATTGCTGTGAGTTTGAAGCCAACCTGGTCTACAAAGCAAGTCCAGGACAGCCTAGGCTACAGAGAAAAACCCTGTCTCCAAAAAGAAAAAGATAGAAAGAAAGAGAAAGGTCAAATAAAACATGATATGCATGAGTTATGGGAGGAATTTTAAAGCATGAAAAGCTAACAGGTAAAAAATGTAGGTGAGACTAGGGAGAAGTGGGGATGGGGAGAGTGGATTCTAACAGTTGTTAGGAGGAAGGCACTCGGGGGAGCTACTGCATGGGGAGTTGAAGGTCCCAAGCAGCATCTACTGTGTATACAAAAAGCAAGAAGAAAAGCTGTGGAATTGTTCATCATAAAGAAATGGTAAATATTTCAAGAGCTAGCTCTGTTTGCACTGGTTTCAAATGGTACAAGATGTACCCATTTATGGAAACATCAGATGGTACCACCATACTGTGTACAATGATCATGTTTATGTGCCATTTAAAAATAAACAAAAACATTAAAAACGAATCAAGAGAAAAATAGTAATCCTCAAATATTGGGGATTTTTAAAAAATAAATAACTCTATATATAACCCCAGATAGCCCTACTCCACAAGGAGATGCAAAGTAAACACAAAAGTGTGTAGTTATATGTGATGCCGTAGAGGAATATAAGAAAGTCATATTATTCTGTTAATATTCAAGCATTTTATTATTGTGCATTTGTTTTACAAAATAATAGATCTTGTCATGCTATTTTTACACATGTATATAGTATACTTTGATCATACTTTCACTAAAACTTTTGTCCCCTCCTTTCTCCCCCACTAGGACCCTCCCTCTTTTACGTTCATGTACTCTTTTTTAAGCCCATGTTCTGAGTTCTGAATGTGATTTTTTAAAATGTGGTATTGTCAGGCGTGCTGGTGCACGCCTTTAATCCCAGCACTAGGGAGACAGAGGCAGGTGGATTGCTATGAGCCTGAGGCCAGCCTGGTCTACAAAGTGATCCAGGACAGCCAAGGCTACAGAGAGAAACCCCGTCTCAAAATAATGTGGTGCTTATGTGAGTCTTTCTTACTCACATAACACACTGAACAGCATTTCTATAAATTTTCCTAAAATGGCATAATTTTGTTGTAATGCCTGAATTAAAACTATACTCTGAGAGTGCAGTCCTTTAATAAAAATTGTAAAGAACACATAAGAAGGAAGAAGAGGATACTATGACTGAAACAAGAAAGAGGATAACACACAGACAGGAAACACGGAAATTTCTATGCAATGGATTCTTCCTGGGTATCTAAACCATGCTTCATGGTAGGCCCCATGGCCAGCAGGAGATGGCCAAGGGGACACAAACTCAAGGGTGGTCTTTTTGTGGATTTTTGGTGCCATATTGCTTTGGAGGATATTTTTTTTGTCTGACTCTTTTGTCTTTGCTTGTATATTATGGTTTTCGGTTTCGTGTGTGTTTGTGTGTGTGTTTATTGTATTTTTTTTTTTATTTTGTTTTCTTTTCTTCTGGGTTGTTTATTTTACTTGTCTGTCTCCTAAAGTAATAGGTTAGAGTTGGATTGCTGGGGAGGAGATGGGAGGAAATGACAGGAGATGGGGGAGGTGAACCACAACCAGAATACATTTTATGAATAAAAATTTTCAATTAAAAACTAAAAATTTAAATAATTTTCAAAAATTATAGAGTAAAAGGTATGATAGAAAAAAAGAGCTTTATTACATGTCAAAATGTATCAAAAAAAAATATCCTAAAAACTGAATTAAAAAACAGTATATATCATTGAAATTTAATAAAAAGGAAAATTCAAAAGATAAAAATATAGTAGCTTCTTTAAAATAATAATAAAAATATGATTTTGAAAAATCACTATAAGTTTGCACCCCCACCAGCAATGGAGGGGAGTTCCCCTTTCTCCACATCTTCGCCAGCATGTGCTGTCACTTGAGTTTTTGATCTTAGCCATTCTGAAGGGTGTTAGATAGAATCTTAAAGTCATTTTGATTTGCATTTTCCTTATGACTAAGGACGTTGAGCATTAAATTAATAATTAATATTATTGAATATATTTTTCACTTAGATTTGGCTAAACACTAGACAATGTAGCCAATTATTTTGTTGTAATATGTGATTATTCAAACACATCTTTATTAGGATTTACCATGGAATCCACTAGTAAACCCTTTACTGGTCTCACAAAATAATATTTTCAGGGCTTATCATATTTAGTCACGTCCCAGGACTATTCCAAATAGTCTGTAGAGTCATTGAAGTCTAAAAATCTATAGAAATACTATTACCAAAATCTTGGCCCATAAGAACCCCCAAAGTTACCATGGGATAGTTAATAATTTTTCATGTGAAGCATAGGATATTTGTATGATATTTTTACTTTACAATGAGGATTGATGGCTGTATGAGGGCAAAAATATATGATAAAATAACATTTGTAGGAGATAATTATATATTTATATTAGAAATAATTGCATATATATGAAATTTAACATACATACACCTAGAAGTTAAACTGTTTCCAAAGCAGAGTGAGATGGTAAAGAGAATGTGAAATCCCAGTGATCAGCTAATATGTTTTTAAAAGTGAGGTGATTGGTTTTTTTTTTGGAGGTAGAAATTACTAAAAATTTTATCAAGCAATTTTAACTATGTTATTTTTAATGTATGTTTATCTGCATGTTTGTATGTGCACTGTGTGCATGCAGTGCCCTCAGAGACCAGAAGAGGGCATCAAATCCCCTATAAGTAAAGTTGTAGACAATTGTGAGCCAATACGTCCTCTACAGGAGCATCCTGTGCTCTTAAACACTGAGCCATCTTTTTTTTTCTGCAACTTATGAAGCAATTTTTAATCCAAATGCAGCACAGTGCTTCCACGCTGGCTTTTCCCACTAAGCTGGTGGGTAAGTATCTTTTAGCTATTCGTCCAGGCTGTATGACTCCAGAGGAAATGATGTGAATACAATACTTCCTTGTCCATTCCAGAAGATTCTCACAGAGAGAAGATTGTTTAAAACAAGCCAGTCCTCAAGGCTTTCCTGATCTTCTCCAATCAGTAGTGCACATACCTCAGAACCTAAGTGAATACTACACAGCTTTCCGGAAGACAGTGCACCCACCACAGTGGCTGTGACTAAGCTCTTCATTCCGAGAGATAAGTTTACTTGCCTTCCTTGTAGACAACCCCCAAGATTGGCAAATGTCAACCCGGAAAAGATCTAGCTCCAAAATAAACATTGACATGGGTACCTTATCTAAATGTCATGCATGGTTTTATTGGCCATCTATTGAATGGGTGAGCCAGAAGGTGTGATTTATACCAAATTATTAGGAACCATTCCTGAGCATTTTTTAAAATAGTACTATCAATCAAAATATGAAACAAAGATTTGTTGGAAAATGTTTACAAGGCTTTACAACAAAATTTTCTGTGACAAAAAAAAAAATGTCTATATTCTCACCACATTTAAGGTGAATACAAGAAGCTATAAGGGTCTAAGTAAAGATTTTTAAATATTTTAAGAGAATAAGTAATTTTAGTTCACTAAACAGTTTAAAATATTCCATTGAGTTTTGAGGCTTTCATCAGCCTAAAATGTATACATTTCAGAATAGCTATATGTCCATTTTCTTATTCTGCTTAAGCTCTAAAATAATGATTTTTCTCTCCTAAAGCTATGATAGTATCTTATGAAATCTCAATTTAAACACCTTTACTTTCTACAAGTTGAGGACTATCATGTCTTATAAAACAATATATTATTCTGGTCAAGAAAAAATATTAAGTTGAAGCTATAGAAAAAAATGTATACTTAAGTCTCTTTAAAGATAATATTTAAAAATAGTTTTGTGGGGTTTTATACATTTTATTTTTAAAAGTAAACATAATATTTCAGTCCAACCATAAAAAATCTATCAACTACAACAATTATATTCATAACTACAGTCTTAGATCTCCTCTGATTCAATTTAAGTAAAATATTCTAAAACCAAAACTCAATAAAAGATGTTTTAAATGATATACTAAATTTGTTTTGAGCATTTTAGAAGCAGTGTGAAACTTATATGGAGAGACACAGAGTTTTTGAAGATAAAACACCATGAATTTATGTAAAGTGTTGAACTTGGAGCCAGAAAACCTAAATTCAATGCCTGCTTTTCCATGCTGCATCTATGACTTGAGTGGCTTCCTTCCTCTCCTTGGTCTCAGAGTTACCACCTATTAAAGGAGATAAAGTTTTCATAGCTCTGAGCACTGGGAAGACTCACACACTCTGTGTAGTACTGCATTCCCTAGTAGGCAAAAGTGGTGACCGTAGGGATGTCTGTCTCATGAGATTATTGCTGTAAATGTAAGTTGGTGGGATAGTTTATAGCTAGTGCTTGGGATGATGCCTGGCTTATAGAAATGGCTCATTAGCTACTACTTACTGCTGTATTGCTATTATGTAGGAATGATGCAAGCACTGTGGCAAAGGAGAAAAGTCTAGCCAAACAGTGAAATCAAATGAACCCACATAAAGAGTCAAGACTGGCTGAATTTTTTTTCAGCATGTATGGGTGGCTGGGTGTGCGTGTGCCCAAAGTCAACTTTGGGTGTCATTCTTCAAGAGCTTTCTACCTTGAGATCTGAAACAGGTCTCTTATGGATCTGGGACTACCTCCCCAGCAGCTTCCTGCTGGGATCCCAGATGCATGTCTCAGTCCCCTCCTCCCCACCTTCTGAGGTCAGTTGTTTGCATGAAGGCTTGCAATCCAACTCAGGTTCCTTCCTTTGTAAGACAAACCCTTTGCCTACCTAGCCATCCCTCCAGCTAGGCTACTTAGAGGACTGACCTGCCTCTGACTCATAGAAGTTAGAAGGTACTAGGCTGAAGAACCTAGTGACATTCCCAGTCTGTTCTTAGTGAACACAAGTCAAATCCTAAGGAGAGGTGCCTGCGCTTAGCTACAGACTCCCACTAAGAACCGGCTCAGCACATGACACATTCTGCTGATGGCTTTAGGGAACTCTGAACTTTATCTCCCAAGACTGAAAGGAAACCTGAACACAACACTTTAACTTCATTGGTTTAGCTCTTTGTGCAGCCAGGATGAATGTCACGATCTATTAAAAACACTCAAAACCTCAGGGAGCTAGGATGGATGTTGGAATTCTTTCCAAGAGTGGAAGAACTGATTCAGGATGCAGAGATGAGAGACGTGCTGGAGGTTCCTACGGAGACTCAGCTCACATCCATCATGTGCTGGGTCTTGGAACAGCTTTCGCTTTGTCCCAGATGGTGGCTTAAATACACTTCAAACTATTGTTGGCTTATATAGTACATGACAGAAGGTAATTTAAATGCAATGTCCCAACTGTATATTTGTTTGGGTTATAACACTTACTGTGTATGCAATAAATGTTCTACTAGGAAAATAATAAAATATGTTTTCTTTGTACATAAATCATCCTTGCTTTGTTACAGTGATTGCAAAGCACAGATTAATTATACATGATGCTTATTTTCCTCAAGACTCTACTGAGAATTTCTGTCAAGTCCAATTCTTTTATGACAAGTTCAAGTGAGTTATAAATGAAACAGTTTATCCCTTATATTTGACTGATAGGAATAACTGTTTAAATATAAATAACTATTTAAATAAATACATCAGTCTATGTGTTAAACATTGTAAGATGTGTCAATGGCCATAACACTGTGTTACTGAGAAGAAAAGGGAAGAGAATTTGGAGAGCAACGAGTAAGAATATAATTCATAATCTGAATATGATAATTTAATATAAATCTTTTAACAAGTCACCATGTTAAAAGATTCAGTTGTTCAGAAACCTAGAGAGAACAAAAGAAATACCCCCCCACCCCCCGCCTTGCAGGGGAATAGACTTGCAAATGGGACAAAGAGCTCATCAAACTAAGGCTGAACAGGGTAATAAACACGAAGGACATCTATTGTAGCACTGGCTCTACCAGTTACTGGCAACAGAAAGTTATTCTGCTTACCAGTTCTATCACATGCGAAGTGAGGAGCTGGTCTCTAAAGTCCTTCATCACATCATTGTTGTTGTTGCCTCCTTCTCCTTCTCCTCCCTCTCCCTCTCCCGCTCCCTCTCCCTCTCCTTCTTCTCCTTCTCCTTCTTCTTCTTCATCCTGTGACAACCTTGTGCACTCCACCCCATAAGAGCATGGCTTCCAGAGCCAAAACATTGTATACTCACTTAAACTGCTAGTTAACTAAGATAATCATATAACATATCTTTGCTCTGATCCCTGTTCTTGTAATTTGTGACAATAATTGTATAATATAAATGCACTTTCCACATAATAGAGAAAAGGATCAACAAGCATGATAGAATCTTATAACATCATTAATACAGTTTAGAACACACACGGGCTCACACACACACACACACACACACACACACACACACACGCACACGCACACGCACACACACCATATCATAATTGTGAGAAAAGTTGCTATTCCTTAAAAAGGTTTCAAATGATGATAGGCCTATGTAGTGTAGATATGTCCTATATGTGCTTATTTTCTTACATATTTATTCTTTGGAATACTCTACCTGAGTACATATATAAAGGGAAGTCTAATGGAAAACTATAGCCCTGGTTTCTAGTTGCTGATGCTACAATCTTGGATGTGCTCACGCACCCTGGTGGCACGATATGGACAGTGTATAACCACAGCCAGCACAGTGGACTGCCAAGAAGAGGCTACGCTGAGATTGCATGTGCTAAAAGTTATCTGCTAAGAGATAATTCTCTTTCCTTCTATAAGCTGTTTTGGGGTAATATGTTAACTGAGAATGAAATATTATTCTCTCTGTCTTGGATAAAGGTCATTATCATATAGTTGCCAATAGTTGCCTACCGTGCCAATCAAGGAAAGACATGTCTCCACTTTACATGTGAGAAAAACGGAAGGCAGTAGAATTTCATAGAAATGAAAAGGCGAGAGCAAAACCCACACTCTAGAACATACACGTGACTGCTGTGTTACGGCGTCTTACAACATGAGTTCAATGTGCCTTACTATAGCACATACAGCCCTCTCAGAACTGCCCCGCAGGCTGCTCCATACATGTTCCGGTTTGTGATTCCTAGTGCACTGCACACGGCCCATCGTCTCTGATGCAGCTAGTCCTTCATCCTAAAGCAATCTTCTTTCATTTTTCATCCTTCTCCTTTGCCCATGCTCATATTTATGGATTTAACTGGGAAATTAGAAGAAAATGACTTATATCTTCCTGAAACAGAGTCTCAAGTGGGGTGCCTCCTCTGGCTCTACAGAACACTGCACGTGTTCCCAGAGCTGCACATTTTATGATATTAAAATTTGTCTTCCTCACTGGATAATATTAATACTTCAAGCGCTGTTACCACATGACATCTATTCCACATTTTCTCTAGTGAACATCATCCCTCAACTATGACATTATAGTTAAGCAATGTGTAAAATCATATACATATATATATCAATTTTAAAAGATATTATTGTTAAATACCAATTAGATAAATTAGTTATGAAATGTATACATTTTACATGAGTTTTTAAAATAAACCTACAGATTTAGAATTGTTGGGTCTATTCATAGGATAGTCATCTAAAATAAGAGTGTAGCGCTATGAAGTATAAAGACATCCTTGGCAACTTCAAAAGCAATCACACTGAATTTTCAAATTTTTGTTGAGTAAATATTTTAACTTCCTGTTCACAATTTAAATGCATTGTTCAATTCCGGGTCAAAATGAAGTGACCCAAATACACACTCTGTTACATAAAAGGCCCAGAGGATGAAATTACATCTCTCTCTAATAAGGTCCTTTGAAATTCTATACTAGTGTAACTTAGCAGCCAAATTATTTGTCTACCGCTAATGCTGATTGAGCAGTAAATAATAACTAGGGGGGAAACCAAACACATAAAGTAGGATGCTTCACATCAAGTAGGATGCTTCACACCAAGTAGGACGCTTCACACCAAGTAGGACGCTTCACACCAAGTAGGACGCTTCACACTTTTTTAGTGTTTTTAAATGACCCTGAGCTGCCAATTTCAACTAGAGTTCAAATATAATAATTTAATAAGCCTTTATATGAAGCAGGAGTTTGTCTATGTGTTTTACAGGGCCTTACCCAAATATCAAGAAAGCCTAAGCCAAACCGCTGTTCGATACTTTGCATGGGTGTTGAAGTCAATCAAGGAACCTTGCTGCTGTGGATCTGATGGGGAGCAAAGGCACTGTCCGTCTAACTTGCCTCTGTAGAATACAAAATTTGGAGAAGGTAATCGACCCCTTTGGCCTATGCAACAAGAGCTCCAGCCCTCGCGAGTGTGGCAAGAAGAGAGGGAGAGAAACCGGGCAAGAACTGTGTTGCAAAAGAAAGGAGAGGGTGCTTTTGAGCCTTCTGTCTTGTAGAGCCATTGTATACTCTAAACTCTGCCTAATATCTTTTTACTTAACCAGTAAATTGAGAAGTAAACATGATTTATCTCATGCTGTCCTCAGTTTGCCTCTTTCACATGGATTCCGGTATGACAAATCAATGAATTGAAGAAACGGTTAAATAAGGAAAAAAATGAACGCAGATCTAATATTTTCCATCTTCTGTATAAAATATGTACAATGTTGCTAAAGATCTTTTGTTATAGGCAGGTTGGGGTTGGGAAATTAGAAGATAAGGATGCATCCTCCATGCACCCCTGTAGTGCTTGGAGACTACCATCTCTTGAGCAAGACTTCTTAGGTTCAAATTCTACCTTTATTGCGAGCAAGATGGCCCTCGGGACTGGAGTCTAGGGCCAGCGACAACGCCCACGTGATCAAAGTGGTGGTGAGTAGACAAGTTCACGTGCTCGCACGTGTTATGTGCGCATTTACTTACAACATTGATAAAGACCACGGCAGCTACTGCATGCAACATAAAAGTCAGAGTGGGTATCTGGGGCTCGGACGCTAGTGTCTGCCTGTTCATGTAGGCCGGCTGCAGCTGAGGCTAAATGGAAGCCAAGCAGGGGAAGCAGCTGAGGTTTGCTCTCTTTTTCGACCCTAGTTTGTTTGTTTTTCTTCCACTCCACTATCTTATCTCCTGCCGAAAGAGTTAACACATGCTCTGCAACAAGTTTGCCTTTCTGAGGCTTCCCCCTCCCCGTACCCCATCCTGAGGAAATCTGAACAGAAGGTCCATTTTAACTGCCGTAAGAAGAGCGCCTTGTAAGTCTACGTCAAGTAGCATATGGCATGCTTCCATCAAAGTTGATTTAGTTACCTCAATAAAAACAGTCGCCTTTGTTATCGATGTTGATGTCCACCAAATATCACACAAGCAGCTCCTTCTGGTGACAACAATGTTTTCACTATTCAGTAGTTGTCTTTTCTCGTGATTTCAATGAAAAAAAAAAATACATAAACCTTTCAATTCCAACACAGAGTCTATGTCTTACTCGATGACATGATTTTGCTGAAGCTGAAAACACCTGAATTATTTATGTGCTGGGTTTCAAATCGCCTACCGTGTTTAGACAATGGCTATTGCAAATCCTCTTTATGCTACTTAAGCCCTCGGTGCTACCCTGCTCCCATGTACTCCCTGACCTTGTATGAACAGATGTACGCGGCTTCGGCATTGCTGAAATACTAGTGCCACATGGGAAAGGGCCTTGGAATTCTCGAGGATGCTTGGGTGAACATTCCCAGAGTCAGAGTGTGAAAAACCTTGTCTTCTTTCTGTTCTCCATCAAGACTCATTCCCCTTAGGCAATAACCTGATTACATTGTCCGTGGATGGATCGTTTCTCAAGCCTTGTTATCAATTGTACACAGGTCTCCGTTAAATCGCCACCCTGTTTCTCTTCAAGCTCCCAAGTGCTCTCTTACTTCCTTATTCTCTTCCACGGGCCTTTTGGCCACATCTCTAATGGGACTTCATTCTGAAATGCCACCGCTGACCTGTCAATCAACTTGTGAAAAACTTTCTTTCTCAGTCACCATCTGTTTGACCTCTTCAAACATACAGTAGGAGTCATGCTTCCAGAAAGTTCTCTTGGTCCATGGCTCTGGGGATTGCTGTCCCACTAGTTATCTTGTTTTCCATCAGCACTTCTCAGTCTCTCCCAGTTCATGTCCTCTGCTCCTTCATTAGTGTGCTAGTCTCCTAAGTCTGTGTTCCTTCTTCTGTCCTCGTCTTACACACTGGTCCTTCTCAGAAGCGTCCCTGAAACAAAGGACTGTTCTGCTTCCTACGGGCACCCTGACGTGGCCCAACAGAGTTCCACTAATTGATAGTTTGACATCTTCTGGAAAAACTTATACTCCAACATACTTGTCTCCTTCCTTAGGTCACTGACTCCCACTCCTGAACTCTGTTTATGGCATCTCCAAAGACTTAAGCTTCATAACGATTCTTTTCTGTGTCCACTTCTACACCTACAGGTTCTTCTAGTTAGGTACCAAGTTCAGCACTGCTTCCTCTTCAAGCTCCTTCCCCTAATCTTTGTCTTTTTCCATTGTCAGACCATAAAAGCTTCTATTAAGCTTTTATCACAATATATTTGTATATTAAATCGATATACATGGACAACTTCATATTTCAGCCCAAATGGTTAGTTCATACAGAAACTATGATTATAAAATCAAAACTACTACATATGATCTTTTCCTTTAGGGAAAATCTTTAAGAGTGACCTCCCCCCTGCCCCCCCCAGTTCAGGTCATTTGAGTTCATGCATAACCAGCTTTAAGACTCCCTAAGTTACCCTCCTACTCCTGTTTCATAAGTCTGATAGCCTTCTAGGTTTAATCGCATTTCCTGCCATTTCCCTAGACTTTCTTTCTTCATAGAAGCAACCCTACAATAAAACTTGCCATTCTTCATTTACATGCCCATGAACAACTTAATTTTCCTAAAAATACTCTATTGTTTTCTTACTCAAAACTGATATAATCATGTCTGAGTTGTCAGTGCAGAGACAGGAGGTGACAGAAGGTAAGAGCATCATGATGGCTGCCCAGGAATATCAGTTTGACTTTAAAGTTCTTTTTAGTCTGTTCTCGGCTTCTCCACTGTACTTCCCATTCCCCACATCTTCATACTCCCAGAACGTCTAATTTGGAAATTCCAGTCCATCCTGGGCTGATAGAAACAAAACAAAACCCTTACCCCTTCTGTTTGTACCTCTGATATGTATTCATTTCCCCATGTTTGTGGCCAATATAACATATACCACCATTTGAAGAGCTCCTGGAGATAACTGAATGCTTTCTTGACTGAATTGCAGATATAATGTGTTCGTGACTGAATCACCGATACAATGTGTTCCTGACTGAATCGCAGAAACAATGTGTTCTTGTCTGAGTTCCAGATGTGATGTGTTCCTGCAGAGGCGTTTCCTGGTGGTAGGACAGGGCACAGTGGACTCTAATCCACCACTGTTGAAACACTTTGCTTTCTTTTCTTCTCATATGTTTTACGTCTTTGCCTCCCCATCCTAGGTCCCTCAAATATGTTTTACAACATGATATATTAAAAGTTCAAGAAATCTAACCTAATGTAGTACATTCAAGATACTACATTCAAGATTATAAATAAGTAACTCCTTGAAGTGAGGAGTGCTACCGATCATGGTCCTTGATACCCCCCCCCACACACACACTTTGCAGAAGACAAGTGGTAATGTCTCAAAACCTTTTTTTTTTTTTTTTAAATTGTCACAAAAAGAAGGAAGGGACTGCTACTGACATCTAGTGGGTATATATCAGAGATGCTGCTAGGAATCATACCTTGTACAAGACCATCCCTCTGCTGCCACCCCACAACAGAGTTAACCAGCTCAAATATGAGGAAAGTCAAGGACCATGCTGCTGTGGCCAAATCTTTGCCAAGATAGAAAGCCTAGATGTCACATGTACAGATGTAGTTAATAAGAAATTATAACTCTGACAAGAAATAATTCGGCCTAAATATTTTATGGTTCTGGTTACTTTGATGGAAATTTTGAACTGAATGATGTATCAGCACCTGTTCATAAATGTACACCTACGCCGGTCCTCCCTACACTGAGATATAGATGAGCCCAGTAACTAAAACCTGGGTATGTGGTTACTAGAAATATTGGAAGGAAGCACAACAAACAAAAGTCAGTACATGTGGAAACATATACTTGTGGAACAATTCAGTCTTATGAGTTTGTGCAGTGGATCTGAGCAGTTATCTTGTATTTTGTATATAATGCCATCTCCACTATCCTTACATTTGAAGTAACTGAT
This sequence comes from Acomys russatus, assembly GCF_903995435.1. Lineage (NCBI taxonomy): Eukaryota > Metazoa > Chordata > Mammalia > Rodentia > Muridae > Acomys > Acomys russatus. The sequence goes on along the minus strand of NC_067157.1, from coordinate 30,904,247 downwards.
GATTTCATCCCTTTAGCTTTTCCTCTCTAGACTTAATTATTTTGCTGGCTTCCATCAGCTTCCTTTCTGTAATTGCTCCTGATACCTTGAAGCCCTCCAATTCTCTATGCCCAGCCTAGCCTCCTTATTTTGGGTCCACATGGTAATATATGACCAACCAACAGCTCTTCTTTATGGCTAACAGCAAGTAGGATTCCTCATGACCCTATTAGCTTAACAAGAATCTTTCCTCCATGCAATGTCTTGGCAATCCAGATTCTTCCTCACTCATCACCCTAGGGTAGCGGCTCTCGAGCTTTCTAATGCCCTTTAATGCAGTTCCTTATTTTGTGGTGACTCCCAACCATAAAGTTACTTCATAGCTGTAGTTTTGCTATTGTTATGAATCATAACATAACTACCTGACAAGAAGGATAACTGATATACAAACCCCCAAGGGGGTTGTGACCACAGGTCGAGAATTAGGAGCACAGATGAACCAAAAGAATATGTAGGAGCTTTCACAGTCTCGGCCTGCAGATGACACCAATACCCTGTGCTCCTCTATTTCAGACCAGAACGTGTTATGTGGACTGGTCCTAGTGGAAGAAGACTGGCATGTACAGACTGACAGCCGAGGAAAGAAGACTGTAGAACAAGGTTAGTGAAAACAGCATTGTGTCTGAGGTGGATACAGCTCCTGATCTCCACTCCAGACTAGTCCCTTCAGGACATCACATCTCAGTCAGTGTCAGTCATGTCCCTCTCAGGAGTCAGGACAAAGAAATCATTCGTGACTCCCTTCTTTTTCCAACAGTGTGCGACCAACGCATCAGCAAGAGGTCACCTTCTTCTTGTCCTTACAATGGTTTCTGACTCAAGCACTTCTCACCACCTCTAATGCTCTTCTGGTAACTCAATTTTGTACCAAAATCTAGGGTCATCTTTTTTTTTTTTTTAATCTGTGTCATAACATGGCCTTAAAAGTTCTTAGCATGGTGCTGCTCAAAGAATGTTAGCTTGTTTAATCAGTTAATTATTCCCTTTGCCATATATTTTTTTCCAACAGATTACATCACATTCATCACATTAAACTTTCCCATTTCTTGATAATTACTCAAGAAATCCTTGAGCTCAAGATCATCCCATGGCTTTAGATGCCACTAGACAGATGCTGACCTTCCTGGAACAACCAGAAGCACCTCCACACTGCCATGGAGGTAATCTCTGTGGCCCCTCACTGCCCTTGTCTATCACCCCAGCAGCACTGGTTGGCCTTCATCCCAAGTGCCAAACAACTATTACCCTGAAGATTTCCTATTGCTGATCCCTCTAACCCAAACCCCTTGACCCAGATGTCCACATGACTAGTTCCTTCATTCCCTTTGGGTCTTCGCATGACATCTGCTCTGTTAGACTTTTCTGACTCTTTCCCTAAACTATGGCAGCCCTTCACCTACCCAACCTGCCCCTTAAGCACTTCCTGCATTCCTTCTTGACCTACTTGGATTTTTTCCCCCTTACATTATTATTCTCTGCATACTTTGCTTAATGGTTTACCCTACACCAGAATACAACAAATTGCAGGAACTGTAATGTCTTCTAGATTTGTTTGCCAAGTACTCCATAAATAATAACTTAATAAATTAATTGTTAACTGTCCAAATTCATTTTAAAACAACTACAGAATGGACACCAACAGAATACCACACGAACTTGTGCGATACTCAACTGTGTGGCAAAGTAGAAATTCTGTGGCATTATCTTTTTGTTTAAAGTTGAACATGCTTCCTAGACATCAGCACATGATCCATGAATACTTATTTGTGGAGACTGTTGAATTTTACTTAATTCCATACACTTCACAGTCTTAGAGCTGCTCATTAAAACATTTACTGATGAAGACTACGCAATTGGTTCATGATTATAATTTTATTATAATTATAGTGATTATAATGATAAAAAGTATAATTTACACTTCTCTCCTAGACCCATATTTAATACGTTTGATTGACATTTAACTAAACTGTAACCCAACTGATTTTCTTCATACCTACTTCAAGGCACCTATTTCAATTGATGAGAGCAACCTCGATTTGGGCATAAGGATGTCCGCTGACAGTAGGTTCTCCTAAGGATGGCTTTCCAAATGTGGAAAAGTGTCACGCCATTAAATCTCCATTTGATTTCCAGTTTAGTATTTGTGAAAAAAAATCACAAATAATAAATTTTAAAAATTGCAAAATCAATATTTAATAAAACATGTTACTAACATGAGAGTGGACTGAGCTAGTGACCACATTGAAATAGTCAGGAATGCTGAGGCCCTGGGTATATAACATTTAAAGAAGTAATTCTACAGCGAACTATAACTTACTCACCTGATTTCACTGGTATCCACTAATATGCCATTGTGTAACATAGTATTTAAAGTTGATTTAGGATGATCAAGTTATAGGCTTGAAATAAAGAACAGTCTATTCGTTCAAAGTATTTTGTGTTATATCATAAATTCAAGCCAGAGTTTATCACATTAGTTTGAATGAATGAGACAAAAAGGGGGGGGGGGAACCAGCCGCGATACCCCACTCCATCATTACATACAGCTCAGTGTGCAACTACCCTACAGGTGTTATAAAACCAGCAGCGATACCCCACTCCATCAACGCCTATATAGCTTAGTGTGCAACGACCTTACAGGTGTTATAAAACCAGCAGCGATACCCCATTCCATCATTACAGAATGCCTACACATACAGATTAGTGTGCAATGACCTTACAGGTGTTATAAAACCAGCAGTGATACCCCACTCCATCAACGCCTATATAGCTTAGTGTGCAACGACCTTACAGGTGTTATAAAACCAGCAGCGATACCTCACTCCATCATTACAGAATGCCTACACATACAGATTAGTGTGCAATGACCTTACAGGTGCTATAAAACCAGCAGTGATACCCCACTCCATCAACGCCTATACAGGTTAGTGTGCAATGACCTTACAGGTGTTATAAAAATGCTACAAGCTGTCCATTCTTTATTTGAATTCCAGGAATACGATTAGCTCACACTATCAAGGGAAGCATTCCTAAATATGAACTAAACTCATAGCTTTCGCAGTTATCAAGAATAATGTTTTTAGATGCCGGAGAGATGGCACCGGAGTTATAATTGCAAGCGACCACATCGAGCTTTTAATCTGTGTGCTGGGACTCTGAACTCTGGCCCTCATCTGTTCAGTAGACCTTGTACTGACTGAGCCATCCTCAGAACAGGCACTAATCCTAATGGATGCTTGGTGGAGCACACGCACCAGCACATCATGCAACGTGCGTTTATCATCCCCCCAACTCGTCAGATGAGAATGAGATCACGTGATTTCTCAATGTCTATAAAGTGTTTTCCAGCGATGTCTGACCCTACAGCCTGAGCCTTTGACTACCAAGACTATGCTGCATCACGAAAAAGCCTTTAAAGGTTTTAGAATGAAATGAATGCGCATTAAGTTCTAAATCTGGGTCCTTAAGTGCTGTTTGACTTTGACAGTTTCTATGCAATGTCTTCGTCTGTGTAATCAGACACAGGTTTATAGTGCAAGGGTATGGTGAAGATCAAGAAGAACGTGTGCAAGCCCTGGATGGCACGTGCAGGTGGCGTGAATCACACTAACAGTTGTATCCCCGCCCTGGAATTTCCACCTTATGACCTGTAATTCCATCTCGTTCATTCTGTATATCAATAAATACTATGCTCTTCAAAAAGTTTTGAGAAATTAATGCATTCCCCAAGATTTAAAGTTATTTAATGATTTAATTAAAATATCAATAATTATTTTATTTTAAAGGGGGCAAGTCTTAAGTTTATTTTTATTTGTCCATAATGATGGATGACACAATATAAACTGTCTTGCTGTCAGATATAGCTGGATGAGGAAGAAAACCATGAACTTGGAGAAAGATCACCCCCACAGACACAACACTGTGAGAAGCCATGTCTGCGTGCTTTTGAGATGAGTAAGGTGGTCTATGTATTACAAGTTTAAACTCAGCAAAGCCGCAGACATCACTGAGATACTTGGCTTGCACTTGGCTGCACAGATGCATCACCAAGAACTTAAACCAAAGCAATATTTCAACCATGAAATATCACCGGAAGAATTTAGAAACACAATTCACAAGTGCTGGCCACTGTCTTGTCAAAGGTGATCTAGACTGTGAGTGACACTTCAGCCTTATGTTAAGTGTGATTACATGTTTTCCTTAACTTTGACTGCATTAATGCAGACACTCTGTTACATTGATATGTTTAAGAATATATATATGTACTAATATATATAATTACATATATATTAACAATTATAGGAAAAAGTAATGGATTTTTAGAAAGAGTAAGGTGGTACATGGGAGGGGTTAGAGGAAGGGAAGTGGGAAAATGATATAATCACATTACATTTTTTAATTGAAGATGTATTAGAAAATAAAGTACATAATCCTTCTCATTTGTATGTATTCCATAGAATAACTGGTGAGTCAAGAAAGGAGAGAGAGAGAGAGAGAGAGAGAGAGAGAGAGAGAGAGAGAGAGAGAGACGTTTTTAAGTGAATCTCAGAGTGTTAGAACAAAGGACACATCACAGCCACAGATGACATAACTATTTCACTGTTGACATTAAGGCACATGGTCTCACTCACAGACATATGCTCCCAGCAAAAGCCATCAATCATACAAAGTCGTGTGGGAGAGAGGCAGCCATCATGATGACTAGAACCTACTTACCTGAGTTCTACTTTTGGAAGTTGTTTTAAAGCCTTTGCCTGTCATTGTCAGCTTTGTCCATGAAATCAGTTTTTAAGACTCCCCTGTCTACTGGTCAATTTCAAGCATCACAGCACTGTGACTGCTCGCCATGCATTCCTTGTGATGATGACACAGGAAGTGAATAGTGCTATAATTATGTAATGAAGTCGTACTAAGGTGTCCTCTAAATACGGACTCTAGAATGTTGATGTATATATCTTAATTATCTGCTAGAAAACAAATGAAATCAGTTTCGAATAGCAGCTTCTGACCACAACACTCATTGGGTTTTGTGTTAACATGGAATGCATTGCACGCATCTGTTCTTTAGTGTCATTGCTATATGCGAGTGTCTTGTCCTTGGTTGTCCCTGGAAAACCTTATACTTTATGGTCAATGATGCTCTTACAAGCTAAGGAGGAATAGCTACTCCATGGAACGCATTCTTGGTGGCATGAATATCATTTTCCCTATGGCCGCACTAGTTGCCTGTATGCAGAACAACCAGGGCGATAGACTTCAGAAATCAGGCCCCTAGTGGCACACAATGTCTTTGAGACCCTACTAATGAGTCAGGAGGAGAAGCTGACCAAGCCTCTCCCTACAGGAAGACAGAATCTTAATAGGATTGTGACCAAGCTGCCACATTCTTGGTCCTATGATAAATCTAGTGAGATAAGGAGAGCCCTTGAGTACTGTGGTTTTCATGCACAAGATGAGCAATTGGCCAATGATATCCTCTCTCCTATTATACTCCCGATAGCCAGCAATATATGAGCCATCCAGCTGTCTTGGAACAAAACATAACAAATGAAGTGCATAAAATTTCTCAGACTGTCTAAACACATGGCATGATTTCAACACCCCTAGCCCTCCAGCCTCAGACTCTGCAAATGGAGCATCAAGGGAGACATCAAAATGTGACGTCATCATTCAGCAGGAACTACACACATTGCCAGAGAGCTATTTTATGGCCTTACAAGACAATTCAAAATCAACAAAATATATTCAACCTGAAGCCTTACTGCTGACAATAGGTTCCTTTCTAAGAATAATTTGGCTAGTCTTACCATTTCTTTTCAAAGAAGGACTGAGGTTAAGACTTACTGATTGCTCATTTAGGTCCTGGGTGTCTTCCATGTGGCTCTCTCGCTTCTCTTGCCACTCCCACACAGAGGCAGCGGTCCGTGAACTCAAAATTGACTATCTAAAACAAAAAGGGTAGAAATAGAAAGGAAAAGCAAAGGATTATTTTTTATTCATGTTCAAACTCATCTACACACACAAAGATTTAGTAAGATAGTTGGCAGTATGTAGGATGTAGGTGAGCATTTTAAAGAAAGAAGCGGGGCATTAATTTATTTCCATATCATACATAAAGAATGATCTTGTAAAAAAAAATAGTGAAACTGATCTATGTGAATAGCTCCTCAGAGGTCTTTCGACTAAAGAAAAATGTCTGAGGACAACTTTGGAGACACAGGTTGTTAAAAATAATGAATACACTATTTTTCTTAGACAAAAAACGGGAGGTGAACCACATTAATCATTATTGCATAATACAAACTGGAAAGTGCAGTGTGTTCTACTATTGTTGTTTTTAGAATTAGAAACTGCGGCTAAACTATCTCTTCTACAAAGCATGATACTGAGGCTTAGGAGGACCACAGGAAGCTAGTATGTGTCAAAAGACACAGTTTTAAAGAGACTAAGAAAGTAATTATTTTAAGAGAGATAAGTAAGGGAAGTATTCCATAAACTACAGTGACACAATCTGTTAGTTACTCAGAAGGTAAGTTAGTCTTTATAAACCCACTGTATGATACTTTTTTCTTGGCCAAGCAGAAATATGCCTTTAGATCCCAAAATACAAGCAGATTTTTATAATAGTAGCAATATAAGATAACACAAAAAAGCCAAATAGTCCTCCAAGTTCTCATCTTTCTTCTCTTGAATGAATATGTAAGACCTAGTAATGCGTTAAAAATGGCTTTAACTATAGAACACAGTGAAAACTGAATTTTATAAATAGGCTCTCCAAAGCCTCCATGACTCATTCTAACATTAACTTTGGATGCTTGAGTACTTCTGTAGGGGGAGGCAAGGCTTGTCCTCCTCTGCATTACACAGGGCTACTAGCTCACTAGCTCACTGTTCCATGTGTTGACTGCAGGAATGACAAATGCAGCCCTCAGGAGGTAGCTGATGATGCAGGGAAGGAGAGGGAGGAGACAGCTGGTGGTGAGAGGTTATTGTCATATGCATAGCCCTTTGGGGAAGACTCTGTCTCAACCCAGTTTTCTGGGTAGCTTGGTTTGTGTTAGGGCAATAAAACAGAAATATTGAAAGAAAGATTATTTGCTAAGCAGAATGGTTTCACTATTCATAAAGGTCAGTATTGAAAATCAGTAGACAATTCCCTCCTCATCTGTCTTATTCATAAGAAGTGCTATCAGGGAAGTTACCACTGATGCCAGTTGAATGCATTTATTTCCAAACAAGCCTGTTGTGTCAAAATTTCTAGGAGTTGGGTAACTTAGAAATTTATTCTGAAACATTCTATGAACCAAAAGCCCTAAACCAAGGCAGATCCACGGTCCCTCTGGAGGCTGTAGGGAAAAAAAAAACCGAAAACAAATAAACCTCCACCCCTGTCCTCTGCTGGTACTTTCAACATTTCTTGCCATTTTGTGGTTTACAGATGCAACAATCCTGTGTCTGCCTCACATGATGCTCTCCTTGCCTCTCTCTTCCTTTGTCCGTGTGTGTGGTGTGTGAGTAAGTGTGTGTGTGTGAGAGAGAGAGAGAGGAGGGGAGGGTGTGTGTGTGTGTGTGTGTTATGTGTGTGTGTGTGTGTGTGTTATGTGTGTGTGTGTGTTATGTGTGTGTGTGTGTGTTGTGTGTGTGTGTGTTATGTGTGTGTGTTATGTGTGTGTGTGTGTGTTATGTGTGTGTGTGTGTGTTATGTGTGTGTGTGTGTTATGTGTGTGTGTGTGTGTGTTATGTGTGTGTGTGTGTGTTATGTGTGTGTGTGTGTGTGTGTGTGTGTGTGTGTGTGTTATGTGTGTATCCAAATTGTCCTGTACAAGTATACCAGTCATAGGATCAGGAACCATCTGAACACATTAAGAGTCCGTCTTCACTTGGCTAGATCTACAAACATCTAAACTCTAAAGAATGTAACACTCACAGACTTCTGGTTGGGGATGGAGGCATGGAGGCGTATCTTTTTAACACAAAACTTCACCATAACACATGTCCAATTACCATACAAACTTACTTTACATATGTGATCAGAATGCGTAAAGGCTACATACCCAGAGAGGCAACCTGTAGAATAAACTGAGGGTGGAATGATTGACAAAGAAACAGCTATCTTCCAGAGAACCACTAGTGCAGGTGATGTTACTATCTTGAGCAAAATTAAAGCTAAGACTTCAGAACAGATACTGGTGCATTGGAGAACTAAACAAAAACTTCCTGGTTTATTTTATATTTTATTCGTTCATTCATTCGTTCATTCATTCATTCATTCATTTTGGTTAACCACCAGTTTAGAATCTACTTAGTGTTCCATTGGGGAGTTACTTGTGTCAGTGTTCCATGTCACAGCAAAATGCCTTGCTTTGGATTTCCTTGAAATTGAGATTAATCGTTACTTTGCTTGAGTTTTAATGCTAACATAATTTTTGTTCTTTGCCAAACTCACTTGGGGCCCTAAAATGTTATGAGCCCAGTGACTTTGTATTATTGAACCATGCTGAACTCCCCTGGCTAATTGCAGACACAGGATTGTTTTACATCATAATTTACCAATGGCTGTTACACTAAATCCTTTAACATTTAGTTTTCACAAATATATGAGAAAAAGACGAGAACACTCCTCGGATCAAGTAAGAAAAGAATAAACTTATAATAAAGACATAAAATCAAGGGCTTACAGTAACCCCGTGCTGTTTAATGAGGGAAGAATCTGGGTACCTGTTCTACAGCAGGCCACTCCTCCAGAAAGGTGAATTTTAGACAGAATGGCAGCAGCCAGCTCTGTGTGGGGTTATTTCTCCTATATTTACAGAGAACTCATCAAATCCTCTTCCTAAGCTCTTATGTAGAAGTGACCTATATATTCTTCAGTCTTAAAAATTAGAACAAAAAATTAGTGATCCTTCTAATTCAAACACATAGTCTGATATAGGCTTATATGTGTGTGTAATGTTAGGAATTCTAAGAAGCATTTATGACAACGCAGGATGGTCCAGATGGTAGAGATCAGGGGACTTTCGGCCCTAATTAATGAGGGCAATTTCCCTCATCTACCTCTCTCCAGTCAAAACCCGATCGCCCAGCTAGAAGGAAGATGAACATGTCTGCAAGGGATGGGCCGAGAACAGGAACTACACACCAGGAACCGTGCACCACCAGAGTGTGCACACAGGTGGGAATGCATTTCACCAGCAAGGAAGCCAGACACCAAGAGGCTTTGCCACTGACTCCCCTGTGTAGTCCTTTTCACATTCAAGGAATCACCGAGACCTCAGCATCCATCCCAGGGTTTGCTCCATCCCTCTACTGCCTTCTCTCCCCTGAATCATAGGAAGAGATGACACATGATAGACACATGCCTCGACAGGAGAAGCAGCTTGTCCTCGCTCCTGTTTTCTGATCATCACAGGTCACACACAGCCAGAGTGACAGTTCTACAATATCTGTCTCCTTTTTACTCTCTGAAACCTCTTTAGAACTTGACTCTACTCTGCAGACAAATCATCACTCCTTCATTGGTCCCATTTGCATCTGTGTCGGAATCGATCTCAATGACCGCTCTGCCAAAAGGCCCTTCGAAGGATGACCACGGGTCTTGTGTGCTTTCTCCCTAGGGACTATGTCCAGAAGCCAAAGTCAGAGCTATATAGGCAGAACATCTTGGACAATGCAAACACAGATGAGGTGATGTGTAGGAAAACAGAGGGGAAAGAAGGAACCTCGATTTCCTTAGCCGTGTTCCACTCCTAACTCAGCCTTAGGAGGAGATTTAGACCACAGGATATCCACACATCTGCTGCAGCTTGGCTGAGACACTGGGATGCAGTTACATGCATGGATGGTGCATCATGTCTGACCCAGGCTCTGTGATGTAAGTGGCATTCTGAAGAATCTTTTGTACTTATACAGTTGCCCGGGTCAAAAAAAAGACACCCCTCAATTCCATTATGCCGTCAAGAACGGCTCACCTGTGGTTTTTCACTTAGATTTTCAAGCTGCATGCAAAAGTCCAGAAACATATTTTGGGAGAAAGTATTTGAAGTTTGTAGCCAGGCATGGTGATACATACCTGAAGTCTCAGCATTAAGGAAGCTGAGGCGAGAAATTGCAAATTTGAGGCCGGAGAGACTGTGGCTCAAATGAAGAAAACAAACCAGGAATTAAGAGCTGCTCACATGGGAGTGTATTATATATCCATGCTGTATGTGCCTTACATGGACCGATATTCACGTTAAGAAGTCGAGGCTTTTCCCCAGGGCTTATCCTGTTGCACCAAATGAGTTGTATCTGACGACACATCTTGCTTAGGACACGGACCTTTGAAAATATCAAGCTAGTCCTCCTTCCGTGGCAAAATGTGGACCTTGGGAGCTTTTTAGAGTTGTGGGGGAAATACTGATATGAAGGGAGGGACAGAAAGAGTCCACTTACAAAGCGGAATAAGAGTGGGGCTGGAGAGATCCTGGCACCATGAGCAGCTGGACATTTTTGCCGCTGGACCCTGTCACCGCTCTTCCTAGGGTTTCATTGACCATCCTCACAGTCTTCAGCTCAATTCTCTTTACGGTTCAAGTTGCTTCTGTAAAGCACCAACTATGTAGCGAGGCTAAGAATTTACATTTTCTTCCCGTTATTAAGAATAACCCTCCCCCACCATATAATTACAGGTCTCATCTAGATAGCCTGCTTCCCCTTCCTCTGTGTGCCCACTGGGCCTCCCCACCAAGGGGAAGCGATCAAATTGGAGGTACCAGAGTTCATGTCAGAGTCAGTCTCTGCTCTCCTCACAACCTTGAAGAATGTGCTTTCCATTGGCTAGATCTGAACAGGGGGTCTAGGTTCACTGCCTGCATTTTAAAAATATATTTTATTAATTTATTCATATTACATCTCAATTGTTAGCCCATCCCTTGTATCCTCGCATTCCTCCCTCCCTTCCATTTTCCCCTTACTCCCCTCCCCTATGACTGTGACTGAGGGGGACCTCCTCCCCTGTATGTGCTCATAGGGTATCAAGTCTCTTCTTGGTAGCCTGCTATCCTTCCTCTGAGTGCCACCAGGCTTCCCCATCATTTTAACTTGGTCATTCTACATAAATTCTAACTGTAAGTGGATTTATTTAAGGACGAAATGGTGAAATGGTCAATAATAGAATGAATGTGAGAGAAAGAAAATGATTAACTACCGTTACATTTTGATTTGCGGTGTTGCAGGTGAACTTGCCAAGGGAGCCCAGAATGATGCCTCAGCTGAGAGGAGACTGAATAGGGAGAAGACATGAGAAGGAAATCAATAGGACACAGAAAGCGCTGGAACGTAAGTGAAAGTCAGGCATGACTACTAAGGACTGCGCATGTCGTGATAGTGAGGTCAAACTGAGGAAGGACATACGGTGTTTATGTTTACACTTTGTCAAGTCATTATCTTTTCATAGAGATGAGCAGGCCGGCTTAGGCAAGAGAGATGCTTTGAAACAAGTGCGTGAAAACCTTGCTACTTTGACTGAAAGGAGGCTAGAAAAACTCAGACTCCCTCAGACTCAGCATGGGAGCTGATCCTGTAAGGCAGCCTTTGGGGAGGGGAAAAAAGAGAACACGTGAGACGGATCATTGGAAGCTCAGCTTTACATGAATGTAAATTCTAAAGTTGTGCTTCATGGCATGAAAAACTCCATGCTGGAAAAACAAAACCCAGACTGACCAAGAGGGCTAAGACCTTACGACTGTGTAGAAACAAGAGCAAAACTGACCCACAGGACAGAAAGGATTCTAAAAGAAACCAACTAAAACTCATCCCAGGCACAAACATATGCAGCAGGAAAGTAGTCATCACCTAGATTTCAAACTGTAGAGTAAACTCAGTAAAGCATATTAGAACCAGCATTAGCTAGTGATTGATGTCATGGTCCTGCCCATTATGGGAGGAGCCATCGCTGGGCTGGGGGTCCTGATTCAATAAGAAATGAGGCTGAGCAACCCATGGGAGGCGCATCAGTAAGCCTGGCCTCCATGGCCTCTGCATCAGCCCCTACCTATAGATTTCTGCACTGCTTAAGTTCCTGTCCTGACTTCCTTCAAATTGCTTTGGCCATGGTATATCCCCACAGAAATAGTTAACCCTGACAGAGACAAGAGAGTATTGTAGTGATTGGGACAGTTCAGTCCTCGCTTTTTGTTTAGGGAATAAAAGTACTTGTTTACAGGACAAACCTATAGATCTATAGATAGAATACATGAAACGCTGTAGCTTCAGGGAGCAAAGCCACCCCCTCCTCTCCTTCCCAGGTTTCAGTGGTTCCTTTATGTTTTAGTGTAAAACACATATGTCAGAGCTTCCACTCTCTGCTCTGTCCACCAGAGCCACCAATCACAAACCAAATATTGCCTTCACAGGCTTGGCAGGCTGAGAGATATTAAAAGCCTACTCTCACCCATGCCGCCCCTAAATCATGCTTTCCTTACATACCCCTACTTAACCAGACCACATCTTTAATGAAATTCTTAAAATATTTGGTTCCCAACAGGAATCATGGCAAATCCAGTCAACCACGAAAACACAATTGCCTAGGAAATGCATTAAATAAAAGGTAGATATGAACTAGGCCATAGTACATCATTATTTTTAGGTCACTCAATTATAAACTGATATTGTACGGATACAGGTCAACAGGAATGTATGCCCAAGTATCACATTTATACTTAAACAAGTACATGAAAGCAAACTAATTGGTTGAAATAACAATAAATTTTCAAAGCAGTAAGAATGCTTCTTTGGCTTGTTAGGTGGTTGGTTAGTTGGCTAGCTAGTTAGCTGGTTAGTTAGTTAGTTAGTTAGTTGGTAAGCAGGTTAATTAGTTCACTTAAGACTAAATTATTCCTTAGGAAACTTAAAGACAAAAAAAAAAGATATTAATGCTTAAACTACAGGAAAGTTTGGTTTGCCTCACACTAGAGTAAGCTGAGGCTGATTTTAAGCAATCTATGGATTGAATTTCCAGGGTTACAGATGGCCTTTGATCCAACAAACTCCTGGAAGAAGAATTTTTCAAGGAAAGAGCTGTAAGGGTCCTTAAACAGGAGCCACTAAAAGAACAAGAAAGCAAGTAGCAGATGCTGCCCCTGCCTCCCTGCCTGTAGAAGGATGATGCTCACATCTGTAGTACCTTGGAACATGGGTTAGAGGCATCTGTGTGACCAGTTGCCACATCCTGTCTTCCTGGAATGTTATTAAAGTCCCTTGATGGCAGTTTCCATAGGGAAATAGAGAGGTGGAGAGGTGAAGAGCCATACAAATAGAAATCTTGCTCTAACAAGAGCTTCTAACTTGTATGAATGAAAGGGGAAAGACAAAGAAAGCCTGGAAAATATAGGTTAAAATGGTAGTAAAAAAAAATAGCACTGAGTGAATTTTTAAGTGTATTTTATTTTTTAGTGTGAGAAGCAAAAATGAGAAAAACCAAAAATCACATTTTTCTGTTTTATGTAAAATCATAGAGAAAGAGACAGAAAGACAGAGATGGGGAAGAAGAGTGTATAAGGGACATAACTTGGAAAGAGGGAGACCAGAAGGAAGGAAAAGGGAGAGGGAACAGAGAAGGGCAGCTAGGGAATCAACAAAAACAAGGGAAAATGCTGTACCTATTCAATATTACCACAACCAATGGCGTTTTGGTATTCTATCAAAATGAGTGAGGATAACTTAGAGTGAGAACTGCAATAATTATCCCCCTGTTTGTTAGATGAACCCTCGAAAGGCACCTGGTCTTAGTGGTAGGGACACTAGTCCTTCCACGCTCTGCATGAGTCCCTAGTATCTCCAGGTCAGCACTTCCCTGCACACCCACCCTGGGCCACTGCTGTTAAACTGTAGCTCAGGCACTTGGCCAGTCTGTATCTGTGACAGAGCAAGGCTTGGGGCTGCCGATGACAGCCATTAATAAGTCCCACACTTGAACAATTCTTTTCAAGAAACAATACAGAAGATACAAACATTTTAGGTTTTATGCTGGAGTTTGGAACCAAAATCTGCATCTTACAAAAACACTGATTCTTTTTAAGTGTATGTGTGAATGGATGGATGGGCAGATAGGTGGGGGAATAGATGGATAAATCACTAAATAGGGGGGAACTACTCAAGAGCAGGCCAGGAAATGGGTTATTTTAAGGAGTTTCAGATTGAATCAGGCAAACAGAAGCGTGTATTTCTGTTTGCTATGACTCAATGTACAGCCTTAGGAAAATCTTGTAATTTCTTCTTACTTCATTTTCTCACCCCATAAAAGGAGTATATTGCTTGAAATTTAATTCTCTCACTGTGGAGAGAATTTTGATTCAACATTTATAAAATGCTCTTTAGCTTCTCTGATTAATAGGCCAAATACTGTAATAGTTGTTATAAAGGTAACGGCTTGGATCAATGTAAAATAATACTTTACTCGAGAAACAAATATCAGTCATATTTATAGCCCTTCTGTCCCATTTGCTAAGTAATAAAAATCACTTCTGACAGAGAAAGTATCAAATTAATATTCAAGACAGTGAAAATCCTATCTTCATAGGCTGCTCCTACCTTGGAGCAAAGAGAATTGTTTTGTTTTTCCAGGCTACCCCACATGTTTATATGGTAGAGGCAGGAATGTGGGGCATGGTTTTGAGGGCCTCCAGCGTATTCGCTGGTTTCTGGCATTCTAATGCACTCCACTCTTATAACCATAAAAGTACTCTTGAGTGCTGCTGGAAATATATAACAAATCCTTAATCAATTTAAGAGTGTTTTAACTGCATACATGAAATTTCTTGGGAGGAAAATGTTAGCCATTCTAACATATACACAGTACTTAAGCTAGCAAGAGCGTGTCTTCTCGGGGGCTCAGAGGCGTCTCCCCACAGGACTATAACTTTCAGTTTTATGTGCATAAGTCCTAGTGAATCCCTTAGAATAACAGGAAATTCTGCAGAAAAGAAAAAACAAAAATTGATAGCCATATTTTTCCAACACTGAAGGAATACATTAGCTACTCTGAGCTGGATGGATCTTTAAAGGCACTAGATAACCACTGAAAGCCAACTATAATCTAAATCAGAGCTGTGGAAAATAAATTGTCTGATTATAAAGAAGCTAACATAAGCATGTGACCACAAGGAACACATTAATATGTATCACTTTTAACTTTGCATATTGATTGCATTCTGATAGCCAAGAGTAAGCAGCAATTTTTCATATTTGGATGCACTAGTTTAACTTTACTATGAAAACGATTGCCTCTTCAGATTCACAGATTAACTAATACAATGTGGTTGATAGTTTCATATATACTAATACTATTAACACACTCAGAATGAGGAAATGTCACTTTACTATCATATCTATGTATTTATAAGATAAAGCATAAAGTTATACATATGGTGCTTTCGACTGTGTCTAAATAGGCTATAAATAGAACAAACAATAATATATAATTCCTCATAAGTTCTCATCAGTCATATCACTCAGAGACAACTCTAAATATTCCTATAAATGCAGTGTTCAATAAAAACTGTGATATGACATACACTGCTATGTTTCTTTCTTACCAATTAGTTTAAGAAATGTAAATATAAACAATGGGTATTTATGCGACCAAATATAAAAATTTTTATGCTACCAATTATACCTACTATGCATATTTTTGTGTGAACGGTTAATAAGCTTATTTGTCCTAATATTTTTCCAATGAGCATGTTCATTTCAAAGAATCCACTTCTGTAAACATACTTGTTAAACAATATATAAATATTTGCAACACTAATATCTTCTTCACAGTTGCGTCTTCTGAGGAAGACTCCAGGCTAATCACAGGGAATGCAAGGCAGGCACAATAGCCTTCCTCCACAGCCTCTTGTCAATCTCCATGCAAAATGTACATCCACCTTCACCTACTGATCCACGTTTATCTATTTAACCATAGGTTAATTTGGTAAGTGCACACAGAGGGACGGGCTGGAATTCAGCACACTGAGTGTGCCCATGAAGCATGTACAAAGCCTGGATTTAATCCCAGTACAGAAAAAAATATATATATACACATACATACATAACAAAATGTACAAATCAAATGTCACAGTCCTAACTTGGTAAGTAAAGTGCTTGCTACCTAAGTCTCAGAGTCTCTGATCGTGGCATCAACATAAAAAGACAAGCATGACCACGACGGTGGCAGACACTTACAACCTCAGCTCTGGGGAGACAGTGACAAGTTCACAATGTGTCTCAGTGAGAGACCCTGCCTCAAAAACCAAGGTGGGTAGCCACAGTGTAATGATGCATAAGGTTGAGCTGATTTCTCCCCGTGTATATGCACACACACACACACACACACACACACACACACACACACTCACAAAACACATAAAGCCGACAGCTGCTGAGTTTTTATTTAATAGACAAGCCTAAGTTACCAGCTAGCAAACCAAGAACAAGAACTTGAGCCCTATAGAGATGGTTGTTTGAGTGAGAATGCCCCCCCCCCCCACCGTAGGTACATAGACTTGAATCTTTGACCACCAGGGAATGGCACTATTTGAAAGGATTAGGAGGTGTGGTCGCATTAGTGAACAGATGTCGCTAGAGATGGGCTCTGATGTTTTTTTAGAGCCCAAGCCAGGCCCAGTGGCTCTCTCTTCCTGCTGCATGAGGGCATAGATAAAGAATTCTAGCTGCTTCTCCAGCACCATGTCTGCCTTTGAGTGTTGCCATGCTCCCACCATGATAATGAACTAACTCTTGGAGGCTGTAAGCAAGCCCCAGATGCCTTCATTTATAATAATTGCCATAATGACCATGTCTTTTCACAGCAATAGGACACTGACTAAGACAAGACCATAGGACCCTATCCCTTGTCCCCTCCCAGTTACTTTTCATAGGTAACCCTTCTTAGGTCTTGTTTCAATGTTAAATCAACTATAACTAATATAGTGACTACAGTAAAGAAACTTGCTTTGGTAGCATGGATTGTGCATTGGTTTCCCCCCTTCCTCCCCACCCCCAACCCCGCTCTGGATTATTAAATACATTCATTAGTTTATTCAACGGAATTGGTTCAAGAAAAAGACTCTGGTACGGTACCAACTGTCTGCCCTGTGTGACCTCAGTTGTCCCATCTCTCAGTTCCAGGGGCAGCTATTGCTAATGTCACTGCTTATTCTTAGTACAACTCTGGGTCAGAGTCTGGACATACACGCAGTTGTTTTAACTCCGGTCTGTGACTCTGTGTCAGACACAAGCAAAGCATTATACACGGTGTCTAAGGCATTAGATCTATATCTATTTATTCTAGCTCCATTTGTTTACAGATTTATTTACTGTCACTTACTCAAGCATCTTAAGAAAAATGGGAGGGTTAGGCTCCACCCATTCTCCTGCTCCTGCTCCTGTTCTGACAGTGAGCAACCACGCGTCACTGTGATGCAGAGCTTCGTCCGAGATGATTCAGACAGGGAGATCAAACCACAATTTTTTTGAGGCTATTGGAAACAATAGTCTTAATTTAATGTTATTTTTGGACGTGGGAAGGGCTTTTTTCCCCTCCTACATAAGCAAGTTTGTGGTTTTGAAGAATCGTACTCATCTCTATGTGGAAAATGCCTAAAAACCCAAACAACTAAAAACTTGAACAGAACCAGCTCCTTCCTCAACTGCAACTGAACAAAGACCTCATTCCTCTCACCATGGGCTTCGTGGGCTTCTCACACATTGGGGAGGTCTGGGCTCCAGGTCTGAAACACTGACCGAAATGCATGCTTTCTCCCCCACAAAACCCTTAGTTCTGCAGGTTGGGCATTTTTGCCCTTTAAAATAACATAATGTGTGTTTTGTTTTGTCAGGAAGCAACTGGCGAGGTCAGTGTTCAATTCTAGAGGGAACAGGAGTATGGGCACTGCGGTTCCTCAAATAAAAATCTTTCATGCTGGGAACTTCTTTCCTCCCACTAGAAAAACAGCACTAGTTTGGTAAAAACAAACAAACAAACAAACAAAAAACAAAAAGAAACTTTAAATAATTTAAAATAGATAGTACCCAATAGTCTCCATGAATAGAAGCAATAGAGAATTAATGTTCTAAACCATAAATTGTGGCTATCTATCTTTGCATATATTCTTAGAAGGCATGTATACACTAGCCCAGCTCTTCAAAGGCCATCAGTATCTACACTGTTGGGGGTACAGAGGGGTAAAGATACAGTCTCTCATCAGAGGACTCAGAATTTCTCCAGCAGACAAACTCGAATTCAGTTAAGTCCAACACAATGTGCAGTTGTATTAATAACCCAAACAGAGTATTATGGTATTACACAGAAAAAGAATTCAGTCCTCCCAAGCATCAAGGAAGGCTTCCCCTAGGAGGGGATATTTGAGCTAAGCCTTGACAGATGACATATTTTTCTTTTTGGTCAGATAGGTGGGCTAAGGGAGTTTGGGTAGTGGAGGGCAGTGGAGTAAGAGGGGGCGGGAAGGCCCAGGGAGAGAAACGGAAGTGACTGCTTGTATTATATGCCAAAATATATGTATATATATGAATTAGTAAGTCCCACCACGTTCAGGACTAGAGAGCAAAGAACCAGCCTGAGAAAGTAGATACAGGGCTCGAATACTCCGGACATTCTCTGACTTATGAAGCAGGGAAGTGCTCACTTGGAAGAACACAATCTCTGAGGTTTTTGGCTGCTCTCCAGTACATAAGCAGCTACCAGGTTTCCTGTTCAATGTCTGGCACGCAGTGCCTGGATGGGCAGGAGGTTTGCTGTGTCTTCTTCGTGCTTCCTGTCCTTGCACACGGCTCCTCCTCGCAGACTGAAAGTCTTATCTTTTCAGCCCCTCACTTAAATCACTCCCAACCCAACACTTCCAGAAAGGACCCCCATGGGTCCCGCCCCCCACCCGCCCCACCCCCCCACCCTCCCCATCCCCCCATCCCCCCACCCCACCCCCACCACTTCCCATCCGCATTGGGGTTTTCAGCACCTACTACACCTCTCTGCTAGCAGGTATGCATGCAGGCTCCTGATTGCCTTAGGAAGATGTTGTTTTGGCCACATAAGGTGAACTCAGTTTGCATGATTTTCTCCCCTAAAGCTATATTAAAAATTACATTATAAGCCATAGGACATATCCCACACTCTTTCTCTGTCTCTCCCTTTCCCTCTCTCCCTCTCCTCTCCTTTCCTCCTACCCCCCTTCCTTCTTTCTCTCGAGTTTCTCCATGAGCTTGTCCATGAGTATCAGTTAGTGAGTCATGTGAAATCTCTAGGTTGGCCTGGTTCTGTCCTTGTGGCATGGTTCTTAGACCCCACACAGTGAGAATAAATCCCCTTAAGACAACACGTCCCGTGGGACTTCAGGAACCCGTTCAGCCACTAATTTATAAGGTAAAAAGAGTAATCATCTACCTCTCAGAGTTCATAAGAATATGCGGGTGATCCTGAATTTGCAACAGTAAAGTTTCACAGTTAAACACTCAGCTCAGAGATGGAGATCCTATCATCCTC
Source organism: Acomys russatus (assembly GCF_903995435.1). Taxonomy (NCBI): domain Eukaryota; kingdom Metazoa; phylum Chordata; class Mammalia; order Rodentia; family Muridae; genus Acomys; species Acomys russatus. The sequence continues at coordinate 30,884,686 of NC_067157.1, read as the reverse complement.
CCTCGTGTTGTGTTTGACATCACAGGTTGTTTTCTGCATTTCAAGTGATTTCTAGAACATCTTTCTCCTGCACCTAAACAGCTCATGGGCAGCAACTCCCAGACTATACCCCAGCTTCCAGTCAACTCACACCAGTCTCATATAAACAGTATGTTAAACAGAAGCCCAGCAGAATTACACAGTAAAAGCCTAGATTTGCTTCCACATCAATAGACAGGGTTTTTTTTTCATGTAATATTCTTAGTTATTACTTTCTTCGGAGTTGTATAATTGTTACTAAATTCAAATTTCCAAACTTGTTGTACAAACTGAAAGCTAAGAGGAAATTTGTTCAAAAACTTCTTTCTGCTCGCTGTAGTGGCACATATACCTGTAACCTCTGCATTCTTCTCCTCGCTGCCTCTCTCTGCGTCTCTCTCCCTTTCTGTGTCTCTCTCTTTGTGTGTCTTTGTATGCCTTTCTCTGTCTCTGTTCCTGCCTGTCTCCATAAATACCAAACCTAGAGCCTTGTGCATTCAGAGGCCAGGACTCTACCGCTGAGTCACACCTTCCCCCATTTGAAAAATTCTCATTACAAATAAATGAATGGTTCAATGCACCAAGTATTTAAATTTTAGACAGTGCTATCTGTAAAAAAAGAAATCTTTAGGACACTCTACACTAAAGAAAGTAAAATTTTCTTACTACTGAATATTTTTACTCATAGGATGATATAGGTAATTAGATAATTGTCACTACTAAAAATTGAAAAAATACTCCTATGAAGAATAATAGTGACCATGAGAAGAAGAAATAGCAGAGGTAGCTCAGATAAATGTTTACTTACTGACTATTGTCCCAGGAAGTCTGCCTTTCTTCCCACATAAACACAGAAAAGGGAAACACCACTGTGATTCTTAACCTGCCTGAGCTTATCTGTAAATCCTCTGTGTGTGAAATGCATCTATCAACACAGACCAATGAGAATTGTTTGCGTTTGTGTTTAAACTCAGGAGGAAGGAATTAGGACTCTCCACACTTGACTGAGAGTAGAACAGTCCTCTTCGATAGAGTTCTGGGTGTCTGTCACGATATCAAGAGATACGAAGAGCTGCATGGGTTGTGTGCTCTCAACTGAGAGCAATTCCTTTCTACTGGAGCACACCAGATAGTGGCTGGAGACTGCAGACATGCAGGAGGCAGAGTCTCCTGGAATCTACTACATAAAAGCAGAGCATTACTGAACATTCTGCCATGGCCAAAAGAACACCCCCTGAACAAGTGCCCCTGTCCCAGGCCCCATAATCAGAGACTGAGAAACTAAGATCTAAACATCAGGAAATGAATCCACGGTACCACATTTGTGCAGGTTAGGTGCTGCATCTTGAGAGTCAGCCATTTAACTCCCCATTTTTGCTTCCATTTCATCTTGCTGTCTGTCATATCTCAACCCAATGACCGAGTGGTAAATTCTAAAAGTAGGGATGTTGATAATTTGTAGCTGTCGGAGGTGAGGTAAGAATCATAGCAATGGCTAAAGTTTTTTTTTATTTTATTTTACACGGAGTTCATCATGTCTGTGAATATTTGAAATTTTTCATCTTCACTTACAATCAAACAAACCTCCAGGCTTCAGAAAGCAAGTGGGGGCACAAGTGTTAGCTTGTACAGTGTATTTACAATTGCTTAGCTCGGTTGAAGAGCTACATTAATGCAAGTCCAAGCATAACTAGATAATTGTACTGTAAATATTTTATAAAAGAAATATAACACAATATAGCTAATCAAGCGACATTTTGAGAAGGTCTGATATCTGCCCAGAGAGCTAGGCCTCTGCATGCAGCCTCGGATTTACCAAGATGACCCCGGAAGGCTCAAGTTTTATAATTAAAGGCGAATTATGGGTCACAACGTGAGGTTTAAAAAGAAAAACCCCTTCAACTCTAATTACCTGCATCATTTGAGGGTGTTCTACCAAAGAGTAGAACCAAAATCAGTCTACTCACATAAGACATCGTTCTTAATGGGCTACTTGATGGACCGACGGAATTCTTATTGACAAACAAGCAAACACCTTCCTGCAGTATGCTCTATGACATACAAGGAAACAAGCCAAAATCACATGAAGTGTGAACTAGCTTTTCTGATGCCTGTTTCTAAGAGCTAGTGTTTGGACCCAACCCACCACTGCCCTGGCCCCATTCTGGTTAGAATTGGGTCCCTCAAATTTCTACAAAATGCCCACACCTCCAGAAGTTTTCAGAATCTTTCTCTTACCCATGAAAGCATTGAGTTAATGATACTTTGGTAAAAAGAAAATGTGCACAACCCCCCCCCCCAACACACACACATGCACATACACATGCTCATACATGCACATGTGTGCACATGGATTCATATGCACATGTTTGGATATGTGCGCACTTATGTACACATGTAATACATATTGGGGGGGGGGAGAGAGAGAGAGTCTGGGTCTTGATACGGATTCATGGCTCCAATTTTACTGGGTTAATATCCTAAATCCCTGAGGTCTCTCTAAAGTTTTCCAACCATGCGATGCTTCCTTTTCACTGCAACCAGCCTCATGGCAGTGATGGATGTCGACTTTCAGTCCCATTGCTCTCATACACAGTGTCTTTAGTCATTCACTCAAAGGAAAGTTTAGTGAACACAGACTTATTTCTCAAACTGTGTACCATAACTGGTGATAGAGAAGCTATGGTCTCGAGTAGGATTTACACAGCAATGCTCTTCCAGTCAACAGGCTTAAGTGCTAAAGGTAGAAAGTGTGTGCTTTGGGAGGAATGAAAAAGACATATCCAACCTGGGCTCTGAAGGAGGTAGTTAGTACTTTGCATTTCAAATCTTGGGAAAGAAGTGGAAAAGGAAGTTGCGAAGGCAAAGAAAAGATACTGTGAAGTTGGACCACATGCGCAAAGAGATAAAGAGGGAATGACCAACACGCATCTGAGAAGTGCAGCGCCCCCTGTGGCTGGAGGAGAAGTGTCTTGTGAGTGCTTGTTGAGAGAGGAACATGGCGATCTGGTCAGAATTGTAAGTATGAAGGACACTGAAGATCCTGTAAGGAATTCTGGAACCTGCCTTGAAGGCAACAGAGTTTTGTACAGAAATGCAACTATAGACAAGACTTGATAATAGTATAAACCAATGTGAATATTTGAGGAATATGATGATGCGTAGTACAGAACTGTCTTCCGAGAGAAGTGTTAGGATGTCACAATTACTATGGCATCTTATTATGACAATACTGTGGCCATGTCCATAGAGAACGAGTGTCCATCAGGTACTGACATGAATGACCAAGGTTTGAACCTGTTGAGTTGATTACAGTGGCTAACCGTCTTCGGAGAAAGATGTAAAAACAAGTATGCAAGACACCCAAAGCTCGATGTCTTCAAAACAATGTGGAGTAGAGGCAGTTGGGCCTCTTTGTCTCATGTTAATTTTTCACGTCTTCAGTAGTACTAATAATTAAAAGCACTGAATAAGCATTTCCTAGTAACAAAACTCAACTTCTCAACTTCTGTTAAGAAAGCCTTTAATAATTAAAGGCAGCAACTAATGATATAAAATACAGCTAAATTAAAGTTCTTTTGATTCAATCAAAACAAAACATTACCATTATCTTAACCCCTAACGTTCATGTAAAAAAAAAAAAAAAAGAAAAGAAAAAGAAAACCTCTCAAGTTTACTGCAGTTTTAGTTTGTGTGTATGACATGTTCCAGTGCATGCAGGTACAAGTTCATTTCTTGATGCACATGTATGAAAGCCAAAGGACAGTCATTCCTCAGGTCCTATCCACCATCCATTCTTTTAAGTCATGGTCTCTCTCATTGGCCTGGAGCTTGCCAAATAGTCTAGGCTGGTTGGGTAGCAAGCTTCCAGGGAGTCACCTGTCATCTGTGGATCTACCTGTCTCGGTGCTTGGGCCTGAGACAGGTGAGATCACACTGACATCACAGATGCGTGCCACCACACCACACCACACTGCATTTTCTCATGTGGATTCCGGAGGTGGTCTAACTCAGCTCCTCTTTTGAGATATCTCCCCAGTGCAGGAGGTACATTCTTAGTTGCCTACCCGAAGCCCAGTCTGAGCTTACAGGCAGACTTGTAGAAGGAAATTTGAAATGTGACTTACCCACATTGTGATTAAATTTGTCTAAAATTTCCTAAGTAATACCCACATATGAATAGACATTTGCATTCGGATCCAAAAGCTTGGGAGAAAGGATTAGCTAAAGAAGAGGCCTGTAGGCTTTCCAAGTCATTACTGCTTCTCAGCGTACTGGGAACATTGCATTAGAAATAGCCAACCTCTTAGTCACAACACTAGGGTCTTTTCAAATCTTAGAACATTAGGGATTTCAAAGCCAGGGGTGAAATGTAATGAAAAGATCACTCCTTTGGGAGTATGCAGAGGTCTGCGAATTGTATATCTGACCTTGTGCAGATTAGGCCTCCTCAGTGTGAGCTACACCTAGTTGATTAAAGATGGAATTTCAACCCTGATGCTGCCTCCTTCGTGAGCCTACTTAAACTTAATAGCATATGAATGTAAACTTCTATGATTTAATTGGAGTCTTTTGGGAGAAATGCCCCTCTAGTTTTATAAAGAACTGGGGGAAAGAATAACAGAGACAGTAGCAATAATTTACCTGAAAATCAATTTAGCCTAGGGATGGCATTTCTTCATAAAGCCTTTAAAGAAGAAATGTGCCAGGAGAGCCCACACAGAGGTACCTAGGTTTTGTGTTTTGCCTCAGCAAGGCAAGAAAGCACAGGTGGAGAAGAACATTCGATGTTTGCACTCACTTTTGTGTTCTCAGAGTTGAAATGAAGTGCAGTCGGTGAGGAGCGAATACAACAGCTTAGCTGTAATCCAGGAAACAGAGCCTTTGCTGAACACTACGGTGGACCTACATCCGTGTGGCACGTGAGAGCCTGTGTGCTTGCTTATTTGTTGACACTGGGTCTCTTAACATGCCCCAGGCCAAAGCCCCAATTCATGAGGTCAAACCTTAATTCATGTGACCCTCCTGCCTCAGCCTCTCCAGTGGCTATGACTAGAGGTTCACACCACCAATCTATAATGATGACACACTGTATAAATGCGAGAGCAGGTACTCTCAAGTGTCATTAAAAGACTTGTCATCTCAGTTATTTTCATACACCTGAAGATTCTTATAGAGAATTGCAGAGGCCCCGACATTAAAAGACAAGTGTGGTCAGTAAGTCTGAGGCTATGCACTCCTGAATCACACAGAGCCCTGACATCTCTCTGGCAGCCACATTGTCAGCTCTCATTTGAACAAATGAGGCTAAACAGATAAACACATAGCAGGGAGAGCCACTGACTTCCTTCAAAAAAAAAAAACCATTAAAATTTTAAAAGAGGTATTAATAGGGAAAAATATTCACCTGGAGAGTAAATTTATACATGTAAAGTATAATAGCCATATAAATTGAAAGTGTTTCTGAAATATGCCTGGGCCTCTTGTCACTTAAGCCTTAGGAACCCACTGCACACTCTTAGGCACTTCATTCCTAGTGAACTTAATATAAAGGTGGAGACTGATTCTTAATCAGCTTTGAAGCTTGAAAAAAGAGCAAAGCAGAAAAACAAAACAAAAACAAACAAACAGACAACATCAACAACAACAACAACAATGACAACAAAAACTGGTAACATCAAACCAAAGGCCTAAAGCTTGAAAAGCAAAAAAGAAATTATGGCCATGAAGTCTTGATGACTGCAAAATGTCCCCCAAGTTTTCACAGCATCGGTGCTTACTACCACCATTCCCCATTTGGGCCAAGCACGTGCTGTTTCCTTACATGGGCACTTAAGGGGCTGGTGAGATTGCTCAGTGAGTAAAGATAGTTGCCACCAAGACTAATGGAACAAGTTCCATCCAGGAACCTACCTGGTGTGAAAGAGAAACCAACTCCCACGAATTATCTTCACACACACACACACACATACACACACACACACACACACACACACACACACACACAAATAAATAAATAAAAAGATAATACATGGGCATTTAAATTTGTTTCACTTTAGTACATTATTATGGACTGTCTTGAGCAACATTATCTATGACATCACAGGTGCTCTGTGATGTCACAGGTGCAATGAACAGTTAACCTTAATTTCTTAAGATCTAGCTCCTCTTAGGTAATAAATGACGAATGTCATCATACCCCTTCTGGCAAGATTCCCACACAGAACTGGTGGGAGCAACTGCCTAGCCTGATGCCAGAGGAGAAGGGTTGGATAGAGATGTTAAGATCTTGCCTCCACTCTGCTGCTGTAAAGCTGGATCTCAGCCTTTTTCACAGATAAGACAGGACTAATAAGAGCATCTTCTTCATTGGTTCACATCACAGCTGAAGGGTTAAGAGCAACGAGCCCCACTTACTTTGCATGAACTAGATCCCATATTGCTGCTAGCTAGGCCATCAGGAAGGTCACTTGAGCCCATAGGGTGTTGACTTGAGCTGAGAGTTATTAGGCAACCATTCTGAGAAGACTGCTTTTATTTAAAAGCATACCTTAAGGCATAAATGTACTTAAGAAAATGCAATCTTAGATATAAATCCTCATGGTATCTACTTTGTACGGCTGTAATGAGACTTTGGTTTGAAAATACTCAAATGTGATGACAGACATTGTCTTATAACCCAACAAAACTGCTTCTCAGATAATGACCCAAATTTACTAATAGGACAATATGGTTCTTTCTTCCACTGTCCAAAAGCTTATTAAAGTACAATGGCTCAAACATTTTAAATTGTGAACATATTTCATGTAAATGTTTCATACTGGAAAGTTTTTCTGATACCTTTATAGGGTGTCCTTTTTAATCGATCATGCACTGAAATTGAAGGGTGAGAAAAAAAGGCCAAACCAGTACTGAAAGGTTTCAAATATCAAACTGTACTATTAGGTCAGTGTTAAGATCAATTAGCACCTTCCAATGACAGAAAAGGTTACTTGAGACTTAGAGGCGACTCTTTGAAAACTGCCTTAAAGCTCTTTATAAATGTGAGCTGGATGGGTCAAAATGGCTTCTGTTTTGTGTTTTGTTTTGTTTTTAATTATTCAGTTTCATCTATTTTTCAGGAAAAGAGAAGTGAGAGTAGGGACAGTGGCATGTTCATTTTTACTTCCTTGCACCCCTCTGCAGCAAACATGTGGATAGAGTAAGAATAATCTACAGGAAGTTCAGAGGAAAGGGATGCATCACCAGGGCATACGCTAATGTGCTATGCCAGAGCAATATTAAGTGACAGTAATGTTTACAAAGTCTTCAGGCCCCTTAAAGCCAGCAGAGTGGCCTGTGATACTTTTGAATATGTGGCTCTTGTTTATTTTCTTCCACTCAAGTTCAGGCTAACTGTCGCCAAGCTTGGCTCCAGTGCACAATTTAATGAATATTCAAGTCCCTCGCACTCAAACACGTCAAGCCGTGAAATGCAGCACGGAACACAGGAGCAGCTAAAGACACCTCTGCACCTAACCCATCTGGAGGGCAAATGCCTGAAAGAACACGTTGTCATGGCTAAGCTCACCAGGAAAATTCCATGAGAGGAGCAGGTAGGCACCACTGCCTCCCATTTCGGGTGGTGTTGATTTCCTACACCCAGTAACCATTGTAACAAAATCCCCAACTGTACTTCTCAACACAATTAGTTTAAGATACTCTACTGAGGCGCACCGTGCAAGAGTTGAGAATATGGGAGGTTAATACTCATTCGGAAAAAGAAACTGTCAGGGTTGTATTCCCACCAAGAAAATAACTAGGAGTTTGGTAAAGGTCTGCCCCGGGGCTCTCCTGTGATAGGACTCCATATTTTGATAACGGGGCTTTTCTGTTTGTTTCTCAAATAAGTGATCTGAAATATTTACAACCAGACAGTACCTAATTTTAGGTTTTAAGTGCTTTAACAGCTCCATGAAATATGATCAGCAGCTGCAGTACAGAATTATGGTGAATAAACTCCCTGTAAGGGGGGAGTGTGGGTGGGGGGGTTGTTTTTACTGAACGTTGAGTATTCTAAAGTTTACACACAAAAGATAATGTAAAAGCATAATAAATGCTTGCATTCTTAAATTACATAGCACTTGACCGGATCTCAAAAAGGCATTATCTTTCTTTTTTAATTCCACATAAAACCTGTGGGCTCCTACTGCAAATAAGTGGGGGGGAGGGGGGAGAAAGGCTTAATTTTATTATCTAAAAGTTTAGATTGTATTTTTCCAAAACTCTAACTTTCCTATCAACAGCCATGGATTTTTCTATCATCTTACCCTTTCAAAATCTCTACACAATTTAACTCTGGGTTCATCACATTTAACAAATGAAGTACCAAGCCACATAAATATATTTTTAGACATGGCCTCAGCCATGCAGAACTTGCATCAGTGACTGAAAACATGAAACTGGACACTGTACCTCACATTGCCATGTGAAATTTATTTACACCATAAATCACAATATAAATAAAAGACAATTTAGTGATGGAGAATATGCTTTTTTTTTAAAAACCCAGAGAGATTTAAGAAATACTAAACTTGCAAACCACCCATCTGAAAAATCTGTCTTCAAAAAGAAACTTTTCCACAAAGACTTTTTTTCATTCAGCTTCTAGAAAATGCCTAAGCGTCCATGTCTGTATTCCTTAATGAGAATAAAACTGTTCTCAAATCAACTTATTTTTACACAAGTTACAGGGTTCTGAAACTTTTTCTTTTGACTGTGTTAGCTAACACTGCTACTTACAAACACCCATACAGGGAGTTATGAGAAGTTAAAATTTGTGATGTTCAATGAAATAAACACGAATAAAAGGGGGAAAATTAAATACACTTTTTTCTTTATAACTGTGAAATTCCCTTTGATGAGGTGGTCTCAAAACATGAAAGGGTATTTATTTTCACCTACTTCACAAAGGCGAACAGGCGTTCTTTCGAAAACCAGCTTTTATCGGGTTCTCATTTAGTGGCTAGGATAAAGACTAGTCCTCAGTCCTTAGACTGTGAAGTTTCAAGCCGGTTCAACTATGTTATGGCCAAAGCTGCTACTGTAAAAGGGCTGCTTGCTTGCTTGTTTATTTGTTTGTTTGTTTGTTTGTTTGTTTCTAACATTCATGTGCAGACATCACAAAAAATGTTTGTCTTTGAATTACCTACAGCCTTTAATCAGGTGGAGCAAACTATTTCTACTGTTTGTAAAAGTGTTGGGTATTATTGCAAAACAGTCTGCCTGGTGATGCTGTAGCTTTTTCTATTTCTTGAGATAATTGTTTAAATGTAAGTGTCCTTAAATGCAAATCTCTTTAAATTCATAGTAAAATGCTTCAAATTATTTTGTTTTAAAATTCTCTCCCCTTGGCCTCTTTTTGTTTCTCAGCTATAAACTTGACAAAAACAAACAAACAAACAAAAAAGCAAAACAATACAAACCAAACGAAAAATAAACAAAAAAAAACCCATGTTATTAAAAAAATACCAAAAAAAAAGTAGGCACTGTTTCTTCTTAAATATCAAACTTTGCTGGGGAATTGTATCAGATACAAGTCTTGTCTTGGAGAAGTCGTTTTTAAAAACATAAATTAAATTAAAAGAGAAGAACTCAACAAACAAAAAAGTCATGGTCCACTTTCAATGCTGTCAGTCACCCAGGGGTAAATGAAACTTCAGAAGTTGTTGATGGGAGCCCGCGGTTGCTAAAGGCTCCTAAAGACTCCCACCTATGTCCCCCAGGAGCTCACGCTGAAACTGACAAACGCCAGAAGGTGCAAAAAGGCGGTCGCTAAGAGAAGAGCAACAAAATGCCATATTCGAGAAGATGTATTTCGCTCCAACAATTACGTTGGTCCCAGAGTGCGGAGCCAAAGGGGGTAAGGGAGAAAGAAAACTGTTAAGTATGGGCTCTTAATGTGAAACCCAACCTGTTGGATCTCTTTAGGTATCAGATTTTGGAAGTGTCTGTAATGACAGCCAGGAAAGCAAATTAATGGCCAAGGGCCCACTGGGTTTGAACACGAGACTCCAGTTACCTCCTCACAGATCAAGTACACAACACACACGCACACGGAGGTGCCCCACGTGGAGCTGCACGGAAACCAAAACACATACATGCCTGGAGCTAGCCGCCACCTAGGTTGTCCCCTGCGCGGGGATGCGCACCTTCCTGGGGGCCCTCTGGCATAGGAGGCTTCCGGAATCATCCTGTGCTGTCCACAGTGAAGGAGAAGGCCACTCAAATCGCAACCCCCCTCAGCCTCCCCGGAACATGAAAGACGGGTGCCAGCGAAACAAGGCGCTAACATCTCAAACAAGGAGAAGGTTACAAAAAAAGAAAAAAACAAAAACAAAAAAACCAACAACAACAACAAAAAACCAAACTTCACCCTCTTCGTTTGCCACCGCTCAGCCACTGGACTCAGCCAAAAACTCCCCATTTCCTCGCATAGTCACTCTGAATCTCGAATACAAAGAGAAAAAAGAAAGAAAGAAAAGAGAAATGCCAACAGAAAAATAAAATTAAAGGTTTTGCCGTGCAAAATGAAACGGGCTCATGCTCTCTGGCTCCCTGTTCACTAGGCTACAAGCATTTAGCGTCCTAAGGCCTCTCTCGACCGGGAGAGAGTTCTGAGAGAAACCTGTTCTCCCCAGCCGGTGCCTCTGGTTTGGGGAAGTTAGAATCTCTCCACCGCATCCTCCCCTGGAGCCAATGAACGCGACTCCTCTGACAAGGCGCCTCTAATTTCACAGACCCTGGCGCACTGCTGGAGACATTCGTCCACGCCACATAGAACTATTAAAGTGCAGCCGCTATTTAGACCGCGACCGGTACCTGGGGACCAGAGCTCAGCCCCTGAGTGCACGCTCACCCGGCCTCCTCGCACATCCAGGTGCCCACAGCCCTCTAGGGGGATTCTGGGGGCAGCACCCTTACTCCATGTAACCGGTCATTACAAAGAACTAAATGTCACGCGGTGGGAGTGGGAAAAGTCTGGTGCAGGCTCCCCGGAGACACAGGGGCGGGGTGCAGGCAGGTAGGATCCTCACCCTTGATATGGCCAGACTCATCCGGGTCCCGCTCCCTCTGTTCAGCCGGCCAGCAGCGGACAAGAGAGTTGACTGAGGACCTTAGGGTCGCTGAGGGTCTTCCTTGGAGGAGCGCTCCACTGAGGTCCTAGCGGCCCTAGCCTTGGGACACCAGTCTTGGGTCACCCCGGGAGAACTCCTGGGCTTGCACACTCTCCCAGCGCGCGCCTTTCATCCCTAGAGCTCCCCACAAGGCACTACAAAGTCGCTAGCACTTCTAGGGGACAGTTTGAGGGTCGTCCAAATCTGGAACCCCTTCGGACTTCAGGAACCCGGTTGGATGAAGAGAGGAAGACACTAACCTCTGGCGGCCTGGACCGCCTTGGGCTCCAGAAGTTCAATTGTCTGTCCCAGTCCCTGATCCGCAGGTCCGATCTGGGTATTTAGTCTCGCTCCTTCCAGTGTCTAAGTTTTCCCTTCACGCTGTGTCTCTGGTGAAAACAGGACATCCCTTTCGGCCACCCCCTAACAAATAGCTTACACAAGTGGGGAAGAAACAGGGCGGGGTGGGGGAACCGGCTGAGAGGAGGGGGGGGGAGGACGAAAGGAGCCGAGCCAAAAGTCCTGGCTGCCGAGCGGCAGGGAAAGCAGAAGAAAAAAGAAAGCGCGCGCCCCGCGTCGTCGCCGGGCGTCCCTCTGCTGGTCCCCCCAGCTCCTTCCCCGCTCTAGGGCGCCGACTCGGTGGAAGTTTTGCGCCCAAGCCGGGAACCGCCCGGTGCGGTGCGTGCGCCGCCGCTCCTCAGACAGCCTCTCAGTTGCGCGCGGAGCTGGAGCCTAGTGGCAGAGGGGACGTCGCAGCCTGCGTCTTTGGGCTAGGGTGGCCGCTGGGGGCCTCCGGGCAGGCCGCTGGAAGAGCAGGGGACCCAGGCGAGCGTAGAAGCTCTTTCTTTTTACTCGACCTCGGGAAACTGCCTGGTGTCATCGGATTTTTTTTTTTTTCGGTCTCGCGTGGGGGGACCTCCGGGGCTCTCGGGCCTTGCGCGTCTCTGGTGGCGCCGCGGTAATCTCCGCGCCCTCTGCACCGCCCCACCCCGCCCCCACTCAGCTTGGCGCTAGCGGCCGAGGCCTCTGGGCTGAAGGGACCAGCCCGCCGCTGCGCTCCCCAGTCCCCACCTGCTTCTAGGCAGCAGTCCCCTGACTTAGCTATGGCTTTCCTGCTACCCTGTCCCCTCAGTAGGACTCTTACCACTTACCCCAAGGTAGGAGGCAAAAGAGACTCTTGCCTTCTTCTAACAGTTAAACACCAACCAACACCAGCGCCGGGAGCTTTCTCTGGGCTGTGGGAATAGCTTTTTCCGTGGAGATGTAAGCGATGAAAGAGTTACCAGTGTGCAGATAGGCAGCCCTGGGAAGTGCCTGGGCCCTTTCCAGCGCTGGGTGCAGCTATAGGCACCCCTCCCAGGCGCCCAAAGGTCAGACAGGAATGAATTGACTTCCAAGGGCCAGTCAGAGCTGCTCAGGGCACATTGCTGAAATGACATTTCTAGCCCATGCCTTTTGCTTATGCCTTACGTACCTACATAGGATTTCATTCTACACAGACAAATCTAAACGTCACACTCCTGCCTCAAAGCAAAGAGAATCCCCAAATTTCACCCCCACAGAGAGACTCCGTTCCTAAAATCCACCATCTATTAGCAACATCTGTCCTGCGACTTTACTTCGAATTTACTGTCAGTCGTTGTAGTGGTCACCTAATGGTTCATGTGTGTTGCTTTAATTAATTTCCCAAGAACAATTAAGCCTATATAAAAGATAGACAAGGCCAGAAAAAAAATCGAAATTACGCCCCCCCCCAAAGACAAACCAAGCAGCGGCCTCTAGCCACAAAGTTCATGGTTCAAGAACCCCCTACGCTGCTGCCTTAGGTGTGGGCCTTAGAGATGAAAAACTGCCCCCCCCCCAGGAAAATTTAGTTTTAACATTTTTATCAACTAGATTATATTCTGAAAAGTTTTGAAAAACAAATTCCATCCTTCCCTTGAGCTTCGGGTTTTAGGTTACTAGCAGGAGCCTTGTCCGAGGGCAAAAGGAAAAGCCACTCTGAATACTTGTTCTTAATGAGTGGGGCTTTGTCTTCAAGGATGGAGAGGATATGGGAAAGATGTGGCCTCAGATTTAAGCTGATGGAGGTCACCTTTCCCTCTGCTCGCTCATTGGCCCTGTCCTCCAGCAGATCAGTTTCTGAGAGCTTGAGCTGTCAGGCAGAACTTCTCCCTTTTCTGGTCCTCTGGGTAGAAAGGTTTCTAGTGGTGATAGGTTGGGTGCCTAGGGTGCATCATCCAGAGCACAGTCCTGGGTTTGAACAGACTTACCAATTAAGCACAGAGAAGTACCACTCTGGGGACAATAGCAACAAGAAAACCTCCTTAATTCAATTGTCTCCAACCCATAGCTCAAAGTGGTTTGTTGGTGCTTGTTTGTTTGTTTTTGTTTGTTTGTTTGTTTTGGCAACTTGGTTCCCCATGACAAAGCTAAGATTCAACCCATTCTTGATACATCACAATCTATACTTTTCAGCCTCTGTGATACTTTTAGTAGCTGTGGTGGTCAGGAAAAGAGTGATTTTTTTTTTTTTTTTAAATACAGTGCATAGGAGTCTGTATGAACACATGAACACAGTAAATGCTATGTAAGAACTAAGGAGCGTTGTGTATTTAGCATTCTCCTCAAAAGGCACAAAGGCTCTAGTTCTTTTTGGTATAAAACTTCATAAATTGGCTTTATGTCTTAAACATATGGGAAGGTTCATAATTAAATAAAATTTGATGTTTTAATAAATTATTGGTGGAAAAGAGGTTGTGTGCTTCCTTGCTCTCTTCTAAACTAAACTTTCAGCACAATGGCTTTTGCAATTACTTTTCTTCCTCCTAACTTCGTATGCATTTTCCTAAAAATATATTTGTGAAGTTATCCCTCCGAAACCTCAGAATTATTTGATAATATTAACCACTCAACTTTTTACTTGCTCTTCTAATAACAGTACTTACCTATGCATATGTTGCACAGATGCCATCTAGGAGTAAAATAAACTGCCCTGTGTTCAGTCCACCTTTGTGAGAGGTTGAACAGGAATCTTGAGTTTTAAGGTTACTGTTGGCAAGGCAAAGTCCTGTATGCTGTTCACTCAAACAAAGCCTTTTCTAGCATCTATTAAACAATTCTATGATTCTTGACATGTACCCTGCATTATAGTAGTCAATAAATATTTAATCACAATATGGTTATAGGTGTATGTTTGTCATTTTATATCTATTTTTATTAAATAAGTTTATTTGAAAAGGAAAATTTCTATTGTCACTCTAAATGGAAATCAAAGAAGAGAAGACAACCTTATAAATGAATTTATAATGTAGAAATAGTAGGGTTTTTTTTTCTATACTATCTAAAATTATCTCACAAGTTTAAGAAATGATGGTTTAAAGCATTGTATTCCTAGGTAATCCCCAATCCCTCACCCAGTTTTCCCAAAATATATTTTTAGGCATTCTCTTTCTACTACAGGAGAGAAATGTTGAGGAAGGTTTAGTTAATTTAAGAATTTCCTTTTTTATTATTTTCATATTTAGTATGTGTGTGGCAGCGAGTGTGCCAATGGAAGTATGTGGAGGAAAAGAGGGAAACTCACAGGAGTCAGTCCTCTTGCCCACCCCATCAGCCCCAGGGACTGAACTCAGATCTCTAGGCTTAGCTGCAAGCACATTTGCCAGCCCTCTCAGCAGCTTTACAAGTAACTTTTTTAGATATTGTTCCTTCATCCATTATTCAACTTCTTTCCAAAATATATATATTCGAAGGGTCTATTAAAAATTGGAATCTTTTGTGGAGGGTTTTATATTTATTTCACTTGGGGGAAATACAACTTATAAATATAACTGTGGGGGGGAAAGTCTTCTCTAAAAGATTGTACCAGTTACCAGTTACTTACTTGTCCTGTTTTCCTTTCTTCCCTTTTCTCTCTTCATATGAGGCCTTGGTAACACCATGACAACAGTAAGGACTGGCCCAGCAGGTCCTTGCAGCTGAGCTCTGGAGGGCAAGGATTGGAGGCCTAGGAGGACAAGGCTGGAAAAGTAGAAGATGCCAGGCACCCAGAGGACCTGAGAAAAAACATAAAGAATCCCAAGGTCAGATCGACACCTGCTGCCGAATTCAGGGAGAGCTCCAGAAGCTTGCAGGTTCTCTTCCGCACCAGTCACAGCATTAGGATAGCTATTAAAAAAATTTTTTTTAAAGATATTGGGGAGGAGGTGGCTTAGAAAAAAACCAGTGAGAATGTAAGATGTACTTACAAGCTGTTCCCTGCGCTTGCTCTGTGCCTCTGGGGTTGGGCACAGCCACAGTTACCATTTGGTGTTTATTTTTCAGTTGTGTATAGCACTCTTTTTGGCAAGCAGTCTTGTATAAGTCAAATTAGACAAACAAAACACTCTTGCAGCACAAAATCCCAAACACAATTTTTATCTTAATTTCATTGGAAAGCAACCTTAAGGGGAAAAATAATACCATCATTTTAGTAAGAACAGATTGGTTTTTTTTTTTTTTTAAGACTCAAAAGCAAACTAGCGTGCTATATCCCACCCCGCACTACTCTCCAAAAGAAAAGAAAACAGAGGGCTGGGTATTTGGAGAACTAATTCCACAGCAACCCTCTTGAGCACCCTGGTAGTATACCTTTGAACTCCAGCTGGAAGCACACCCAGGTCTCCAAAACTACAGTCACTCAATTGTTTCTCCTTAGCTCCTAAGCCAAATCCTTTGAGCTCTGGAAGAATGAAGTTTTAAAGGCCAGCCTCAATAGGAACAAGGTTGACCACTGTCTGCGAATGACAGACTACTAGAACAAATGGGGATAAACAGAGATCTAAAGCTCTGCGCTGCTGGTTGTCTACAAACCTATAAATAAACACTTGCCGAGTAATTTTGTGTAGACCGATCAGACTGTAAGGTTCTACTAGTTCATTAAATTGAAGAAATGAGGTGGGCGGGACCATACTCTCTGGGGCTCTTTCCTGGCAGCTCCTGAGGTGAAGGGATTTCTGGGAGAGAGAAGTTCATTATATTTACTTTTCAATTCTCTTTTGAATTCTTTTCTCAAGCTAAGTCCTTTTAGTATTACAGTATGCAATCTTGCTCTAGCGTCCGTGTTTACAGCCAGCCGGCAGATGTTTATAAACAGACATCATGCCCACTTTTAGTCATCTGTTAACCATGTTAAACAAATAGCAGGCTTTTTAATCTTATTGCAGTTTGGCCTCCTCAAACCCTTAAGCATTCCTACCGATTGTCTCTGCCCTGTTTCCAATTCCTGGATGGTCCTTCTCTTTGGAGGTACCCCATGCTGTAACCTAGATGTGACCTCATTTGCCACCCACGAGGAGCCCCGCTTTTCTTCTATGGCACTGTGTTTGGGTTAATTTAGTTGCCCATCAGCTCATGCTCCTTTTGACTTGTAACACACACACATGCACACACACACATACACACACACACACTCACATGCACAAGCACACGCATGCGTACCCACACACATGTGCACACACAAAATTTATTTCTCTGTCTTCACACCACACAGTGTATTTGTTGGCACATTGTGCCAAACCTGATTTCTCTAATCTTTCAGAGACATATGTGCAAATGAGAACAGTCAGAAGACGAACAATGACACTTTGCTGTCCTATTGATTTCATTGGTTCATAATCACCTACATTTCAAAATGAGAAAGAGCTAGTTAAATTCCTCTTCCATTTTCTTCCTCATCCTTTTTAAGATGGGGTGTCAGGTAGCCCAGGCTGGCCTTGAGCTTCTGATGCTGCCTTCACTTTCCATATGTTAAGGTTACAAATACACACCGCTTTACCATGTTACTATCTTTCTACACAACTCTTTCAAATTTTTCCTTTGTCTGCTTATGAAAAGTACCCCATGATTACACCTAAATCCCTCTGAATACATACTCCAGTGGTTACTGGAAGAAGAATTCAACTTTAGGGGTATATGAAATTGATTTTAACAGCACTTAAAATAATGCACTGATGACTCCATCATTCACATATAAATATACACAAAATCAAGGTTTAGAACATGGTTAATTTCAACTATGTAATAACACTGAATACTTTAATGAAATTATTGTGATACAATATCATTTAAAACTATAACAAAAGTTTGGTAATGTTCCTTCCACTATATTTAATGGAAAAAAAAAAAGAACAAAAAAACCTACGTAATTTTTCTGGTCAACATTTTTCAATTATACATATACATTTGAGCATTTTCCCCAACACACTTTAAATTACTTTACGTGTTTACCTCAAGCTTTTATTTTACCATACCCCTCTAAAAAGGGAGTGGATGCACGGAGGGAGGAAGAGAAGGAAGGAACAGAAGAAGGGCAGAGACAGGAGGAAGGCAGGGAGGGAAGAGTGGGAGTGGCAGCTCTTAGGACATCTATTTCCTATTTCTCCTGACCTCTGGAGATGTGCCCCCACTCCCAGTCTGGTAAGGTAGCCAACAAGGCACTGCTCATTTCTTAGTCTTTAGGGTCTTTGATGACAAATCTCTTAAGAGTTGCGAGTGTTTCCTTTCTGTAAATGCAACTTGATTCTTCTCCCCATTAAAAATTCCCAGTAGGCTCCAAACGCCCATTTAAGACATCTCCACGGAGCACCAACAAGTGCTCAGAGCCCACGCCGCAAACAACAACCCAATATCGTTTCCCTCTCTCTCTTGCATGACGCCTTGTACCCCATAGATGGTTCTTAAATATTGTCCAGTTTATAACAGGTTATAGTAGGATAGCAGAAGATACATAATCTCAAGGAACCTCATCTTGGATGTTTAGTTGGTTTGAGGGATGTCAGGTTACACAGCCCTGTGGGTAATTTGATATAGGCTTTACATCCAAACAGCTTCTCTTATTCATATTCCATCCCACTTGGAAAAACAAACAAATATAAATAAAGCAATTACTCTACATTATCAGAAACAAAGAATTCTGCACATGCCCTGCAAGTTAGAACACGTGTTGAGCAATTCTGCCTCCATGAGATAACTTTGAAAGTCATCTACAAGCTTTCTGAAACAATCTTTAGATTGGGACGCACAGTTTGGTGGACACAGGTGGTTTCCTGACACGAGAAACTGCACATCCACAGGACAGGAAGGGGGAGGGGTAGACAAAAGCAAGCAAGGAGTACTCAAGTTGGCTGCCAGTTATTGCTTTGCCTGTTCTGGTAGTGTCTCACATAACAGCGCTGGGAACACTTCATTCCTGCATGGACCTCAATGACCCGACAACTGCAAAGTCCCTGTTAATGTGTTCTTAAGATAAAGTGGGCCCTGCTGCCCAGTCTGAAATGAGAGGCCAGTTCTGCAAATCTGCATCTTAAGACGCAATAAGATTCAGTGTATGACATAACTAACGGTCTCTGACGTGCTTTATTTTCAGATGAGGTGAGGCCCCTGGAGGTTTGTGCTGTTGCCCCTTCCTTCCTCCTCATCTGAAAATGCGAATGGGTAAAAGCCTGTGGCAGTCTTCTCCTAGACCCCCAATTCAGTATAGTCTAAATAATAAGAGTAGGTCTTGGGTCTCCATGGCTCGTATTGTTCACATTGGTTCATACTGTGTGAGACTTCTCATATTGCTTGAGCTTCTTTGAAATATACTTTGCCTATTAAATTAGAAAAAGCCAAGAAAGAGAGAGAGAGAGAGAGAGAGAGAGAGAGAGAGAGAGAGAGGAAGAGAGGAGAGAGATGAAGAAGAGAAAAAGAGAAAAGAGGAGAAGAAAAAAGAGAAGAGGGAAGGAGAGAGGCAATGGAGGCCTCATATTAAGAATAGTCTACTGGAAGGAATTTCCATACATATTTTATAAGCTGTTATTGAAAAATGAATGCACCGAATCACACAGTATATTTTTTTGTGGACTAGTCTTAGTATCATTAGAATCATGGGCTACTTGTCTCATCAAGGCACTAAAAATCAGAAAACAACTCATGCTTCTTTTTTGAATTATTGATAAAGTGTCCATGTTGGGAGGAAGCATATTGGATATCTGCTTCCAGAAAGGGCATATATTGGCTGCTGTGAAGTCTCCCCACCATTCCCCCTGCTCTATGAAGACCCCACCCTTTCTTCTCCTACCCCCTCTTTTGTAATCTAGCTATATTACACCCGGTTAAGTTTCCAATAAATAAATAGCTTTTCAAAGTACTCATACTATTTTGAGTGTTTATATAACAAATATTAGGGCAAAGTTCACTCACATAAATTTAGGATAAGGACTGTAGGAACTATGTCTAGTATTTTAAGATAAATTAATTTTTATAAAATAATTCCTTTATACTCCTTCTCTATCTTGTTTATTTTACATTTGTCAGAACTCTTCAAACAGGCTTCAGGTAACTGACTTCTTTTCTTCATTGAATAATAGTAAACAGTAGTGTTTATAAACCTGCAAAGAGCTTTGGCTGTAACTAGGCTAAAACAGTTCCTTTTCTAGCTACTAAAAGTTCAGTTGCAGAAAGATGATTGCTCATTCATTGTGTTGGAAGTGAAAGCAAGACATGGCTCTCTCTGCTCATCCCACTGGGTCTGAAGTCATTGAGGTATAGTGTGCATAGTGCTTGTTAATGACACATCCTTAGTGGGAATAATCAGAAAATAGTATTTTAATAAAAATGTGTAACTAGTCAAAAGTAGTGTATAAATAGGCCAAGACCCATCCTTTCTTATTTCTCTCCTTATCTCTGTCTGTGTATGTATGTATGTGTGTGCTTCTATGTATACATGCATGTTTATATGCCTGCTTCTCTGTGTTTGTTTCTATTCATGTGTGTGTTGCTATGTGTGTATCTGCTCCTCTGTGTGTGTCTTTGTGTGTGTGTGCATGACGGTGTCTGTGTTTGTGTATCTGTTTCTGTATATCTGTGTGTCTCTGTGTGTGTGTCTTTCTGTGTGTGTGTCTGTCTGTCTGTCTGACTGACTCTGTGTGTGTGTGTCTGCTTGCCTGACTGTATGCTTCTTCTCTGTGTTTCTGTGTGTGTGTATGTTTCTGCTGTCTGTCTGAGTGTCTCTGTGTGTGTGTGTGTGTGTATGTTTCTCTGTGTCTGTCTGTGTCTGTCGGTCTGTGGATGTGTGTGTGTGCATTTCTATGTGTGTCTGTCTGTGTGTGTGTCTGTCTAAATGTGTCTCTGTGGATGTGTGTGTGTCCTTTTCTGTGTGTCTCTGTGTGTGTGTGTGTGTGTGTGTGTGTGTGTGTGTGTGTGTGTGTGTATGGTGTGTGTTTCAGATGGATGCTTTGCAGCATCTTATATTTCTCTCATTAAAACTGCAGGATATTCTTTAGCATGGGTCTCTTTCTGCACATAATTCAAAATATCATCTCAAATACTAAATAAAAGGTCTATTTAGATTGATTATAAAACTTCAGACATTTAGAGACCCGCCCCTACTCCTTGACAGTATTACATGCAGAGTGGGCAATAATTCAGCAGCAAGTTACAGCTGTCCTATAACAGTGACCTAGAAGTGTCTGTGTGTCTAGAACACCTTGGCCATTTAACAACTTCTACTGACTATTTTAACATAAATCACTACTTGAGTTTATAGCTCTAAGTTTAGTATCATCTTAGGTGTTGTTCTATTGCCATGACACAGCACCATGGCCAAGGTAACATAGAAACATCTTAATTTGGTATTCAGGGTTCCAGAAAATTAGAGGAGTCCATGAACACATGGAAGGGAGCCACAGGCAGGCAGGCATGGTGCTGGACCAGGAGCTGAGCACAGGAGGTAGAGAGGGAGACAGAGGGGAGGAAGGGTGCAGGGCCCTGGTGAACGGTCCAAACTAAAGTACCAAGTTGAACAAATAAATGAATGAAATAAGTTATCACCAAAACTATTATTTATGGTACTTTCAGTTAAGAAGCTTGTATGTTATATCATGAAATTCACTTCCATAGAGCTGTGCGTGCACCCAGCCTTAAGCACCTTTCTGGATGTTTACTTGTCATTTTACAAAATGAAAAGCCTTGCCATCCAAAGGTTAGATATTAAACATTTCTCCCTCTGTATTATCTTCATCAGGATTACATGTGTCTCCTTTATTCAATACTCTGACACAACACTCCAGAATGCTACTTATACTATCCTGTTATAAATATTAGTATTTATATTTTCCTGTTTTCCAAGTGAATGCCAGTTAAAATCATCATTAAAAGAAAATTTTCAATAACTTAGGATATGAGAAATGATAAAGAAATAATTTAGCAATCAAAAAATAAGAAACAAAAGCAATAGCAAAAAAAGAATGTTTCCCTTCCAAAATAGTCTTTCAACATTTAAAATCTTACCAGTCATTTTGTGTAGAAATACATATTTTATTTTTGTTTATGTTAAGATAAAAGGAGGATTAATTACTGCACAGTCTTGGAAATACTGTCTGAAAAATTATGAGAAATTCAAAATTATATTGGAAACCTACCAGACACTTGGTACCTTCACTGTTTAGTAAAGAGAGATAAAACAAGATGCTCAGTCACTGAACAAAAGCCCATTAAGTTCCACCAAATCTATATTCGCTCTGTGTTGTCCTGGTAATGCATCCTTAGATGTGCCCATCACTGGAAAACAGAAGGGAGACTGGAAGAAAGGAGTTAGATAAAGGACCCCTGTATGCCGAGTATAGTTAGGCACACATAAAGATGCCCATGTTACATTCTCAGCAAGGATTCCTTTGTTAGAATCAAATAAGCTCT
This sequence comes from Acomys russatus, assembly GCF_903995435.1. Classification (NCBI taxonomy): domain Eukaryota; kingdom Metazoa; phylum Chordata; class Mammalia; order Rodentia; family Muridae; genus Acomys; species Acomys russatus. The sequence goes on along the minus strand of NC_067157.1, from coordinate 30,862,796 downwards.
GGGCCAGTTCCATAGCAGATACCCAGTAAGTGTTTGTCACATAAACAGTTTAACCCAAATTTAAGAGTTTTGTACTAGTTATAGCTTTGTGTATTTCTTTGAAACAACTTTGCTGGGGTTTGTGACCATCCTAGTTAAGTGTGTTTTTAAACGTTCTATATCACCAAATGAGGATATCGCTCCATGTTGATAATGTAGGTCAGTGGGTAGACCAGTTGACAAGTATGCACAAAGCCTTAGATTTGTGTCCTGAACTCTACTCCCAAGCCTGGAGGAGAAAAGCTCTATCTATCTATCTATCTATCTATCTATCTATCTATCTATCTATCTATTTATCTATCTATCTATCACATATCATCTATCATATACCATCTATCTATCTATCTATCATATGTTATCTATCATATATTATCTATTGATCAGATATAGTTTATCATATATCATTTATCTATCTATTTATCGATCAATTTATCATATATCATGTATCTATCATCTATCTATCCATCTTTCATCTATCTATCATCTATCTATCTAACATTTATCTAGCTCTATCTCTCAATCTATCTATCTATCTATCTATCTATCTATCATCTATCTATCTCTGCCTTTCTCCAAACATCATTAAGGTTTCTGGACTCAGAAAATTTTTGGCTTTTCTGTTATCTCAGCTTTAGTTAGGTGCTGGCTTTATTGACTTTATTGATGACACACTGATAATAAGAAAAGAAGTGAGGCTGGTTATAAAATGTACAAAAGATTTTAAAACTTGACGAGGTTTTCAATCTTGTACTAAAACACATCATTATATTTCTACTCAAAAGCTATTATTCTAACACTGAGTGTTATAAAGTTAATTTCGCTAGTGAACTCCCAGCAGCAATAGTGGAAAGAGAGTCCGAGTCCCTTTGACAGGGACTAACTTGAATCACCAGTACACAGGCATCTTTTAGCTTTGGATGCCAATCAGCACCAGGAACCCATCTGTGTACTGATAGATGACTTTGAAGACAATTACACCAAACATGCAAAATTTACAGTTAGTGGCAGATTTCTCTTTAATATATAGTTCAGCTAAGAATCACTTAAACCAGTTACATGACAGACTTTAGGAAAGGGGACCTCAAAGGAAATTGCTCCTCAGAGACAAAGTATTAATCAATTAAACCAAAGACACATTTCTCCAACCCCACCATTTCTGCTCTGTGGCTTTCTCTTGTTTGGATGCAGCCCATCTTACCTCCTACCACTTTGTTTCCAGGTCTATTCAGTTTTGAAATAGTCCTTGTGGGGAGTTGCGAGGATGGTAGCCCACACAGGGTGAAGGTACATGGTGTGGTTTTAGATACAGTAAAGAGCTCATACATATTGAGGATGCTGCTAGTTTGTGCCTGCCTGTGACTGATCACCCTCGCACACTGAAAACTGTAAGCATCCAAACCAGGTAGAAGAGTGACATGTCCTATGCCTCTGGGCTGCGCAGCTGGTTAAGGGAAAGCAAGAAGTTCATTCACTCTCCAAGGGAATATGTATAGCCAGGAATATTTCCCCATGCTAAAGTACTTGTCTGACATTCAAGTGTTCTGAATTCAGCTTCCAATACTGCAAAACAAATAAAATCATTACAGTTCTCAGTTTCCTAGCATTCATAAAAGGGAATATGGCCCTGATACCATGCTCCAGCTTTAATATAAATGTTGCCATCCCCAAATCTTTTCAAATTACTTTCTTCTCTGCCAGTCAATGGATGAACATTAAAGTTGTCTAGTATGCACCAAGGTTGGCTAAATTTCTTAGTGCCTAAATAAACCTGCTTCCCCAGGGCCGCCAGATCTATAAACAGTTCGTAAGTTAAGCCAAGAGCATAAGGACTGCTCTACTCAGATGTCGGTAGGTTTTCTGTGCCAAGCAACTGAGGATCAGAGAGTGCCCATGTGCAGGGTCTGGCCACTAAGTTAGCATCAGAAGACCTTTGTCTTCTGTTCCTGTTCCTGTCGCTGTTCCTGTGTACATCACCATGTGTGTGAGAACATGGCTGTTAAGCTAGCGGTGTCTTTTTAACAATTTTCAAGTAGTTGTGGGGAGAGATGCGAGTTCTTTCAGTAGACATGATAGCCAGTAAGGAATGAAGTAGCAGGACAGCGTAAGGATGCACACCCCCATATTCAGTATTTAAAGTGTCTGTGTGGTATGTGTTCAAGTGGAAGCTATGCGGTTAATCGGGAACAGCGATGCCACCACAAGGCAGCGGTGACGGGTTGCTGCCTTTGATTTACTCAGGAAACTCATTTCTCGCCAAATGTTCCACCCACCATTATCCAAAAGGACTCTCAGTCTCTCACTATTGAAGATGATTCCTTTAGGTTAACCTAAGATTTGCCCCTTCCTGGGGGGCATATCTTTTGAACAGATGGTCCCATGAGTCTTTCAAGCCAATTAGAGTACTTTTGTTTCCTCTGTCAACATGGGACACCGTTTAAAACAGTGTCACACATCCCTGTGTGTGTTACGGGGCAGAGAAGGACAACATTTGAGTGTCTTGAAAATGACAGGCATCCTACAAGGGGATGAGGACAGTCAGCAAGCAGGAGGACAATAAGAACCAAGAGAGTAAAGAGACATAGGGGAGACATGATGGTGCCAGTGGATTCAACAGGCACTCTTTGCATTTTGAGAGTGTTGCTGCTAGTGCATATATGTTCAGGTATTTTTTTAAGGTTTGTGTTTATTATTTTTAAGTGTGTGTATGTGTGTGTGTGCATGCATGCACGTGCGGTGCGTACATGCACATGTGAGTGCAGAGTCCCATGGAGCTCAGATGAGGCCATCAGACCCACCACCATGAGTGCTGAGAACTGGACCTAGACGCCCTGTAAGAACAGTATGTGTGTGTGTGTGTGTGTGTATGTATATATATATATATACATACATATACCACCTGGAGGATTGCATACAGCACTCTTTTATTGGTTCTCTTCACGTATAAATTAGAATAACCATAGGATGGTTTGTTGACTCTTCTAAGCCTGTTATAAAGATGAAAGGTCTCTTGTCGTGATTTCTGATTCTAGACTACTCCATGACTAAAGGGTAAGCATGTAAAAGAGAATCAGCACCAAAAGAGAGAGGGGGGAAGAAAAGTAAAGTCCCACTGATGAATGTCTTCTTTTCAAGAGCTTCATGATGATTTTGTTGTTGTGAGTGTGTAACTCTGGCTGCTTCTCTGCTTTTGTGCTGACCCTGTGCTGCCCCATGGATCTTCTCCTTCAACGGTGACAACTCTAAGAAGTGGGTATGGTTTTTAGTCCAATTTGCAGATGACAAGACAAAGGCTTGGGGAGGTCAGCTAAGTCAGCCAAGCTCATTCTGCTGAGCAGGAAGAGCAGCAGAAACTCACAGGCCAATGCATGAGACTCTAGGAGATACTGTTAGCGTTGGGAGATGGCTCACTATGGTTGGCTCTCGCTATTTGGGGAAAAAAAAAAGCAAACAAACAGGCAAAAGCCAAAACCAAAGATAATTATTTGCTGTGAAATGTATGAAACCATGTGAAAACACATAGAGGGGTATGGGCTGTTAGTTTAAATTGAATCAGGAACGAACTAAAATTATCCCCAGTCAGCATTTCTTCAGCAGCTTTTCAAACAGACAGCAGGCCAACCGTCTTACAAATTGAATTAAGGGATGCTTGCCAAACTACAAACTTACAGTAGGGCCGTGACTAAGTGAAATTTTTCAGGAAAAAAAAATAATAAAGGAAAATCGAATGGACAGTATTTGTAACTGGGTATTGCGGTCATTCCCCTGTACTGCTGGTCCTCTTTGAGGGGAAGGGGGAGGGGCACTGATGGGAAAATCCCTTGGACTGGTCCCAATGCTATGGACTAATCTATTCCTGTGGTGTCTTTCAGGAAGGCTGTGATTCCAGTTACTGTGACTACCCGTGTGGGATACCGTTACAATGGTGGCACCCACAGCCCACAGCCATGGCAGGGAAGGCCAGAATTTTAAGCCCCCACATGATACAGTGTCTGTAAGCTTTTCTGTTTGGTTGGCTGGGTGTTTTGTTTTGTTTTTTTACACAGGTTTTAATATTTGATGTGAACTCCACAGAACTTGAACTTTGAGCCAGAGTCTTCTCAACTTCAATTTGGAATAAAAATGTAACATAAATATGCAGTTTTGGAAGTTACATATCAACTTTAAGACGGTATTCATTTAAGAAGTATACAAGACAAAGACGGGGAATGCATTCCTATGTTGCCTAGTCATGTAGTGTAGGACAGCAATGCAGAGAAGTGTCTAAATACAGAAACAACACAATGTCTACGCTCCTTTCCCAGGCTTCACATATTTTGTCTACAGTATCCTCTTGATGATTAAAGCTCACTAGACAAATGCAATTATAGATGACAGAAATCCATAAATCTAGAAATCAGAAAACATAAATCCATAAAAAATAAATAAAAACCTATAGTGACTTGACAAGAAAATGTGTATAGAAAACCAACAAATGAATGAAGCAAATAGCAAAAACAAACAAAAAAAAACCCAAAACAAAACAAAACAAACAAAGACAAACAAACATAAAAGAACAAACAAACAAACAAAGAAAAGAGGTAAGCACATCAGTGCTCTGTTTCTTCAAGAAGAATCCATAAACAAGAATCCTGTTGTTTATGGATTCTTGTATTTCTTCCTCAAGAATATAAAGAAAAAGACACATTTGTTTTCCTCTCATTTTCCTGGAACTTGTTAACTCTTTTGAATTTGGCAATGACCACAGTTCTCAGAGTGTTTTACAGTATCAGCGGGATGTAGAGATAACCTCCAAGTTCTACAAAGTCAAGTTAGCTGGGTATAAAATGCCTCCTCTGTATGAAGCTTAACTCCTCTAGAAACTCAAGGCTTTGTTTTTGACTTTCAAAGCAATATACCTGATCTCTAGAATGTCAACACGGTGCTCCCTGCTTTCCTCCTTCTTTTGATTTGAGGACATCAGCTCTGTCAGTATCACCTGGAGCTCAGCTAGTCAATAGTCACTATTCCTCAAAACTGTTATTATTTGTGTACATTAGAATAAGGCAAGATGAGTTAAAATGGCACAGGATATACATAGAAATTGGGAAATACATGTGTGCTTAGAATGCATCAGGAATAGTAATAGTAAATTATAAGTTTTTATATTTTTAAAACATAAAGTAATAATATTGATGACTATACTTACAATTCACCCCATGTAGAGTGGAATATGTAAAATTATTTCATTGTTGAGTTAATACTATTAATAAACCAGGCGATGAATTCATACTACCATAGAGTAAAAATATTCCAGCTTCATGGAGAAGTTTGGTTATATTCAGTTACACTGAATAACATGAAGTCATTCCTAATACCCTCCTCATGAATTTAATAAAATAATGGGAGCTAAGCAAGGCAGGACATGCCAATTATTTATGCAGTGCCTTCCTCACAATTAATGCAATATATATTTTAACATCGTCATTCTTTTCTTTTTTAATTACTGAGAATTCTTGCTTTTGCAGTAGATATGTTGTGGTAAGTCCATCTGGACACTGAATCACTAAATGCTGACCTATTACTCCTAGGGAAAATAATACAGAGTTAGAGTCCAGTACGTTTTGGGTAATAATATTTTCACCTACTGAGCTACACATCACCTTGTTGGATGCATGTTTCTTTTTAAAGCCTTATTTAACATGCAAGTAATATATTAATACTGAACCTACAAGCCTACAACACTGTAACTCCCTCCTAAGTGAAGCCGAGCTTGCACTTGTATGTTCTCTATATGCATATTAGATGCATAGAACATTGTGTAGACTTTATCAGTACACATGGTATGTATTCTATTAGCAAAATACCTCACAAAACAAACACACACACACAAATGCCAAAAGTATATTAACTACAGCATTCATTTAAGGGACACTTGTTCATATAAGCAGAATTAGATAAGAATACAGAATGTGATCTTGGTCACCCTTGCCTGAAATTGGTTGTCTGATAAAAGATCCTGAAGGTAAGATGAATTTTCTAAGGTCTTTGATCTTGTGAACTCCAAAAAGCTGGATAGGTTTCTTTCCTGTTGGAGGAGAACTTAAGTTCAATGAAACAGCTGTTGGTTGTACTTGGCATGTGAATGATCCTTCTTGCACCTTTATGCATATCTTGCCATGCTGGCAATGATTGTGGTTCAAAGGCACTGCAGCTGAGTAGAACTGTTCAATTACTTCCTTCCCTTGGCAGCTCACAAAGATTTTCTGGAACCATGAAAGCTAGACTGCAGGAAGGAGGCTTTCAAGTCAAAGGCATCTCAAGTCATTCAAGTTTTATGTCGTAAGTGTGTGATGTTTTCAGCAATAGTGGCCCACCTTCAACCCTCAAGAAGCAACCAAGGCCTATATACATAATCTATGTTGTTCTGAAAGTCAACTGGACTACCCTCCACAACACTGGAAAGAAGATTTTTCGTGTATGGTACTGGGATTGTGTGGGTCTATGATTGTTGCATGTGTGTTGCTATCAGCTTGAGTGGTTTAAATCCTCTGTGTGTGTGTGTGTGTGTGTGTGTGTGTGTGTGTGTGTGTATACTTTTATGTATTGTGTACAATTTCAGACAAATATAAAATAATATGATTCCTCAAGGCTTTTTCAAACAACCTTGGTGGTACCTATCCCTCTTTCTCTTTCTCTATTGACCTTCCTTCCTCCTCTCCTGTTGGAGCCTTCACCATTTTATTCTATTTTTTACCTCATATATTCATATAGAACAGCACAATTCCTTACTGCATCTTGTCTTTATATTCCCAGATAAGTGTACTTATCAAAGAAGCATCTCTTTACATCACAGAAAAACACAACTGGAAACAATACAGATATCAGTAGCTCCCATTTTATTAGGCCTAGCTCCAATGGATACATCTACATCATAGCTCCTGTATCTATGGCTCAAGGAACATCACAGAAGAGTGAGTGGAAAAGTTACAAGAGCCATAATAGTAGTATGTAATATGACATGAAATGACCCCTCTGGGGAAAATGGCTGCATAAACAAGACTGAAAATATAGCAATCTCAATGGACATGCTGATACAGTCCTACCCTTAGACAAAGACCATTAGGCAACCACTGACTGGTAGAAGAAGGAGACTTAACCTCTCCCAATGATTAGCTCCCTTATAGGTTCCAATCCAGAGTGGTCATCCTTGAAACCATATAAACAATTAAAATGTACTCAGCAGGACATACTCATGTGTATTTGTGTATGTACACACGTACATATGTGTACATATCAAAAATAACCAAAGCAAAAAGGCTATCAACTTGAGAGTAGAAGGGTAGGTGGGAAGGACTGGAGGAAAAGAAGGGAAAGGGGATGTGCTTATAATTATATTTCTATTTTAAAAATTAAAAATAAGTAAAAAGAAAGAAGGCAACATGCATTTTGATGCTGGTTAGAAATAAATATAACTCAACTGCCAAATCTACTAATATAGAAGCTATAAATATTGAGGATCAATTGTATTAACTTCTGAAAGCCTCAAATAAATTAATTTTGTCTATGTAATAGAGCTCAAAGGTCATCAGGAAGAATTTGGAGATTGACATTCATCCCAAGCATTGGACATCTGGCCAGGGGTAGACCAGATGTTCTGTTAAGTTATGTAGTTTTCTAGTGGCTGTGAGGTATTACTACTAAAATTTCAAAGAGGAATGCCACTCTTAAAACTAGGCCCTGTATAGAGGATATACTCATTGTTTACTGAATGGACTCAGTATTGGCTGAATAAGTGTAGGGCAGAGAATAGTTTTATTAGGTACAGGGGCAGAAAGACCACACTATTTTTTGTTATTCAACTTCTGTGTTGAGTACTTTTATATCAACTTGACACAGCTAGAGACACCTGAGAGGGACAATCTTCAATTGAGAAAATACCTCTGTAAAATAAGGCTGTAAGCAAGACAGTAGACAGTTTTCTTGTTTAACTTATTTTGTTTTTATAGAAAGACTTTGACCTTTTAAGAGTATTTTGTACATAAAAAAGAGACTGAATTTTAAAGTGTTTGAATTTGTAAAGTCTATAGGACTTTTAAGCGTGTTATGTTTTATATTGTGATATTTGTTAATATATGATATTGGGTATAAACTAAAAAATAAAGGTTGTGGCTTATCAGCAATGCATTTGTGTGTCAAGTTCACAGGGGATCAGTTGTGCTGGCTATGCCAACTTAACACAAGCTAGTGTCATCTGAAAGGAAGGAACATCAATTATAAAAAGAGTTCCGTAAAATCAAGCTGGAGATTATCACTAGAGAATTTTCTTAATTAGTGACTGATGTAGGAAGGCCAATCTATTATGGGTTAGGCCATTCCTGAGTGGTGTCCTCAGCTCTATCAGAAAGCCAACTGAGAAAACTATGAGGAACAAGCCAGTAAGCAGCATCCATCCATTGATTCCGCATCAACCCCTGCCTCTAGGTTTCTGTTCTGTTTGAACCTCTGTCCTGACTTCCTTAGATGATGAACAATGATATGGAAGCTTAAGCCAAACAAACTCTTTGTTCTATATGTTACTTTTAGTCATGGTATTTTATCACAGAAATAATAACTCTAACAATGAAAACATCATACTGGAGATTCTGGTCAAAGTCATTAGGCCAGAAAATAAAATTAAATACATTTAGATTGGAATGGAAGTAGCAAATCCATTTCTAATTGAGGATGACATAATTTTATATGTAGAAAATCTAAAGGAACTTACAGAAAGCTACTAGAATTAATAATAGGAGACAGGATCAATATAGAAAAACCATGGTTACTTAGTAACTGTTCTAATTTCATCTATTTTGCTGTGACAAACACTCTAACCATAAATTCCTTAGGGCAATCAAGGGTTCATTTGGCTTACAGTTCCAGGTTGTAGTCTGTCACTGAGGAATGGTGGCGGGACTAGTCACACCATATTAACAGGGAAAAGAAGTAAGAACGTACCCAACCGTCTTGGTTTGGTCCATCTGGCTTTCTCCTCTCCTTCATAGCTCGGCACACCTTGCCTAGGGGATGGTGCTGCCTTCAGTGGGTTGAGTCTACCTACATTAATTAACAAGACAATCATTTGTAGATATGCTTACATACCAACATGACAAAAATAAATGACTGCTCATTTGAAGCCTTCTTCTTAGGCGAGTATAGATTGTAACAAACTGACACTAATAAACTAATAATCACAGTGAAAGTGAGGTTAAGAAAATAAATCCATCTACACTCGTACATTTAAAAAAAAACAAAACAAAACAAAAAAAAACTTTGGCATGATTTTAATACCAAAACACAAACAACATCAGTAACAAAAGATAAACTAAGCAACAGTAAAATAAAAAGGAACTATGAGGACTGATCAATTATTAATATGTATAAGATTTCTTTTGGGAAAATGTAATACTAAAGTTGTATGGGAATCAGGTAGTAGCAGAGAGTACACAACTTTGTGGAAATACTGAGAAACAGACAGCTGTATACATTAGTGGGGTGAATTTTATGATGTTTAAATTAAATTTTTTTCTTTTTTATTATTAATTTATTTAAATTACATCTCAGTTGTTAGCCCATCCCTTGTATCCTCTCATTCCTCCCTCCCTCTCGCTTCCCCCCCCCCATTCCCCTCCCCTATGTCTGTGACTGAGGGGGACCTCCTCCCCCTGTATATGTTCATAGGGTATCGAGTCTCTTCTTGGTGACCTATTATCCTTCCTCTGAGTGCCTCCAGGCGTCCCCATCCAAGGGACATGGTCAAATATGGGGCACCAGAGTTTTTGTGAAAGTCGAATCTCCTTCTCCACTTAACGGTGGAGAATGTCCTGTCCAACGGCTAGTCTGGGTAGGGGTTCGAAGTTTACTGCCTATATTTTCCTTGGCTGGTGCCATAGTTTGAGGAGGACCCCAGGGCCCAGACCCGCCTGTAGTTTTCCAGGACCCTCTGGATCCTTCTATTTCCTTATTCTCCCAGGCTTCTCACACCTAAAATTATATTTTAAAAAATAATAAAACATGTAGGAACCAGGCCCGACTGTGCTGCCTGCGTGTCTTGCTATTTCATGTCTTAAACTGGAGGGCTTCATACTGTCTCTGTGTTTGCCCTGGGTTAGTTGGGTGAGGCATTTCGACTACTGGAAAGACTACTCCCCGAGAGGGAGCAGAAGGCTCTGCCAAAGATAATTGACTTTGATAATCTGGGTTATACGCCAGGGGCCACTCTCCCCTAGTTTCTTTTTCTTTGACCTTACACTCCCTCGACTTCTTCTTTAGGGCCCGTATTTCGGAGATTAAAGTTACCTCTTCCTCCTCAGAATTAGAAGAAGATATATCAGAGGCAACCTCAGACTGGACCAAAGTTTTTACAGACTGCTCCTCCTGCACTTCATTCAGGGCAAGTTCCATACTTCCTAGCTACTCTCTTGTTTTCTCATCTTCATTCTTAAGCTCATCTCTAACGAGACACCATAATGAAAAGGTAGCGAAAGGAACACTGTTGGATCCTTGGTTTTGTGAAATCCTCTGGAGATCAGACTTCACCTGATGCCAATCTTGGATATTTAGTTCTCCTGATACCATAAACCAAGGGATTACTCGATTCTATTTTTTTATAAAATTTTTACAGTCTTCTGCTTAACCCCGGTGCCTTGATCCTCTAACAGTCTCACTAGTTGATCCACCAGAACCGTGGAAGAACATGCGGGCACCTATTTCCAACACTCCCATTTCCTACCTCTCTGAGGCGCTGGCCAGCTTCCCGAGGTGATCCTTCTTTGCCGATCTCGGTGGGACATCCACTTGAGGTGCCCACGCCACCGCGGTACCAAGTCAAGGGTGAGGGACTGCGGATTTAACACACATTAAGACAGCGGGTCCTTTGGGCTAAGAGAACAGCAGCGGCTGCAGCAGCTTTTATTTAGTGTCCAAACAGCCTTTTTATAGGCAGCAAAATAGGTATGCCACTCGCAGGTGAGATCCCTCAAGAGGTGATTGCTCACAGCAGGGAAAGTCCTGAGGCGGGGAGGGGTGCAGTCTCAGAGTAGTAAACATGACTAGCTAACCAACATAAACACAGACATGGAAGCTGCTAAAACAGGACATGAAACAGCAAAGACAGGTAGGCAGCCCAGGCGGGCCTGCTTCCCACAAAAACATTTTATCTTAAAAATTGTATCTTATTTGTTAATCTGGCCATATATGGTAATTTCTGAAATGATTGCCTTCATACCATCAATCTCTATAATTTGCGAATCAGATGCTGAATTGAAGAAGCTACTCATGAGAGGCAAATAATTATGTGTTCACATGGAGGCATGATCCATCCACTCCTTGACCATAATCTAGATTCTGCACAAAAGGGGTCCCAGAGACAATAGCTGTGGTGAGGCTGTGGGATGAATGAAGAGTTCAGCATTTTTCTGTTCACAAGAAGATAGGAAAAGAGAGAAAGAGGAATCATAAGAAGTGTAGAAGATACAACCTAATGTGTTACCTACGAACAGCAACCATACTGTGATAAGCCTGGCTTTTCCAGGTAGTCAGTCAAAACCAAAACTGTTTTAAATATTATTGGGAGATATCAACACCACCAATCTGTACAGCTTATGGAAAGTCAAAGTGGAACAGTTGAATTTCTACTAAATACCCTACCCAAAAAAATTCATTAACTGGGGACACACTTATGGACAGTGAGAATGATAAACGTTAAGTCTAAGCATCTGGTGAATTTATTTAGCTTGGCAGATTCTCTATGACGAGCCAAGAAAGAAAGTAATTGGTAGAACAGAAAAAAGGTCTTTGATAATTTTACAGTTTTTCTCTAGAGCAGAATTCTTCCAGGAATATATTTTGCAAAATTAATCCAACTAGTGCATTCACAGAGATAGAACCCTGGGTCTGGAGTCAAGCTAAGCCATTCTATTAAAAGCCCTACTCAATATGCAAAAAGAAGAAAATATTTATGGTCATGAAGACAAAAGTCAGTCATTTCCGGTGAGGATCTTGCTGGTTTTTGCATTTGAAATATAGCTGTATCTGTCAGTTGCCAGCAGTTCTTCACCTACTGCCTGAGCAAAAAGGCAACTGGAACTGAGGTTAAAAAATATGAGCCTGGTCTTATCATATTAGCAAGTGATTTTAAAAAAATGTTTTAGCCTTGTAGTAGATGGTTAGTCAGTATCATGTGCCTTGAAGAAAAAAATGAGTGTTTGTTCAGTTGCCAAAGGGCACACACTTTAAATGTGTACGAGTAACAGTGTTACAGTGAAACTCAGGGGACCTGAGTTCCAAAGATGTTGCCGTATGCATCGTAATGAAATTTCATCTGTTCCCTTCAAATTTCTCTTCTAAAGATGCTTTATTTGAGGAGAAATGGAGCTCATTTAAGTTTAAAATATTCATTCAGAATAGCTATGAAAAAATAAACTGTCCTGAAAACAAAAACCTGTATCTCTAAGTAGGTATAGCTTTGTTACTCACTGTAGCTCTTTGGTAATGTTTTCAAAGAGAGTAAAAATTTAAAACCATTATGCATGAGAAAGCAAGGCTTCTCCGTGTTGTATATTAGGTTAAACCCTTTAAAATAAATATTAGGCGGTAAAATTCCTCACAATGTGCCTCCCTTTAACATTTTCCTCCAGTTCATGGTCATTTTTTAAAGGGCTGGCTAAGAGCCCAAAGGGGATCGTCTATTGCTGAAAAACAGCCCAGATCCCTGGAAAACATTACAGAGACATTCCAGTATATTTAATTTTAAAAATATATTTGTCAGATTGCTAGACACCTATTAGATAGTGCCCTCTGCGACTAGACCACCATTGTAAGGTGTTGATAATGCAGCTTTTTGGCCTTCCCACGACTTAGGAATTCCTGTGAAATGTTTCCCAACACATTAGCCACTGCCCATCAATAGTAGCCAATAGCGTTTCCAAGTGGATAACGAAGCCCTAACCCGACTGTGCCTGGTAAATAACTAAGAGATATGTGTCAACCATGTGCTACTCCAAGTGATTTTAAATCAAGTTGTGTAACATTTAGGTATCTAAGGCAAAACATTCATATGACTACAAATATGTAAACCTGTTAGCAAATATGTTCTGTATAAGTTTGAACCTAGCTTTGTGCAGAGTGGATTTCAACTGCATATAATGTGTTTAAAGGCTAGGAATGGAAACCTGCTTTATAGGAGTAGTAAGAATGTCAACTTACTTATGCTATGTTCTCTTTACAAATATACATGTTATATTTACATATACCACATAAGTTTGCATAATAAACAGGTATATATAGAGTGTCTAATACTACATATCATTGTTCATATAGTGATAAAATACACATAATATAAGACCTATCATGATAAGCATTGTAAGTGCACGGTTTAATGGCACTCCAAGAAATGGGACAGATGGCTGTTAGAACCCACAGTAGAAGGAGTGGGAAGGCCAGAATCAACTCCCAAAGGTTGTTCTCTGGCTTCCACAGGCCATGCCCATATTGACACATTCAGATCTTTCTGTCTCTCTGTCTCTGTTTGTCTCTCTCTCTTTCACACACACACACACACACACACACACACACACACACACACACACACGTAAACACAATAATGATTTTTAAACTCTTAATTTAAAAAAAAGAAAACCCACTGTATCTTTTTTTGGGTATTCTTCCAATATGACTTATTCTTTCCTTGCCTGAAACATGAAGAGGCTATTTTCCTTTATTGGTTTGCCATGAAACTCACGGTAAAAAAAGATGATTGATAGATGGTGCTTAGCATGACCCAACACACATGGAAATTTTGTAACAAGTCAATGATAAAAATTAAAACCCAAAAGGGGGTAAATAAGAGTTGATCTATATTGCTATATGACACACTCTAAATGTAAAATCGTTATTAGCTTACCATGTAACTGACCTCATTTTTTGTTGTCTTATCTAGTAAACTCTTATTTTCTTACCCCTTCCTCATCTTAAGAGCTCTTCTGTGAATCCTCAGTAAGTTATCTACTTTACTGTTCAACTTGAATTTTGATGTACTTTTCCAAGTTTTGGATGGAAAATGTCAAATAAAATTGATGCTGAGAAATGGAAAAACACTAACTTGAACTGTCTTCTACCATTATGATCCTTATTCTTGGATATTCTGTTGATGTATCATATGCTCTTAGCCCTTTTGGGGCTCATAAATACTCTCTATAAATATAATGAAAATTGTAAATTTCCTCTTAAGTCCCCCCCCCCCCAAATGTTCACAGTTACAGTTTTTATTAAAACTCTGGCTTTAGTTCTGGGGAAATGACTCTGCAGGTAAAAACACTTGCCAAGCAATCATAAGTTCAGAGCTCCAAAACTGATGTAAAGGCCAGGTGGGTGTGGAGGCCCTGTAATCCCAGAAGTGTGTCACTGACGCTCAGAGAAAACTGGCTAGTCAGAGAGACTAGTCAAAACAGGAAGCTGGGGTTCAGCAACTGACTGATTCTCAATGTATAAAGTGGAGGGTACTTAAAGACAATATCAAATATCACTCTCAGGCCCACACACACTTATGCATGTGCACACACATGCACTTGAACCTCCATACCCACACACAACCATACATGTATGAACACACATATTCATACATTGGCAAAAACATCCTCTGAGAGCCTATGGACTTTAATGAGTATTTCAATGAACTCTACAAATTTCTAATATTATTCAGCATCTTGGTTCCTATCACTATGACAAAACACCACAACCAAATTTAATCTGAGAAGGAAAAGGTTTACTTCATCTTTGTAGTCCATCATTCAAGGAAGTCAGGGCAGGGTCTGATGCAGGTCCTATAGAATACTGCTACTAACTGGTCCAGCCTGCCTTCTTATAGCACATAGCACCATTAGCTCAGGGATGCGCCACTCACATCAGTCATCAATTACAGGCGTGCCTACTGGCAAATCGGTATGGATAGTTTTTCAGTCAAGGTTCCCTCTTTGAAAATGACTATAGCTTGTATGATGTTGACTCTAAAACTAGCCAGAGTACTGAGTTTATCACAGAAGTATAAGAAATTTCAGTTGATTGGTTTTCTTTTAAAAATGTACCTCAGATTTATTGTTCCAATATTTTATCCCCTTAAAATACTCCCTGACTAAACTTTTCAGTTGTTTTACACTAGTCAAACCAACTTAAACCAAAATATTATAGATTCTTCAAGAACCATTCTTGGGAACAGAACAGGGCAGCTTATCCATACATACAACAAATGTTTATGCTTTCCACACCTAACACTTGTGTGTGTGTGTGTGTGTGTGTGTATATATATATATATATATATATATATATATATATATATATATATATATATATATATACATTGTTATAAAAAATCCTCTCTAGACAAAAAGACAATACAGTTTAATATTTTAATTTCTTTAGCTTATTTAAAATCTGCAACATAAAAAGCTTTCCTATATTTATTAATTTGGATGTTCTCTCCATGGGTTTGTCAACGTGGTTGAGGCCTTCAACAAAAGTAGATTATTAAGCCGGGTGTGGTGGTGCACGCCTTTAATCCCAGCACTTGGGAGGCATAGGCAGGTGGATTGCTGTGAGTTTCAGGCTAACCTAGCCTACAAAGCGAGTCCAGGACAGCCAAGGCGTCACAGAGAAACCCTGTCTCAAAAAAAAAAGTAGATTATGGTTTGATTGATCATATGTATTCTTCCTTTCGTCTATAGTTATTTATTCCTTCCCTACTCTTAATAATTTCTTACCATCCACTGGAATGGATATTAGCTTCCTGTTATTTTTCCTAGTTCCTTAAGAGGCACTATTAGATTATTTATTTATGATCTCTTTGATTTAATTTTTCACATTTATATTTATGTGTACATGTACTGGTAAGAATTTTCATGATGGCACCTGTGTGACATCCAGAAGTTGATTCTCTCCTTCCAGTACATGGTTTCTTGGGACTAAACCAGGTCATTAGGCTTGTTGATAAACTTTTACCCACTGAGCCATCTCACTAGCTCTCTCTCTAATTTTTGTGTGAGTACTTAGAGACATGCATTTTCCTCTTGAGTCACCTTAGTTATATGCCAATGCATGTGGCAGGTTGTATTATCCTTCTCATTTGTTCCTGGGAATTTCCTCAATGGTTTCTTCAACAAGACATTGTTAATTCAAAAATGAACTTACATACTAGCTTATAGGATTTTCTGCACTCCAGTTTCTTTCTGAAGAGTAATTTTTACTATAGCATAAAACCTGGACTAAGCTAATACATTTTGTAACTTTCTGTGGAGTGGTAGAATAAACTGAGCAATAATCTGATTGAGGCAGACTAAAACTGATGCATGCAAGCGTTTTACAAGCCATTGATTCAGAATGCTTTCTACATGAACTACACATAATTATAATCTGTTCGAGGGAAGATGACTTACTATGCAAATGATAATAAAAACAAATCTAAGCTGGAAAAGAACTCAGTGGGATGCCACTTGTTGTGTGCACTTTGACAACCTGAGTTTGAATCCTTAGAGCTCACATGAAACCTGATAACATCAGTGTTCTTATGGTGAGATGTGAGGCAGGGACAAGAGAGCCCTGGGAATCTCACAGGGCAGGTAGCCTGGTGTACACACACACACACACACACACACACACACACACACACACACACACACACACCCTAGGTAAAAGTCCACTTCATGATAAATAATAATTTAATTCTATTTTTTTCTTTTTTTATTAATTTATTCTTGTTACATATCAATGTTTATCCCTTGTATCCCTCCCTCCCATTTTCCCATTATTCCCCTCCCCTATGACTGTTCCTGAGGGGGATTACCTCCCCCTGTATATGCTCATAGGGTATCAAGTCTCTTCTTGGCAACCTGCTGTCCTTCCTCTGAGTGCCACCAGGTCTCCCCCTCCAGGGGACATGGTCAAATGTGAGGCACCAGAGTACATGAGAAAGTCATATCCCACTCTCCACTCAACTGTAGAGAATGTTCTGACCATTGGCTAGATCTGGGAAGGGGTTTAAAGTTTACCGCCTATATTGTCCTTGGCTGGTGCCTTAGTTTGAGCGGGACCCCTGGGCCCAAATCTGCCTATCATAATGTTCTACTTGTATGTTTCTAGGACCCTCTGGATCATTCTACTTTGCTATTCTCCCATGCTTCTCTCATTTAACAGGAAACTGGGACAGAGGGGAGGACATCCTATTGGAACTCTAAATGAGATAATTTAATTCTAAGTCGTATATATTGATTATGAGAATTCTAGTGGTGTTGTACCAAGGCACTTTTGGCCAGGACTGTGCACAACACTTGTTTGACTGCAGTTGTCCTTATTACATTATATGTTATCAGATAGACCTCATTCATCAATTCTTAGTCAGTACTCCAAACAGGTACCTGTGAATGGCCAGCCATCTCTTTTGACCAAATCATCAAAGCTGTGTTAGTTGTGCTATAAATCACTAACTACAAATCAGATGCCACCCACACACCCTGAATAATAGACATTGCAGCCACTGGAAGCCTAAGTTCCCATTGGAGAAGAGCGTGGCGTTGTGAATGAGAGGGTGAGGAGACTGCCATGGCTGTGAGGACGAAATGGCTGTCGTGATACCAGTTCTGTGAGATCATTCAACTTCACCTGCTTCTTCCATAAATTAAAACACAAAGTAACTGATTACCCTCAGATCAGGACTGGAGAGAGGGGGCAGCAGAAATGAGTCCTCTGAAATTAAAGAACCTGGCTCCAGACTTGAATTTGCCATTAATATTGTGCAAGATGCTTTTTCTTTTTTATGTCTCAGTTGGCACAACTGTTGAATGAGAAGATCACATCAGGATCCTATCATAATGATCTAGGCTGTTTTAGCTTTCACACTAACACTATTTTGTTCTGAGTGTTTACATTCTAAATATGAACATAGTAAGTGGTGGTCTGCTACCAAGTTGATGCCAGGAAGTCATAGTAATAGTTGTAATTGTTATTCAATTAATACGAAGTATTATGAAACATGTACATTCTTTAAGTATGTAGCATTTAATTACATTTTTAAATCTCCCAACACTGTTAATTACTATTATTCTTTAACAGTTGCCATACATCAAGAAGGGCTCTCTAATCCTCCAGAACAAAGAGTTGTGAATATTTAAAGTCGAGCCCATCACAAAGTATGGTCATTCAGCTTTTTAAATTATTTTTTATAGAGTGACTGAGCAATAGGTAGATGTTGCTGGTGACTAGGTGCTAACACAAATGTCATGAGAGAAAAATAAATTTACTGGGAAGCATATTATGGAGCAACAGAAGTCACATAGCAAACGTGGGCTTGTCCTTGAAGGAGCAGGAGAAAGTTGGTGTCAGCATCATGCAGGAGGAGAGTCAAGGTCAAAGTGAGGGCCAGTTCAGACAGTAGTTAAAACTTTCACCAGACAGTAGCCCTGCTTTAAAAGTACAGGCTTTTACAGATTTAACATGAACTTATCTTAGGGGAAATTTTTCCTTAAAACTCAAAGCAATGTAAATCTACTTTCCCAATTTATCATCATTTCAACAATTTAAAAAGGTAAAATATTCACATGACAGTTGTTAGGACCATGGGGAAAACTGCTGGAGGATCTCCTATTAAATACTCAGGTTGAAAAAAAAATGTTCAGAATGTGAACTGTGTGGTTGCTGGTCACTTCAGTGATCAATTAAAGACAGTAAAACCCCACTGTAAAACACTTGAGAAAGAAGGCTGGGCATCCATCGGTCCTGGTTTCTAGTGGAAGGTATAACTATGAAAACAAACCCCTCTGTACTTGCTAGTTTCTTCTTGTTTCCCCCACTGAGGGAACAAATAAAAGTAGGTAAATGAATGGCGGTAAAGGGCCATCTGTTTGGATAGGAATTGTGAGCAGCTGGGTATGTTAGATGGGTCTTGGGTAGACTTGTTCTTCCTTGTGGGAGAGGCGGGGAGAGGGAAAGAGAGGATAAAATGGGGGGGGGGAACAAGGAGAAGAGAAAGGAGAGACTGAAAGGCTGTATTAAGGACAGAGACACACAAGTTCAGTAGAGATGGGAGAGGCAGAGAAAGCCGTGTTGTTACTTTATATTGAACTTTCCCATCCACCATCTTAAAATCCCCAGGGTCTTGTTGACATTTTGGTGGAAGTCTATTTGGGTATGAAAGGATGCATGAGGAGAAAGGTGATATAAAGATGGAAATGGGGGCGCTTTGAGAAGGGACAGGGAGGAGCGTATGCCACCTTGAGTTATACAGAGTTTAAAAGACATCCTTCAAGCATTCAACAGAACAGAAAAATGAGTTTATTTCCCACTTAATAGCTTCTGTCTTCCTGATAACTTTCGGCTCTTCAGGTTGACTTCTTTCTGGGCACAGAGTCAATTTTCTCATTCCTTGGTCCCTCTCCAAAGGAAAGAACTAAGTCCATTGGCTTCCTCTTACTACCTCACTTGTGGTCCAGGAAGCGATAAAAGAGAAACATCAACAGAGATATGTGGCAAAGCCAGAGAGACTTTTCCATCTGGGGGTGGGGGGAAGCATGTGCCACTGGCCACCCTCTATGATCTCTCCTACCA
Organism: Acomys russatus; assembly: GCF_903995435.1. NCBI lineage: Eukaryota > Metazoa > Chordata > Mammalia > Rodentia > Muridae > Acomys > Acomys russatus. The sequence goes on along the minus strand of NC_067157.1, from coordinate 30,843,152 downwards.
TGCTAAGTACAGAACAGTGCTGTACCTGGTTCCTGGCTGTGTCAGCTCCAGAGGGTTGAGTCTGTACGTGAATTGAGTTGGACATCAGAGTGATCCGTCTCGGCCTTTCCTTCACTATGTTGGCATTGCTTTTCTTAAATGGTATGTTAATGGGGCTGGAAAGGCGGAAAAATTAATGACGTGCTTGTCACGTAAGCACAAGGCTCTGGCTTAATCTCCAGAGCCCATGCAGAGACCAGGCATAGTGACGTACACTTGTAATCTCAGCACCTTGGAGCCAGAGACAGGGATATCTCCGGGGTTCACTAGGATAGATTTATCTGGGGTGCACTATCAGGGATATCTCTGGGGTCACTAGCCAGCCAGTTTAGCTTAATTTGTAAGCCCAGTTTCCCTCCTGAGATCCTGTCACAAAGACCAAGTTGGATGATGAAAAACAATTGATAGTGATCCCTGGCCCCTGAAAACACAAACATACGTCCGAATGTGCCCCTGCATGTACACGTATACCCCACCACACAAGCACTCACTTGAATATGTCCCTGCATGCACATGTGTACCCCACCATACAAGCACACATATAGGTACTACACACACACACACACACACACACACACTATGCTAAGAACATTTTCTTAATGAAAAGTATTTGCTTCTTTTAACTTGTTAAATGTAGAATGGTATTTCCATCATTATCAAAATATGTTAAAAGATGTTTTCCCAGGCTGCTGTTCCTTTGTCATGAAGAAACGCTTGTGGGTTATGACAGCAGGTGCTTCTCCTCTCTGTCCCCAGCTTTCTACTCTGCTCAATCCATCATAGCCACAGTCAAGCATTACGTTGTGCTCTTCCTGGTCATCCATAGGGTACCTTGTGGCCTTCAGAATAATCTAACAACTCAACATAGGGTTTGCGAGGCCCTCTACAATCAGACCTGCCTACCTTTGCACATCCGTCCTGCTAATCTGAAGGAAAAATGTATCCTTTAACAGTCCTGTGGCCCTCCTCAATCAGGGACACTCATTCCAGCATTCTTTTAGGACTAGGTTTGAGCCTTTCTTCTTCGTTCTTATCTTGGTGCAAAGAGAAGGTGAAATGACACTCATTTGGCCAAATGCCATTTATCCAATTCTCATTAAAATCGCATGTGACATCTGAGAAAGTTGCAGATTTTTCATAACTAACTCGGGCATATATCAGAATCTTTGGGAAAAACATAAGACTCTGAAGTGTAGCAGGGTACTTGAGTTCATGTGATGTGCCTCAGAGCTTAGCCACCCCACTTAACTGATATTAAAACAATAGAACTTTACCTTAAGGCCTTAATAACCAGTATGCTTCCAGAACATTAGTACCCTGCCAATAATTCCTGTATAATGAATCCTGCATAGGGATAGTGTGATGCAATAGAAATCAGTCTGAGGGGTTATTATTAACTAAATAAGAGAAATTGAACCATATCTACAGATAAAGGAAAAAGGGAAGAATACCGATAAGGTTTTGATAAGGCTCAACAACCAGAGATGGTAATGTTTGAATTTTAGAAGCTTCAAGGGAGGTACACTTTTGTAAGGGAAAGAAAGCTCTTCCAGGTATGAGAATGTATGAAAGCGGAACATTTGAAAGCCCCTGGATCTCAGTCAAACTGAGTTCATCTTAGGATGAGACAGCTAAGAGAACTCTGTCATGAAGGAAAGGATGTTCTTATCAGTACAAACACAAGGAAGGAACTAGAAGCTTCGGATGGGCAAGTCTTTCAACAGTCATTTATTCCATTTGGCTTGTAGAACAATATAGTTCCAAGAAATATGAATTTACCCAATACCAACAATCAATATTCACTGAGTGCTTGTGCATGCAAATGCACGCGCGCACGCACACACACACACACACACACACACACACACACACACACACAATCTATATAACAGTGACTATTCTAGAAACAAGAATTGAGCTGTGAGCAAAACAGAAAAAACAAGCCCAAGCCTCCTACAGACATATAATGTATTAATTACCTGCCTCAGAGTTGCAACAAATATCTCAAGAAAATTTAAGGAAGGAGGAGCTTGTTTGGGCTCACAGATTGAGAGTACTCTTTGTCCTGATGTGGAAGTCATGTGGTGGGAACTGGAAACAACTAGTTACATTGCATCTGCAGTCAGGAAGGGGAGTGGGGACCAGAGCTCAGCTTCCTATCTTTATATCCTAGACTTAAGGCTATAAGGTCAGGCTGCCCACAGTTAACCTGGGTCTTCCCATTTCAATTAACACAGTCTAGATAACCCTTCGCAGGCATGCCCGAGGTGACTCTAGAGTCTATCAAATGGAAGCCAATATTCACCATTGCAGATGGAAACCATCACACAGTCCCAGGCATACATTCTATCCGTCTTTCCCTGAACAGCAGCAACTTTCTTCTCTTCAGAGGATGCACATGGTGGAAAAGAGTAATGGGATCCTGACTTGCGACAGTTCCACTAGATGCTTGTTTGTTTGAAACAATGTTCATAGCTCAGTGTGCTTTGAATTGGAGATGTTACTGCTCACTTTTCTCAAATATTTAGATTATAGGAGTGTGCCACCAGGAAGAAGGCAATGGCACAGTTGTGGATGATTTCTTGAGAAGAAATGTTTGTTGGAATCCAATGAATGTACAAGAAAAATTCCTTCTTCCTGTTGGACAACAGGGAGGGAGAGGCATATAACACTACTTTCAGATGCCACAGAGCTGTCTTGTCATGAATGGAGCACTGTTATTGAAGGAAATAAGATATGGAATCGCTTGATCCAATAAAGAGTGACGGAATGGCTTAGCAGGAATGTCAAAAGTAGGCTTAAAGAGAACGTTTCAGAATTAATATTATACTAGTGAAGTTTTGTACATGAATCTTTGGGGGAACTCCAAGGAAAGATATCACGGGAGAGGGTCTAGTCAAACATAATTAAAGAATGGGAATTACTGGCTTCAAGATAAGCAAAACCACATGTAGTCATTTCTAAGAAAAGTTTAAGAAGAATGTGAAGAAAATCTGTCAAGATGAAAAATGAACCAATTTATCATTATATTTTTGGACTCTCCTATTCAAGCATAAAGAGGTTACCTTGTTACATTGGGTTAATCTGCCTGGTCCCTGCAGAAATTTCCCTGAGGAAAATCACCTGAGATTTGAGAGATTGATGGGGGAATGGAACTCTGATTCTTTTGCATTTCCATGTTCTAGCTAACTTGCTTTGAGGAGACAAATTGCTGTGAGGAGACCCCATGGCCAAGATAGCATATATAAGAAAGCATTTATTTGGGGATTTGCTTACAGTTTCAGAAGGTGACTCCATGGCTATCATGACAGGGAACATGGGAGCAGACAGGCATGATGCTGGAGCAGTAGCTGAGAACTTACATGTTAAAACAACAGAGAGAGAGAGAGAGAGAGAGAGAGAGAGAGACAGAGAGAGACAGAGAGAGAGAGAGAGAGAGAGACAGAGAGAGACAGAGAGCGACAGAGAGAGTGAAATGGTGTGGGATTTTAAAACCTCAAAATTTACCACCCAGTGACACACCTCCTCCAGCAAGGCCACACCTCTTAATCCTTCCCAAACACTTCAACCAACTGTGGGCCAAACATTCAAACCCATGAGCTTGTGGGGGCCATTCTCATTCAGACCACAACACAATAGATTAAGTTGCCTATTGTTGGAGGAGGAGAAAAGGGTGTTTGGGAACCTATTTGATGTTTATCATAGGACCAGCAAGTCCTGAGCCATCCTGCTGCCTGAATGGCAGAGGAGAAGTGCATTGTAATATGTCTAGAGGAGGGATAGGCACTTGGAAAGCTAAGCTTCTGTTTTACAACTGAAGAAAGGAAAGTTACAGGTATTAACAAGGTAGCCATAGACTATGTTACTTGAGTAAGTGAAATTAGGATTGGAATATAGGTTTACAGGGCTCCAAAACCCTCTATCTATCTGCTACTTGCAGAACACTCACCTAATCTTACTGGTATCTTAAGTTCTTCTCCCATGAGAAAAAGAAATGAACAAATGTAAAATATAATTGATTCTGGTGTAAGTAATACAAGATACTTACTCAAAAGCGATACTTTAGTTCAGACACTATACTCTCTGTAGTTCTTTCTAACTGATGTCTACAAGTACAGCTGCAACTTGACTTACAATGAGGTTATGTCATAATACATCCATTGTAAGCTGACAAATCAAAAACCAAATCCCATACACATAATAAGCCAGGATTACAGCTCTGAAACAGCATAGTGTGGAGAATGGGTTGATTCCCTCCCCAGCCTGTGACTGAGCGGGTCCTTCAGTGCTGCCCTCCAGCCTTGTGAAAGTAAGGCTGGTAAAGTTGGTTCTGGCTGAAAAGAAGACCAAACTCCAATAGTCAAATCTCAAAGTCAAGTTTTTTGGTAGCTGTGCATCTTTTCTGCTCCATCTTGGAGTTGGAAATGGTTAAATCAAATCACTTTAAGGAAGGTACGTGGCAAGTCCTTCATGGGTCTTTGTTACTTAGACTGAATTCATCCTTTTGCCACAAATAATTAGAACCCTAGCCAAAATGTATAAAAACAAGTTCTGCATTAAGAAACAGGCAATCCGGGCCAGTGATTTCTGAGAAGGGAGATAAATAAGATGTGCCCCATTAGAAAGAGGTCTAGTCATGGAATAAAGAGGACAAACTGAAAGGGAGCATGGCTGTCTTGCTGAGTTGGAGAGAGCTGGTGATCTGGGTGGGTCAAGGTAGCTAGGATTTGAATGGCAGAATCATAGCAGAGAAACCTGGACAGAGAGACGATTTAGCTGAACGTTTGTGTATTAGAGGAAATAGCTGACTCCAGAAAATAAAAGGCTACAAGGGAATATCTGAAAAATTCCACCTAAGCTCACCTAGGGCATAGAGAAATCGAGTCTATGCCTAACTAGGAGCTTCCCTCCCACTCACTGGCATTTATAGTGCTGGAAGGTGTTATACAAGCTCCTGGTGGAGAAAAGCAATCATCAGTCTCACCCAGCTATGAGCCCTGCAAGCTGCAGCAGTGACCTACCTGTGAGATACATCCAGTCATGCAATGGTGGCACAAATATGATAGAAGTGACCAATGACCTTTGGGTTTGAGGCTCAGGCCATAAGACTGACCCTGTACCAGACACTATTAGTGAGGCCAAGAACCTGAGACTATATATGCAGGCTGTAGACCATATAGGAAAAAACTCACTACAATTATTCCACTAAAGAGCTCCCAATGGCATAGCAATATACCCAAAGATCAGTGCATCACTGAGGCCTCATCAGAGAAATTTCCTCTTTCAGTAGATAGATCTACAATTGCACAACGTGCAGAGAGTAGGACACTCCAGAGTATCTGGCCCTAGCTAGGATCCCTGCATCACACCCTTTCCTTCAGTGTCTATGCAGAAGAGGAGGCAGATAGACTATAAGAGCCAGAGGTGGATGACACCAAAGAAACAGTGCTTTCCAGGACAATGAGGCTCATGTGCATTTAAACTCACAGAGGATAGTACTGTGCATACGAGAGACCCACACAGGTTCAAACCAGACACAATCCCAGCATGGAAATGGGAAGTGGGCACAGAGTCCCATACTGAACAACAAAGCAATTTGCACATGACTCCAGCTGGGAGAAGGAAACAGAATTTTCCTCAATGCAGCAACAGTGGGTTTCCAGCCACAGCCCAGGTTAGGTCACACGCCCAAGAATAGTTGGCCAACACAAAACTAACGCCATGATTTTGTTTTGGTGTGTGTGTGTGTGTGTGTGTGTGTGTGTGTGTGTGTGTGTGTGTTTGTGTGTGTGTGTGTGTGTGCATTTGGCTGGTTGGTTTTATGGGGTTTTTGTTTGTTTGTTTTTAAAAGAAAGACATAAACTGGGTGAATGGGGTTGAGAATCTGAGATGAACTGGGAGAAAGGAACGAATATGACCAAGTATATTGTATATAAAAAAATAAAATTAATGTATATGACTGTTAAGCCAGCTCTTATAACAGAATGGACTCTCTAACGAGTGTGGGGCTGTGTTACATGGAATAACATGTGCACAGCTATAGTCCAGCTACTCTTCGACTAAGAACTCTGTCAAGTTGTCAAACGAAGGGCAATAAGCATGAAATGACTGTCAACTACCATATGTCAAACACCACAATAATCTCTGTGCAAATAAGGTTGCAGTGACTACCATGCCCATTATAAAGAGTTCACATTCTCTCCAGAAGTAGTTGGCAAATAGAAATTGGCTGGTTGGCTTGAGACAAAGCAGAAGGTTTAAAGCACCACAAAGAAACAACAACATGAAGCCAATGTCAGAGACATGTTTTGTCTGTGTGTCAGGGTGGGGGTGGGGGGGCAATGGACCTGGGTATGTGATAATGGGTAGGGTAAATCTTTGTAGCAAGCATGGAACATGGACGGTGCATTCTTCATATAAGGGATAGTTGGAAGCATGGAGTGTGTGAAGAGAGTAATGAGCGCTCTAAGGCTTCACTGTACAACAGTTTGGAACAGCGAAAGGAGGGCTTATCTCCCTAGTAACCTTCTCCTTCCTTCATGAACACTCCCTCGCAACATTCCTCTAAGCCAATAGGAGAAAACCATAGAAACCTCTCAGCAGATCTGCTAGAATTGCCAAAGATAGGGAGGCAGGAAAGAATTGCACTGTCACTTTTCTGTAAGTGAGAGGCAGAGGATCCAGGTGTTAGCAGAGTGTGTTCTTTCTGTAGGTTTGAAGAAAGAAGGTACTCCTGGCCTCTCTCCTGGATTATCTCAGCTGCTGGAAGACTCTGGCCTCCTTTGGCTCCTTGCTACCTCATTGCAACTTCTACCTTCACAGGTCATTCTCCGTGTGTGTGTGTGTCTGTGTGTGTGTGTGTGTGTGTGTGTGTGTGTATGCAAAACATGCAAACTTCAGTCATACTAAGCTAGGGACCCACCCTGCTCCAGGGTAACCTCATTCTATCTTGATTAATTATGCTTAAAGCAATTCTCTTTATAAAGAAGACCCCCTTATATCAGCCCCTACACAAGTTGTTTGGACTTGGAGATGTTGAGCTCGTGTCTACGTGGAACCTTCACCCCTGCATTCCAGTGTCTTTGGTACAAGTAGGTGCTCTGTACGCTATCAGGAGACAAATGTAAACACCAAGCCAAGCCACAATGGTATACTACCTGCAAAAGTTATGCTAGGGCAATGGCGGCAGAAAGCTTGTAAGTGTAACCAATAATAGTTGACTTTATTTAAGGTCCACTCCACAAGATGGAACCCATATCCAGCATGGCCTGGGAAACCACACACATGAGACTAGATATCCCAGAGACCTAGAGCGAAATTCAATAATACTCATCTAGAAGAAGAAAAAGAAGAAGAAAAAGGTAGTGATAAAATGACTCCTAATGATATTCTGCTATAGTCATAGGTTGGTGCCTCATTCAGCCATCACTAGAGAAGCTTCCTCCTGCAGTAAATGGGAACAAATAGAGAGATCCATAGCCAGACACAATGCAGAGTGCGAGGCCTCAGAACACTCGGGCATAGATGGAATGTCTCCATAAAATTCCTCTCCTCAGAGCTCAGGAAACCCCATGGAAGGGGAGGTGGAAAGAGTGTAAAAGCCACAAGGGGTAGAAGACAAGAAGGCAGCAAGTCCCTCTAAATAAATACGAGCAAACTTCATATGAATTCACAGGCACCAAGGCAGCATGTACGAGGGCATGGGTCCACGCCAGGTCCTCTGTGCCTATATTATGGCTTCTGGTGTATTGGTTTTTGTGAGGTTCATGAGTGTGCAAACGGAGTGGTTCTCCGATTCTTGTGGCATCTTTTGGGTTCTTTCATTCAGTTGAGTTGTCTTGTCAAACTTCTACGAAATCGTTTTTGTGTTATCATTTTTAATTTGGTTATATTTTTTAAATGAATGAATGAATTAATGAATGAATTCCTAGCCACTAGGGCAAGAGTTAACATGTGAACTCACATTTATCACTGATGGGAAAGGGCAAACAAATCTTCTCCAGTGGAGTGAAACTGCGTATATCAACCACTCCAGGGCAGGCCTCATGTTCAAGAGCAGGCAGCTAACATATAACAGACTCTACAGATTCTGGTGTGTGTGTGTGTGCGCGCACACTCACACGTGCACTTGAGTACATGCATGTGCATGTACATGTATACTTTAATTTGGCTACAGTTTGGTATTTTTTGGTTTTTGCTTACCTTGTTTGGGGAGTGGTGTTTTTTGTTTTCTTGGTTGAGGGAGGGTTTATTGTTATATTTGGGCTTTTGTGTTGTTTGTTTGTTTTGCGAAAGAACTTAGAGCCGTAGAGCCGGTGTAAGGAGGATCTGGAGGGACTTGGGATAGGGGAAGAATATGATCAAAATATATTTAAAGTTAAAAAGTGTTTTTAAAAAATTATAGTTTTTTAAAGTTCCTTTTCTGAAGTATTGGGCCCTAGAAATTCAATCTATGAATTTTAGAGAGGACACGGTGTAAGCCAAAACAGCGGAGAGCAACAGGCCTTTTGGTGGATGAGGATCCTTTCCAAAGAACAATCCTGAGCTGGTCTTTCTTCCCTGGTGCCTTCGCTGCTCACTTTGGGCAGCGTGAGCCCCCTCATCCTGTAGCCCTCCAAGCCCTCACGCTGACTCTGGCTACATCTCCTGGCTGAAGCCCAGAAGCACAACATGGCAACAGCATTAGCTGACTTCTGGAAGTCTCTATCTGCTACTCAGCTATGTGAACCCCACTCAGGGTCCCTGGGCTTATGTCTGCATTGAAAAGCCTTCCCTAAGCACGCCGCCTCACCACTGGCAGGCGGTATCTATGACCTTCCTGTTACAACTATTTCACTCTCCTGCCTCCTAATCTGTGTGATGTTTCCTTCTCTCTGAAATGTTGGCGCGGCCCAGGGTGGATGGTGAAGAGCTCTCTGATCTCTTCCATTACTATCCAACAGTTCAACCGTGTTATGTCTATTACATAGAGTTTACTGTGATGGAGCTCTGTTGTTGTTGTTGTTGTTGTTGTTTTCCCCCTATATGTTAAGGCTCACTTGGGAGGAAAGTTGGTATGGACTATTTTTATTTAAACTTATTTTATAATTTTCATCACAGGTGTGCTTGTGTGCCCATGCGCACATGAACACAGGTGTCCAATAAAGCTGGGGGATCTTCTGGATCTGGGGTTAGGTGCACCCGGGAGCCACCTTTCCTGGGGCTGGAAGCTCAACTCAGGTCCTCTGCAAGAGCAACGCACCCAGCCAAAGCCTCGTCTCTAGCCTCCTAGTGTGGACTGTTAATAGCTGAAGCTACACCACGCTTTCTATGCCCGGAGTTGTTCTAAGTGCTAGTGTATTATCCATTCAACCTTCACACAAGCCCTGTAATGGGAGTACTATGTTAGTCCCATTTTATAGATGGCAAGTTTGTGACACTGAGAAAGTCAGCAATTATGTTGGGATTACACAGAAAGTTAGTGGCGCACCTTTGTCTGTGAGCCAGAGCCCTTATTTTGGAACCATTTCCGGTTCTATTCCTAAATGGGTAAGTGTGATCTGGGGCAAGTTATATTGACTCTTTCTGTTCTTCGATTTCTTCAATACTGAATGGGGGCTAAATAGTAACATCCTCATAGAATTAATGAATGTACGACATTTAAAATAGCGCTAAGGCCAACACGCGCATGCATACATACACACACACACACACACACACACAGTGGATGACTGAGAATTTATTGTACACTATGGAGCTAATTGAAGCCATGCTGCCTCCTGTGGCTGATTACCCGTGTCTGGCTTCGAAAGAAGGATGATATTGGAAGATTTTCTTTTCTGTTTTATGAAGGATGGTACCCAGCTGTCAGTTTCTATGAAAATAAGAAAGAGGAGGTCAGAGGTGTTTTTGATAGCTGCACAAAGGATCTTTATAGAGTTTGAAAAATGATGGTGTTGTTCACAGCCTGAGGGCGGAGGCTTGCACTGCCTTCTAGCAGTCACCTTGACCTCTTCCCCTGCCTTATAAAGGAGCAATGAAAGGCACCAGGGATGAAGGAAGAACGGTTTTGAAAATGTTTCAGAAACTAGGACCCTGAAAGGAAATTAAAATTTCTTAATTCTGCACCACAAGAAAATCCTCTTCTGTGGGCCTGCGGAGCAGTTATCAGCAATTCTTTTTTTTTTTTTTTTTTTTTTTTTTTTTTTAAATGCAACGTTTGCATGTGCAGTGGGCGGCTCTCTAATTGCGGCAGCAGGCTACCACTAGGAAGAACAAAGGAAATATTTAGCACATCGTAAATTCTTCTGCAGCCCTGCGGAGTGGCTGGAGTTCAGATTACACGTTTATAACTAGCATTTGAGAGCAATTTCTACCTCACTTTGAGAAAGCTGTTGGAGAAGCTGCTGGGTACTTTTCGTTCTAAGAGTCTAGAGAAATACAGAGGACTGTTTAACAGTCCCCTCCTTCCGGGCTGGGACACAAGGGAGCTTAGAGAGATGTAACAATGGAAACCGGTTCCCAGTTTCCCATCTAGATTCCCTGTTGAACAAGGAAGTAGAATTCTTGGGGAGTAGGGAAGACATACAGAAGAGGAATGTTCAGACAGTTCTCCAGCCTCTCTGAGGACCGAGCTGAGACAGTCAAAAGAATAGGCAGGACCTAAAAATAAATTCAGCTGTCATTGCCAGAGAGAACATGGGAGAGAGAGAGAGAGAGAGAGAGAGAGAGAGAGAGAGAGAGAGAGAGAGAGAAAGAAGAAGAAGAAGAAAAAGAAGAAGAAGAAGAAGAAGGAGGAGGAGGAGAAGGAGGAGGAGGAGGAGGAGGAGGAAGAGGAGGAACAAGGAGGAGGGAGGGAAGGAGAGAAAGAGAGAGAGAATGAATATTGCCAAGGGTAGAGTGGAGCAACCACAGGGCACAGTTAGGGTAACAAAGCCACCTCAGCCCAGCAATGGCAACAAGAAGTCACCAGAGATAAGATGGAAGGAAACTGGCAGATCTGGAAGGTGTGTTCCGTGTGTCTGTGGCCACATGCACTGGAATAGCTTGGTCTTTGGTTAAGAAGCTTCAACTCTACATGTTTTAAATGAACATATTTTCTTAACAAATGGAAATGCACTGGAGTAATTGTCTAGCAGTTTGTTTTGTGATTTTTCTCTCTTGCTTCATGTCCTCCGGCTTGGCAGAGCCTTCAGAGGTCTCCTGTAATTCTCCACACAGATGACTGAGAAAATACAAGAACACAGTATCCCTGAGACAGTACATTGATGTCTCAACCAGCTCATGGTAACCGAGCTTTCCGGAGTTCTGATAGCTAAGCCTCCCACTCCCCCAAATGCAAGAGCTGGCATTTTCAGTAAGTTGACCAAATTCTTAATTGCCTACTGGCTATATTAGAGAATTTTTTCCCAAACAAATTAGAAGAAACTACAAACAAATTTATATGTTCATTGTGTTTAGTTAAGATTTTTTTTAAACTTCTAAAAAAAAACCCTTCTAATATCAAATTTCTATAGACTTCAAGTATGGATTAAATCCTACCAGGTTTACAAGCCAGCCCCTCATTGTCTTCTGTTTACCCAGAATTAGAGGAGAAACTTTCTGATTTAGAACAGGATGTGGTAATCTGTATCTTAAATTTAGGACTCGCTACATAAATAGCTACTTCCATGCTAATTTACACGTGCTAATTTAATAGTCACAGTTCTTCCTCTGACAGATTTAGTAATTTTCCTAACTATTGGTTGTTTGACATAAAAGTTTCAGTTCTGTCCCTCGTGGATATCCCACTGTGGGGCATAATTGGGTTCTAACTTCACAGGTGCGTTCTAAATGGAATCTGGCTGTAGAAGGAAGGTTCTCTATTTTTCATTTTCTTTCTTTCTTTCTTTTTTAATCTGAAATGATAAAAAAAAAAAACTAAAGGCAAATTTAAATTTTGAATGATTTTATTATTTCATTTCACTGACCGGCCTTCAGTGCTGGGGTACACACAATGAACTTGAGGAATTGATTCGACATTTATTGGGTTGCTTAAGCCAAAGGAAGAGAACTGATAATTTGCGTACGGTGATGCATGCCTGCAAAGACAGTGCTAAGGAGACTGATGCAGGAGGGTTGCCATGAGTCTGAGACCGCGCTGCCATAGATGGAAAGATTCTGTGCCAGAAAGAAAAAGGGAGATGCCGCCAAGGAGACCCATCAGGTAGAGGTGGCTGCCACCAAGCCTGGTACCTGAGCTCTATCCTGGGATCCTCAGTGGAAGGAGAAAACTCCCACAAATTGTCCTCCAACATCATATATGTGGCTGTGGCATGTGCTCAGTAGTGTCCCCCCCTCAAATGATGTAACAAAAATTAAAAAAAAGAAAGTCAACCTAAAACACATGCATATTTTGAACATATTTTTCAGTGCCTAGGAAATTAAAGAGAGAAAGTATGATATGATATAATTATGGCATGTGAAAGCTTTTCAAGCCGTATGATATTTATGAACGTCTTCTGTCGATTACTTTTCAAAGGAATCAAAATCTGCACATGACCGAAGCTTTCTAGACTCCAGCCAATGCCCCGTTCACTCTCTCAGCATTCCACACTGCTGCTCTGGGTGGTACTGGCAGGAGCGGGGTCTGTGTTCCAAGGTACTAATATCAATCGAGAATGGCCAGATGCCTGTGGAAAGCTTATTGGATAATTAATCGATGACCACCTAACCATACCCTCTTACTGACATTTCGGTGAATCAAAGAAATCCAACCTGCATGGAATGCTACTTAAAAATAAGTGTGAGATAAAAACCGACCCTTCAATGCGAGTAGTTCCAAGAGAGACTCTTTCATTGCTGCGAGGCTTACAAAATTGAAGGTCTCGTGGTTTAAGAAGATGAAACAGGAATTCTTTCTTGCTGTAGAATAAATGGACTATCTCACCCATGAATAATGACTAACGTTCTTTCCCTCAAAGAAAAGGCTCCGAGGAGGAGTTCACACCTGCGGCATTCATGAGTCTCGGGCCCCACTGCCTTAAAAGAAACTTAATATAGTCACTATTCACAGGTGAAGCATGCTTTAGCTGGATATAAAAAGTTGAGATAAACCCAGCCTGCTTTGTTTCCAATGCTGTTGTTTTCCCAGCATTCCACCCCGACCAAGTCACTAGCAAAAATACTTGAGCAGCTTTACAGTTATCCAGAGGGGCTGTTGTAAATACCTTTTCTTTTCAGCTTAGTTCTGTGTTTATCGGAGACTCAAAGGAAGTTCTAAAGGTCAGAAAAACAAGCTGTTGGAAAATACAGGTTCAAACCCCAGGAATGAGGCCGCATTTTCACAGGTGAACCCTTCTTACTGTCATCCAGGGTTGAACAGTCCTTAGTCTGGGCTGGCAGGATCCAGCCATACACACATGTACACTTAAGTACAAAGACAGCTGTGGGCTTTACATTCAAGCACAAGTTGGAGCATACGTTTGTAATGTGTAAAGTATAATGTATAAAGTGTAATGTGTAGACTAAGTTCTGAGTCAAGTTCGTGCTTAGAGACCACATGGATGGTCTGTGTATTGTTTATGGCTCATTCACATGTTTTCTTGACTTCCAGGGTATTTTTTAAAAATGCTTTTAAAAGTGGGACTGGACTGGACAGAGGTAGGCAGATCTCTGAGACCTTGTGGCCAGCCTTGTCTACAGAGCTACTTCTAGGACAGCCAAGGCTACAGAGAGAAAACCTATCTTGAAAAACAGAAACAAAAGCAAAAGACAAACAAAAAATGTGGGGCTGGAGAGCCAGCTCAGTGGCACACTGTGTTCTCGCAGAGGACCTGAGTTCAGTTCCCAGCAGCCACATCAGGTGGTTCTGAGCCACCTGTCACTCCAGCCTCATGGAGTCTACATCCCCTTCTGGCCTCTCTGGAAACTGCACTCATGTGTGCAACCCGCCCCCCTGCCCAGATCTACCCATGCAAACATAATTAAAAATAAACCCTTAAAAGAAAACAAAAGCATGGATCCATCATGTAAAGCTTTAGAAAGCTTTAATTCCTCTATTAAGTTCTAAACTCTTGCTACAAATACTCCATCTATGCTGCCTCCTTGTAAAAGGAGGTGAGCACCACGAATGGGTCCCTCTGGACCTGGACTGTATTCTCTTTTCAGAGCTTTCTGACTCATGAGCAGTTGGATGTGTATTCTTAGAATATGCACGTTATCCTTCCTCCATCAGCTCCTCTCTCATCATGCGGTTGCTTTTCACTGACCCAGCTCAGTTAAGCTGCAGCTGCAGCTGCTCTTGAGGGGAGGTAAGCCCCAGTGGAGAGTGCAAGTGATGTGTGCGTTCTTTCCACACTTTAAACTGCAGGCGGGCTGAAGGAGTAACTGTGCACGAAATGGTGATGCTCTGCCCTTCGAGGAGTCTAGAACAGAGAGATACATGTTCAACACATAAGCAGAACATTCAAGGGCTCTGGGAAAGATGCTGGTGGGGATAGTGGGGAACACAGAAGAGGGTAACATGGTCTAAGGAGGAAGTGGAAGACACTAGAAGGCAAGGCAGCCTGAGAAGAGAGAGAATGTATTTAGCCTTGAGCAGAGTCTTCTTTGTAATTAGAGCAGCCATGGGTGAGGGTGGGAGCAGGGTAGGATGCCAGTTACTCTGTCTTATTGTTTTACTCAGAATTTATTCATGATAATCAGATCTTCTTCCATAATAATGGTGCTCTTATCAAAGGGATCAAAAGCACAATAACTACTCAGGCCCATGTGTATTTCTATCACATAGTAGGTGAAATATCTGACAGTTTTGTCTACCTGTGAATTCAGCATCACACCCAACACAGCCTTGCTTTATTTTATTTATTTATTTATTTATTTATTTATTCATTTATTTATTTATTTTACTGAGTCCAGTTAGTGCTACCTATATACACATGGGTATGGGGTCATCCCTTGGTGCATGAACAACCTACCAGTGACCACACCGCCAAACAAAAGTGACACTCCCTATCTCCAGTCTCCATCGACTGCCAATAGCTCCCCAGCCTAGGATGGACCCCCTGGAGCTCCTTTCTTCTCTGTGCTGGGATTTTTACCTGTCTTGACCTTGTGCAGGTAACCACAGCCATGTTGAGTTCATATGTGCAGCAGCAATTTGCTACCCAGAGGACAGGATTCTGCAGCACTCCTCAGTTCTGGCTCTTACCTTCTTGTCACCCACCCTCCCAGTTTCGTTTCACCTTTGTGCGGTGCTGCATGAGACAGGTGAACCCCTCTAAGGCTGAGCACAGCATTCTCTATAGCTCATGTTCAGAAACTGGAGCAGATCTGAGCCCCTGTCTGCATTAACCATTACCCTGTCTAGTAAGAAGCTTCCCTGATTAAGGTTGAGGGTAACACAAATCCACGGATGTAAGTAGGAGTCAGTTTGACAACACGGCCATCAAGCAAGGCAAGATCAATAGGTTCTCTCCTTCTGCCTGTGACTATGTGCCTTTACTCTGTGTACAGTACCAGGAATTTCCTCCGGCATGGCAGATCTCAGATCCAATTAGGAGAGCTGTTGGTTACCTCTATAAGCAATCTTGGCACTATTGCAGAAGTGGACACATCTGTCTCGCAGGTTGGTGTTGCACATTCATGGGTCAGGGTTGGGAAAGATGAATGAAGTCTTTCTCTCTCAAATCACCTCCTGACAAAGCTAGCCTATAGGAACAGAGTTTCCTGGACCTGAAATTGGAAGGAGGATGTGTTGGTAGAGAGCCAGGGGTGTAGGGGGAATTAGCAGAGTGACTGTCACGATACATTGTATATACTTGTGAAATTTTCAAAGGCTTGATAAACAAACTCATCTCATCTCTGCCAACAATGAACTTTCCCAAATGCCTCTGTATCTCTACTTCAGAAATAATCCTTAGATTTTCACCCAAAACTGAATCTGGGAATAATTGACAAAGCAAGTGAGGAAAAAGGGGGAAAAAAAGATATAAACTAGACTTTAATATAATAAAAAATACCCTACCATATGAATATGCATGCCCGTGTGCATTGCATATACAGGGACACATATGCACACAGAGTCATATAAAAAAGCATAACCTGTCAGGAGTCAATGTTATTAGTTGGTGTAGGAATAAGGTTAATGTGTGATTCAAATGGTGACTTCTGTGCTTCCCATATCTGGTTGTAATCTTTGTTCTGAGAATCTCCTATCTCAGTGTTGCATAAATACTGTTCCCCAATTTTCCCCTGACATGCCAATAAAGCAGCTCAAAGCCAATCACTGACCTGAGGAGAGAATAGGGCTGGACTTCCTGTTAACCAGGGGAGGAGGAGTTACAAGAGGAAGTAGGGTATTTCAACTGCAAGAGAAGTCCTGGAGAGACCCGGGGAGAGAGAGAGAGCTCAGCAAAGAAAGCTACAAAGAGCAAGTATTTCTGGGATGTCGGCTGGGAGGAAGCCGGATTAGTTTAGAGGGTTAAGAACAGAGTAATAACTGCTCAGTTCTTATGCTGTAAAGCTTGTTAACATAATATAAAGTAGTTTCAGTTATTTGGGAGATAGCCAGGTTAAGAGAGAAACTGAGAAAAAAAAACACAGTTATATAAAAACAGCTCTAACAGCTGATATCTAATTCAGCCTTTAGCTTATGCAGAAAAATTAACCTTAGACAATGAAAAGAAATTCTTTGGCCGTTTAACACCAAGTTCTGTTATTTGGTTATGCCATTTTGTTTTGATGACATTAGACTGCTCACTCATGTTAGGTTTTTAAATTACAAATTAATTAGATTTATGATTAAGATGAAGAACACCCGTTAAACAAAAGTATTAAAACATTATAATTTAACTTCAAGGTTGGTGCTATTTCACACATATAAAGTGCTATTTTTAGATCCCAATTAAAAAAGGAAAATAAGTTTTCTCATGTAAAACTATGTGAAATGTAGGATGGTAAAGACTGAAATATGTTTGTTTTCAGAAAACAGGATTTATTTCAGGCCAACACTCTTTTATTTGGAAACAAATGTGATCGAGTTAAAAACAGCAACACAAGAGAAAGTACCTAAGTCTCTTCACATAGACGTTTCTTCAGAAGGAAATCATGTCAGTCATCACAACGCAGTAGCAGGAAGTCAAGCTAGCGAAGACGGTGTTGGCAGTGCTAACGGGTGCCCCACCTTCCCACTGCATAGCCAGTTGGGTCTTTGTTAGTTGTATGTTGCCAGGGTCTTTTTTTTTCCCCCTTCAAAAATCTTATAAAATTCATGGTTAAGTAAGCCTATGAAAACTTAAAAACAAAGAAGATGAATTCAAAACCAGCTGCGTAGGCTGCTTGATTGCGACATTTCACTGCCCATCTGATGTCTTCATAGCAGCTTCATACTTAAAAGATTCTGAAGGTTGATAGATTGCTTCCAAACTGCTACATAGTTTTATTTGATTAACCACATACATTTTTGCCAATATGTCTGGCTACCTATTTAAAGTTAGTGCATTGCTGGCAGGATTACAAAAACAGATTTTAAGGACTGGAATCGGATTTGGCAGGAAGGATTTGGTTCCATACTCATAGGTGATCTTAAAATTTCATGTGACACAAAAAGAAAAATCTTCCAGTAAAAAACAAAAGACTCCACTTTCATTGGGGTGAAAAAGCTTCCTGGATGCCAAACATGTTTATGTTTCTGTATTTTAGCCCCATTACTGATTCTTCTGAAGAAAAACATTTGAATGGCATTATTTGAAAATGTGTGCACATGCACAAATTTAATCAAAAATTTTTATTTATATGCATAGGGAACTCACACTTCTTTGAGGAAAAGCCTTCATTTCAAAAGTTGATTTTAGTAAAAAGACTCTTTTGTCCTATCTCTTGGCTTTTTAAGGTTTTAAGAGTTGTTTATGTATCTCAATGGCTTGGTAAGACAGATGTGTTTTATGTAATCTCCCATGTAAGGTTTTTTTCATTTCCTTTATAAATTACTTTTCCATATTTTAAAGTATAGTTGTGTTTGAGAAGGGGATGGTCAAAAAATATGAACTGTTATTTGTTGGCCACCATGAACCACTAGATAAGGCAGGCTGAAGTCACAGCAAGCAATAAAACCCCACCCCAAGTATAAACCATAGCTTTATTGAAAAAAAAGTCTATTAAAATTGTATCTAATTTTCATTTTACATGAACAGTAATGTATGAGCTTCATTTGAAGACTAACAGTGACCAAGCCATGTTTTTATGCTAACTAGCATTAAGAGAGACCTGTTAAGTGGCAGAAAGCAAATGACTAGAGAATCAATGATAATTTTTTAAAATATTCCACACATTATATCCAACACACACCAAGGGAGACAAATAAAGAACAGGGATGCCAGCCCTATGAAATACATAATCTAATAATAATTTAAGTACACCTATGAGGTTATAGCTGTGTCACCGCAAGTTCAACACCCAGGAGCACTGTACTAATGAAATGGTGTCTTGCATTAAAAACTATGAACCTCTCCTGATGCTTTTAACTCTTGGAGATTGGGATGCAAATCAAACTGCTCCTTGATTTCACCTCAAAACAGGAAATTACCTGATGTAGCTAATACAAACCAGCCTGAGCATTCCTGGATGACTGACAGCCTAGGAACATGGTCTTCCTTAATGTCTCACCTGTGGGCACTGGGATGACTCTTACTTATGAGTGCCTGGCTAGAATGAGGTGATCCCCCTGATCCTTGCAATCATAAAGAGACATAAATTCTATTATTCATGGGATACACATAAAAGCAATGTGAGAGCTCCCCCTATTGACTCACAAGAATGCATAATGTACCTTGAAATATACCTTCAAATATTCATAATCAATATGAAATATTAGGGTCTTCAACTTGGACTTACAGAACTATGTCTGGCAATAGTTAATGCCATGGACCAAAACCATGGGATCGCTGGGAATGAACCCCAGAGTTTGCTTCTGAACCCTATTTTCTCTGCTTTGGGGCCTGACACCCAGCTGGTCATATAATCTGGAGGGAACCAAGGGCTGAAGATACTGTGTGAATCTCTAACTTGCTGAGCTAAAAGAGACACAGAAAACTTTGTGTAGGTCACTTGACTTCTTCCTAACACCCAGGAATTATTCAATTAGGAAAACTCCAGCTACTTGCTCTATCTCACAGCTGTTTCCAGGCTCCCCGTGTGTTCTGTCTTATTTTGCAATGAAAAACACACTGTTATGCTCTTTTGAAACTTGATTCTGGAAGACATTCGTGGTCAGTAAATCAAATAATTTATTTTTGGCAAGATGTATATTTTGTAAATGAATAGAAGGGACTCTATATTTTCTTGCATGCCTCAAACTCTTTCAATATTTGTAGGATGGCTTTTGTCATTCTGAAAAATGTCAATCTGCTCTTATTAAAGATTTTTTTTAAAACATGAAGGATATTTTTCTGAATTGCTTTTTAGTGACAATATTGTAACAAAACAGATAGTATTTATATCAACTTCATTATTTGCATAATTCATCATGCGCTATTGGTTTCATTCCTGGGTTGAGCAGGAGGTGCATTTTCATCATGAACTTGAAGCTAAGTAAAGATGAATTTATGTGTTGGCTGACTTGCTAGCTCTTAGGAGGCCAGGTTTGCATTCCATAAAATTTTTTATACATTTTTCTTTTACCAAGAAAGTAAAGTGAACACAGACTTTGAGTGGCAGGTCTGGTTTTGCTATCACCACTGACCCTCTACTGAGCTCTGCGCAAGGATGGTAGTTCAGCTAGCTACAGTCAGATCCAGAGCTTCCCCAGTCCCAGCTCAGATGCCGCACTTTACAGGACACCCTTTCAATGTTCTGAGGTTCTATGCATGTCACCTAGTTATTTTCCTTTGTCTTATTTGCTCTGCCTTTGTTGTAATTAGCTTTAGGGACAGAAGTCAAGTGAAGCACTATAAATCAAGGTATTCCTGATGAGGAGATCACCTCCCTTAAATAATTTCAGGATAGAATAATTTAAGATCGTCTCCTTACAATACTAACAATGGGTGTGTATATTGAAAATTTGAAGGCAGCAGACATGAGACTTGGTTCATCAAAAATATATGGCTTCCTTTTTGTCTAGAATTGACTCTGTCTTTGAGAGGCTTTGTCTGTGTGCTGTCTTTCTGGTTCCTTTGCTTTCTTAACCCATATGACAAAAACAATCCTCTTAATAGTTCAATTCAGGGAATACATATTACTTTATACCAAATTTGTGCATTATATTACTGAATTCTAAGATGCTCTCTTTGTACCAAGTATGTGGCTCAATGAGAGAGTACTTGCCTAGGATGCATAGACTGTGGTAGGAATTAAAGCATTGTGTATCAATTCTAGTGTTTGACTTTCTTAACAATGGCTTAATGATTAGAGTATTTTCTGTCAGCAGGTAACACAGAAAGAAGGAACCTGGCCACAGCAAATCCACTCAACTGACGGAATGTTGTGTAGAAACAGACAAGTCTCTGACAGAAAAGACTGCATTCCTCATCCTTCACTTTTGAGCTATTGCCCTATTCTTGGCTTCTAAACTTTGGGAAACACTTTGTAGTAGCCTTTTAAGATTACTTTCTTTTATTTAAAAATATTTTATTATACTTATTTAGGAGCGTATGTGTGAAGGTCAGAGGACAACTTGCAGGATTCAGTTCTCGCCTTCCACCATGTGGATCCCAGAGACTGAACTCACAGTGTAAGGCTTGGAGGCAAATGCCTTTACTAGCAGAGCCACTTTGCTGGCTTTCTTTACTTTTTCATTTTTTTATTTACCTTCCTTTTTTTTTATCCTTGTCTTTCTTATTCTCCTTTTGGCTAAAGGCAATTTTATTTTATTTGTTTTTTAAGAAACACAGTTAATCCTCTAGTTCATAGGATAAAGTTGGAGTATACAATTATAATACACATATTTATTGATACTAAAAATTTGTTTGAAAACAAGTTTCAAATAAAGCTTCAATAATTATGATTTATGCCAAAATAATTAATTAATATACCCCATTTGACCTTTTTAGCCTGCCATAGAGAGCTAGCTGCTCAGGAGGCCCTAAGGCCCTGAGGCCATAAGAGCAGGAGAGCTGGCCCTGGCCCTGCTCCTCACTGGCTGCAGCATTTGGGAGAGTAGGTCATGCACCTCACCTGGGAAGCACTGTAGAGCTGACCCTGGTGACAAGAGTGAGGGTGAGACACTCGGAGGATGTGAGAGCTGGAGATCTGACATTGTTCATTGCTAGCTGTAGCATTGGGTTAGCTAGCAAGAGCAGTGCTGGTGAGCTTACCCTCGTGATACAGGTGCTGGAGAACTGGCAGGCTGACCAACTCAGCTACCTCCAAGGGCTTTGGGTTGGCCCACCACAACATCTACCCTATCTATGATCTGCTGAAGCATATGAAAGGACCCAAATCTGTGGGATCTCCATGACACAGGGCAGCAACAGGACACCTGAGAGGAGTCCCTGTGAGGATTTAGTATGGTGTAGCAGAAGCCAGAGACCTCAAAGTAGACCAATGACTCATTGCAATGAACATTTGTGTGGCCAAAAGGATATAATGTGTGACACATTACAACTTACATGACAAGATATTTTTATTCCATTCTAATTTTTTTGGTGGGTAGTGGGGAGCTTGCAAGGGCAGAGGGTGGATATGAAAGGATGGACAGGAGATGAGTGGGATTGGGGGTGTATGATGTGAAATTCACAAAGAATCAAGAAAGAATTTTTAAAAAATAAAGAATCTGCTATGCTTGTCTAAAAGTTGGGGAGTATCTTTAGAGTAATATGGAAGTCCGAAGTGCATGGGAACTACTGGTAGCAGCATTCTCCACCCACACTGTCCACCACACATGCAGAAGTCCAACTGGAAGATGGAAACTCTCACCAGTGAGAGAGAGAAAGTCGATTCTATGTTAACATTGCTTTTCACAACTGCAATAACTGCATCTTGGATTCTAGAAATGCATCCAAGAGAGCAAGCTTGTAACAGAACATAAGCAAAAGTACTCAGAGCTCATAAACTTCAAGCAAACAAACAAACAAAAAACAAACAAAAAGAGTACAACTTCATAAATAGGATTCAAACAACAGATATAATATGAGAGAAAACATAATTTAGCAACTCTCCCCTATCTTTGGTCATTAGAAAATTGTGTTTCTTTGTTTTTTAAAAAAGTAATTTCATATTAAATGGCTTGAATGGACAGTTTCTGGACTTTCCATTGTTGACAATGTGCAGGCTAGATACCGTGAAAAACCCTTGTCCCAGTTCAAAAATCCAAAAAATGCTGGACATAAAGTTTTAAACATCTTTATAAATGCTCAATTATTTTGCCAAGAAATAAAGGAAGTGGATTTGAAAGGGGAAAAAGAAAGAAAGAAAGAAAGAAAACACAAGAAAGCACAAATCCAGAGATCCATTTCAACTCTACATTAGACAGCTGCCCATGCACATCTGCTAGGCCCTGGTGACTCTAAGATTCTTTCAGGGTACCAAATGAGTGGAATTTAAGACATAGTTAGATGGAGTAATAAAGGTGTGAAATATAACTATAAACACCCTACTCATGCATGAACCTTCAAAAGACAACATATTTGTTAAAGAATAGATTAGAAATCATACCAACCAGAAGGAAAAACTAAAACCCTTGGCTTTAGTGGAGGGGGCAAGAACCTTCCTGAAAGCTGTATAACCACAGGCCTGGGCCAGGATCCATTCCATTTGTGTGGTCCCCAAACCCCAAGATGAAAATTTAGTCAAAATTGATCTCAGGTTGCTAGTGCCTGTGTAGCCACCTGGTAGAAGCAAACATTTATCTTCTGTGGGAAAAATTGTGTATTAAATTAAAGCCACAATTATTCCCTTGAAAAGTGTCACAAATCTGATGTCGTAATCCAAGAATTCTAAAATACACAAAGACTTATAAAATACATACACTTGATACATGGGGGAGGGAGATAGAATGGATTTAAAAAGGGAATAAATGACTATCCTAATATTAGAGAAGTTAACAATCACCATTAGGAAAAATAAACATACAGACATATGTGAGCAGTAAACAAATAACAGAATTCAATAGACAGAATGCATAAAAGACATGGCCCAGATGGAGAGAGATACATCAGACTGGAAAACATGTAAGGTGTCTTCTAACTTTTTTTTTTTTTTCTGTTCTAAATTTTTTTCTAACTTCTTAAATAAGGCCATAAGTACTAAAAAGTGCTTAAGAGATGCATACAATGGAGTAAGAATGCAAACACTGATCTGCTTAGAGTTCAAAGACAAAAGCAGGAAAATATGAAAATGGGTATGTGAAGACATGTAAAAAGGAGCTTTAAAAAAATTCAGGTTGAGACAAATCAGTGCCTTGAGGTTTTTTGTTTTGTTTTGTTTGTTTGTTTGTTTTTCTTGTAGATATTCTGTAGCAAAATGGTAGAAGTTTGAGATAAAAGAAAAAGGCAGCATATGATGGAAGGAGTGGGAAGGGTGTCATATCAAAGATGAACTTCTGTCTTTAATGTACTGACCTACGTGCAGGCCTAGAGCTGCACCAAAGGGTCTGTGAGGTACCTTACAGCAAACCTAAGAAGTTGACGCACTGTTGAGGAACACGTAAGAATCAACTTCAAGAAGAGCAAAGAGAATCCCAGTGAAATCTTAAAAGTGCATCATAGTGTTGAGCAAAGAAATGATGGGCTTGAGGGTCATCCATACAGAATTTCTCTATGTAAAATAAAAATGGTCATAAATTATATAAAATATAAAACATCAAGTCAATAGAGTTCACAAATAGACCTGAAGACTGTGTGTGAATTTGGAAAAGGTTTACAAAGCATTCTGAATTCCTAGAATTGCTTGAATGGAGAAATTGAATCAATGTGGTCTTTGGGTAACTATTACTATTTTTATTTTTCTTAGGTTAAGAGTACAGGATATAAATACAATATGGAATGGTAATATTGCCATTATGGAGGAAATTTTATAAAAAAAAAAACTGTAGCATAAAGTAAATATACAGCTGGCAGGTGATGGTACAAAGTACAGTCCATCTCATTTTATGCATTACTTTAATTCTGAAAGAATAGGACGCATCCAACTTGTAATTTTGTTAGTTGTCAATACATTCCTTTACTCTAAAAGCTAATAGAGCTACACATTATTGTCCATACTAAAGAGACAGCATGAAGCCAGTGTTCTCATGACAAAACTCTCTGATTATATAGAGTCTCCAATCAGATGTAGCTTCTGCCTCTGGAGACAGATGTTGGGATAGTCCCATTTACATGCAACTTTGCAGGATGATTAAGTAGCTATCTGTTTCATTAAAATTCTGCATGGGTACTGCCGGGTGTGGTGGCGCATGCCTTTAATCTCAGCACTCGGGAGGCAGAGGCAGGTGGATCTTTGTGAGTGCGAGGCCAGCCTGGTCTACAAAGGGAGTCCGGGACAGTCAAGGCTACACAGAGAAACCCTGTCTCAAAAAGAAAAATTCTACATAGGTGATGTAGAAACTTGCCATGGTCAAAAAAAAAATTTTTAAACAAATGTTCTGACAATTTAATGGAGAGGGTTATTTTTAACTCTGAGAATAATCTCATGAAGTACCTGCTTTCCACTTGCACACAACAGAATTTAAGTACAACTTTGTCATCTAATCGAATAAGCAGAAAGCTGACGGCTTTCATTACTACCTGGCTTTCCCTCAGTGCCCAGCACTACTTTTGTTAACATAAGCAAGAGAAAGAGAATTGCTGGGTGTGACAAACCAACATTTGAAGCAAGATCCCTTATTTTATGTATTTAAAAAAAAACAGACTCTTCTGTAGGAAACTCCCTTAATGTCTTGGAAATGAAGTATCTGTGATAAGTAATTAGATATACCCTCATACACCTGTTAGAACAAAAAGTACTGTATGCCGACTGTCATAAAGCGTAGGAAGTAGGGACTGGATGCTTCAAGAGATTGGGTAATAATGAGGAAAAAAGATCTCCTTTCAGCTCAGAGGACAGTAGCTGATTTTATTTGAGACAATGCTGGGGCACGCTGGGACTCCATCATCCCTGCTAGCTAACAAGGGCCTTTATGCAAGCTGGCAGATGGAATCAATGGCATGATAACCAGCCTCATCTCAGAATGGAGTGTGTTTAATCTCCCAAATCAGAGCCACGCCAGTTCCTAATTTTGCTATAGCTGGGGGAGGAGCGGGGCAATTGGTATGGGAAGCAAAACACACAAACAAACAAAAACAAAAAACAAAAAAGTCATGTATCTTGTCCATCAAATAAAAATACAGGAAGCCTAGTTAATTGAATTTCAAATTTAAGTTACTATTATTTTACAGTAATTTTATTTGTGTCATATTAAAAACGTTTTACATTGGTCTGTTTGTCTTTATCCGTACTTTACATGGCAGCTCTTTCTTGATCGTCCCTAGTTGAATTTCAAGGTTTTGTGTGTGTGTGTGTGTGTGTGTGTGTGTGTGTGTGTGTGTGTGTGTGTGTGACAGTTTGTCCATGGCAAATTTTTAAAAGCAACATAGAATGATGACCCTGTGTTTAGGCAGGGCCAAAGACGGTAATTATGAACAACTAGAGGAGCTGCCTATTATGGGTTATTCGTTACCCATGTGGATGGTCCATGCTGAGAGAAAATGAAGTCCTACAATAGCCAGCACAGGAGGTAAAGTTTTGGTTTGGATCTTTGCCTGCGGGCGGCTTCATGGCCTTGGCTTGGCTTGACTTGCATAGGAGTAAAGGACTCAGGAAAATGACAACAGGTTAGAGCCTTTCCAATACACATAGCCTCTTTCACACAGTGTGGCTATAAGCAATGGCATCCCTAAAATAATAAAAAAGAATTTAAGCAACTTTTCTTTTAAACAAGAAAAGTCAATGTCAGGAGGAAAATGCCAAATGTTTAGACCTTCAGATTGAGAGATCACATCCCTTAGAAATTTTTTTAAATCACTTCCCCAATAAAAATGACAATTTAAGTAAGTTAGCTTGAAATTGTCCCAGTAACTAAAAGAAAGAAAGAAACAACAACAACAACAAAAAACAAAAACAAACAGGAAACATTCTCTACAATCATGTTGCTTCTATTTATTGATTGTTGTTGTTTTTTTTATTTCAAAAGAAAAGGAAATGAGTCACATGCTGTGCTGGCCCCTTCCATGTGCAGAGGAGCTAGCAGGCATTTGTTAGAAGAGCAATGCTGGTCCTATTCAACGGTGCTGGGGGGCATCCAAGAGGGTGTGGCCCAATAGAAGGACGCCTGAGATCATAAGAGCACACGGACCTCATGTCTCTTTGTAAATGGCCTTGTCCCTTCATAGGTATTCATTCTAACTCTGAGCACATGCAGCAGGAGGTCTGGAGATAGTTCTTTGTGTGTAGAACCTGATGGTATTTCCTCCGAGGTATCAGCCATCTGTCTGCCTTGGACATTCCCAGAAAATGTTTCTAGACTTTGTCCCAAGGCACAGCAACTCTCTAATGGCTTCCACAGAAAAAAGCTGGTGGCTAAAAGAACCCATGGCATCTATCCTGAGTAACAGAGCATTCAAGGTGGGCATGAAGGGTGTGCCTCTATGGGCATCGTTACTGCAGAAAAAGATAATGCTTATTGAAATAGAGAATCCAGTAAGATTGCACACTTGATTGTGTTATAAAGACCAGCATCTAAAATTAAAGACTCTGCAGATGTCAGCGATGAAATGAGTGAGACATTAGCCATCAACCTTAGCAAAATTATCTTGTGAATTTAATTCTAGTTAATGACATATATGTCTAAGGCTGTTCTTTCTGTAGTTCAGTAGAACTGACAACAATACTAGTTGCTTTTATGTGTCAGATTTGCTCTGCCCTAAGGTACTCAGGTTGAACATGACTTCTGAGCACACTGTGAGGATATTTCACTGTGATAATAACATTTGAATCTTTGTACTACACAAGAGGTCTGCTTTGTTCAATGTGGACAGGGAAGGAAGAGAACAGAAGCCAGGAGCCCAAGGGATGGGGAATTTGTCACACACATCCTCCCACCCTATTGCCTGTGTTGAGATAGAGCACCTCACCTTGGCATGCCTTTTAAGTAAGACTAAATTATATCATGGTTTTCTGGGGTCGTAATTGTACAGAAAGTAGGTGGGGTGCTTCTCAGTCTATAAAAAAGTAAGCCAGTCCTTAATTCTTTCCATCTATTATCTATCTATCGATCTATCATCTACCCATCTATCATCTATCTTTCTATCATCTATCTATATCATGTATCTATCTATCTATATCTATATTGTCTATCTATTTCTATCATCTATCTACCTACATATCTATCTATGTATCTATCATCTATTTTCCATGTATCTATGTATATCTAGGTATCATCTGTCAATCTCTTTCTGTTCTCTCTCTAATATATTTTGATTCTGTTTCTCTAAAGAACGCTAACTGATAAAATACAAATAGTTCAAACTAGTAAATGAAGAAAAGCATTCTACTTTTTAGGTCAATTCTTTGAATTCAAAGCAAACCTTCTTTAATAATTCCTTAGGGACACAATTTCAATTTTTTGTTTTTAACTCTTCTTCAACAATGTTTAATAGAACCTCTCCACCCAGCCTCCCAAAGAGGCTGCCAAATTAACATATGAGAAACTCCTTCAAGTGACAACTCTTTTGCACTTATGTATTTAAAACAGGTAATGATGTTCATTCTCATGCACGCTGTCACTTCCGAGTTCCCAGAGGAAGGTCTGGTTAGTAAAGGATGCTTTTCTGAGTCAACATCAAGATTGGTGAAGTGCATGAAAGGGACCTCGATGCTCTTTGTTGTTTCCTTGTGACACCTTTTATTTCAGTACTCGCCATTTTCCAGAGCTGCTCCATTTTTTTCTGTTCCTTTTCCATGAAGTAAGCATGACGCTTGAGTCATTTTACACATCACCAAAGCCATTGACTTGGACCACCCTGAAGGCTTGCCCACCCTCCATGTCTTTGTACCCACTGTAAACTGTGTCAATGCTTTTAAACATGAGTGAACAATCTTAATATCTGGTTTTCTGGGGTTTTGGTGACCTAACATATTGAAGAGTCCCTAAGGCAGCAGATACCCATGCATTCACTGACTGGTATCTAATATATATATACATATACATATATAATATATATATATATTATCCATTTTCCCATTCTTATACACACTGCCACTTTGGAATTCCCAAAGGAAGGTCTGGTTAATAAAGGATTCCTTTCTGAGGTAAGGCGCATCATCAAGCCTGGACAAGTGCATAAAAGGACATTGGTGCTCTTTGTTATGTTCTAACGCCATGGTTCTTTCTTGTGATAATTTTGACATGATTGAAGGGTCAATTGACAGTATTGTACTTGCATTTGATTGACAGTATGTATAAAATACATACACACATACACACACACATATAAATAATTAGTTCGCTTTGGCTAGTTTTTGTTTATTTGTTTGTTTATTTTTTCATACTTTCTCACCTCATCACTATTCTAACTGTCATGATTAACTTGAATACATGGAGTGATGCCCAGGAGACCTGGCAAGGCACATTGCTGAGTCTCACTTTAAGGGCATTTCCTTATACTACTGACATGTGGGGCCGCACCTTAGTGGAGAAAACACCTGAATGTCGGTGACACAATTCAGTAAACAAAGAACCCAGATGGAGCGAAAGCAGGGGAGAGAAAAGTTCACTAGTGCATGCTCACTCTTGATCTCTGCTTCCTGCCCACCACAAGGTGAGCGACTTTTGCTCTGAACTCTCTCCCATGGAGTTTATACCTTGCTGCAGGCCTAAGAGCAATGGAGCAAAAAAGGCTATGGCCCAAATTTTCTTAAACCAGGAGCTGGAATAAACCATTCTCTTTGGGCAGCCTATCTTAGATCACAACAAAAAGGCTGCCACGTGGGCTCACGCTTTCACCGTTACACTGACTTTTCACAGCTCCACGGCTTGCCCTGATGCTGTCTGCTTTCACAGAGCTGTCTTTGGATCTGCCTCAGTAAGAGGTTTAGAAACAGCAGGTTTTGGAGCCAGTGGTCCGCTACCTGGAATCGTAAGCATTGCTCCCATTATGTAAACCAAAGCATGGCGTTGAAACTCTTTATAATTCTCAAGCCTCTGTCATCTCTCCTTTACTGCTAAAAATCATGTTTCTATTTTTCTTAACTAATTACATATTGAAACTCGGCACCCCTGTCACCAGAGGTCAAGATCTCAATAAGGGAAGCTCCACACTGTGTTCGGAATACCGCATCCCTCCCTTCGCTTTCCTGTGAGCTCTGCTCCACTCTTTGCAAGTTTCCTGAGGGCAGGGATAGAATTCTGTGCCCTCTGCACTCAGCTCCTCCGGGGACCTCACACATGGTTCTTCATTGAAAGTTTTCCTCCTCCCATGGTTGGCCGTCAGTACCACTGAGCCACTTCTATCTGAAGCATAGCAGAGTCTCCTTCCTCATCACTCTTACACACGCAGATGACTCTTTCACCTAAAGCCTCTCAAGCTTAGGCATTAAGCATCTTAATATTTGTGCTCCAAAATCCACACAACAGTTTGCAAAATGCTAAGTCTTCATCTAGGTTTTGAGTCTCTCAAGGCAGGAGTCTGATTGTTGTTTGAAATTGCGCATTCTATGGATCGAATATAGAGTGTTTCATAGCATCTGAAGAATGATTAATGGTGGTCATCAAAGACAATTAGGTGCAGTTCTTAAAGGCAGACTTGTAGAAGAACCAGGCCAAGGGCTGTGAAACCTAAGTTTCAGACTTACGTCTAACACTGAGTATACATGTAATCACGGAGATCCACTGGCCTTGATTTCCTTATCTGTGGAAAAAGAAGGTTGAATATTGGGATTCAACCTTGAACTAATTCCAAGGACCACCACATGAGCATATTCTAGTCACCCTATGAAGTTGCTGGGGTAAAATATAAAATTCCTGTTTTCTCTGTGTGGACCATTGTACTTCTATACCCATAGGCCAATTCCTCAAGTCTGCTCACTTTGGCATCAGTGGGACCCATTCTGCCCACCCCATGGAAGACTCCATCCACCTTTTTCCTCATCTTCTCTGCCACAGCCTACCAAGTTCCCTTTGTGAAACTGATTATTTTGATTTCCCTATAGTCATTACCACTTCCTTGCATATGTGTCGTATTCTTACTATATTTTACTCTCTCTCTCTCTCTCCTCACTAACATCTAACTCTCAGAGAGAACGCACCTTAGTGTATTGGGTTCATTGAGGTATCTGGAGCACAGAGAAGTGACCGGCAGTTGATACTCAACAAATATTTGCAGAATGAAAGAGTCCATTTAGAATAAGAACAACCTTTTGTAAATTGGATTCGTAGAATCCAAACTCTCTGTAACCCAAAACCATAAACATCGTCTTGACTTGGCCTATTAAAATTGGCTGACATATAAAAGTCTTAGGTGTAACAGTTACGATAAAGGCCACATTGATAAATAATTTTTTTAAAAAACAGGTCAAAATGGAATCTTCTGAGTTTGCTCCCGATAGGAACCACACACAGCTCTTTGAAATCTTCAGGAAAAAAAAAATTCTGATTAAAGATTTTTAACCATTCATGGTGAAATATTTGTAAAATGTTTTTGCATTCATAAATGCTACATGCTTCTAAATATTATAATACTAAATAGTAATGTTCACTGATAAATATATAATAATAACAGCATTCTAAAAATGTTCCCTAAGACAGTGAAGGACATTGAGAAATTTAGGGTGAATTTATATTGTTTAAGTAATACCATTAAATTTATGTTTTGAGCTGCACTTACAAATTGCTTACTCTTTCTACAAGCATGTTTAAGGGCATGGGTTTTGGTATTGTAATTTGAATCAATACTTAGTCACAACTTTACTGTGCGGTAAATTTTAATTTTTCCTCCTTTCTATTCCTATTCTACATACTTTAAATTTTTGAAATTTTTGACTTCTCTTCTAGCTGTGTCCACCCTTTTGTTTATTTTTATATCATTAGCATTTTGACATTACATCATCCTCGGAAGATAAAGAGCAGAAGACAAAGGATGTGGGTGTTGGTATGCTAGCACTCCAGAATGAAATCTTAAAAGCAGAGCTTAGAGGTGGCGACTGAGCGTGACTAACATGTCTGAGGCTACAGTGACGGCAACAAGATGGAAAAGCAGTGACCTGCTACCTTGGGAAGTGGCAACATAAGAGATCTCATCTTATGAAGGCCACAGAAAGCTCCACAGGGCACACAACTGAGAGGCACTTCACCCCACCCTGTGCTTAGTGTGTGGAAGAAGTTTAAGAGTGAAAAAATGAAGACTCTCAGTGCACAGCCATGTCCCTAGGCATGGGATAATTTCTTTAATTGTTATTCTTTTATAGTTACCTTGCAAAATAGTGGTTCTCACAGTGACATTTTTATATGTGTCCATATTTGTTCTTCACTTGCATTTGTCTCTTCCTCGGTGCCTTCTGTGTCCTTTTCTCTCCCTTTTTGCTGCTGGCCCCTTCATTTTCACAACACACACACATACACAGAGGAGGGGGCGGGGAGGAAGGGAGAGAGAATGCTACTCTTCCATTTTACCCTATTAACCCTCTGTCACTTCCCCATCTTTCTCTCTAACCTCTTTT
The DNA here is from genome assembly GCF_903995435.1 of Acomys russatus. Taxonomy (NCBI): domain Eukaryota; kingdom Metazoa; phylum Chordata; class Mammalia; order Rodentia; family Muridae; genus Acomys; species Acomys russatus. The sequence continues at coordinate 30,811,469 of NC_067157.1, read as the reverse complement.
TCTTCCTTAGAGATGTTTTCTTGTACTTTTTAAGTTTTTGTGAGACAAAGTCTTACTTTGTAGCCCAGGCTGGCCTGTTAGTCTCTATGTAGCCCAGGCTGATGTAGAACCCATAGAGCTCTGCCTCCTATGTCCTAGGATTAACATGTACACCAGCAAGTCTCGACATCTTCTACTTAAAAAAAAAAGAGCTTAGAATTAGAATATGAGAGAAAATGTGATATTTGATTTTTACATTTGGTTTATTTTACTGAAAATAATTTTACCTATCTAACCTAATGGCTAAGTATGTAGCACATGGTCTTCATCCATTCCCTTGATGACAGACACCCAGGTTGAGTCTGGGTCTTGTCTGTGTTGATCAGGGTCATGATAATGTGATGTTCAGATGCCTCTGAAGTACGCTGGTGTCCATACGCTGTGCTCCTTTGGGGATGTTCCTAGAAGTGACATATCTGGCACATGTAATAATAGTTCTGTTTTTAGTCTTTCTAAGAATTTCTCTATCATTCCCATGTGGCTTGACTAGTACACATTCCTATCAGCAGATGGAATCTCAACGTGAGTTGTTTGTTCTTTATTTTTTTTTTTCGTTTTAAAAAAGTTATTTATGCATTTTATGTCTGTGGGTATGCTGCCTGCATTTACATCTGCACACCAGAAGATGAAGTCAGACAGCAGTGAGTTGCCATGTGGGTGCAGAGAATCAAACTCGGGACCTTTGGAAGTGAGTGCCCTTAACCACTGAGCCATCTCTCCTGCCCCTCAGTGTAGTTTTGATTTTCATTTTCCCAATGACTAAGGATGTTGAATACTTTTTTGGTAGATATCAGCCATTTGCATCTCTTCTTTTCGGAACTGAGATACCAGACACCCTTGCCAAAACAGTCGGCCAAATAAATTCATGATTGAGGACAAGGTCATGAACTGAAACCATTGAGTGTGTTACTGAGAACAAAGACTACAATAAATTAAGACTAATTAGGTTTAACCTTCATTTGGAGTCTGGTGGTTTAATATATGCCCCCATCCCAATGTTAAACTAGCAAATGTATAAGTCTTATAACCCTAGCTTATATTTTTAAAGTAATTTTTTTTAGTTGTCACATTATTTCCTACTCATAGGAGCTCACATAAAACTTCAAATTTATTGAATCTGAAATTTAAAATTTCTTATTTATTATTTTGAGCGTCAATTATTTTCTTTGATGTACACAAAATCCTATCCCAGCTGATAGGCACCAGACAATTCTAAAGTTATCAGTGAATTTATGTGTCTTTCCTATTTCCTCTAATGTCATATATTTATCAGTAGAAAAAGAACCCTTGCCTTCGCATTTCATAATTTTGGCATATGTCTGTTGTGAATCTGTGGGACAATATGACATAGATTACTCTGTCATTTTTCTCTTTCTTCATTTCTTTCATTCTTCTTGCCTCATTCTTTTGGAGACCAAGCCTTGCTATGTTTGACATTGAATTCTAAGGTTCAAGTGATCTATTGGCCTCAGCCTTTGAACAGCTTGAGTGCAAGTACACAGCACTGGACTTGCTTTAAGTTTCTGCTTTCTGCATTACACTGGCACCGTGCATGCAACTTATGAAGTAAAATTTAATTCTATGTAACTGTCTAGGACCAGTGTCCAAACCCTTATTAAAACATTGACACATGTATGTTATAACCTGTTTCAAATCAACCTGTCCAAAATATGAATTGAACTCCACGGTGATTTGGATTGATGCAAATGGACAAAGGGCTTTGTGGCTTTTTCTGAAAATGGCGATAAAATGTCAGTGACAGATGAGGTGAAAAGTCTGTGAATGATGCCTGCAGATGCCCACACAGAGTGTAGTCTACTCACTGTCTTCTCATATATACGCAAAGTATTTGCAAGGAGACTTAAACTAGGAGCCTGCCATCTCTGTTGGCCCTTCAAGTTTCTCAGGGCTCTGCATCACTGAAGAACTCTTTCTTATACTGCTGGTCCAGGATCTAGATTAGTGCGCACCTAGCAAGGCTACAAACCCCACTGAGCCAGCAAGTTACTATAAGGACAATTCACAGAGGCGTCTTCAATAAATTTATACATTGTATTATGAATAAATGAGCAGCATTTATAAATTTTTACATATAAATTTTTGTTCTGATTATGAAATAATGAAAAGCACCCCTTGTATAACCTCCCAACCAAGAGGTACCATAACTTTACCACGTTGTGGAATTTTTGCCATTAAAAATAGGACCTTCATGTTACAAAAGCCTTAAATATGTTTTCTTTTAGTTGAAATGCCTAGAATATTAATAAAAACAAGTATGAATCATTTTGACATTTACATGAATGCAGTGGCTTTTTTTTTTTTTTTTGAACAGCTTTCTCACTGGAAAGGCCTAAACTGAAGTGGAATATTTCCTCTTTAAAAAGTAGTATTTACTGCTCTTTTACATGTTCCTAAGTGTGTGTGTATGGCAGTGGGGTGGGGTATGATCTAGGCCAGCTTCACAGAATGATTTCACTTCACAGACTGACAGCTTTGTAAAATCCATTGTGATTTTGGACCAAGACAAGCTCCAGAAATCACTTGCATAGTACTCTGTGATGAAGCCATGTGGGTTTTAGTCATGATTCATGGTAAAAACAAAACAAAACAAAACAAACAAACAAAAAAACCTTGTGGGGCTAGTACAACTTCACAGGACAGCGTATTAGCCTGGGGTTTTATTTCTGTTCTCACTAGTGCCCCCCGCCACTTTCTGACTGGTCAGCACCCAACATCAAAGCACCTTTAAGAGAAGTCTGGTAGCCTGCTGATGTCATCATCTACCCCATGGTAACCCTTGGCCATACTCCACAGTCAATCAGCCACTAATCAATGGCAAATAATTACTGAGCACACTCTCTATCGTGGTCAATGAACTAACAATAGCCAGAGTGTATCGTGAGGGCATCCCCACCTGCTCCCCAAGCTCCTGTGTGCTTAGTTCTCTGCACTGATGGCCCAACAGAGCAAATATCCCCCAGCACTCGTGTTTGTATCAGATCCATTTCTTCTGAGAGGCTCTACTCCAGAAGGCTAATGGCTTAGTGCTGAGCTCTCTGCTGAACTAGCCTGTGAATTATACACTCTGTGTGTGTGTGTGTGTGTGTGTGTGTGTGTGTGTGTGTGTGTATCCATGTGTTCACAGCTGTATGTGTTGTGTGTGTCGTGGATGTCAGAGAACAGCTAAGGGTGTCATTCGCTATAGGAACTGCTTGCCCTTTTTTTTTTTTTTTTTTTTTTTTTTTTTTTTTTGAGACATGGTTTTTCACTAGCCTAAAATTTGCCAACAGCTAGGCTGTCTGCCAGCAAATTCCAGGGATAAGCCTAGCTTTCTGCTCTTCAGGGCTGGCACTCTGAGTACCCCTCCGTGTCTTTTCTGCATGGGTTCTGGGAGGATAGAACTCAGCCTCGTGGTTGCACAGCGAGCACTTTATCAACTGGGCCACTTCCCAGCCTTTGTATGCTTTTTTAGAGACTGGATGCAACCTGTGTCATACAAAGCTCTCTATGTATCATTCGTGTGTGTGTGTGTGTGTGTGTGTGTGTGTGTGTGTGTGTGTGTGTATCCATGTACACAGTACGTGTACAAACATTCATATATATATGAATGATACATAGAAAGAGGGAGAGAGAGAAGCAGAGAGAGAGGGAGGGAGGGAGACAGAGAGAGACAGACAGAGAGAGACAGAGAGAGAGACACACACACACACAGAGAGAGAGACAGAGAGAGAGAGAGAGAGAGAGAGAGAGAGAGAGAGAGAGAGAGAGAGATCGATTTGGGCCAGAGATTGAAAAACAAAATATCAGGAAATAGAGAAAAATGCCATGGAGCTTTGAAGTCTGATGACATTTGTAGTGTTAAAATTCACTGCTGTGGGCAGCCAGATAGCAATACAAAGAATTCAAATCTTAGAGATGAGCCCCAAACATTTATCCCATGGTCGGAGGAAAACGTGCAGTGCTAACAGACAGTTTGTTCTTCCTTCTCAGCTTTTGAAAGTAAGACCCAGTGTGGGAGCCTTTGGGATAGAGGGCTGCTGGCCTTGGTTTTTCCTTGCAGAGATTCATCTCCTCTGGAAACAGCCAGGGTCCTCCAGAGAGAAAGGGGAAATGTGGCTCATTGAGTCCTGTCTAGTAAAAACGGAAAGCCACATTTGAATCAGCTTGAAGGTTAATAGCGAAAAGAATCACAGAAACACACCCCTTCTCCCCAAGGCAGGGTACTGTCAGCAGAAAATGATTGAGTTAGCAAAGGCATTTCCCCTCTTTTTCTAAAACTTTCAGCATCGTGAATTCTACCCATGCATTCTACTCGCTCTCCACCCCTTCCACACGCACTTTAAAGAGAGCGTCCAAGGCTGCCAGCTCTATAAACCTCCTGGGTGAACGACGCCAGATTTCTCATCACCAGTAAGGGGGTGATGGGGGAAATAGCTGAAATTGGCTGCGGGGAGGGTGTGAAAATAGTTATTGCTTTGGGCTGGTGAGGAGGGAGAATGAGATACGAGAACAAAGCAACAGCCCCTGCTCTCTTTACAACTTGGTAATGCAGCCGAGACACTATGCACATTTAGCTTTTAGCATCCTACCTTAGGACTTTAAAAATGTCTCATGGTGCCTCGCCCAGAAGGGATCAACAGAAAGAAATCGGCATGTCCTGAGGAAGCAAATAACCACATTGTATCCATACATACCACACTTGATTCCTCAGTACCCCAAGCATTTACAGATGACATATGTGCTACACTTTACTAATAATTTTTATTATTTCCACACACTTAGTGATCATACATTTTTAAACGTTTATATAATCTTCATTGATCAACTTTAGGAAAAAAAACGGTTTTTGTTTTTCTGTGTGTATGTGATCCAGGCTTTCTATAATCCCTTTCTCGTTTACTGTTCCATTAAAAAAAAAATCTAACTAATTTTCTGCCTCATGTCTTTGGGCCAAACAGATTTAGACCTTCTATTACAGCCTTAATGTTCTATCTCATTATTGCTTTTTGCTCCATTACTAGTATGCACAAACACACATGAACACATGCAAAACCCATCTGGAGTACTCGAAACCATGAGATCCAGGAGACCCAGCCTACCCAAAAAGGGCTTGATTCATTTAGCATTGCTCATTTGAAATATTTTCTTTGGTTGGTCTTGTGCTTGTTTTAAATACTTGAGTGGTCTAGTGTAAGATTTATTATGCCCATTAGCGTTGCTTTGTTGAAACTGTAGTATGCATTTTAACAAGTATCCACAATTTATGATGCTTAGTTCAAAGTTGTATAGTTATTCTAGTAATTTCCAACTCATTCACTTGTCGTTTTTTATTTCCAGGTCTTCCCACAAAAATTTCCAAAATTAAAAAGGCTCTTGTCCAACTTGATTTTTGTTCGGATATTAATCATTTTAGTTTTTGATGAAGCACAAATCTGCTTTAAATGTATCATTCATTTACTTTTCCTGTTTTGCATTTTAAGGATGGCTTACCAAGGCTTGGGAAAACAGGGAAGATGACTGGAACCCTTAGATGGTTAGTTTCCCAGAGATCACTTTGAGAAGGTCACTACGTGGATTACTATTCTCTGGTCAATGCACGGGCTTGTAGGAAGTCCTATTCTAAGATATCTTTTAAGCCTAGGTTAAGGGGTTGCCAGTCTGTATGAGAAACTCCTGGTCTCTCTGCCTCACTGACCCATCTACTGTGCAGACACAGCCACTGTCACCAAGATGTCCTACTTGAACAACCCTGTGCAGCATGGCTAGCCTGATCTCTACTCTTTTTTTTTTTTTTTTTTTTTTTTTTGGTTTTTCGAGACAGGGTTTTTCTGTGTAGCCTTGGCCATCCTGGACTCACTTTGTAGACCAGGCTGGCCTCGAACTCACAGCGATCCGCCTGCCTCTCTGATCTCTACTCTTAACTAAGATAGATAGATAGATAGATAGATAGATAGATAGATAGATAGATAATGGATAGATTGATAGATGGTGGAAAGATAAATAGATAGATGATAGAGAGATAGAGAGACAGATGATAGATAGATAGATAGATAGATAGATAGATAGATAGATAGATAGATAATAGATCAGTCGTATACCAGTACTGTGACAGAAACTTACTGATGCTGCATGTATTTTAGACATCCCCATGATATGTTTTGGGGCCCTGTAAAGAGATTTCTTTTAGCTTTTTATTTGTTAGTTAATTAATTTTAGAAAAGGTCTCACTGTGCAGTCCAGGTTGATGTAGAATTCCAGAGTGCTTGGACTACAGGCCTTTGCCTCCCCAACAGCTACTTCGCCTGTATAGCCTCTGAATGCTGTATTTTCCCTAACCTAGTGAAATGACCTGTTACTTAACAGAATAAAAACTTCTGAGCAACAGGGCAGAGTATACCCTATGTGTATGTGAAACTTTTGATTTGTCATAAGGTGACTATAGGCATTAAAGTAGGAGATATTTTTTCCTCCCTCTAATTGATATCCTGCCTATTAAAATTGTTCATGAAAGTGAATTCCCTACAGATAATTATTCCATCTATTTTTCAAACATTTTAGGCAGGGGGAAAATCTTTCTTCAAATAAAATATTACCATTCAGCCCAATGTAAAAAAGAAGTCAAATTTCTGAAGGTGTAATAGAGAGAAGAACTCAGGGACCCATCACTCAACCCTTTGCTCTGTGAAATGTTTCTGTGGCAATTGAGACTGATTCTCATGGTCTGTCTTCAGAACTTTGACTACACAGATATAGAGTTAATAGGCAAGGGGCAAATGAACCCATGCACCAGTCAGCATCAAACACTTGGACCAAGTGGACAAATCGATGTTCAGACATTGTGCAGGTAGTTCTTCTATTTTTTTTTAGAGAGTCTGTTTTCTCCTCTCTAAAATAATCCTTTCCCAAAGGATGCTGAGATAATCCTGTGGCTGCTCAGGCTTTCCTTCTGTTGGTAACTGGAATTCCCAAAAGCCTTTGTGAGTCATGTGTGAAACTCGTGCCTCTCCTTACCACCTTGGTTTCTACCATGTTGCACACTATCATCTCAGTCACTCAGGGATGACAACTGCTAATATAATACGGCCTTTGCCCTAGAATGCTGACACGTTTCTGCTGAAATGTGGTTCATATCCATGGCTAGTCTGATATCTTTAGCATACCCTAGACATTGGCCTGGGAAACTATATTTCTTTAATAGTTTCCCACATGTTATTCCTACTTTACAAAGCAAAGTCTCATTGCTATTAGTTCTAAAACAAATACTAAAATAGTTTTGACCAATAATATGACCAACAGTCAATTATCTAAATTTTAAAAGTTTTGTTGTAGGTATGTGGAGAGAGGGGGGGAGAGAGAGCGAGAGAGAGAGAGAGAGAGAGAGAGAGCGAGAGAGAGAGAGAGAGAGATAGAACCTATGTGACATATGAGTTGGTGAATTATAGCCTGGACCCATCTTACCGCATTCTCCCTAGGGTTGATATTGCAACCATGTATTAATCATGCCTGGCACATTTTCAAACATTTTAGGAGGTGTCTAAGGATACAGAAAACCACTCTAAGGCAACCAGTACAGCCTCTTATCACACAATGGGCATCTTCATAGAGTCCCAGATGCACAGCTATCAAATGGCCATCATTAAAGACCACTACCAGGAAACGTGGATCAGTCAGTAAAGCGCTTGGCTAATACGCTCAGAATTCTGTCCCTAGATCTACACAAGCTAGGTGTGGCGGTACATGCCTGTAGTGTGGTAGCTAAAAAAATGAGAAGGTCAAATGTTCTAGATGAGTCTTGAATCCTTGACTGTGCAGTGAGTTCAAGGCCAGCCTGAGATATTTAGGATCCTAGATACATATCCATTCACCGAAGTGCCAAGGGCCTATCAACGATGTCATTCTAATTGAAACGCTACAACCACTTGCTTTGCTTGAGCTGCAGAAGGGACTGCCATCATGGAAGGTAGGTGGAGCAGTAAATAGCACCATACAAAATGCCTCAAGCACCAACTGAGAGACTCATTTTATTCATTCCTTTCGGAAACATCCACATTGTAGTTTGACGTTTCCTATTGGTCCCTCTGAGCAGGAATATGAGGGCTAGGTTGTTTCAAATCATGCATGAGTAGGAGTTTAAGACATACACTGGAAGTTGAGTCGTGGCCATCTTGAATATGCTTATTGACCAAGAGAATCTTCCAGCAATATGAGAAAGATTTTTTTCCACCAGCCTGAAGAGGAATCCCTGGCTGACTTCAGTTCCTGTCTGTGAGTAAGAACTGTCCAGCTTTATGTTGGCGGATACACAGCCTGTAGCAACAGGCTAAGTGATAACGGCTTAACTGTCCAATCCCATTTTCAGGACCTAAATTCTAAAACTTTTCTTCCAATTATGATCTAGGGTTCATTCCTTTGGCATCCTGCTTCTCCTGCTGTGTTGTCTTGTTTCCCATAGCCTAGGGCTAGACCACTTTCTTTTATCTTTTAATTTTAAATTTTATGTTTTACACACATTACATCCCAACTACAATTTCTCCTACCTCCTTTCCTCCCAGGCCTCCTCTCTTCTCTCCCCTAGATCCACTCCTCCTCCATTTCCCTTTAAAAAATGGGAGGGAGGGAGGAATGGGAGGATACAAGGAATGGGATAACAATTGAGATGTAATATGAATAAATTAATAAAAAAGAGCAGGCCTTCCAGGGATATTAACTGAATAGGGCATAACAAATTACAATAAGCCTAGACAAGAATTTTCTTCTGGGAACCCCAACTTCCTGCCCAAGATGCAGACATTCTTGATAAATGTCTTGTCCTTTCAGCTTAACAGTAATGTTCTAGGTTCTTCCACTTGTTTCGGATTTATTTTCACTTACTGGTGTTATAACTTCTATTTTCAGGAGGCACATTTAGGGTTTTTTTAATGTTCAAAATATTTGTTTATATATATGTGTGTGTGTGTATGTATGTCTGTATGTATATATGTGTACCATGTGTAGTCATGTGCATGTGTGTCGCATGTATGAAATACCCTTAGAAGCCAGAAGAAGATGTAAGATTCCTTGTAGTTGAACTTACAGGGGTTGTGAGCCACCTAATATAAATGCTAGAAACAAAATCGAGGCCCCCGGAACAACTGCCGAGCCATCTGTCCAGCCCCACACCTAGGTTCACAGTCTTAAGCCGAGCCCTAGCTGCAGCGTCTGCCCTCATAAGCATGTGCCCTCTGTTGCTCTCCTTCTTTCTTCCTGTAACAACCGAGCTGTCTCTGCTTTTCGTCAGTCTTTGTGCTGGGTATTTCAGTGTGTTCTAATTTCCAGTCTGAAAGTCAGACAGATTCACGCATCTGTCACACCACAGAACACACTCTCCACCCAACACATACCCACCCCTCCAACTTTCAGGTTCAGCAACTGTCCCCATATTTGCCCTAGTAACCAATTCAAGTGTCATCCAAGAGGGTGGTCTTCTGAAACCTATAATAATAGTTTTACAGTACCAAAATATCACAAGCAGACAATAAAGAAAAATTACTATAATTTCCTGCAAGGAAAAAAAGAAAGCCTTTTCACTGTGGCCTTATTATAGGCTCGTGTTTCTGAAAATGTTTGATTCTGCATAAACATTGGTGTCCTCGGATTCTTGCAGTCACGAGTCGTGACAAGGTTCATTATGCCTTTATTCAGTGTTTTGTACTGGAGATGCCACGCTCGCCTGCCTTCTTCTACTTTACTTATCACAGCATCGTAACATCGCTTAAAGATCCATGATTTTTCTATATTTAAATATTTCCAAAACGTAAAACAAAGCAAAACAAAAACTACCATGCAGGTATCAAATATTGTCATCATTACTAAAGCAAATATAGTCAGACATCTCTTTCATGAGCTGTATTAGCAGGACTAAAAGATTTTCATTTCTGTCATCAAATATAGCTTGTTTCAAATGGACTCTTTGATGCTATGTGTTTATCATTTATCTCTGCATTTGATGAGCTTGGACAACATATGCGGCTAGCTACTGCATCCATGTTAACGTAGAATCTCCCCCGGTAGACTTTGCATTTGTATCCTTATGTTACCAATTAACCAGGAAGACAAAACAACAGCACAGAAAATAATTAAACCTCTTTTGCTGAGGCTGAATCTTTTTCGATTTAAAAAGAATAAAAAGATGTCCTTTCTGTTATGGTTCTCACTGGCTTTGTTTTTAGGGAGATATGAGAGTTTTTCAACTTCTTTAATAAGAATCAGAAAATTGCAAAGAAAAACATGATTTGGTATCCTGCACAGAAGTGTTGTGTGCTGCTTGGAAAACACTGTGGTCAATGACAGGTGCTAAGATGATTTACTGGAGGTTGGGGAGGTCGCTCAGCAGTTAAGAATAGTCTGCTTTTGAGGAGGGCCTGGCTTCAGTACCCTGAGCCCACACAGCATCTCACAGCCACTGTAACTCCAGTGTCAGCATCCCTGGCTCCTTCTGCTCACCTCCACAGATACCAGCCATACATGTGGTGCACACACATACATGTATACAAACACTCATAAAATAGAATTAAATATGTCTCAAAGACAGAGAGAGAGAAAGGAAGGAAGGAAGGAAGAAAGAAAGAAAGGGTTACACCAGTGGCCTTTCCATTGCTAGCAGAAGTGTTTGGTAGTTGTAAAATTATTTAAAGTATATTTTTAGTTCCCTAAGGTATGAGAGGGGAAGATTTTTAAATATGTGGTTATCATGTAATCATGCATGAATCTCTGTCCAGGGGACTCAGCCTGGCATTGACCTTTATTATCCAGAAAGTGCTTAGACACTGCTAATTCCAGTGCTGCTTGTGGAAGACCCAATCTGCACTGGCTGTGGGGTCAGGTTTCAAGAGCGTAGATTTCAGGAGAGGAAACCACAGGACACCTGCAAAGAATGGTATTCATGGTCTCTCAGGCTGAAACTCGGGGAGTCTGAAGCCATTTCTAATACTTGGCAACAGGCAGTTATGATTACTCACTTGGCAATCATGCCAGAAATTGCATTATAGCTGAATACTTTAATGATACACTCAATGCTGTAGTTACATATTGAATTTAAATTAGAAGTCATCAAATACTAAGTTACTATGCCCCTACTGATTATAAAACACTGAAGTTGGGAGCTAGATACGCAAATTAAATATCTAAAGTCCATGTCCAAATAATATTGCGTTTTGTATAAGGGACAGTAGACAAGGCTTATGTGATCTCAATAAAGTAGGGGGTAGAGAAGAAAATAACAGAAATGGGAAGAAGAATTAGAGAAATCTGAACTTCAGCTTCTATTTTCTGCTGTGTTGCACTGGCAAGTTTACTCTCATGGCTTCCTCATGGATGGCCGCAATCTTGCTGCAAAGTCTTGGTGTCTCTGCCTGTCCTCCTCGTGTTCCATTAACAAGTAATGTTTTGTACATCTCTGTTGAGTTGGTACATCTCAGTAGTATTGAGATGCTTCAACCCTCACAACCAGTCAGCATCCAAGCCCCCTCTACACCCAGTCCTTGATTCTTCGTGGAGAAAAGACCAACTTCCTTACCTTCTCTCCTTATCTACAAACTTAGGTTGAGCCACTGCTGTCATCTCAAAGGCTAACGCCACTTAAGGGCAAGGGCACACCGTCTCCTAGTGATACTGGGATGCCAGACTTAACTAAGTGTATGCTCTCCTCAGCTTCTGTATTTTTTTTTTTTTTTGGCAATTGTTCTAGTTTTGTTTGTTTCTATCAAGTGATTAAACACTATCGCATGATCTGCCACATTGTAGTTCAGCTTGGTTCACGATTGAATGAGACGTGGAGGGAGAAGTGAGCCAGTGGTTATTTGTGCTCATAAGTAAGCTTCGTGTGCTCTGTGAATGAGACGATACACAGAAGTGAGTGGAGCCGAGCTTTACTATGTAGCACCATCCTTTTGTTTGGGACTTTGTGCTTTTTGAATTTATGTGCAGTTTATAACACATGGCAACTTCATGATTATCCCGTGATTTCCGTTTAACTTTACTGGCATATCAGCTAGAACAGAAAATTGCCTCTTCACCTCAGAAACTGAAGGATAACTAATAATTTATTACACGTATAAAACTGGATTCAATCAAACATCCCACAGATGGGCAGGACTTTTCATTTTTGTGTTACTGCAAAAATCCTTTGGGTAAGATCAAATTGTCTAAAACTCATGAGGTTGAAAGGCAATCAATTCTTATTTTATCTTTAAAATTTTTATCCCAAACAAGCCTTTTGTTTCCTCTTAAATGTACAAAGAATCCTATTTCAGGGACTTTGTGTTGTTCTGACAAAATGCTATGGTGAAGTGCACATTGGCCACATACTGTTGACATGGATATCCCTCATCAGGACATACAATGAACTACAACCTCAGAGTAAACATTGGTATGTAGAAGCACCATGTATAGAATTGTAAGGTCAAGTTGTGTTAAACCAGCTTTCTCTAAAACTGGAGCTTATTTCATAATAAATGACACACAAATGTCAGCTTCATTCTGTACCTAACAGCTAGCCATTTATTATTCTCTTGACCCTACAATAAAAGTCCCTTGTGATGATGCCATGGCGCATAATATATCCTGTCTGCTCAGGGTCGAAGGGCAGGCTTCCACATTTGTTCTCTGTTCTTAACGTTTCGTGGGTGATGGCTCTCTGCTACCTTTGGATTTGCTTCGCGTTTCTCCGGGTCATTCAAGGTGTAAGTCAGTTACTGATGGATATTGTTCCACTTTTGTAATGGAATTGTTCAGAGCTGTCAGTGTCCCACCGGCTATCACTCCCACTGCACCCTGTAAGTTCTGCCATGTTGCATTTCTGTTCTCACAAAACTTGAAGTATTTTTTTTTTCATTTCCCCTGTGATTTCTCCTTTGTACCATTGGTTGTCCTGTTGTGCGTTGGTTAATTTCCACATATTCTTGAGTTTTTTTTTTAATCTGTTCTTCTATTACTTATTTCTGCCTTTATTCTAACTTGTTCTTAGAAGATACCTTGTACACTTTGAATCTTTGTAAATTGTTGAGCCTGACATGTGGAGTAAGTTTCTTGAGCACGTGAGAACAATGTCCTTTATGCGTTGCTGGGTGAGGTCTTTATGAATGTCCACTGAGGTGGAAGATTGATTTTGACAAAGGGGCTGAGGCAATTGAAAGGATAAGAGTTTCAAAAGAACCAGGCTGGGTCAATTGAGTATGCCCATACAAAATAATGAGACTCAAGCACGGTACAGATAGAAAAGTTCATCAAAACTGGATAACTGTAATCAGAACTGTAGATAAAAATGAAGCCTAAAATTAAAATCTCCTAGAAAAGAAATAAGAAGAAATTTTCGTGGCTGTGGGTTAAATTTAAAAAGTAGAAATGAAGACAAAAGCATTATTCCCAAAAGGAGCATGCTGATCAATTACAGCCTATAAAAGTGATAAATATTCACTCATCACAGAAGCCCATGCTAGGTGGAAACAGCTGCAAGTAGATTTATGATAAGGAGTTGTTGATAGAATAACTAAATCATTCTAAAATGTTAATAACAAAATTAACAACAACAAACAAACAAACAACTTTAAGACTGACAACAGCAGACATGTTGGCAGTATAACTACCTATTTTGGGCACGCATACATAAACTACAACAAATAACAAATAACGGCACATTCTTATTATGATGGCTAAGACTTGAAAAATAGAACCACATTACATACGACTTGACTTAGAAACAAGAGGGACTAAGTGTGGGTCCCTAGAAGATGGTTCACACCGAGTTGGGTGCTCATACCGAGTGGGGTGGGGCACATCTAAACCCCAGGGTTTCTGAGGCAAAACAGGAGAGCGGAGAATCCCAGGAAGCTCACAGGCTGGCTAGGGAACATACCCCATGATGAATAAGAGCAAGGAGAAGGTGAGAAGCAACCTTTGAAGTGGTCCTCTGACCTCCACACATGGTCCCCTGGCACATCACACCTGCACGCGCACAGATGAACATACACACATGCGTACATACACAGGATATTTTCAAAAGCTAAATGTGACCTGTCGTACCGTATAGCCATTTCATCGCGAGGTGCTTACCTAAGACATCCATGCAAAGACTTAGGCAAGAACATCCACAGAAGCTTTGTCTGAAACACCGTTCACTAGGGACAAGTCACATATCTAACAGTAGCAAAGAGGGGATGGAAGTGTACAGCCAAGTATTACTTGGCAATAAGAGCAAAGGAACCATTGACACACACAATACTGATGAATCTAAAAATGATCATGCCCAATAAAAGAGGCCAGACAACATGAGTACATACTGCTGGATTTCACTTGCATAGAATCGTAGAAATGTGAGCGAATAAACAGTGGCAGAAAGCAGGTGAAGCAGCTCAGTGGTCTCCTGAGATTTCGGTGGGAGAAAAGAAGGAAGAGCGTATTACAGGGAACGTTTGAGGGCAATCCCCCCAACCAAGCTGTTTAAAATGTAGTAATATTAAGTACAGTCACGGCACTCTCTTAGTTAAGATTCTACAGAATCTTCAGAGCCTGTGATTGAAGAGGCCAGCCACAGTGTCCTTGACGCTATGGTCTCTTGCGGTTTCTGCACACAGTAGGTGGTCCTATGACGTAAACAGCGTGGGACTCAGTGTAAAACATCTTCTACGTGGGGCAGACAGATGTCTGCTTGCCCTTGGGCACCTCTGTTCTAATCGTTTGTTTGTTGTTGTTGTTGTTGTTGTTGTTGTTGTTGTTGTTGTTGTTTCAGCCTTCCTCCTCATCCCCTGGTTCACAAGTAGGCCGGCCCCGCCTCTTCTGAAATCTCATAGCGCCCTATTCAAGCTGCTATGATGCCTCAGGTCATGTGTTTGCCTTTCAGCCCCTCTATTAGCGGCTGAGGGCTTTACTTGGTCATTCTTTCCAGCACGTACTTGACAGGATTCAATGGCTTTTTGTCAAACGAGTATGTCATCTCAAGATCACAGAGGTAAAAACATCAATTGCTTATATAAATATATAGCACACAGGAGCTCACTATCATTACTGCTCTAAATATGTCCTGAAGGCAAACATTCTCCCAGGAACCCACTAGTCTCTCTTAGAACACAATCTTGTAGAATCATTCCCACGGCAATACATTACTGCTCAGGGTCTACCATGTGGACTTAAACATCTCCATGAACCCAGTAAGGCCATGGTATTCACACATCTCAAGTGTTTCTAGTTCTCACATTATTGAAGTTAGACAAACTTATTTTGACTGCATTATTTCCAGTGTTTTTAAGTGAAAAAAAAAAACTATAAAACTTTTAGTAAGGGGATAAAGCTGACTGAAACCAACACCACAGAGTAATTAAGCTTTAATTCATTCTGTCATATTTTCTTTAGGTAATCTTTAAAAAAACAGCACACACTTCCTCATTCTGGTTTTTCCACTTTGATTTCGTGTAATGGTTGCTCTTTCTTAATTAAAGGGCTGCTGGAGGATAAAGCTTGGTAATACAATCAGGCCAAACTTTTTCAAATTTCCTTTTTTATTGCTTTCTACCTTAATGAAAACATTCTCACACTAAGCCTCGTAGCTATCAGGGAACAAGCCAGGGAACAGGCAAGGACCAACTCAGACATAAGGCTTATACTGACATAAAAAGGTAATTATTTCAGTTAAATGTGTTGCTAATTGCATCAACATTATCTTCGCCCTCCGAGTCATGTGAGCAAAGTGCTGTCTCTTTAAGTGAGCTTGTAAAGTCCAGTGTCTTGTGACTGGGAGAGTTCAGAAGAAAACTTACTCGCTTCAGGGCAGCAGCGAGAGTCCTAATCCAGTTGATTATGCCTCAGAGAGCATGTGAGTCCCTTTGCCAGAGCTGAGCGGCTCTTCTCTGTTCAGTTCCAAGTGATCGTGACCTGCAGGCCTGTGGAGTGATTCCAACCTGTGGACAGTGTGATTAAATTAGAGAACCTTGGCATCGTAACAAAGTTAAGGATTTTTCACTGTGAGAAAATTTCAATTTATTTTGGGCATAAAATGGAACAGATTTGGAAGGCCCTGGTTCTGTGGATTACCACTGAGGGTGGGGAGGGGAGGCTGGAGGAACATCTTGGCTTTTATTTTCATGGAGAAGATAGAAGAGGTCCTGGGGGTCAATGGCATTCAGTGGAGAATAGACCCTTGAAGCATCAGGCTGCATAGAAGAACCTCACTCTATGTAGGACCATTGTTGACCCATCAGCCTCGAGCACTTAAGGTAGCAAGGTTGTCGTCTTCACA
Organism: Acomys russatus; assembly: GCF_903995435.1. Taxonomy (NCBI): domain Eukaryota; kingdom Metazoa; phylum Chordata; class Mammalia; order Rodentia; family Muridae; genus Acomys; species Acomys russatus. Next base: position 30,795,163 of record NC_067157.1, on the reverse strand, counting down.
CTGAGCATCTTCCTGTGCAAGGTCTGGTAGACAAACAAAGTCAGAGTGAAGGAGTCTCACATTTGCAGTCTGAAAGATTTCCTTCCAAGGTGTGGTTTTAGGGCTGCCTACAGAACTACCTATGGTAAAACAATGGCATCATTCATATACTTAAATGAGAATTTCTAACCACCTAGCTTCCCAGTAACCTGTATGCATACTGAGTGAAGAAAGGAACTTTTTATGTTGCTGTGGTTAAGTTTAAAATCAAAGGAAAAAATAAGACAAAAGAATAAGCTTCTACGGCACATACTTTCACTTCATCTCTACAATGGGAAACTTAGAAACTGCTATAAGATTTAAAGAAAAGAATATATTATACCTGCAAAGAAGGATGAGAGAATACCTAAAAAAGAGACTCTATCCATCTATCTATCTATTATCATCTATCTATCCACCCATCTATCTATCCATCTATCTGCCTATCTCTTTATCTGTCTATCCATCTATCTATCTACCTGTTTATCTATCTATCCATGTATCAATCATCTAACTACCTATCATCTATCCCCTATCTGTCAATCATTCATGTACCTATTATCTATCTATCAACCATCTATCGATCCATCATCTACCTATCTATAGTTTTTTTTTTTTTAGTTTGTTCATCTTCTTTTAAAAAATTTCACACTTGTATGTGTGTTTTCCCATCAAAATGAAAATTCCCTGGGAGTACAAAATAAACTTTGTTCAATCAAAAACAAAATGTCAAGTTAAATTTGTCATTTGTTAGATTTTGCTGCTCTCTAAAAGAGCTCATTGAGAAATGGGGCAACAAAGGGAGAAACAAAAAAGCAAAAGCTTTATAGAGATGAGAGATGGTGGGGACCTACCATGATTGGCGTTTGGGTCACTCTCATCCCCACATTTGATGCATCATCCCAGATTCTTGTTGTGACCACATCACACTACCTCTGTGATTTAGGTCATAGGATGCTGGTCAGTGATTCACACACTTGTTTAATTTTTTTTTTCAATGTCAAATTCTGAGTACAACCACTTTCTCCAGCAGAAGTTGTGAGAAAGTATTAAAAATTTGGCACATTTTTACTTAAAGATTATTTTAAAAATAAACTGTGGTTCAACCACAGTTCCCTCACTACTTCTCACTGTGTAACTCCTTTTCGATTTTCGCCGAGCATTACATTGAAGCTATTGTCAAAAAGCTGTCAACAATATTCTGGCCATCGTATTCCAATGGCTTGCATGTATCTCCATCCTTCTGAGCTTTGCTGTGTTACAGTGATCCTCAAGCATGGCTACCCATGGATGCTTCTAACAGGAAACTGATGTTCTGAGGCTCTTTGATAGCAGTAATCCCAGGGGGCAGGAGGCGGGGATGGGATTCCCAGAGCAAGTTGGCTAAGTGGACTAGCTGAGCTAGCAAACCCTGGATTCAATACACAGAATGTGGAAAATGATCAGTGAAGAAACTTGATGCTAGCAGTGGGCTCCCCACCTGCACTGGCATACATGTGAATATACCAGAATATATGCATTATCATCATAATAATTATCAACATCATCCAATTTTATTGTTATGTTCTGACAAAAAAAATCTGTTTAGAAGGCACAGAGGTTTGGGCATAATAGAGTCATGTCTATACCTTTCTTTCTTTTGCTCTCTCATGCTTAGGCTTTGGTCCATATAAATCTGAAGATAATGATAACAATATAAATGGGGTTATCATCAATGTTATCTGTGGGAGCTCCATTAGCGGTGATGTTTTTGATACTTAATAATCACACTTCCTTTTACCTCCTGCTTTGTCAAGATACCTCCTCCGCATTTTTTCTTCTGTTGTAAAACCTTTCTGCCTATCTCCATACTGACACCACATGTATGTCTCTTTTCTTCTCAATCGCTGTTCCAATTTTGACACTAAACGCGTACATCTAATGGAGAGATTACCACACACAGTAGAAATATTAACATCAGCAGTTGGTGAGATGGCTTGGTGTTGAAGAGTGCTTGGTGCCCTTGCCCAGGACCTCACTTGGTTCCCAGCACCACACAGTGGCTCACAACAGATCTGTAACTTTAATTGCTGAGGATCCTACATCCAGACAAAGTACTCAGACATACAAAATAAAAAGTAAATCTGTGTGCAGAATACACACACCCAAAGAGAGTACGAAAATATCAACATGGCATTACTTTCATCTGAATGTTTAACATAATAGTTTTATTCTAGAGTAGTCCAGAATAATACTTTTAGCCTTTGTGGCCACCCCACAGACAGGGAAAGGCCTATAACCTCATCAGATTCTGCATTTTTACCCCTCTTCCTCACTACAGCAGAGATGAGAGAGAGAGAACGATTGAAGTTTTGGCAGCCAAATGGAGACCCTGCCCAGGTAAAACGTGGGCACATAGGAGTTAAAGCCTAGAGTCAAAATGATCTTCCTTCATCTAGAACCCTTCCTGCCACGTGAGGAATGGATGTCTAGCTTTTACTTTTTTTTTTTTAAGCCAAACTGGGTTTACGCTTGCATTATATACATAAAGAATATTTTGAGAGGGGCAGAGGAAAGATAACCCGTGGCTTGGGAGTGAAGAGAACAAAAATGTATATCTCACTGGACATCCTGAGGAAGGTATCCCAGGGCGAGACTGTCAAGGTTTTTGTTATTTCTTTAGGAGAACATGCACCAATCACATCGCTTTAGTGATTTATTTTTAATGATAGCAGACATTGTTTTTTTCTGAAATCACTCAGTGTTGTCATGTGCTTACATTTTATGATGGCCACTGCAAATCTTAGCTCTTGTTAACTCCAGTTTTATGTACGAGGGACTATTCCTTTGTATTTTCTTGTTTGCAATTATCCTTATTGTGCATTTTAACTGCATTTTAACACTAATTACATTCTTAAAGGTGATAAATATTATGTTTGGCAATAGAGATGTTCACTCCACTGTATTTAAACATACGATTTGATATCCTTGAAAGGCACGAGACAACTTGTTATAACACAAACAAGAAGGTATTTCACAGTAAATCACAATAGAGCCCTCCCTGCTCAGCTCTGCACTGACAAGTACAGATCACACTTTCGTGCAGCTGCTGGGGGCAGGGGTGGTGGTGGTGGGGGGGGGGGCAGAGTGCAGGGGCAGGAGTGCGCCCTGCAGTGTTTTGCTATTGTGGGAGCAGTAGAAAAACACAAGCTGCTTCTTAGTAGTAGTTAGCACCTAGGGTTGCTCAGACCTTTGCCCGTTTATTTTGAATTGTTCGTTTTTATTTTGTTCTCTCTTTTTGCTTGGGCAACAAAAATGAATTGGATCAAAATACTACAACAACAATAATAAAATCAAACGTGGTTGTTAGGAAATAAAGACTGAAACAGAAAATCCTGCTGGAAGAGCACGTGCAGCGAAGACTGATAATCAGCTCTTTTTCACTTGGGGAGCCCTCCAGGTTTATACAGATAAAAGACAGTGGTGACTTGAAAAAGAAGAATCATGGAAAATTTTCGTAAAACTGCAGCCGTACGGAGAATTCTATAAATGTTAGGAGCAAATCCATGTCTGGTAGGTCGAGAGTGTGTGATGATTTGATGAGGTTTGTAGTCGCTATCGGGTTTAAATTGAAAATTGTTTGAACTCTATAATGTGGTTGGAAAAACCATTACTTAAATGAGATGGGAAAATTGGCTTCCTAACCTCTCAATGCTTTTAAGTCTTCATGGCTCTCTATGTAGCAGTTGCCTCAATATTACTTGACATGCCATCAGTTTTTCATCAAAACAACCACTGTTGTCCAATTCATAGATACCGTGTTTATGGGCATTCAAATTAATAGTGAGTCAATCTGAATCAGCTGTGAGATTTTTCTCCTTAATGTTGCAAATTTGGCTTCTAAAATCAGGCTATATTCAAAGTGAAAACACTAATAATATTTATCATATAATTAAAGAGCCTCATCGAAAGGGTAAGTACCATCCTTTTGTGGTATAATCAAGTCAGACATTGATTGCATATGTAGTACGAATATAAAATCAATACTTAATATTTGTGTCATCTTCTGGTATTCGGATTCCAGCATAAAATGTCCTTCCACATTTTGTCATGTTATGATCAAAGATTTAACAATGATAATGAATGTAAAAATAATTTTAAAAGATTATTATGATTCTTAATAAATAATAAATCAGCAGAGACAATGCATAGCTTTAAACGCAGTGATTCTGGCTTCGTTGCTTACTCACTGTTCTAAGTACCAGTCTTTATTTTGTAATATGCTGATCTTTAGTTCTTAGCAATCTAATTTTTTTTTTTTTTTTACTTTGAGAACTAATTCCTTTCTCATCAGAGTTTATTTATGACTCATCCTAGGGTGCAAGTTTCTTAAGGCCTGCTGTTTAGGACTATCCTTGGAGCCACACTGACCCAATCTGCAGGTGTTCTGATGGCCTTGCTCTTGAAGACCGACACAGCCAACCTTGTTGGCCATTGATGGCCACTCACAGAAGGAGGGCAGGGAAGGGTCATGATACCCTCCCCATAGTACGCACACACCCCTTCTAACCAAATGGAAAGCCTAGATGCAGAAGGTAATGGGGCTACATCTTTGTGGCTATAGCAAAGGCATCATCCGTGCTGAGTAAAGATGTACTAGTGTTGCTTTTTAGGGGTAGGGAGCACCCATGCCCCTTTAAGGAAGCCCTAGAAACTCATCGGTTTCCCTAGAGTAAACGTTGGTAGAATCATGTTTTGGTTTGTTCTTAGAGCCTTAGGAGAAATGGACACTGTTTATACCTCAATGCTTTATTATTCTTTATTTTTTAAAAAAGCCCAAGCTTGCCAAGGAATCAAGTACAAATAATATGATACCCTCAATAGCTATTATCCAACCCGTTGACCTTCAACAGTACTAGAGATTCCCAAGGAAGAAGAAAGAAAGAAAGAAAGAAAGAAAGAAAGAAAGAAAGAAAGAAAAGGAAGAAGGAAAGGACACCTTGAGGGAAAACTGGCTTAGTTGAACAATTCACTGGTCCTGCAAATTGAAAGGTATTCTTATCATTATTTTTCAGGAGGAACTTGTATTCAGGCTTGGAAACTGGTAGAAAACTGGTCTAGAGTTTCTGTCTCTATGCACATAGAGTGCGCACATGGATGAGACGTCGTTAGCAGCTGCCGCTGTAGCCAACTCCCAACATCACACTCAGCATCAACTGAACACAGCTGGAATGATGGAGCAGAGGCAGCAGTTATCTGTGTCGACACAGCGGAACAGCGGTTTCCATTTGCTTGGTCAAGAGAGTACCCGGGCATTCAGTGAGGCTTCTGGGTCCAGGCAGCATCCCATTGTGCAAATCAGCATGGAGGTTAAACCGATGAGTTCATTTTGGGAAATTCATGGGGTGCTTTACTCAAGACTGATCTGCTGTATGCCATACCTTTGTTATAAGGTTTGGCCACCCTCTCCCAAAAGAGGACACTCCCTGCACAACCACTGACTTTAAATTGTATAAAAAGTTATCATGGAAAAGACAAACAAGACAAAAACACCAAGAAGATGCCCACATGAATCATGACCACATCTTGGGTGAGAAAAGCGCTAGAACAGAACAGATAATCCAGAATTAGTCTATATTCTTTCTTCTGAAAAAAGACCACCGTGAATATATGTTAAAGAAAGGAGCCTCTTGCTGTAGAACCGAAGGAACATATGCACAAAGGAGAAAACAGAACCCTATGTCTCACCATATGCAAAAACCAATTCAAAAAAATGTATCTAAGATCTACGTGCAGAATCTGAAGCTCCGAAACTACTAAAAGAAAACAAGGAGTGAGGGCTCTCAAGACATTGGAATACGCTGGAGGTTTTGCCTAGAACACCAAAGCCATAGGCAACAAGAAAACAGCTGGGATTGCATTAACTAAAAGTCTTATGCATGTCAGGGGAAACAGCAAAGTAAAAATGACAAATACAGACATAAATAAATCTTTCAAATACCCATTCGATGAGGTATCCTTGTTCAGGATGTGTAAGAAAGTCAAACAGCAAAATCCATGTAATCTGATTTAAAATGCACACATAATTTGAATAGACATTATACCTACGTGTACCATATGCCTATAGTAGATTCTATACCTATAGCTAAACTACAGGTGAACTGGAGTATGTGAAAAAAGCTCAAGCTCACTGTTTACCAGGGAAATGGAAATCAAAGCAGCAATGAGATGTCACTTCTTCCTATTAGAATGACTGATGGATACACATTTGTGTGGTGTGGAGGAACTCACTGTGTCGAATCAGAATGGGCATCATTACTACATGGATAAACTAAAAGTAGGGTCACTATGTTATCCAGAAGTTCTACCACCGCACAGTACCTAAGCGGAATGAAAACATTGCATCAGAAGATAACTGTGCAGCCTCTTTATTGCTCAACTTACAACAGCCGAGACCGGGAAGCAACTGAGATGGGTATTTATGCACGAATACATAACAAACTGTGGCGTATAGACACAATGGAGTGCTATTTGGCCATAAGTAAAGAGTAAAATCTCATCATGTTTAGTAGTGTGGGAGAAACCAAAGGGCATTGTTGTAAGCAAAATAAAACCACTTTTGAAGCCAACTCGATAAGGAGGTTCTTTGATGCTCATCATCTTCTTTGAGGCAGGCTGAGTGTTGCCAGGAGTTGACTTGTCTTGTTGTCAAAGAATCTTTAGGATAATAAAAACATCTTTAAATGCCATATTCTGTGGGTCTCTGAGCTTTTCGAAGACCTTATTTAACTATGTTGCCTCATATGTCTATAGAATCATATCTATGTATTAGACCTAGGATATATAGTCTTGGGATAAAATTAGACTAGTTTTTGACATGAGCATGATTCATAGGAATTGGCCTTAAGACAGGGCAAAGTAAATTAATGAAACTGCATTTGTAGTTAGGAGGGAGAATTAGTTCTCGGCCTCAGTAGCTGTAGAGGCCGTCCATCTATAGTCTGCGCTGACTCACGATGTCCTTCAAAATATTAGAAAGGACAAAGACGGCTAGATGGTGTGTTATGGACACAACAGGGAGCTGCACCCATGAAACCTCAACTCTGTGGTGGCCTAAACAAGACCTGCAGAATGACTGGCTGCCTTGACAACGTGAAGGGGGGACAGTTCATGAAGCTCTATTCCTAGATGCAGAGCTGTAGGCAAGCAATGGCTGCTGAGAGGGGAGAATCGGTGTTTTTCCAGAGATACACCTCCCGACAGCCTATCCTATCCCAAGTGGTCAGGCCCAAATATATATATATATATGCGCAGCACTAGACGGGCTTATGTGTGTATGTGTATGTATGTGGCAGTTACAGAGAGGTCATGAACTTGAGGGTGTGCGCACACGCATGAGGAATTGGAAGAGGTAAAGGCAGATACACAAATGATGTTACTACAGCACTCATTGTAGAATCCTAAAGAAAAAAAACACAAAAATTTAATTAAAAAAAAAACTTAGAAAAAGACCCTCAGTTTCCCAGAACATAGAAATCATAAATGCTGAGAAAATACATATGGTAACCATCCTGAGCTTTCTATATCACATATGACTGAGAAGTTGTATTGCATTCTGAGGTCAAGCACAAATATTCTGTCAATGAAATTGTTTTTAGTTTACAATGTTAGAATTTATTAATTTACTTTACTTTATTATAAAACATCCATGAGAATATATGTGTGTGTGTATATATGCATGCATATATATATATATATATATATATATATACATTGAAATTAACCATACGCAAAGACTATATGACTTATTGATGTTATACACAGTTAGAATTGGCATTCCAAACAGACATTGTGATACTTTGGATCACCTTACGCCAAAACCCAAATGACAGAACTGGAGTGAGAAAAAGTTCAGAGTTATGTAGAGAGTCCTGTCTGTTACCTGCGTCCACGCCTTCCTCATCCCCGTATAGTTGGCACTCCTTGTTCTCTTTTCTTCATCCTATACTGTACCCACATGCATATCATACATACATATATGTGTGATGTACATACATATTTACATACATACATATTATAGCCGATATGTTATTGACTAGATCCCACATGAGAGAGAAAACGTGTGATTCCTTTCTTTCTGAGAGTGTGTGACCTTGGGTAATGTTATAATTTCTAAGTTCACCCATTTTCCTGCAATTAAAGTCATTTTTCTTTAGGGTCGAGTAAGTAATATTCCATTACTTTTTAATATGCAATTTTCATTTCCAGTTCATCTGCTGATAGACGATGAAGTTGATACAATTACGTGCAGGAGTGAAAAAAATAGCAACAAGCATACTAAACGATAAATAATAAGCTTATAAACAAAATTCTTCCTTGTGTACTCAGGTACAGAGTGTGCAGACATCCTCAACTTATCATTTATGTGAATGTGTGGGAGAGAGTGTAGGCTCACATGCGGATGTCAGGAGACAGTTTGAGATTCATTTCTCCTCTTCCACCTTACCGAGACAGTGTCTCCTCTCCTGCCTCGGGCTTGGCCCCTCAGCAGGCATCTTGGGATAGCATCTGTGTGCTAGCGTATCTGGCTCCTGAAGACAGAACTTCACCTGTCAGGCATGTTCACCTAAGCTCAGTAGGTGCTTTTACCAGTTGAGCCAATTTAGTTTCGAATGGCTCAGAAAAACGCTGTGTATCCCTACAAAAGGGAGGCCGAGAACGTGTGACTTCGCACATAGAAGCTCATGGAAAGGACAAATCGTGTGTGGCTGTGCATGACTTGGTGTGAAAAAATGTCCAATTGGCTAGGTGTTGTGAGCCACAGAACAAGTGAAGCACCAAGTGTTAAGGACCGCTAAATTCAAGTATGTGTGTTGTTTTTTATTTCGACATCCTTGTTGTTGTTTTTTTTTTTTCAGAAAGTTTCCAAACAAAAAGAAATACTTTATAAAGCAAGGAGGAGAGGAGACAAAAAAAAAAAAGATCAATTGACCCATATCTCCAGCCACAGGATTCCTGGTCAACTATGGGGGCGGGGGAGGATGGCAGGGGGAAGGCCCAAGATGGAGCCAAGCAGGCTGGGGAAGAATGCTCCATAATGGGTCGGCGACACGGGATGAATTATATTCTTCACGGGCAAAGCTCCTGAACACTCACCGTCCTAAATCTTATTTTTATATGGCACACATTTAGAAAATTTAGGAGTGTCCTGGAAAGTTATAACAGCTGGTGTACGAGTGTTGGGCCCCGGGGGCTAGGGGCGGTTGAATGTCTGAGGAATTCCAAGGCTTCTGGAGAAGTGTTTGGGAGCATGGCCCCAACTGCCTGGGAGCCCTCAATGTGAGAAACAAGCCACTGGACAGGGCCTGACAGATGTTATAAAGGGGTGGTGTTAAGTGACTTTTTCAGGATATTAAACCAGCATCCTAGCTGGTAAAAAAAAAAAAAAAAATTCACTGACACTGTGTCAGCCCGTTGGAGACACGGCCTGCTATTCTGCGAGCTCTGGGAACCATTACTAAACACGGGCGATCGATAGGCTCCCAGCCTGGGACCTAAATAATAATTTCTAATAAAGCCTATTTTAGACTGTTTGGGCTAGAGAATAGAGACAAGCCACCAAACATAATGTACTTAAAGTCAGCCTCCCCTTCTCCTCTCTCTCTTTTTAAAGAGATGAATAATGAAAGAGAGATCTGGTGATAAGGCCAGGGGGGAAAAAAGGCCCTTTGGTGCTGGCCAAGCTGCTTAGCTAATGGCTGTAAACGGACACCCCTAATGAAATAAAAATGTCTCAGTTCAAGTACATAGCTGTGCGATTGTTAGCCATGCTGAACTCTGGCTGGGATCCTGGTGATGGGTACTAAGTAACTGGCTGACAGTTTCCCATGGCTTCCTTCCTCCCGAGACCCTCATTGAAAAGGCAAATAAAAGAATGGGGATCGTGCCCCCACATTAAAGGACAGTAGCAGCCCAATTTTCCTCCAGAGAAGCAGCATGCTTTCTCACTTTTGTCTCATCTCCCAGCCTGTGAATGGTGTATTTTGTAATTTTGCATCTCGGAGTCTGAGGCTGGTAGTCAGTCAAAGACAGGTTGTAGCCTACCGAGCAGTTTTTTTTAAGGCAGACTTGAGACAAGAGAGGCCTGTGCATGAGGGAGGCTGTCGCCAGCCCCTCCGTGTGCCCTCTCCTCCAAGCTGCTATTTCAGACAGGGGACAGGAGGAGAAGCCCTGTCCAAATGTGCTAAGATGGGCTGGCTGTGGTTAAACTGGTCTTCCCCCCCCTCCGCCCCCCTCCGTCCCTCCCTCCCAGCTTGCAGTTGTCTGATTTCAATCAGTGGCAGTTCCTCGCACATGTCCAGCCATCAATCTCCTACCGCCCCTGGATGAGTGTGCACAACACGGGGCCGTGTTCCAGTTAAAAAATAGCCTTTGCTGCCGCTTTCCGTCTTCGGCCACTGATAAGTAGGCCTTTGATATTTTTATTAAAAAAGAAAGAAAACACATTGGGAAATATGTTTCATTTCTTGTGGCATAGATCGAAGTCCCTGAGGCCGAAGGGGATTGAGGTCTGTTGAGTGGGAAAACAGACAAGACAGAGCTCAACTGTACGGTGGGAGCTCTGCCAGATAGGAACAACCTACCCGCAAGACAGGATCCCTACAATTTCTAAAGGAGTGCGCCCACAGAGCCGTCAGCCGTTTTTCAGAAACAGCACACAGCCTCATAATTCCTCTCAGAGCAGGGACGGCCTTGCATCCAGTGGCAAAGACATTTGGAAAGCATAAATTCCCGCCCCTCTTCTATGGTTCTGTCATGCCCACCGACTGGGTTCTGAGCACCTTGCTGTATTTATGTCTTTTGTGTCATCTTAGAGCCGGAGGCAGATAGGAAGGCCTGCGGGTGGCAGCGCGAACAGTGTGGGAGACAGGAGAGATCATTGCTGTGACGAAGGGCAATCTTGGCTGCGCTCCTGAAGATGCTTGTTCACTTAGTCACCTCATGCTCAGTCTTCACGCTTAGCTGCCAGTTTTAAAATAGGCTGTTCCAGTCTCAAGGGTCCGCCTACCTTCCTGGCATAGTTAGGGAGAGCTTCTGGGGATGCAAAGAGGTAGACACACTTGTGTATCCCTTTCTCCACCCCTGTTGGGCATCTTTGAGCCTAAGGGGAAGATGGTCTGGGCAGGATCTATTTTAGTTAGATTCATCATTTGTATCTCTGGTTTGTGGTGTGGTGGATGGGGTGGGGTGGGTGTGGTGATGGTGTGTGCGTGGGGGTTGCTGGGGGTGCTGTGGGGGGGGGGTCAGGCAGCAGTGGTTGCCAGAGAGGCAGGGGGGGAAGGGGGCGTTGGAGGGAAGCACTGGACAGAAGTGATAGAGGGGATATGCATGTGGGGTATAGGGCGAAACGGAGGGGGGGGCGAAGAGAGTACGGGAGGGAACAGAGAAGAAAAGGGAAAAGTGGGTGGATACAACGGCAGAAGGGAGGAACTGAGGAAACGGAAGAAGGTACCTCAAGCGGAGAGCGAGAGAGAGAGGAGCTAAATGAGATAGGCGAGATCAGAAGATAGGAGAGCAGTGTTGGGGAACGAACCACCAGGAAGAGCGAAGAGACAAGCGGGAGACAGGGGCACAGCCAGCGCTTGCCATCATCATCATCTGTCCTGCTCTTAATCAATCATCTTAGCATTTCTCTTCGCTTCTTCTCTCTCTCTCTCTCTCTCTCTCTCTCTCTCCGCTTCTTTTCTCCTCTCCTCCTCCCTCTCCCCACCCTCCTCTCTCTCTCTCCCTCTCCTCTCTTCCTCTCTCTCTTTCGCTTCCCTCACTCTCTCTCTCCCTCTCCCTCTCTCTCTCTCTCTCTCTCTCTCGCTCTCCCTCTCTCTCTCGCTCTCCCTCTCTCTCTCTCTCCCTCCCCCTCTCTCTCTCGCTCTCTCTCGCTCTCCCTCTCTCTCCCTCCCTCCCTCTCTCTCTCTCTCTCTCTCTTTCTCTCTCTCCTTTTCCCATGAATCAACTGACCTCAGTAACTTCCTGCACTTATTATCTCAACGAACTATATAAAGCTTTGCTAGTTCTGAAACACTAAATTGCTGGATTAATTAATAAAATTGCTGTTTATGTTTACATAGATGGTTTATAGTGCTCATTATTGTAGACTCAAAGACCGCAACAGAAATTTAAAAGTTATCTATTTGTTCAATAGATATTTTTAAGGAGTCAGCCATTGTTAGGCACAATTCTTAGAGGTATGGACATAGCAGGAAAAAAGTTCAGTACTCCATGGAGTGTACCCACTAGAGGAGGAGACATCTAAAGAAAAATAAAGGGAATAATGCTAGATACAACACTGCTGCTGATATTAATAGATATGGCCTTTCTAAAAAGACTTACTTGAATGGAAGGCTGAGAAATGAGAAGTAAGCCAGAGATACGTCTGAGAGGAGAGTGTTACATGCAGACAAAGCAGCCTGCAGATGATGTCAGGGTAAGCCAAAAGGTAGGCTAGCATCCCATCCCAGGCTACCCAGGACTGGAGGATATAGGGTGCTCCCAAGACACAGGATGCTTAACGTGAAAAACAAGAAAGTCCTTGGCCAAACATGGAGGACTTACCCACATTATTCATGAATGCATATTCTAAACGAGAGCCCGGGCTGTGGAATGAGGTGGCGTGGTAGATGGGGACACCTTGTGTGAACTTTTGGAGGCTGTGGTAGGAGTTATTTTAGTCTGCGTCTAACCAGCTTTCATCAGTCATCAGGCTCTTATGGTAGAAGCAACTTCCATAGTATACTAACACTGACTCAAATCATTTAATATGTAGCACTGACTGGACACAGAGTTAGTGACACCCAAGCTCCTGTAACATTTCAGAAAACAAAAGTAAAACAGTGTTTTAGGGTTTCTATTGCTGTGATGAAATGCCATGACCACAGAAACTTTTTAAAATTATTTTATCTTTTTACATATATATTTATATTATTATACATATATACAATAGATTACTTATGGCAAGAGGAATCATGACACAACAGGAATTATATAAGTGTTACATTCTTAGTGTTTATGCCTATTTGTATTTGACAGCCGTAAAGAAGACATCTTTCCTGTCTTGGTGCATCTAAATTTCTGAATGTAAATCAATCTCCATCACATATTGTCATCGTCAACTTAGAACAACTATAGGACCACAGAAACACTTATAAAGAACAGCACTTAATTTGGGCTTGCTTACAGGTTCACAACTTTAGTCCACTGTTGTCACAGTGGGAGTGTGGCAGCATACAGGCAGACATGGCGCCAGAGAAGGAGCTGACTGTTCTGCATCCAGATCCACGAGCAGCAGGCAGAAAGAGATGCTCAGCCTTGCTTGAGCATTTGAAACCCCAAAGCCTACCCTCCCCCCGCCACCAGTGACACACTTTCTCCACTGAGGCCACACCTCTTAATGGTGCCACTCCCTATGACCAAGCACCCAAATATACAAGCCTGTGGAGACCACTCCTAGCCATACCATTACAGATAGACACACAGTTATATGGCCAGGCTAAAGCTATTAGATGCTCAAGAAATGATTAGAATGGGTGTGTGTGTGTGTGTGTGTGTGTGTGTGTGTGTGTGTGTGTGTAGGGGGTCCTTTAATACTGCAAACCCGCATTTTTCAGTGGAGCGAGTGGGGCAGCATTTTTCTTGTGGGTGTGGATTGGATTTATTTGTAGGGACAGAAAGGGGGTGTGGGTGGGGGTGGGTGCTCAGTTACTGTAAAGGCAAGTCTGTGGGAGACTGATGAGGAGGGTGGACCTGTACATTTCACGGGGTGGAGGAACCCTCAGGCATCGTGCTGCCATTGCGTTGCTGGGGTGTCCTGCTTATCTTCTAACTCTCTTGGTAGACGTGGGCAAAATTTGAGCAGAGCCCAAATTCAGACAGAACGCTGAGTGGAGAGTGACAATGTGGGATATGATATAGTGTTACCCTGGGCTGGCGGAGAGGCACTCATACCCTGTGCTGTGTGCCATCAGAAGCCGTGGAGGGGACATTACACAAGCACTCATTAAGAAGCCTGGGAGGAGAAGACTGAATCGATCGTCTTGTGGGTCCCCTGTGGCTAAACAGCGCACAGAAACTACTCAACACGATGCCACAATAATGCAGCAAAATGTAGACATTTCGCCACACGTGTCTCTCGAGGTCTGTCTGGATTGTGCATCCGTGTGCCAATATCTCTAAAACAAGTGCAAGGATGTCTCCCTTGTTGCATACCTAACTTTCTTTTTTCTTTTTCTTTCTTTTTTTTTATTTTTTTTTTATTTTTTTTTATTTTATTTTTTTATTTTTTTTTTTTTTTTGCCCACCAGAATTTATTCTGAGCGGAACAACCAGAGGGCATCTTTTAAGGAGAGCAGCAAGTCATACCTTGTTTAGACAACCCCAGGAAGGGTGGAGAAAGTGACTCCACTCGAAAATCTTTCACTTTGAAACTATCTAGGTCTGGGTCTGATTCCCAGACTGCATATATCAAAATAAAATAAAAGCTGTGACATGAACTCTGGTGTTCCATATTTGACCACCTCCCCTTGGTGGGGAGGCCTGGTGGCACTCGAAAAAAGAATAAGCAGGCTACCAAGATGAGACTTGATAGGCTGTGACCATATAGTGGGGGAGGGCAATAGGGTGAAAGAGGGAGGGAGGGAGGAATGGGAGGATACAAGTAATGGGATAACAATCGAGTTGTAATCTGAATGAATTAATTAAATAAAAAAATAAAAGCTGTGTGTGGTGGCACCTGCTTCTAACTTTAGGCCTGGGCAGGTGAAGAGGGCAGGTCCCTGAGGCTCTCTGGCTGGCCAGCACAGATTCCTGTGTTACAGGTCAGTAGGAGTCTCTGATTCAGAAAAAACCAAGGTGGACAGCATTTCCCAAAGAGCAACAGCTGAGACTGCCTTCTGACCCTCACATGCATGCACATACACCCCACAGGCATGAGTATGCACACACGAATACAAATGTGCACACACATTAAAAATGAAACAAAAAAGTGAAACCTGTCAGTGTCAATTATTTTCCTCTCTGAGAGAATAAAAACAAAGCTCCCGAGCTGGACCTGCAAGACTCTATCATGGGTCCAGCCCTCTCCTCCAGGGTCAGCCCCTAATGCTCTCCTCGTCCATGCCACCCACACTACTTCACGGCCTTCTGAAACATCCCACACTCTTTCCACGTAGGACCTTGCCTCTCATGAGTCAGTCCTGTGAAGGTTCCTTCCTCCTTTGCCTGACCTCACACTTTGATATAGTGTAGATATCTACCCAAGTGTCACTACTCCAACGACACCCTCTGCCTCCAATATCTAGCAGAACCACTGTCACTCTGTCACCTGCTGTCACCTCAGCCTGCCACAGGATCTTCATCACAGCCAGCCACAGCCATCTGTTTTGTTCAACCCATTGCAGCAGGGACAGAGACGGGGCATGTGTGACCAGCTCATGCCTCTTTTCTTCTGCCATCCTGAGAGTGGTGTATCCCTCCATAGTGTCCCAGCCAGGGGGATGTTTGCTCTTCTCATCTGGGCATCAGTCCCATGCTTCCTTTCCCACATCTTTTCTCTGCCGTGGGTAGCTGTAGTTTTGAGATATTCTTTTCGGTGGCAAGACCTTAGCCTTGGGTTGTTAGTGTCGATGCTGAAATTGTTCCAGTAGAAGATCCCTAGGTTCTCTTCCAAACACTTTATTAATGGCATCTCCCTAAAAAACTTTCACCCTCTCTCAGATTTAGGCTTATTAGAATACTATTAATGACATCAAATTTGTGTGTGTGTTTGTGTGCGCGCGTGCACGCGTGCATGTGCATGCACAAGCTTATCCAGAACAAATGAAAAACTCTATTTTAAAACACACTGAGGTAGAACATATTGCTGTCTGGCTTGTACTTTATCCTTTCTGTGTTGAAAAGACCAATGATACACTAATAATTAAATCGCCAATACTGTCTCCATCAAACTGCACAGAAATTAAACAACGAATGTTTTGTGTTTCATTTTCTCTTGGAATTTACTGTTCATAAGCCACGATGCTCAACACAGACCTCATCTCTATGTAAAAAGCTACCTCTCTCTAAATGGTGTGCAAGAGGCTTTGCTGGGTGTCACCAGAATTTAGTAAAGAATGCTTCGCCTCTCACATTGTTTTTCAGTG
Organism: Acomys russatus; assembly: GCF_903995435.1. Classification (NCBI taxonomy): domain Eukaryota; kingdom Metazoa; phylum Chordata; class Mammalia; order Rodentia; family Muridae; genus Acomys; species Acomys russatus. The sequence goes on along the minus strand of NC_067157.1, from coordinate 30,778,976 downwards.
TCTGTGTGCATTTCCCACAGAACATATTTTTCTGCATGTTTTATTTTTTTAGATTTATTTAATTAATTTATTCAGATTACATCTCAATTGTTGACCCACCCCTTGTATCCTCCCATTCCTCCCTACCTCCTGCTTTCACCCTATTCCCCTCCTCTATGTCTGTGACTGAGGGGAACATATTTTTATACTGGGTTCAAATCAGATAAAGGTTCATGAAGGTACTTGATGGGAGTTGGACTTGGTGACACTATATGACTCGGTGTCCGATTAAAAAAAAAAATCAAACTGAGAGTTTCACTTGATGAGCCTTGAGCATTTGGAGCTAACTCTCCACAAAAAGAGCAAGAAAGTTCATGTCTTCAGTCTTCTGCATCTGTTCTGCCCACATCTTTTCCCCTTGAGATGCTTTTGTTAGACTCAGAGTCATGGGAGAGAGAAGTTGTTTCTCTACCAGACCCCTTCAGCACTTCCCTCTTCCACAATTTCTTGTCGGTCCCATGGGTCAGTTCCTCCCCCCACCCCTCAGTGTTGCTTCACATTACCTTTTCCTTGAATTTTTCTAATACATGAAAGAATCAAGCACCACCTTGTAAAATGTATAGTGGGAAGAAGCCTCCATCCTGGGGCTGATCTGTGCGGGCTTAAACCTCCAATCTATTCATTCCAAACCTGTGTAAAGTCAGTCCATTTGTTTCAGCACTCACTTCTCCCTTCTGTAAAAAGAGGCTACCCATGCTCCTTCCATAGACGTGGTGTTTTAATGATAGTACCATACACGAAATGCATTATATGCATAAAACGTAGGCTATACAAGCACAGTACATGTCTGTTCTTACTCTTGCTAGCGTCCCCCATCCAAATTGAATTTTACTGTATCTAAAACAGCCTGAGACTTGCCAGGGATAGTGTGTATCGTATGCTCCTCTCTACCCGACATCTTAGTCCACATACGTGTGGACTCAACGGAGCAAAGGAAAGAGAAAATGTGTCACCACAGGAGCATCTGGGACACGTAGGGAGGAGAGGGGAGTATGCGTGCACTCATTTGTTTTGGCCTAAGGATAAGAAATGAAGCACGCAATTGGAGCTACTGTCGCGGTGGGGCATCTTCAGCTCCCATAGGTGTTGCCTCATGGGGCCACTGTTCTGTAAGCTCTTTTTTTAATTATGTTTTTTATTAATTTATTCATATTACATCTCAATTGTTATCCCTTTCCTTGTATCTTTCTATTCCTCCCTCCCTCCCACTTCCCCCCTTCTTCCCTCCCCTATGTCTGTGATTGAGGGAGACCTCCTCCCCCTATATATGCTCTTAGAGTATCGAGTCTCTTCTTGGTAACTTGAGCTGTTCTTAAGACGTACCTCAGCCTTGCATCTCATAGCCATCAGAAGGAGGGCTCAGGACCCCTTTCTGCTCTGATGAGCTCTTGGAAGAGCTCAGCTTCCCAGAGGTCACCAGCACTGGCAGGTATCAGCATTGTGTTCCATCAAGTGTCACGTAAATTCATTACTTTAAAATTTTACTTTTTGAAAATAGGATTTATTCAATTATAGCAGGTAATTACTTTTGTCTGTTATGATTTCTGCTGATGCATATGTTTCTAAGTGTAAGAAATGTACGAATGTATACTATATGATTAAATGTTTAAATGATAACTTCCTCCTCTAATGGTCATTATCTAAAATAGCCACAGCATTTAAGCATGTAATCAGTCCCAAGTAACTTCTTTATCCTAACTTTTTAAAATTAGTTAATTTATTTATTTTACATCCAGATTCCAGCTTCCTCTCCCTCCCAGTCTTTTTCCTTCCTCTCGTCTCCCCGAAAGTAACTTTTATGTTAAGAATATTGACCAAATCCTATATTATTTTAGACTTTTTTTTTGTTAAAGTAACTTGTAGAAAAATACAAAAGCAGTATGTTTGTCAAGGAATGAAAAAACAATCGACACAGGGAAATGGGTGAATAACTTTTCAGTGAAAGTGTGATTCTTTGTTTGTGATGTCTCTTATGTTGACAAAAGAATTAAGATTAACCCCAAACCTAATTAATGTGGACAGACAATTTTGCTTGTACTGTCCTACCAACATCCCTGCTTGCATTTTCAGAGAAACTCTGTCTAGAAAAAAGAAAGAAAGAACTAAAGAAAGAAAGAACAACAATGAAGCTCATGACTTATGACATCACAATATGGAATTAGGGAAGCAGAACATTAAAAAACAAATAGGACCAAATGTTAGATGCATGCAGCAAATCTATATTTGACATAAAGGATAGGGCAACCTTATCAGAAATTCTTAGTCAGTGCCACTCTAGAGCTTGTGGAAGGAGCACAGCCTGTCTGCTCGGGAGTCTCCTTCCTTCCTTTTAGGTTCTTTTCTGAAGAAACAAGCAAAATTAAAACCCAAACACCAAAGTCCATTTTCATCAGCACTAAGGACTATCAATTTTTGAAAGGCTGCCACAAAATAGCAAATTTCGTTTTTAAAAAATGCCTTACGGAAATGAGGGAGAAGAGTAGAGAGGGAGAGAGTGACGGTGGTAGAGTCAAAGTATAAGCCCCAAAGTGGGTGGAGGTGCTACACCCCTCGGTCAAAAGATGTGTCTAAAAAGGAAATGCAGAAATAAGAGTAAGCAGGTTGAAGGCAAAAGTCACCGTCCTTCACCCGGTACTCAGCAGAGCAATTAATTTAAGAAAAGGGAGGAGAAAGGTTTATGAAGCAGATTGTGAAGAAGCCTGGAACTGGAGGAGACAAGCAAGGGGATAACAATTGAGATGTAATATGAATAAATTAACAACAACAACAACAACAATAATAATAATAATAATAATAATAATAATAATAATGAAAAGTATGGTAATGCCTGCTTAGATTTACATAGTAGCTGTTTAAAATTTTTCAAGTACTTTAGAGACTTATTAATTCTAACGTTTTTCCCTAGAGTGGATAATGAACTGACTGAGAAAATTGAAGTAGTGGAGTCACATGATGTTCCCAGACTTCGCTAGTAAGCAACGAAGAAGCAAAGACAGGACCAAGAATCACCTGTGGCATAGTTCCGCTGGGCCAAGAAGCTATGGAAGCAACAAAGTTAGAGTGTTTAATAATGATATTGTAATACATTCTGGTCCACAGAATAAAATTATGCCATTCAAAAAAAATAAATTTAAAGAAAAGAAAGATTCACATTAGCACACTGTAGAGAAGCCATAGAAGAAAGGCAAGGATGAGAAACAAAACGTATCCACAGAATAGCATGCTGGGAGAAAAACATCACCATAGAACAGATTATGCTTTAAGCAAATATTTGAGGTGATTAACTTAAGCTAACAGAGCAGTAGCCTCTATGAATGAAGGTCACAAAGCAGATGTGTAAGAATTGATTGAAGAGATGAACAGACAACGATAAAGTAGATTACGCCATGAGTTACAAGAAAACAGAAGAAAAGCCTTAAAACTGGGGAAGGAATCAGAAACTATAGAGTGCATAAACACTGTGGTGAAAGAGAAATAAACACTCAGGGGAAAGGGTAATAAAGGGCACATGCATACAGAAATGATGGATTCCTGAAAAAACGCTAACTCAAATAGCAAACGAAGACATCATATGTGTAAGTGTAGTTGCAGTCTATGTCAGACAGAGAAGAGAATTAGAACAAATATTTAAACCTACAACCTAAGGAAACTCTTAAAAGGCACAAAGAGCTTCTCCCACCAAAAGAAGAAAGCGGCTGTATCGAAATATTAAAAGGAGGTGTGATATTTAGCTTTAGTGATAAACTTGCCACACCTTGGCTATCTGTCAGAAGGGCTCTGAGAACCTGTGTGAGGGATTGTCTTGACTGTGCTAGTTGAGGTGGGAGGCCTGCCGCTCCGAGTGGGGTCGTCCTCTGACCTGGGCTGTTTAAGTAGAGAGGAGACTGAGCAGCAACATAAATGCAGTAACCCACAGCTCTTGCCTGTGACTGTACTGTAGCCAGTTCTCTCTCTCAAGCTCCTATAGCTTTCTAGAACTGCGAACATAGTAAACGCATTCTCCCTCTTGTACGACTCACGATATTTTATCACTGCAACAGAAAAGAAACTAGGTACAATGCTACTTCTCAGGTTTTCAGGGAACTTTCTAGACTGAACAACAACAGCAACATCATTGACTAGCTAGAAAAGAGCATAATGTGTGTGAGTGTACATGTGTCTGTGAGTGTGCATGTGTGTGTGTGTGTGTGTGTGTAAAAGCTGTTTTCCTGAATGAATTCTTATAAAAATTTGTAATGTCAAAAAATGAAGCAACGTCCCTTAAGAACTGAAATCTGAAAACAGACAATTCACCCTGTCCCCAGGTTCTCATGAACATGCTACACAGATAAGTCATACTAGACTATTAATAAACTAAATGCTAAGCTACCTAAATTAAAAATAATGCAAATAGCATCCTCCACTCAACATGTAACAAAACAGAGACTGACAGATGCAACCAACAAAATAGTCCCACTTCCTAGATGTTAGAAAGTATCATACTGATTTTCTCAAAGAAAACACTCATTTCACTTGTGAGATAAATGCAACATTTGAAGAAAATATTGGGGTCCAAATATTTATTAATAAAGAAAGATTAATAAGATATTTTATGGAACACGTATCTTAAGAAATTAGAAAAGAACAATAAATAAACATTAGAAAAATTAATAATGATACTTCTAAGCAAATGAGCCTATCAGTACATCCAAAATGTCCATTTTATAATAAATTTGTTGAACATTACACTAAAAGAATGTTTTAGAAAGTCTGATGTGAATTAAGAGAGCTAATTTAATTTAATCAACTCTATAAAAATATTTGGACTCAAACATTGTTTTTATTGGAAAGCATTGTTTACCAAACTTGCCTTAGAAACAGAAACATGTGAGTGTGCCAAGTACCTACAGGAACTAGAGGGAAATATCAAGAACTTTTCAAAAAAGTACCAGACAAATCAAGAGTAATATGAAATTGCAACAAACATCTAGAAAATAATTCTTTGGTCAATTTTAGAACCTAATTCAAAGGGACTTCTGACCCTTTTCTAGAAAAATATTAAGAACAGGTGACCGAACTATTAAATTCTAATAGAGATTATCCCTGTATTGTTGGCTATAGTCATGGAATTAAGAACAATTTGTTTACATAGTCATTTATGGGGAGAGCTTCAACAGCAAGCCAGCTGGTGTTGGGGAGGTGAGGGGAAAAGTTATAGAACATAGTGAAAACATGGAGACTGGACTCTATCATATTGCCATGTTCTACGGGCTAAGAGACAGTCACAAAGCCAATACACCTTTAAAGACAGCAACTTATGTGAGGGTATGAACATAAGGCAGATGCCCTAAAGTCCTTCCAGACAGTGCTTGCAGAAAATCAGCTGGGACTGTCATTTATGGTTATCAATATGAAACTCTTACATAAAATCACAACTGAGGAAAATAGAGAGAATGCAGCATTATAATCTAGTAGATATGATGCCAGAAATGCAAAGATGGTTTAATATTTGTATGTTTTTAATAACCAAAGGCTTATAAGAAAAAAAACTAGGGCTGAAGAGATGGCTCGGAGGTTAAGAGCACTAACTGCTCTTCCAGAGGTCCTCCTGAGTTCAATTCCCAGCAGCCACATGGTGGCTCACAACTATCTCCAACCTGATCTGATGCCCTCTTCTGGCCTGCAGGTGTACATGCAGCTAGAGCAATGTATACATAATAAATGAATAAATCTTTAAAAATAATCATTAAAAAAAGTCATATTTTCACATATGCTGATATGATATGTCACACAATTAAAGAGCCATTCTTAATTTTAAAAACATGTAAATATGTACAACAATTTTATATCTTTATTTTGTTTTTGATAATGTGTATGTTCATGTCTGTGTGTAGGTAGGTGAGTGCACGTGACTTCATGCACCCATAGAAGCCAGGGACTTCAGCTCTCTCAAGAAGGTGGAGTCACGGATGGTTGGTTGTGAGCCATCCCTCATAAATGCTGACACAGAGCCTCTGCAAGAACAGCATCTGCTCTTAACAGCTGGGCTGTCTCTCCAACATTGAGCTTGACTCCTACCATAATAAAATGCATTTCATCTTAAACCATAAGCTGCTATTCAATTCCCTATAAATCAGAATAAAAAAGAAAGATATACAACATCACAATTACTAGTTTTTAGTTATTTTTAATTAGTTTTTGACAATGCAATTAGAATGTAGGAAGAAATTACAGAAATAAAACTGGGAAAGAAACCGTAAAATGAACTATTTCTATAAGTAAGATAATTATCTACCTTGAGCATTAAATGAACCAGTTAAAAAGTATTTCAAGTAATAAGAGAATTCAGTAGGACAGCAGGGTGCAGTGGGAGTGTAAACCAACACTGCTTAGTCCTCACCTTTTTTTTTTTTTTTAAAGAACTTTCCTTTTGTGGTCCAGGGAAAGTGCTCCAGCCTCCAGGAACACTCTTGTGCAGCCCTGCATGATCTCAAAGGGGGATGGAGCCTTTGCATTACAATTCTTTACAGTTAAAGAAAAAGTTAGGACTCTGCGAAATGGAAAGATCATTCATTCATGCACATGTGTGGGAAGAATTAATATTGTAGATACTGCTATCTTTCCAAAAAATAATCTACGGATTTTATACAGTTCCCATCAAAACTCAGGACCATTCTTTATAGATATACAAGAAATCTTAAAATTTATATAACATACACACATACAACAAAACATGGCTAGTCAAAGCAATCGTGAATGAAAGGAATCCTGCTGGAGCTACCACCATGTAATTTTACATTGTACTACAGAGCCACAGGGAAAAAAAGCAGCACAAAATACAGGCATGAAAAAGAACACATAGACCATGGGATAGAACACCAGACCCAGACATAAGCCCATAGAAGTACAGCTACCTGATTTTTTTGACAAAGATGCCAAAAATACACATTATAGAAAAGACTGTATCTTCAACAAGCTGGGCTAGGAAGCCTGGATATGAACACACAGAGGTTCAAGACTAGGTCTTGAGTTCTCACCCTGAACAAAACTCTACTACAAATACATCAAGAACCTAAACACTGAACTTATATATTCTGACACTTCTTAAAGAAAAACTAGAATGGATGCTTCAACACGTAGTCACGCATAAGGTGTTTCTGAATAGGACTCCATTGGTGCCAGGAAATAAGTACAACAATGACCTAATGGGGTCTTACGGAGTTAAAAGGTTTCTGTGGGACAAATGGAGCTGCCAGTTAAATGGAGAGGAAGCCTACAGAATAAAAAAAAAAGTTTGCTAGGATCCTATCTCAACTAGTCAGAATCGCCATGATTAAGAATATAAATGGCCCACCACATCAACTAAGCAGGACGCACATGGGCTCACGGAGACTGAAGAAGCAACCGGGGGGCCTGCATGCGTCTTCAGCAGCTCCTCTGTGTATATGTTATGGTTGTTAGCTTGGTGTTTTTATGAGACTCCTAGCAATGGGAGAAAGTGTATCTCTGACTCTTTTACCTGCTATTGAGACTCTTTTCTTCCTATCGGGTTGGACTGTCCAACCTAGACGTGAGGGCTTTTGCCTTGTCTTAATGTATCTTGTTTCATCCTGTTTAACTGTCATCTCTTGGAGGCCTGCTATTTTCTAAGGAGGAAACTAAGCAGGGGTGAATTTGGAGGAAAAGGGAGGGGGGAGCTAGGAGGAACGGAGGGAGGGGACACTGTAGTTGAGCTGTTCTGTATGAGAGAAGAAACTATTTTCAATAATAATTTTTTTAAACTGCAAATGACAACAAACATCAACAGAGATATGGAAAGGGAGAAACACTTATACATTGTTTTGTGGGCATGTAGTGACTCAGCAACTTTAGAATGCAGTCTGAAATTTTCTCAAAAAAAGACAGAATAGAAATATGACCTAGCTATACCACTCCTTGGCTTATACCCAACTGGCTCTACATCCAACTACAGAGGTATTTGCTCATAGCTGCTGTCTCAGCAACTCGTAAGAAATGGAAACAGCCTAGGCACCCATCAACTGATGAATAGGTAATAAAAATATGATATATATATATATATGTATGTATGTATGTATATATAATGTATATATATATATATATATATATATATACACACACACACAACAACAACATTTTATTTAGCTGTAATGAAAACTGTAATTTGTCAGTAAATAGGTGGACCTAGGAAAATGTATTTGTTACATAACACACCCCCAAACCAAAGATTGCAAGTTCTCTGTCATATGGAAATCTTAGCCTCATATCTTTAGTTATGTGTGTTTAACTGGAGAACACACGAACACCAGAAAACTAGAAAGGGATGCCTTGCAGGAGGAAATGGACAGTTGAACACAAATAAGACAAAAGTAAGGAAAGAGAAATACTAAGGGTGAGAAGGCTTAAGTGGGGAGGAGAAATGGGGATGCGGAAGATGACAAGGTTCAGGGTAGAGGCTTAGTCATAATGAGAGGTGTGTGAAGAAGCCACATAAAACCTACTATCTTGTAATTAAAACAAAGTTACAAAGAAGATGCTCTGCCTGTCTTGATAACATGTTCTTAGAAATTGTGGGACACTACGCACAATTCCAAGAAGCAAGTGTGGAATAGCATTCTATACGTTGTTAGCTGGGAAGCCGAAAACATTACACACTATGGCAATTCCTCTTGGTTGTCCACTGGCACCAGATGATAAAAACCAATTGCTGAAGACACCACCCATCTTGGTTGCAAGATCCAGAGAACTCAAGCTGGAACAGAGCTGGAAACATCTTCCTTGCTAGCTAGCTTTGACCTGCTAGTGGGTGACATGCTAGTGGAGAGAAGGCACCAGCAGTCTTACGTGTGAACCCTAAGAACTTCAGAGTGGACCTGCCACGTAAGATGTTTCCTTTTTCGCAATAGCGGCACAACTGTATGGAGGAAACCAATCAGTCTCTGGTTAGATCTGATAGGTGGAAACCCATGTGTCATGCTGTAAATCCAGTCAAAAGCATTGCCTGGGGAAGCCATAGCTCCTAGGGGGAATTATCATTATTGTTTAGTTAACTTGACGTAACATCATGCCACCTTCTAAATCTCTGTGTTTATTATCTACAGACAAATGCCACACATAGCCTAATAAATTCTCAAAACTGGTTATTAAAGTTTTTAAAGACATTAAAGATAATGAATGACCAAAAACAGTCTGATATGCAAGATTTTAACTCAAAAAGTGTTTCATTTCTCATTTCCAAAATAAAGCATACATTAAGAATATAAAATACCTCTCCTTACTGGGTACAGTATTGGCATCTTGAAAGCATTTCTACTTCATTTGTTCTTGTCTCTACTGTGGGAACTGGAGGCCTGAACACCACAGTTCCTGGATGTTCTTGCCAACAAACTTCTGTTAAAGGTCTGGCATCAGAGTAGTTTGTGTGGGAGTAGCCAGAGGGGAAAAGAGAAATGGCTGTTCCTGACTCTTTGGTAACAGGAAGGCTCATGGATTTAAACACAGGGAAGACACATTGATTTTTGTCAACAATGGAAACCGCTTGCTTCAGAATCCTAGACAGTGAGGTCATTGGTGGTAGCTCCCAAAGGTATCTGCCCTTTCTGATTTTCTTAACAGTAGCAGCATCGTCTTGATGCTTACATATTCGGATCTTACTGTGGTTTCATAGTCTTTAGTATCCTAAAGTTACTCCCTCACACTGGAACGTCCTAGACCTCCTTCTACTTTCCTATCTAAAGTCAGATCAATATGAAAAAAGCAAACACAACCGAGTCTTTTTCTGGTACTGGACCAGGGCAGAGGTCTCCCAGCTCCTTGAGAGTGGCCACCTTCTATCAACTGTGGTGTCGTAGCCTGAGCTGATAACAAAATAAGAGAAAAAAAAAAAAAAAACAAAACAGTGGTGCCCCTCTGACCTGGGCCTCACAACCTCACAGGCGTCATTTTCCTCACTTTACCCAATGAGTCAATGGCATTGTCTCCAAGAAGAGCAGAGCCCACCAAGAGGAAGGCCTCGCTGAGTTATACAAGCAGATCCTGGTGATTTGTGACACATCCCTTGTCCTTGTCACTATTCTATCACTGTGAAGAGACACCAAGACCGAGACAACTCTTAGAAAGGGAAGATGTAATTAGGAGCTTGATTACAGTTTCAGGGGCTTAGTCCATTGTTAGCAGGGCAGGGAACAGGGCAGCAGGCAGGTGTGGTGCTAGAGAAGCAGCTAAGAGCTACAGCTGGGTGAGGGAGACAGACAAACAGACAGACAGACAGACAGACAATGGCCTGGTATGGGCTTTTACAACCTCAACCCCCACCCCCAGTGACACACTTCCTCCAACAAGGCCCCATCTCCTAATCCTTCTCAAATAGTGCCACACCCTGGTGACTAAATATTCAAATATATATATAAGACTATGCGGAGGGCTATCCTTATTTAAACAACCACGTCCTCCCCGCAAGTCTCATTTGAGCAGGAAAAGTAGCATATATCCTTGAGAGAAGCCACTGAAATACCAAGACCGCCTGTACAGCAGCTGGTCCATGGCAGTTAGTGCAGCCTTAACACATGGGAACCGACAAATAACAGAAGATTTCATCAGATTAAAAAACAGTGCAGTCTTACTTCTCACAGTTCTGAAGGCTGAACAAGGCTTTCAAAGCTGACAAGAGCCCAATTTCTGGATCACAGATGGTATTATTTCCTTACTGTATCCCCATGTGGGAAAGGGGCCAGGCAGCTCTCTTTAAAGCCTTTTATAAGGGCACCACCTATACTCAGGCTGCCACGCCCATGGCTTTTATAATCTCCCAAAGGCTTCATCTCTTGACCTGACCACATCAGGGACTATGACCTAGTGTGAATTTGTGGGCAGGGATAGATGGGGTCAGGGGCGAAGAGGGTACAAACATTCAGACCATCACAGGCTGCATGGTCTAGGATTCGTGTTTTTTTTTTTCCACATGGATCCAAACATAACTCTACACAGGGAGTGGGAACAGTTATATGCTTGCTATATTATGGATGTGGAAAACAATATGTGAAGAGAAACATATTTGAATCAGGGTAGCTTGACTATAACATCGTCACGGGAGAGTCTGAGGGAGTCACATGCAGTAGGGTCTGGCATACAGCATAGGTTGGACACCTCTGTTACAAGAAGTCACAGTGAAAAGTGCTTCAGAATGAAAAACCTTTTGAGCACAGCACGATGTCCCAGGTGCAGCATACCGCATTGTAGAATTGGGATTTATTCGCAGAAGTCTGAAAATACCATATATGCTACCACCTACCATCCATATCTATAAAATATAAGCATGAGTCAGTTCTGTGTTTAGACTTAGGGTCTGTCTCTCACACATCTTGTTGTAGGTCTGCCAATATTCTGATGTCCCCCCTCCAAAAAAAATTAAAAACCCTAAAAGCTCTGGATTCCAAGCACTTCAGGTAAGAGGTCCTCAATGTGATGGTTGCAACCACACATATTTGAATGATAAGAGTGTCCTAGTTTGCTAGTGTGTGGAGGGGGAGTGTAGCTGAGGAAAAAGGTAATTGTTACATAGATGACGCTCAAGGTTCAGATGCTGAGTCACACCTGTGCTCTGCCTCCTATTGTGCGGTGATCTTGACGGTTCACTTTCCATTCTTTGTGAAATTTCGGGTCATAGAGTGCCTTCTATGGCTCTTTTGTGGAGCTGTGCTGCCATACTTGTAGATTGTGCCTACGATATCAAATGGTAGTTGTTAATGTTAAAATTGAAAATTAGCCCTTTTTTTTTTTTTTTTTTTTAATGACTTTCTTGTTTCCAGTATTTCATCCTGCTATGCTGATTTTGCCTTGATTGGCATAAAGTCCTTTGGGGGTAGACCTGATAGTAACAATTTATCTTTTCCCCCCTAATCTTTATAGCTTCCAGATTTATCCCTGTTTTGTAAGAATCTTTTATTTGTTTCCACATTCGTTTCTCACCTCCAGCTTGCCGGGCTTCTGTTTTTACTAAGCAGTGCACATTTAATGCTCTCCTTCCCCTCAGCAGCCTTAAAAGTTAGACCTCATTTTTCTCTGATGATTTTAGGTTCTATATGGAAATCTTGAAGAGAGTCTGAGTTTTACAGTCAAGGATCATTCTTTCCATCTGTGGTTTGTGACGTGCCACACTGTATTTCTGTCTTGTTGGAATGTTTTCTTCTCAGTTACGCGTTCCGCCACTCACACAACGTCTATACCACTGTCCACCACGACTTTATTTTCACACTGCTAGTTTTCTTCTCTTCTCACTGATGGTGGTGTCACTGTGTCCTCTGCCACACATAAGACCTGTGACCTTAGCTCCATTCTCCTGTCATGCTCACCTGTCCCTAAAGTCAGCCACGTGTCTGGCAGTCATAGATGGAACCGAACCACAAAGGAGAGTAAACCATAGGGATGGAGTAAACCCAAAGACACAGTGGGAGGTTGGACACACCTTGTGTGATCTTTTTCTGCTTCTTTTCTGCCTTGCTCTGTGGCCTTGGCTGATGGAAACGTTGCTGTCTCAGCTTCTCAAAGCACTGAGATTGAAAACTCCTTGGTTTTCTTCTGCTTCTACCCACTAGACTCCTGGCATTCCTATGAGCCGTACTCTGCCCTGTGTGTCATGAGGACTATGTGTCCTATCTGCTCTTCTTTCTTCCCCACATTCTACACACATACGTGCATGAATGCAAATCCACACCTGGTAGCAGCAGTAACGGGAGGAAGGTGTCAGATCCCCCAGAACTGGAGCTACAGATGATTCTAAGCTGCCACATTGGTGTTTTTTAATCCCTGAGAACTCGCTCCAACACCCATCAAGCATTAGTTTCTTAAGACACAGGTTAGTACAAAGATTCAGTACGTTATCAGTGGGAAGAACGAATGTCACCTTATCTCTCTGGGTTATGGACACTCTGATACTGTGTGTCGTAATAGCGAAACGATGCTTTTGTTTTCCTAGAGTGCATTTAAATATTATGAGGGAACACCACATTCCTTCTGAAAACATCAACAAAACAGAAGTTAGTGAACTGCCGACCAGTGTGCCATTACCTGCAGCCCACGGCTCAGTAAATGCTTGCCTGTGAACCCTCCTGAGCAGTAAGCTCTTGGCATTGACAGCCACACAATTTATCTCTAATATGAAATGCTCTGAGGATGGGTATAGCTGGCTTTCTCTACCCACAGACTCTGTGTCTGTGCATTCAGCCAATCACGGATCAGATATATCAGGGAACAAGCACTGGATCATATTGAACTGTACTGATATTTTACTTCTTAATCTCTAAACAATGGAGTGTAAAAACTATTCATATAGAATCTAATTTACATTGAAGTAGATATTACAATAAACATACGTAGGATTTGAGGTATAGCTAAGGCATAGTCTGTGTGTGTGTCTGTGTGTGTGTGTGTGTGTGTGTGTGTGTGTGTGTGTGTGTGTGAAAGCACTGTAACTATACCATCTAATAAAAAGGACTTGAGTCCTAGAAACAATCCTCTATATAACAGAATGCTACTACAAATATCTTGAGTTTACATAATCTTTATAATCTCTACTTGCACAACTATGAAGAAGTGCACGGATGTTTTGTTCAAATCCCTTGGCAGTGAGGATGAAATCTTGCCTTTATGACTTGGGCTAATCTATATGAACATCTGCTGTTCTACTTCAGCAATTCGAGTCTCCCAGGTCCTGAAATCCTGTGATGTCTCTCAGTGCTCCTTAATAGGTAAAATTTCTTCCTATAGAGATGCTGGGGAGAGAGGGTTGAGAGAAGGCTCTGTGATCATGAGGACGCAAGTTCAAATGCCCACAACCATAGTGAGATATACCTGTAACCCCAATAATGTAGGGGCCACAGTGAGAAAGGTCACTGTGGTATAGTGGCCACCAGCTTAGCTCCCAGCTCAGTAAGAGAAGATACTGTCTTAGGGGAAATAGGGCAGAATGACGGAGGACATTTTGTGTCTTCCTCTGGCCTCCATATCCACCCATGTGTACGTGTGTGCACACACTGCACATACTACATACTAACACATACTAACATAAAGGATACACTCACACAAACACACCACAACACACACACACACACACACACACACACACACACACACACACACACACACACGGTGACCTCTGCTATATTTATTCTCTGCCTGGCTTTAGCTTTTCTCTGATTACCCGTCTGGGCTCTCAGTTGTCTTTGCTGCTATTGGTAGCATTTCCTTCGCTAATTTCCTGCTTCTGTTTATTATGTTTGAAAGTTAGGTCATCAGACCTGTAACTAAGGGGAAGGCAGTCGTGGCGGGCTCCACAGGGTTTTTTTTTTTTTCTCTAAATTAGATATGCACACTCTGGGGCATGGCCTTCAGGATTTGAGGACTTCAGAGTCCTGGACAGAAGAATCCATGTCAGGCTATTTATTGACAGGTGAGACCAGCAAATGCATCCAAACTGTGCCATTAAAGGTGCGCATAATGACCTGAAGAGATGGAGCAATGGTCAAGAGTGGTCACTCTTCTTGCAGAAGACCACATTTGGTTCCCAGCACCCACATCAAGGGGCTCACAACCACCTGTAACTCCAGCTCCAGAGAGTCCTATACTATCTTCTGAACTATGAAGGCACCTACACTCACACACACACACACACACACACACACACACACACACACAAGCACACACACACAAGCATACACACACAAATACATATGCACAAACACATACTCAAGCACACACACACACACGCAAGCACACACACAATCAAACACAAGTACATATGCACAAACACATACTCAAACACACACACACATGCACACACATTAAAACAAAATAAAAGTGTTTTGCCAAAAAAGAATCCCTATACACAAGTCTGAACTCTCAGAAATGTCACTAATTGGCAGACATTTGCAGAATACAGTAGTGATGACAGAGGAGGAAGGAGAAGAAGAAAAAAGAGGAAGAATAAGGGTCAGAAAGAGGAGGAGGAGAAGGAAAAGGAAACAGAGAGAAGAAGAATAAGAAAGAAGAAGGAGGAGGAAGAGGAGGAAGAGGAGGAGGAGGAGAGCCTGTGCTGTGGCCAGTGACAATAATAAAATGAACTTTCTGTTTAAAAGCTATAGGAATGTTTGAATGTTTGAAGTTGTGAACAAAAGAAGCCAGGAGCCCCAGGCTTCAGCAGAGAGACAACACACACACACACAAACACAAACACACACACGCACACACACACACACGCACACACAGATGCGCACACAAACACAAACACACGCACACAAACACACACACATGCACACGCGCGCACGCACACACGCACACACACACACACACACGCACACACACAAAGGAATGGGGCCCCACAGTGGGGGGAAAGCCCTGTCAGTAGCTTTGAGCTGCCTCATTTTTTTTAATGGAAAAATTGTTACAAATGGGTTCTTCGGCATATGTTATTAATTTCATTATCCTGGCTTCTTGCCAGCTAAGCATCAAACCCTGGTTTTTGTGATTTCAGTTGCAACTAGTAAAACTCATGTGGGCGTTAACAGAAACAGACAGGAGAGCGTTTTTTCCAGCTGACTCCAAGCGACTGTTTGAAAGGCCTTTATTCCATAACACTAGTCAGAACACTTGTTTTTGTGGTGGAGAAGTAAGCTTCCTAATGCATGCTACCCTTTAGCCGGGCCTATTTGTGGGACTTGAACATATCATTGATACTGAAGGAGGAAACATTTTACTTATACGAGGTAAAATGAACACGAGTTTATAAATGTTTTTTAAATTTTACTTTGTATGCTCCCCTTCGCCATGTAGCTTTTGAATAATAGCTATCGCTATGAGCGCTAAGATGGCTTTCTTCTGCATGGATAAATTATGACGAATACTTTGAAATCAGAACGGCCGTATTAAAGTTTCACTACGAAGCCTGCTTTTATTATACCCTTTTGAGGAAGGATAGTTTTATTGGGAAACGTCAACAACCATGTCCTGAAAATTATTGAAAAATTAGTTTCAGATCTGGTCTTTTAGCTGACACTTTAAAGTAGTAGTAATTACTGACCAGGTGCTTATTAACGAAACGTTTGTCACCCATCCAGCCATCATCATCCAGAAAAGACATTTGCATGACACTTCCTTTAGAGGAACCACCTCGAGCCTCTGGTGCAGATGTTTCCATCCTCAACACCAGATGTAAGAAGCCCAGAGCCAGGGCTTCCCTGTTCGAGCGTCTCGTACTTATTTGCTGTTCAGTTCACCTTGTTTGCTGAAGATGACAAAGCTCATCCGTTGCCTGGATTGACTGGTTTTCCTGCTGTCTCTGCTCTCCTGTTTCTTTACTTCCTTTCTCCCTTTTTTCCTTCTCCCATTCTCCCTCCACCCATACCTTGGGTCATACATCTTCACTTTTAAACATTTGAAACTCCTTCCTAGAGCACAAGCCGTTTGGAATTGCTGTGTCCACTCAGGGATGCAGCTGTGCTTTTTTTTTTTTTTTTCCAAATTATTTGCTAATTGTCTTCTTTATAACAGGAAGTAGCCTTATAGTGGTACATAATACAAAGTCTGATTCTTGTGGAGGAATCACAGAGATGTGGATGGGGACAGGGAAGAAATAAATAGTTTCTGCATCTGCTGATTTTGCCACAAAATGGGAAAACAGAAGAAGATCAGGCAATGCACTGCCATCCTGTATTGTGAAGTCAGGGCAGGTGTCTCTGATGGGTGACCTCTGTGCAGCACAAAGGCAGGGGAAATCTTAATCATAATGAGAAGTGTGTGTGTGTGTGTGTGTGTGTGTGCGTGCGTGTGTGTGTGTGAGTATGTGTGTGCCATAGTGTGTGCATGTGTGCATGTGTGTGTCATATTGTATGTGTGAGTGTGTGTGCCACAGTGTGTGTGAGTGTGCATGTGCATGCATGCATGTGTGTGCCACAGTGTGTGTGAGTGTGTATGCATATGTGTATGTGCATGTGTGTGCCATAGTTTGTGCATGTATGCATGTATGTGCCACAGTGTGTGTGAGTGTGTGTGCCACAGTGTGTGTGAGTGTGTGTGTGCACTTGCACATGAGTCACATGAGTGCATGTGTGTGCCATAGTGTGTGTGAGTGTGAGGGTGTGAACACACATGCACTATAGTGTGTGTGTGTAGACACAGAGGGCAAGTTGGGGGAGTTGTGTGTCTCCTTCTACCTCATGGGATGACACTCCAGGCCTCAGGATTATCAGGAGGCATCTTTACCAGCTCAGCCAGCTCAGCGGCCAAGGCAGTGAGAGCTTGACACAGATTGTGTGGCTGGAGCTGGTTGTTAGTTCACACGTGGTCTCTGTGGTTGTCCTGAAGAAATGGGCGGGAGGAAGTCACATCTGAATGTGGGGCCCCTTTGCCTTCTCTTTCCCTTCTTATGTGCCGAAAACAGCAGCAAGGAATTGGCTTCCTTAAAATCTACTTTGCGGATGGACCCTGGTGCTTATGACGCTAGGCTTGATGAGTAGAAACACAGAGGATTTTTGTCCTGATGCTCAATGAACAATGTATGAGTTGATGCTTGTCAAACTCGGTCACCTAAGTGAGAGGTTGTTTTAGGTGCCATGGTCTTAAGCAAGGATAGCGAAGAGGCCCAGGGCCCTTTTCCTAAGGTGATCACATGATCATTTCATTATCACCAGACCTACTGAGGAGGCAGAGCACACAGTGCACGATAGAATATAATAGAAACAGAGAGTCACAGAAGAAGATTCAGGTGACCTGCCCTTCCATGTCTGTAGAAGCCGAGCGAGTCAGAGCTACAGCTAAGACTCTCCTCGTGCCTCCGTCTGCATACTGCTTTCAGCAATGCACTGTTCAGCATCTGGAAGCTGAGCACGAGGCCCCTGCAGGGCTAGAACAACCACTGTTTTTTATGCTTCAGTCCTCTTCCTGTCCTGGAAATGTTTTCAGTGGTCTACAACAGTCAGTCTTGATCATCATTTTTGAGTGAGAACATGATTGAATTTACAGGACGGGGTGTGTCGGGAAAAAGCACTGCTTGAGATATTGAAATGTGCAACTTGTGGGGAAGAGCTGACTTGAATGTGGGTGGCAATGTCTGGCTAATGAGGTGGGGTAGAGGGATAGAACAAAAGCTAAAGACGGGAGAGCCTAGGTACTCTGGGTGAAATCTCAGTTGTCCCTAAGTGGGGGCCACTGTTGCCTTCACTCACAGACATCAACTTCTTCAGCCTATCCGGTTGCTCTCATACCAGTGACTCCCCACGCGGCTTCAGAGCCTTTAACCTTGAACTGAGTTTGTGTTGATTGAGACTTCCAGCTTGCATTGAATAGTTACTGGACTCTCTGGCTTCTGAACCCAGAGACAGACATCATGAAAATCATGAAAGTATGGTGTGTGTGTGTGTGTGTGTGTGTGTGTGTGTGTGTGTGTGTGTGCCTGTTCATGTGCGCACACATGTGTGTGAGTGTGTGCATGTGTGTACGTGCATGTGTGTCTGTGTATATGTGTGCATATCCTATTGGTCCAAAGGATGAAAAGAAAGATCAAGGTTATTAATCCCCTTGTGCTAAGCACCCTCATTTCTGTCAATCTCAAGTCCCATGACCTTTCTTATGGTACACAATCAATCCACACGAGATGGTAACTCTTACCAGCCCCTTTTCCACCTCTATTCCAAACAAGGATAAAGGAAATTATTATTCAAACACATTGGCTTTAATTTAAAAAAAAAAGAAAGAAATATTCTCTGTTTATCTACAATGCCTCCCTTCTGTTTAAATGTTCGTATCTCACTTGTTACTTTAAAACAGCAGTTCGATTCTCAGATTCTCACTCTACTTACTTTACTTCCCAATCACTCTGATTTCCTTGCCCAACTTCCTTCTTGAAATCTGCATTTCCCTGTATTCTGTCTTCCTCGCGTGTGTTCTGTTCTTCCTTAATCGGTCACTAAATGTTGGTGTTCTTGCCCATCAGACCTTCTCTCTCCTCCCTGCACTCAGGCATTGCTAAAGCTTCCAAGCCTCCTTTATCTTGGGCATCGAACACAGCCTCTCCTCTGCCCTGGCTGCTTTGCAATCTAATCCATCCTCCGACTGCCCCAGAATCAGTTTGCCTGCCCATGGAGTCCCCAGCAGTCTCCAATACCGTGAACCCTCCGCAGTCTCCCTTGACCTCCAATGTGTGATCCGAATTGAATTCCTTAGCTTGACAGAAAAGAGCCATCGTCAGAGGCTGCTCAGACTTCCTGTTGGAGCTTTACTTGCAGCTTCAGCGTGTTCTATACCTTTCATGTCTCCTCACAAGTGCACGTGCTATCTCCCCAGCCCCAGGAAAGCTCCATCATCCAGTACTGAGCTCCAGGGCGTCTTCTCCCCTTTCCCTTTCATGATCCAAAGCCCTTTCATAGTTCACCTTCAACAGCCCTCACCACAGGGCAACATTGTGTCTTCCTGTGTCTGTCATTTTCTCTGATTTTGCCGCACTTGACTCTCTGCCCAGCACATAGTAGGTTGTTCATCGACTCTTCAGTAAATATAACTACAAATAAATAAATACACGAAAGAATGAGTTATGTAACCATCACCACACATCGCCATTGTTACTCCAGGGGACAATGAAACTCAACCGACCATAAGTTACTTACATGAAAGTTGAAAGTGTGTGTGTGTGTGTGTGTGTGTGTGTGTGTGTGTGTGTGTGTGTGTGTGTTTATATGCATTTGCCCTAGTCACTATTCCCACAGTGTATTTCAACTACTGTAGTTTTAACAGCTGTCATGTATGCAAATATTGCAATAAATCTGAGGTTGCAGTTTTATGGCACTGGGGTGAAAATGAAAGATTCCAGTGAAGGCCTAAATCGCAGCAATGTCATGGAGGCTGAGCATTGCAGATCACAGATCACTACCACGAGACAGAAGGTGCAGCACTGAGCCTCTTTTGACCCTGGATAAGAACAGATGTTGAGGAACTAAAGCACATTGGTTTTATCGCAAGATTTTAAGAGGGAGGGGGAATATACCGCCAATGGTATTAAATGGGATTGAAACCCCTAAATTCTGGTGAGCAGGTAAACTTATTTTTCCTTTCTTCTTTTGTGGTTTCTAACATGTGTTTAGACCGCACATGTGTGATTTTAATACTGGTGAGATGTCTTCATCTGTTTTTGTTGTTGTTGTTGTTGTTGTTGTTGTTGCTGTAACTGAACAGCACAGACCAGGTCGTTTATAAAGAGCAGAGGTGCACTTGTCGGCTGGCTCTGGAGACAGGGATGCTTCTGAGCATACTGTGGTGTCAGCCCAGCTGCTGTTGCATTACAACATGGTAGAGGGTGTCACATGACAAGACAAAGGCATCACATCAGCCTGGGTCTCTTATCCTACAGATACCATTGTGAGAGTCACCATCATGACCCTCCTCAACCGTAATTACCTCCTAAAGGTCGCTTCCAAGCACCGTTAAGTTGGCAGCCCACAGATTCTGGGGATGCACCCATGACAGAGAGCAACATAGAATATGCTGCCTCCAGCTACATAACTGCACGCTTCCCACAATGCTGAGACTTGAATACACGGCCTTCTGTATGCTAGGCAAGCTTGTCTGCCATAGGGTTACATCTTCAAACTCTCTAGATGAGCAAGGGGAGTGTTGAACTAATTAATATCTAGCTATAATTTCTAACCACTTGAGTTACATATTTTAACTTATCACTAGTCTCTTCACAATCTTTCAAGCATTCATTCTTCTGTTCTTAAGAACAATTTGTTTGCTATAGAAGTTTTTTAAATTCTAAATACATTAAAATATTTTTAACTTAGTTGTAATTCTACTAGCCATGCACACAAAGCATCACTGATATGTTCACTTGTATCCACATCTTGTTTTTTCCCAGTCACTAGCATATGCATTTTGAATACTTCATTTTAATCTCCGCATTTCTGGGCACTCCGTTACATTCAGTAAGTGCTGCATGATCTTCTTTCAGCCCTCATTTTGCACATGGCTCTACATTCAGATCCTTTGTGTATATTTTGACCTTGCACCTACAAGGTGGCATAGATGGACAACCCGTTTTGAAGGCTGAAGGAAACGTCATATATCCTCGGATGCATCAGGGAGACCGGAGAAGAGGAGAATGGGTGACCCGAGCAAATCTCGTAATTCTCTTCTTCAAACAGCGGGTGGGTGCCGCTGAAGGCACTGCACTGTGCTCAGCTCTCTCCTCCCGATCCTTCAGAGTTAAAACTGCACGCTGCTCACAGATGCTCTCCACTGAAGAAACCACAGAGAGTCTTTTATGCAGGAGCTCTGGTTTCAGGATGCTGCTGCAAGAATTCCTTGGGGATTTTCCTATAACCTTGAGCCATCCCTTTAGACATCCTTGGCCTGGCACGTGCAACTATATAGAATCATACATTACAAAGCAAAAAAAAATATATTACCTTTATCTCTAATTAGATTAAAAATATGTTTTTCCAAGAATCACTTTTAGTCCTCTCTTTACCCAAAGTCCGTAGCTGGGTTTTATTTACGATTGTCTAGAACAACTGAAGTTTTTAAGCTCAATGGTATTTTTCTTCAATGAACCTTGGGTCTGGCCTGCTAGGTTCAGAGCTCACATAAATACTTGATTGTTGCTTGATTATTTATGAAGGGCTTCGGCCTCCAAGTTTCCCGTTGCATCATTTTGTTTTCCACTAGATGTTTTGGAAACATTAGAAGAACAAAAGATACAGTTTAGAAACCAAGAAAATGTGGTATATGGAAAAAAAAAATACGGATGGTTTAAATCTTGCCACTTCTCCAGCATTAATTTACTTGAAGCCAATTTCCTTTTTACTTAGGAAAAAAATTTATTTCCTGGCTCCTAATGGAAGAGGCAATATTAGAAAATGTTTCACAGAGGTATAAATACTAGATTCCTTTTGAAAAATGAAATTCTCTATTAGCTGGAATCTAGCCTACTTATCATTCATTGGAAGACCACAAAATTGCAGCCTTCGATACAGAAAATAATTGTGTCCAATACTGAATAGTGTTTGATTATGCTGTGTGGGTAAAGCATAGAACCTCTGCACCTGCTTTTGAGGCATAGGATACTGAGTATAGAATCATTGTTTGTTTGGTAAAAGTGGCATATAATGTTGCTGGCTTCCTGGTCATCATATCATTGTTTGGTAAAAGTGGCATATAATGTTGCTGGCTTCCTGGTCATCATATCAGACAAAGGTCTGAAGCATCTCAGAGACAATT
Organism: Acomys russatus; assembly: GCF_903995435.1. Taxonomy (NCBI): domain Eukaryota; kingdom Metazoa; phylum Chordata; class Mammalia; order Rodentia; family Muridae; genus Acomys; species Acomys russatus. Next base: position 30,756,680 of record NC_067157.1, on the reverse strand, counting down.
TCTAAAACCAAGAAAATTTGAAATTAATATATATTTCCATGCCTTTAAATCATAAGAACATTGTATTCCTTATACAGTAGAATGAAAGTATAAGGTGTGTACTAAAACACCTATTAAGGATATGGGACCAAATCAAGGTTTCTGGAAGGTATCTCAGGTATCAGACACACTCCATGGAGTCAGTGTGCTGTGGAACATTTCTGAGGCTATGGGCTTTGGTTAACATTTCTGTCATTTAGAATAGAAATGGAAAAACACTTCTTTAGAAAAACCTGACATAATTACCTGAATTTACTATTAATAGGTACATATTACCTGTAAGCTACTTCTTACTGTGTTTTTTTTTAATGAATAAATATATTTGTATAAAACACAAAAATTTCCCATAGCCAGCAAAAAAAGAGCTCTGGTGTATATGAAATCAGCATTCAATACATACCACGTTATGGATAGAAAGTAATTTTTTAATAAAACTTTCCAAGTTCCCTTTGCTGGTGTAAGCTATGGGTCTCAGGCCAGCTGACACACCTAAAAAGCTTTCTAAAAGTTCTCAGACCTGAATCTCCCTGTGTGGTGCATGTGGAAGACAAAAAAATCCAGTTCCAGGTGACACAATATGCAACAAGAGGAGGAGAGATGCCTGGTGTGCCCTCAGACACTGGATGGTTGTCACTGATACTCTCTTCAAGGTTGTCATTAAATATGTAATTATATGACTAATTAATTGAAGAGCGTGCCCACTGCGGAGTGCAGCACACGTGTCTAGAGTCGAGAGCTGCATCTGTATGTCAGTTACTACAATAATATCTGGAACTGGGAATATGAGCTCCTTGAGAACAGGCACAGTGTGCCACGTGCAAAGTGCTGAAAGAAAAGGCATGGGAGGGTGACAAGTGGGGCTCAGGTCACAGTGAAGGATCTTCCTATCTATCTTAACTCAAAAACCAAACCAAAACAAAAGCCCACATTCGCTACAGGGTGGCTGAGTGTTCAGACATTGGTAGTTGATACCTGCTGTCCTAAGGTAGCTATTAAAAGCCCTCAAAAGATCCTCAGATTACACGACTAAGAAAATAAATGCTCTAACTAGACAGTTGCATGCATACTGACGCACCATCCATATAGTAAAATGATATGGCATTTTACATCTGTTTCAGTCAGTGTAAGAGTTTATGATGAACAAAAGGCAATGACAAGGAATTAATATGACATACCAGCTAATTATAATATATGGTGACTAGGGAGATGGTCCATGGGATGAACTATGCAAGAGCGTGCCTCCAAAACAAGAGCAAGACCAGAGTTCAGATCCTCAGACATGAACGCACGCATGTGCAGTCTACTTAAGCTGCAGGCCAGTCAGCCTGACACATGAAGCAAAAAACAACATATACCCACTTACTCTATATAACACATACAAAGTATACTGTTTTACATATCTTTATGTACGTATGTGTATTGTGGTATCACATATACAGAAATAGGTATATAAAACACACAGACTTGTTTGCTTTTTCAAAACCGGTTTTCCCCATGACATAGTGAAAATTTCAGGGGCTTAAATCTGCCTTTGGTGGCGGTGTCATTGTGCTTTTCTGGTACTCCAAACAGCTGCATCTTAGCTTTGTCCTTGAGTATCCGCGCTGAGATTCGCAAAGCCTTTGGAATCCTTTGGATCAGAGCATCTTTACCCATTACTCATCTGAATGCATGTTTGGAAATTCGCCTGCGGGGTCGCGGGAGTTGTGTTACCTTGATGCTTTTGTTAAGCTCACCGAATGTCACTATCTTGTCACAACGCTGTTCTGTCTACTGTTCAGGATAAACAAAGGCTCAGACTAATCCCAGAGAACACCGAGCAATAACTTTTCATTTCAGTGCCCACACAGGTGAGGAGAGCTAAGCCGCCCCAGGCTGCCTGATGTTCAAACCAGGCAGGCTTGGCTCCAGAATCTTACCATCCTGCAGCAGACCCTGATGTGAGGAATCTAGAATTTTCTCTTCCTGAAAATGTCATAATTTTCTCTTATTATCTTGTAGTCACTGTAGCTGGCACATGGTAATTGCACATGTAAAAATCCTGGCTAAAGATACATGGGTACCAACAGAGATGTCCCCTGAAAGGTCTTCACTTAGGTGGAGATTGGGATATATACTGGGACTTCCTATTGAGACTCAAGGTGAGAGAGGTAAGGAAGAATGGGGAAATAGAAGGATCCAGAGGATCCTAGAAACCTACAAGAAGACCAGTAAAGGCGTGTCAGCTCAAACTAGTATACCAACCAAGGACAATGCATGCAGTAAACCTAGAACCCCTATCCAGATCTAGCCAATGGACATCACATTCTCCACAATTGTGTGGAGAGGAGGAACTGACTCAGATATGAACTCTGGTGCCCCTTATTTGGCCCCTTCCCCTTGGTGGGGAGATCTGGTGACACTCAGAGGAAGAGTAAGCAGGCTACCAGGAAGAGACCTGATAGGTTGTGATCTTATAGTGGGAAAAGAGGTCCCCTCCTGTCGCAGACCTAGCAGAGGAGAATAGGATGAAGGATGGAGGTGTGGGGGGGGGGGCGATGAGAAGATACAAGTGAGGGGATAACAATTGAGATGTAGTCTAAATAAATTACTTAAGAATTTTTTTAAAGATACAGAGGCACACTCTGGGCTTTGTTCAGTTTTTTTTCAGTAGCTCAGCTGACAGAGAGTACTTCAAAATATTTGGTACACTGATGAGATTTTTGCACACCCATTTCCCCCAGTAAAAGGCTTGTATGAAAGCTACTTGTCAATTGTTTTAAGAATTAATTAAAGTCATATCTGGAAATTGCTCCTTATTTTAGAGGTTTCATTTTTTAATCTTACTATCAAACTCATCATTCTAAGACATTAGGATTAAAAGCCATCCAGGTGTGGTGCCTCGTGTCAATGAACACTATATTTGAAGAGAGAGGCAAGACAATAAATCCACAGGAGTTTGAAGAAGGAGTTGTATAACCTGGGCTATACAACAAGTTGTAGGCTAACCTAGGCTACAGAGGGGGACCCTATCTAAGAAAGTAAATGAGAGAATTGGGGAGGGAGAGAAGAAGCAAGAGAATGGGATAGGAAGTATGGAAGGAAGTGAGGGAGAAAGGGAAGACTGAGAATAGGAGAAAGGGAGGAGAGGAGGGAGAAGAGAGAGAGAAAGAGTGCAAGCACACAACAGGGGCTGAGAAGATAGATGGGTGACTATGGTGCCCACTGTGCAAGTCTCATGACCTGAATTCAATCCCCAGGACCTAGGTGAGAACCAACCTAGTTGTCTTCTGACCTTCACATACACTCTGTGGCAACTGTGTATACATACCCATACGTACACATACATAAGCATATGCTTACACACATGTGTACTAATAAACACATCATAGAGCGAAAGAGTTGGACACAGATCATTGTCAATTCAAGCCATTGATATGTGTCAAGCGTTCAGATGAATATTTCCCTTACTGTTTCAAAGAGATACCACTACTGTGGTCAGATTATTACAAAGGTAATGGGATTTTGAAGATTAAGGTCATTAACTTGTTGGTTTCTAGCTAAGCAAACCAGAGGGTATCCTGAGTGGGCCTGGTCTAACCAAATGGGCTTTTGACTATTGACTTTGAAAAAGTAAAGCCCTATGGTGGGCAGAGAAATCTCATGCTCAGAAATTGCAGGCTGACTCTTGTTGAGGGCTTCAGTGTTATGTCACAAAGAACCAAACTCGAGCAACAACCTGTAGAATTAAAGGAAATACCTGACCTTTCAATAAGTTGCAACCACTACTGACACCTTGTCTTTGAGCTAATGAAACCATTAGCAGAAGGAGCAGCAAGAGCCACGGCATATTCCTGACTTAAGGAACCACTGACAAAAATGCATGTATGTAGGTCAAAGATACCAAATGCATTATGAGTGATAAAGAGCTTGGTTATGGGCAGAAGGCTATTGTGTAATTCAAATGCTTGTTTCTGTAGCCCCTACATCTGGTTGTAACCCTTGTTCTGAGAATCTCCTGCCTCAGCATTGTGTAAACATTGCTCCCTGAATGTCTCCTTGATATACCAGTAAAGCAGCTTCTGGCCAATTGCTGAGCAGGGGAGAGAATAGGGCTGGATTTCCTGCCAGCCAGGGAAGGAGGAGTTAAAGGAGGAAGTAGAGGATTCAGCCATGGGAGACATCCAACAGAGATCAGAAGAAGAAACTGAAGCAGGGAAAGCTACAAAGTACAAGTATCTCTAGGAGGGAAGAAACCAGATTAGCATAGAGGACTAAGAATAGAGTAATAGATGCTCAGTTCTTGTGCTGTGAAGTTTATTTTAAACAAATGTAAAAGAGTCTCAATTATTTGTGTGATATATAGATTAAGAGAAAAACTGAGAAATAAACACTGCTTTGTAAAACTAACATTAACACTTGGTCCTGTTGAAATCCCAGATTTGCTGTTACAGTGGCTGGCAAAATGGACATAGTTCAGAAGACAGAAGGAAAAGACTGAGACGATGGAGAATGGATTCAGTTCTCTCTTCCCTCTACCTGGCCCCTAATTTGGATCTTGTGTGTTAGGAATTGAGTTGCTCCTACTGACCACACATGTGACAATCATGAAAGCTGACCTGTGTGAGCCCCCAGTTTTGTCTTACACTTTCTATCTTATTTCCAGCTGCCTACTGCTTTCCTATCCCCTCCCTCTCACTATTGATACTCTTTAAACGTTGCACACGTGCACATGTCAGTATGAGTGTGCACACATCGCAACTGTGGAGGTCCAGAGGGCAACCTCAAGTGTTGGACCTCAGGTGCTTTCAACCTTTTGTTTAAGACAAGGTCTTTCATGGGCCTGAAACAGGACAGGCTGACCGTCCTTCCAACTTAAGAGATTTTCCCGTCTGTGCCTTTTATCGCACAGACCTGGGATTACAGTCATGCCACTGTGCCCTGCTTCTTAGGTAGATCCAAACTCAGGTCCTCATGACTGGGAGGCCAGCCCTTTAAAAGAGATCCATATGCCCAGCCCCTTGTGATCTCTCATGTAGTTAATCTCAGTTGTCAGCTAGACCGCATAAAGATGCCTCTGAGGTGAGTTATGAATCTACCAGTGCAGGTGCTTCCAGGCATGACTCGTATAGAATATCAGCTGAAGAGAAGAGAGAGAGAGGTCAGCTTGAATGTAGGCAGTAGGCCAGGGCCTCGGGAACAATCCAGCCGGAAAGGAAGACTCTGCTTTTCATGACAGGCACATCTACTGCGGCTGCTGTTGCCCGTGCCTATTACACTCTTGCTTCTCCAGCATTTCAGTGAGAAATTACACCAGCAGAGGGTCTGCCCTTCATCCCTGGACTAGGACTAGATCACTTGCCTGCCTTGCTCTGAGGAGTCTAGATTCCTGTGATGAACAAGAACAGGCTTTTAGACTCTACAACATGCAGGTATGGCCATTGCTGGACTGTCCAGTCTCCACTAGTGTGAGCCTCTCTAACAAATCCTCTTTTATAATCACTCACACCACACACTCACTCACACATACACACACACACTCATACACACATACACACACACACACACACACACACACACACACACACACACACACACACACGCTACTGTTCATTCCTCTAGAGAACCCTAACTAGCAAATGTTTACCATTAAGAATCTTCTAAATATTGCCAGGAGTTAACTTGTCTTGTTGTTAAAGAATCTTTAGAATAATAAAAACATCTTTAAATGCCATATTCTGTAGGTCTCTGAGGTTTTTGAAGACCTTATTTAACTATTCTACCTTATATGTCTATAGAATCATATCTATCTATTAGACCTAGAATATATATTCTTGTAATAAAATTAGACTAATTTTTGACATGAGCATGATTTGCATCAATATACAAAACCCAATAGCACTGAATTAAAAATAACCTTATTTTGTGAGTAACGATTAGGGCCCTGAGATGAGAGGTAGATTCAATCATCTACCTTTTATTCTATCCTCCCTCTATATTTCTATATCCCCCTTTCTTTCTTTTCAGCTCCTATCTCCTTACCTACAAAAGAAAGATAAAGGAAAAGAGATACGTCCCTAAGTCAAACCTAGTTTCCTCTCTGTAAAAGACCAATAATACTTATAGCCAACTCCCAATGAAAATAAGCATCTGTAGACCAAGAGAGTAAACAGAAACCTACCCAACCCCCCTTAGAGGAAATGGGACATCATTCTCTTAAGGTTTCTTCAGGCTGATTTAGAGCAAATAATTCCTTTAAAGTACCCCCCTCCTGAAAAAAATGGGAAAAATGGTTAAGTAAGCCAGGGATAGCATTTGTGGCCCTTTTTTCAAAAGTTGTGAAATTCCAGGTTTAATAGGAGTCCTGTGTGGGACAGTCTGAACTGCTGGACCAATTCAGAACAGATGCTTTCTACAATGCTGTCCTGGAAGCTGTCCTGTTCTGATGGGTCCCAACAACTGAGGAACCTGGGGCTGGATCATGGAGGGTGAAGGATGTCAGCATCCAGCTTGCTGAGAGGAATGAATCCCATCAGGTCTGATTCAGTGTCAGTGTCCAGTTCTTTTGTTCTAAAAACATAATTTCTCACAAGCATTGTACAGTTCTGACACTGTGATGGTGTGAGGTGTGCGGGATGTACAGAGCAAGTAAGGCTGGTTCTCTGCTCATTGTATGAGCAGAAGTAAGACACCTGCAAATCGTCCTTCATGCCAAACTAAGAATGGTCTCTAATTATAAGTCACAGGGAATCTGTGACCAACATGAAGCCTTGTCTATGCATAAACCTTCTAATCTCAGCCAATCTCAGAGCTATTGTCATGTAGTGGGATTAGAAATATTATTTACCTGCTTGTTCTGCAGTTTGAATTCTTTACATCCTGATTGAAGCCCCCTACTCATCTCCTCCCTATCCCATCCCCTCCTTCATCCCCTTTCCCTCCCTTCCCTAGTCCAAAGATGAGCATCAAAGAAGCTCCTTATGGAGTTGGCTTCAAATGTGGCAAACCAGACACTGGGTAAAATGTCCTCGTTTCTGCCATAGACAGAATTCTGCCTAAAAATGGGCAAGCTTGGATGCAGGCAGAGTCCCTGGCAAAACTCTGCCAAGACAGGGTAAGCAAGTCCTCAATAGTTCCTGCCTCGCAAATATATCTGTCAGATACATTGGGCTAGAGAGTGTTGGGTGACTGTTCAGGTAGTAAACTGTCTCTGTCATTTTTTCATTTGAAAGCTTTTAACCTGCACTCCAGGTTCACTCAAGTAGTTAAGTTTTATCCCTTCTCAAATCTCTGATGGGTTTGAAGACCAAATAGTTCAGTCTGTCAATTAAGCTCAGTAGGATAGGGGTTAAGACATTTTTAGACCAAGATAGATGTTTTAAGTTAATAGAGATGAGATATGATAGATATTAATCTCCATTCAGAACTTTAGACCCAACAAGATAGGAAAGATGTTTACTTCAAGTTTGCCAAATACAAATAGCCAAATCACTATATAATTCCTGATTGTCTCGTGGTTCTTCCTGCTGTGTGTGGTTTATTTTACCCATGTGTAATAATATAAATGTATATGTTGAAAACAAAACATTAAAAAAAAAAGAATCCTCTAGATACCCTAAAGACATGGTACTTAAATTATTTTACAGTCTTTATCGAAACCATGCCTTCCTCAGCCTCAGCACTAATCGTGGTCTTTTTATGGCAGAATGGACCATTTCTCACAAGTTTATGAAGCTCTTCATTTTGCTCCTGATTCTGTACTGTGAACTTGCTTAGTGTAGCTTCCCCATCACATAGTTTGAGTGCTGCGCTAACCCTGAAGTTTCTCTACCAGATTAATTAATATGTCACCCCAAAACTCAATGCCCCCTGCAACAAAGTCTCGGGGCATGGCTAGAATGTAGACACACTCTTTGCATTAATGTAACATGAATGGCTGCTGCCGCAGTTCTCAGTAGGGAGGACTGCCATTGGACCCCTCCTGTTTACAGTCCTTGCTGTCTGCGTCTCTACAGCATTCTGATCTGAGCTCCCACCATTAAGCTCTGCTTATAGTGTTCTGTGGTCTTATAACTTGCGTCTCTAGACTCTTCCCACTGCCCTCCACAAGCCGTTTCCCAAGCTGTATCACCAGGGTCAGTGTTGTTTTGTTGCAGTGGTCACTACAGCGAGGCTCCACATAGGGGTGAAGAATTCATGTTAAACGCATTCACCAATATGTTATATGATCCTATTGGTCACTCCTCAATGTATCACTGCTATGATTTGTTTTCTATATAGGAAACTGTCAATTTATTGATTATGTCTAAACTGTGTTCCCTTATAAAAGTGATGTTAATAGCAGAGCCTTATCTCCATGTGTATATGAGTGTATCAAGTGAGCCAAAGTACATCGAGCATTTCATAAATGGAAAAGTTCTTTCTAGACTGTAGAAATCTAGTTATTATAAGGAGAGTGCTCAGGAAATTTTGGCAAAGCAAAACACACAAAAATAAAATTTTGAGGATTCTATACAGATTTAAGTTTCAATATTTTAAGATAATGTGTCCCCACCTTCCTTATCTTCAACTACATAATACACAGAACCACTTAAATATCTCAAAATAAACATCTATTGTTTCATTTCTAAGTAATAGTGGCGGCCTCCTCTAACTGCATTGCGGTGATATTTTAAATTTAGTAAGAATTGTTTGTGCATGATTGTTATCTGCCTTGAGGATCTACCTCAACTTTTCTGTATGGATGGTGAAAATGCCTTCTGGTGTAGACTCAAACATCCTAGATGGTACCTTTATATACGTCTCTTCAAACTGTATGGCTTGATCATGATGACCTACTGTTACAGAAGTACCGTGACAGGAGTGCAAATGAGGGTATCAAATCCTTTACTAGTTAACTTAAATTGCGAATGTAAAGCATGCAAAATTTTTTCCTTCTAAGTGTATCACAGAGGCAATGATTTCTTTAAAAATGTCATAGAATTTCTCATTTCTTCTGATTTTATTAGTTTGTGTCGTTTCTAAATTAATTGAAAAGTACTAATATTTTGAAATATGTATGATCACTTCCCACCCTACGTCCTCAGGAAATAAAAAAGGGGGATGGAGATTTCCAGAGAATGCCTTCTACTGCTAATTTAGCATAATATGTCTGTTTTTATCATTGACTTCAGTTGTTTCTGTAGGTTCTACAAATATTGAATTTTCATTTCCTCTTTAAATTTTTCCCGGTGATTGTTTAGACCAGCTTTTGCCATTTTCCTGGTGCTTAATAAGACTCGGGAACAGTGTCTGCCTGATCCCTTGTCACCACATAAATAGGCAATAAAGACTTTACAGCAAGGTCAAATCTTACGGGGAAAATATTTAAAAGCTCATTAAAGTAATTATTCCCTGGAAGCCGGCGTAATTGTTTTAAAATCAGATTTCTGGAGTTGTGCGGCTGGGAAATGAGCATAAAGTTGAGAGTTAAGCACAAGCACGTCGTTGGCATAGCATCCAGCAGCCTTTCAGGAAGATGGTTTGGGTTTTGTTGTGAAATCAACCAGATTAAATGGAGTGCATCGTGTCGTTGGCTTTACTATTGGGCTGAAGATCCAAGTGAGAAGTTTTCCTCTGCTTCTACATGGCATACTTCAAGTGGTTTTGTCAATCAGCTTTCTTGATGGCTCAGTTTTCTGCCTTATAGTCAGCTTGACACCCACTTAGAGATGCTCTGGGAAGGAAGTCTGAATGTGGCCCGATTCACTGATCATATCTTTCCCACACGGGCTTCACTTACATAAATTATTTGAAGAATCTTCTGTACTTCTGTCAGGCAGGACTTGTGTGATAGTATGAGTGGATTCAGTTGTGAATGGTACTTGTCTGTGTAAGTGTTGGAAGAAGTCGGGTCAAGAAAGGATGCCACACAGAAGTGTTTCCAAGCATCTGTTTCCTTGCCAGGGCAAAGACTTGATGATAATCAATGGTGAATATGACATTTGGGAGATGCTGGGTGATACTTAAGTGCCAAATTACCAGAAAGGCTACTGTCTGACAAAATTAAATGCTAAAGCACAAATAACAAAATATAATAATTTGGGAGGTTGTTTTTAGTAGAAACATAACTGAAGACTTTATGTTAACCTGGCAGAATGTACTGGAAGATGTATTGATCTTATCTTTGTACTCTCACAAATTACCACACATTTAGTAGGTGAAAGCAATATTTAATAATAATAGTAGTAGTAGTAACTGTAATAGTAATAGTAATAATAACAACTGAATTATGTCTTATCTCTTCAGAAGTCTTAGTGAGTCTGGCTTGTTTTTTCACTCTGAATAAATATTTTTGTCCTATTCTGATTTGTTTGTTTTTTATTTTGTCTTAGTTTACTTTATCTTAGTTGCCTATTTTTTAACTATGGGCTCAAACTATGAACCAAAATAAGCCCTTCCTTTCTGATGTTGTTTTTGTAGCATATTCTGCCATAGCAACTAGAAGAGCAGCTAACACGCAAGGCAGAGCCCTCTGAAATTCAGAGGTAAAATCTCTCTCTCTCTTTTTTTTCCTTTCAGTTCCTCTCTCAGGAATTTTTATTATAGTGATGACAAAGTTTATATATCTTTTCTCGTTGTTTTTTGTGGCAATGACCTCATCTTTATAACCATTGTGCATTAAGTAAATACAACTGCAAGACGGAATTGGAATACTTAGGACGTATGTGCCTGAAGTTCCATAGGCTCTAGAGACTGCATGCAAGAAGCTGAGATGCTAGCCAGAACGCAGGCAGGTGCAGGTATCCAGGCAGGTTTCCACTCATGCCATGGTCCTCTTTTGTGTCTGGTAAAAACTCACCTTCTGTTCCTCAGCAGGAATATTTGTTTCTCCCCAAGTACTGTACAGTGGGAGAATCCACATGAATATGAAATGATAACATCAAACTCAGAAGTTTTAAAGTTAAAAAATACTTTGTCGCCAATTCCAATCCAGATTTTAAATTCTTGAACAGAAAACTGAATTTGAGAATTTGGTCCAAGAATCAGTTATAACCTGTAAGTGAACGTCTGTGACCAGATTCGGTGCAGAATAAACTAGTTAAGGCTGCAGAGCAGGCCCAGGGCACAGCACCAGGAACACAGGAGCATCACACAGCTCTGCTGTCTGAACAGAAAGTAGTGTTTGCCTTTGAGAGTAACAGCTACTGAAACAGAAAGAGCTCTGTTATATGCAATTGTTTGAAATTTTAAAATCACTAAGAGGGTAGCTTATGGGATAGAGCTCATTCTGTTTTTAAAAAGATACCATGAAAAGTTAAAAGAGCCATTGGGCGAAGCACTTACAAAAGCATTTAAAACTGTATGAAGTCTACACACACTTAGTTCTTATGTTCACTTTCCCCTGTAGTCTTCAGGGGATTCTGAGAATATTTACATCACAGCACACACCATCTTCATCTTCGGGAGTCTTCAAACAGAAGGAAATGATCTGGAAATCTGTGACTATAATTTCATACGGAATGTGTTTAACAGCTGGAAAGATTTTACACTTACACCCCAATTTACGAAGCTTCTTAGCTGACATTGTTTCAGCTCTAGTCTTAGAAGTCATGATTTCCCAAGGATTTTTCCCCTGGATTTAAAAATTATTTGTGTAATGAAAATAGGTCATTTAAAAAGGGAATTTATCATGGCAGAATCTGACCAAGCAAAGCATAAATGCGTAGCTTCAGCAGTTCCCAGGGTCTTTCCCCCACTCTGCTGCCATCCTAGCAGCCCAGCCAGCTTCATTTCTCAACTGTGAAAGTCCTTTTTTTTTTCCCAGGCAAGCAATCTGTGCTTTCAAATCCCATATCCTTAATTGGCCCAAGAAACTTCTTACTGCATTGAAAGAGAAAACACAGCATTCTGATGTGATGAATAATGATAACAGCGAATTAAATATACTTCTTCCAGCTCCCTCTCAGGTGTGTGTGTGTATGTGTGCGTGTGTGTGCGTGTGTGTGTGTGTGTGTGTGTATGTGTGTGTGTGTGTGTGTGTGTGTGTCAGGGGTAGTACTCCTGTGGGAAATTGCTCCCACCTTTAAAAAAAAGTGAGAATAAAAATGAAGAGATCCAGAAGGACTGTGGTTTTTTCTGGCAAGATTAGAAATGGGATAGAAAGATACCCAGGAGCCTTAGCAGCAGGGAGGTCCATCAGCGTCATGTTACTGTCTGTACTGTTAGCTGGTTTAGTCGGTACCAATCTTGTGTTCCCAGTACACAGGAGGACACAGAAAGACCTGGGTCCAGTTCCCCTCCCCTATGACCTGTCCCAGGAGAGAGCCCTTCCAGGAAAGAATCTCCTTTTGTTGTCACAGATTTCTCTAAGTTCAAGAAAACAGATCAAAGCTTGGGCTGTTTTTTAAATCGTAATTTGATGCAGCTCTTAAGAAAATTTTACAAAATTGCCAGTAATAAGACCATCATTATTAAGCATCAGGCTGCCTCCGCCTTGCCTGGGCTTCTCTGAAGTGCCTCTTTGGGCACGATGTACCATTCGCATTAGCGCTATTCAGGGTTGCATTTTCAGTCATTGTAGTATTTCATAAATGTGCTTGAATTATGTTTGTTTTTAGCAACTATTTTCAAATACTTTCTTTAGGAGAGTTTTACTATACATACATACTATAGTATACTAAGCAGACTATAAATATGATGGTGCCCTGGAACTGGCAGAGACAGGGGACCCCACAAAGTGCTCTATAAATGGCAGAGGCCAAGGGACCTCACAAAGTGTCCTGTTGGCCACACTACTTTTGCTTGCATTCATACTAGAGATCAAAACCAAGGTCTTATGCATACTAGGCACATGCAAGCATTCTACCATTTAGGTACATAGCCAGCTCAATGCTTTGAATTCTGATGCTACAAATTATTTATATACCATATGGCTAAGACAATTACTCTCCTTCTCCAAGGTTCTGTGTACTTATTTTCAATGTACTATGAAGATAAAGTTATATTTATATTTATACTTCTATAACATATTGTGAGGTGACACTAGGTTGGGGGAGATTTGAACAAATCAATGGTCACCTCAAATGGGAAACTGATGACGGACCAAATTATGGGTGCCACCAAAGTCTACGCAGTGCACTAATGAGCTTATTGAGGTTATTTTCAGGTGTATGGTGAGGGAACTCACAGAAGCAGGAATGACTCAAGGGTAGTTGTATTATCAAAAAGCTCACACTCGTATCAGTGACAGTTCACCAAAGCTGGAGCCTAAGAGCTCACAGAATGACTGTAGGCAGCTTGGTGGGTCAGAGAGTGTCATCCACACAACTTGGGTGATCTTGGCTTCTTCTCAACAGACCTTACTGCTTGTGAGTATATAATCTAGAAAGGGGAATGGACGTGTACATCTGCTCGGTTTTTGTGACTTCCTGAGCCTTCCGAGTTGCTTACTTCCTAGGATTTTTCCTTAAGAACTTCTTGGATCTTAGTAAGCCTCTTTTACTTCCTTCCTCTTGAGGAACTTCAGAGGAAAAATTGCTGCATAGCGTGTGTATGAGGTAGCATCTAGAATAACACATAAAGAATGATGAGGGCTTTAGAGATCCTTATTCTTCTGTTCATATCATTGTCATTACTGCACCGCGTTTTCATGTTTTGTAAGGAATATCAATAAATGGTTAAAAAAATAATAATTCTAGAATTTATTTTCAGTGTCAAAAGCAGTAGCCCTGAGTATTAGCATACACCTCAACCTGAAAAATGTCAGGCCATGAAGCCAGGATGTCTGCATGAACTTTGTGTTAACTGCTGAGTATTAAATTATAGGATGCGCTTTTAGTATTAACTTATAGAATGAACAAGCTAAAGGATAAGTTTCTTAAGAAACATTTGCTGATGGGACCACTGATGATATGATCATGTAGGATTTAAATCCATGAAGTCTAAATCCAGTAGCAAATGATGTTTGGTGTCTCGAGGGATACAGCCACTTAAAGATCTGGAATCTACTGTCATAGAAAAAAAAACAGACACAAAATTAAAAATCTAGAATGTTTAGATTCTGTTTTCTACTATTCTGTGAACCACGTGAAGCAGATATTGAGGCACAGACCAAACAAATAAATGAGAAAAGGCATCCTTGGAAACATCCTCCTTATTTCCTGTGTGGCTATCACTGCTGTGTTGTGAGAACAAGTTGCCAAGCTTCTTCTGGGCTCTGGGAACTAAGATTATAAAATCTACTTGTTGCTGTTTTATTTTGACACCTGTAGGAAAAAGAAAACCCCACAATATCATCATGTGTCACACAAAAGGCTCAAGTATCTTTCTATCTAGAAGCTGGCTGTCCTGAACAGAAAGAGAAACTAAGGTTGTTCTATGAATAAACACCCACTCAGACTGTTAGCCTTGCTGGCTCCAACCCAGCAAAATAGTCAGTCATCTAACCCTAACAAAATGATTCTTTAAGCTCCAAGGCAGCCTATGTCAGAGTCTTTGAGTCCAGTCTGTGGTCAAACATGAAAACCCACGTGCTGAACGATGTTGTAAACCAGGGGAGCTAAGTATATATCCCTGAACAAGAAGTTAAAAATAATAGCAGTAACGGCCACATAGTTCCTGCGTGCCAGGCACCGTTGGATGCTGAGATACTGCCGCCGATGACAGAACAGGGGCCTCTGCTTCCATAGAGGTCACATTCCAATGGGAGAAACAGATGGTAATTACCGGGCTCAATGGCTCTCAGACCTCCCTGTGCGGTTCCTTCCAAGCACTGCTCAGTGAAACACAGAGTCATGGGAGTAGGTGAGTGAGTGAGAGAGAGAAGGGCAGAGGAAAGAAAGAGCAATACAACAGGAATTTGAGAGAGAAGAAAGAAGGTTCGGTAAACCCAGAGAAGATGGGTTTCTTCACTGAGATAAAACAACCCAGGGAGTGAGAGATGAGAATCCAAGGAAGGAGAAGGCAAGGCCTGTGTTCTTTCCCCCGAAGGTGGGCAGAACCTCTTGAGTGGAGTACTGGAGATATGATGGCGTTTGCATCTCCATTGTCTTAGTCACTGCTCCATTGCTGTGAAGAGACACCGTGACCATGGCAACTATTATAAAGGAAATCATTTAACTGGGGCTGGCTCTCAGTTTCAGAGGTTCAGTTCATTGTTGCTGTGATGTGAAAGCATAGGTGGCACACAGGCAGACATGGAGCTGGAGAGTAGCTGACAGTTCCACATCTGGATCCAGCAGGCAGCAGGAAGAAAGAGTCATTGGGCCTGGATTGAGCACTTAAAACCCCAAAGGCCACCCCCAGTGACATACTTCCTCTAACAAGCCCACACCTTTTAGTCTCTGTCAGGCAGTGCCACTCACTGATAATCCAGCATTCAAACCTGTGAGCCTATGGGGGCCAATCCTACCCAAACCACCACACCATCATCATGTGTTATTTTGCTTCCTTTTTCATTAGAACATTCACATCATGTCTTGAAGATGTGAGACCGTATCAGAATTTACTCATCAGGGAGATTTGAAGGCATCATTACAATGTTCTCTAAAAGACATTCTGTGCTTGCAAGATTGATTGCAAATTGAGTCTCATTTCTTGACCCATTCATGTGTCAAATGCTTATAAGTAGTGTGTAATATATAAATTCTGTTCCATCCACAGGTGAAATAGTTGAGAAGGGTATGAAATTCTGGAAAGGAAAAAAGATAGGAAGCCACAAGTTCATTTAAAAAAAAAAAAAACCTCTGATATTCCTGAATGTTTTTCACCAATTCTATTCCAAATTGCATAAAACAAGGAGTTAAAATAAAAAGAAGTCACATGGGTGTTTTGTTTGTCATCATTGTTTTGTAAGACCTTACTGTGTAGTCCAGGATGTCCTAGAATGCTCAGTCTTGTGCCAACGTCTGAAGTGTTGAGGTCACAGGTATGTGTCACTACAGCCAGCAGAACCATGCACACTATTATGTAGAAGATACGGATGCATAAAGGCAGCATCCATGTCTGCTTCACCTCTTCCCAGACTGGGTTCTTCACAAAGCAAGAATTCAGCAAGTATCTGCTTTAGAAGGGAGGAAAAAGCCACCCGCGCTATGCACATTCAATGGGCAGAATGATAATAAAATACCTGTTGTGTGGTCAAAAATACAGAAAGAAGTAAGTTACTATCAAGTTAAGGGAAAATACAAGAATAAAGATGGTGTCCATTTCCCTTAGGAGGAAAGACAACAAAAAGACATAATAGAAATATCATGTAATATCAAATATTAGGAAATCTATTCTTTTTTTATTGTATGGAATACTTAATGCTACAAGAAGTCTTATCCCTGAAAATGAAAGGACTGCACACACATCTTAATGCATCACCACTTCCCCGTTGATTGTGAGCAGTTAGAAGTAGTGGGAATAGAAAAGGAGCCTGTAGACCCAAGTTACAAACCTGGTTTCTTTTATATTTCCCAGTTGGACTATTAGAACTGAATTAAAGAAGTTTGCTGAAATATTTTGCTGGCCTATGTGCGTCTGGCCAGAAGCAGGGAAACAGAAACACATTGCAAAGGACACAGGGGAATCTCAGACAGAGGCTATGCCTTCATCCAGGCCACGCATGTGCACACATACACACACACACACATACACACACACACACCAGCAAGCACATTTCACATGTGCATACACACATGCACACAGAAATACTTTTATACACATATGAATGTGCACACAAATGCAAAAATACACATGAATGCACACACAAATATATGCAGAAACACACATATACACACACACACACACACTTTAAATCTGTGAGTCAAGAAAGCAACCTCTTTAAACTCTTGAAATTAGAAAAAGTATACATCAGCAGATTGAGCTGGGATACTGCAGGAACATTATAAAGTTAAATAACCCATCTGTCTACTTCAATAATTATTGAATGATACCACCAGGCATTAAAAAACTGTAATTGAAAAATAACCCAGGCAACCCTGCACACCATCACCCTCTGCTGAAACAAAGATTTGAAATTGAACTGTGTACACCAATGACTATCTTAGTAGCAATTCTACCAACCCAACATAAAACAAAATGGAGTTAGACGCAAGTCATCACTTACCTGACACATCTAGATCTTAGAAGCTAGGTCAGTGTGCAAGGCTTTCACATCCAGTGTCAATGGAAACCTACACGCATTAGAAAACACGGGAGCAAAGAGAAAATTTAAAAACACATTAAGTGGTGACAATAAAATATAATTAAATAAGTATTCAAATAAGCTTAGGAAAATATTATCAGTAGGATTTGGCTGGTAATATATAGATGTTCACTATAAGATATTTCACCTAGTGGTATACTTTTAAATGTTAATAAAATAAAGAAATAATATTTAGGAGGACACTGAAAACTAATAACTAAGAAACGTATGTCCTAGAACTGGAAAGAAATAGTGCACTGGCTCCCTAAAAGCACAGTAGTGGAGATGTATCACTAAAAACACTCCTCTGAGTTGACATCTCTCTTGAAAACCATCTCT
Organism: Acomys russatus; assembly: GCF_903995435.1. Lineage (NCBI taxonomy): Eukaryota > Metazoa > Chordata > Mammalia > Rodentia > Muridae > Acomys > Acomys russatus. Next base: position 30,739,153 of record NC_067157.1, on the reverse strand, counting down.
GCTCATGTCTTCCAGCTGTAGAGGACACTTTATTCCAATCACCCTTCTCGGCATCAGTGAGATGGTCACCCTGCTCTACTTTATGCAAGGGAAACAGAAAAGTCTCCACAGCTTAGTGGACACTGTTTATATGTTCCGGTCCTATCGATTATTGGAACAAAGTGTCATCAAACAGGTATCAATTAGTAAATTAACTACATAAAAGGAGCTACCCTCCTCTGTGACACATGGAAAGTGCTAGTGATTTGATGAGCCGGTTGAGAAGTCTTATGGAACAGTAGTGAAGCTATCAACACCTGCTCACGTATTAGCACACATAACAAGGAGTCCTGAAGGGGAGGATTTAGAGATTGGCTCAGCCAACAGCAGACAGAGGCTTCAAGACAATGGTCTTCAGGCATGGTCCTAAGTAGACAGCGACAGTTCAGCCATCCGTTCCTCTGTTGAACAGCTACACACCAGTCTCAAAAAGAAAAACTGTTGATGTCAGGGCAGAGCATTGTCCCAGAAACTCTGTGACACACTTCACACACACACACACACACACACACACACACACACACACACACACACACACACACACACACCGCATTAGACTGACCGAGGACTATGAATCACAAGGATTGGCTCACAACTGTCATGGTTCACATTCTGAGAAGGAGGCCATCTTCTCTGGCTGCAGTGTGGCAAAAATATCAGGGCACATGGTGGGGGTGGGTGGGGAGTGGGTAGAGAGGAATGAACCATCACTGTGTTAGTTTTTCAAAAGTCATGGGCGAGGTGGGCGACCGGACTCAGCCGACAGCTGCGTGTTACGTGTGGGACGCATTGATTAGATGTGAATTAGACCGAACACCTTCTACACTGCTCATACAACACTGATGAGAAACAACGGTACAAAGGGGGGGGGGTGGTTCACGCTACTTAGATTGTTTTCACGGTGAGTAGTCTACCAGAGTTTTCCACACCAAAGTTCATTATTGGTAAAGCGCCTGCTTTGTCATAAAAATTCTCTGATAAATCACAATACACTTATGTGGTCTTTTTCCACATCTATCCCTTCAGAGCAATTTTTAAAATAAATTAATAGACAAGTTTGTGTTATAAAATAAAACTTTGCATATGCCCATTGTTTAAAAAAATGTTTAATTGTAATGAGTCTATTTACTAGTAGTATTTACAGTAACTATGGACACAAGTGGTACTTTTAAAATTCAAACTTTGACCATAAATATTTTTTTATATAAAATGTGATGTTCTGGACTGTTTGTAAAAATGCAGATCCTGATATTTATGAGGCCACCGAAGGAGCTGTCAGAGTGGCGGGAAGGGCTAATGTTCAGGCCGCTCACTCTGTCGTCCATGCTTGAAAGGTGGGTTGAGTAGAGCAGTGAACATTACGAAACTTATGAATAAACAAAGTTTTACTTCAGTAGGGACCAAAAAAAAGCCCCTTGGAAAACATGCCCCTAGTTCCCCAGCTAACAGTATTTTTGTAAGCCTTGTATTCTGGCCAAAAATCTTTGAAAGTCCTAAGGGATCTACATTGTCCAAGACTCGGCTAATTTAGCATCATTTAAATGGGGCCAAGTTTCTGCATCTTAGAGTCTGGCTCTTTTTTCCCCCCAATTATTTAATGAAACCACTGAAAAAGAGGGGTTTTTTTTTTGAAAGCTCATATGATCCTCCTCATTTGTAGGCTGGAAATACATGGCACTTCTTTGAAGTAGGTTTATTTTAATGCAAAAAAAGAGTATTTGATGAGTTTCTATAAAGACCCATGTTGGGTGACTTGGAATGGGAGCTAACACTCAGCCCTGAACTTCTAGAACATTGAGTGACTGTCCTTAACTCCATCCTCTAGAATGAGCCAATGATCTCACCACACATGATGTCTGCCGTTAGCCACAGTGTCATGCGCACTTGGAAATAGCAGAAAGCAAATTTGCTTGTTCGCAATCTCACTGCAAGAGACAAGTGTGTGAGGCAATCTGTATTAACTTGTTCTGTCTCATCATTCTCTCATGTACACCCATTTCAAAGCCTAAAGTTGTATTCTACAAGCATACTCAGTTTTTTGTATCAGTTAAAACAACTGAAAACACAGTATGATATTCTGTGAGATGAACCCTCTTTTTTTTTTTTTTTTTTTTAATCCAGACCATCCCTCTGGATTAAAGAAAAACATTTAAAGACAGTTCAGATATGGCAGAGCAGAAGAAGCCTGGCAGATAGATATCGTAATATGCACACCCATGTTCTATATGTCATGTACAATATGCTACTTACATTTTTATTTCAAAATAAGCGCCTCTGTAAACAGGTGATGTCAGGATGCATCCTGTGTTGGGCAGCTTTCATTTCTATGACAGAAAACCCGAGAAAGTCAACTAAGAGGAGATGACTTACTTTAGCTCACCTGTTCAGAATTTGACCCCACAGTCCCTTGGCGTCATTACTGTGGACTTGTGTCTGGGAAGAGTGTCACAGCAGAGACTATGCGTCAGCACAAAGCTGTTCACTTTGGAGCAGCCAGGAAACAGACAGAGAGAATAAAGGGGCCAATAAAAAGATTGGCTTGCCCAGGGCACACCTCCTGTGACTTATTTCGTTCAGTTATCCACGCACATCCTGATAATAGTATCGAATTGTGAATCATGAACAGATTAATCCACTCGTGAGGTTAGCATCCTCGTAACCCAATAATGCCTCAGAAGCTGACACCCAAATAGTGAACCAATGAGTCGTATCTAAACTAAAATATGCCTTAGTGTTTTTGCAGTGATAATACTAATTAACCTGTGCTCATAAACAGCAAAGACATCACAATATGAACATTTCAAGCATCCTTCAGTGTGACCTAGAGCCACCAGCTAAACGACTGACTCTCAGAGTCATGTCAGATGATAGATTTTAAGATGTCTAGTTTAGGGTTATTTGTTTAACAATAGTGAGTATCAGCTAATAAAACACACAGAGTCACCTGACAGATAACACTGTGACACAGTTTATTGTGGCACTGGAGAACTGATTCTATACCTATTTATTGGCAATCTATTATTTCCCAAATCATTATCCTTACAACTTCTACCTTAAAATTGCATTCTAGTACATTATTTGTCTTCAAATCCTGGTACTGTTAGTGTTTATTTTCCACTTATTGAATTAAAATTTACACCTAACTTAGGATTTTCTATCTTTTTAGTATCATATGTAATGTGATAATATATCAAAACCTCAAAGGTTAGGGCTTTATTACCCATACAAAATAGATTTCCTAGTTAATGGAAGGTTTTCCATAAGATTCTTCAAGTTTGATTTTTTTTCATCCATTTCATAGATCCTAGGCTGGTCACTTGCTTTTGGTTAGAAGACCAGGGGAGAGAGTGGGGGATCCGGTAGGTGTTATGTGCCAGACAGGGAAGTGGAAGGACATGGCTCTATCCTCTTTCTCCAGGCGGCAGCTCTGTGGTCTTGTCACTCTCCAGGATGTTCACTAGCCTCAAGCTCAGAATATGGAGTCCTTAATTCCTATGGCTAGATAGATCGCTGAGACTTTAAGAAATATATCCACCTCCCTGTTGTAAAATAAAACCAAGCTATCAACTTTTGTTCCTATGTTTTTTCCTGCTGTAGCAGGTTTAATTCCTTCTCTTTTTGTTATTGTTTATTTCTTTTTAGGTCCAATAGCTCATAAGCAGCTTTAGTGAAATGAATGAGAATTTTATATTTTTTACAAAAAAAAAAAAATACAAAATAGAGATATGGCAGTAGTAATCAGTTGTTTTTCATTTTAACACATTTTCTTTGAATTTGAGCTACAAATAATATGTATACCAATGCGTAATTTTTTTTTTACAAAAAAAAAATACAAAATAGAGATATGGCAGTAGTAATCAGTTGTTTTTCATTTTAACACATTTTCTTTGAATTTGAGCTACAAATAATATGTATACCAGTGCATAATATAGATTCATAAAGATACAATAAAAAGGTGTAAAGTACAGGTAAACTAGGAGTCTTTAGTTGGATGACATTGAAAAATGAATCAACCTTTCCCTAAATAAGTTTTACACACAAACTACATATGTAAATATAATGTATGGATTTAGTATGTAAACATTTTTTGAAATTTAATTAAGCATTGTAATGTTAAGAATTGTGTTGTAAGCAGGGCGGTGGTGGTGCACGCCTTTAATCCCAGTACTCGGGAGGCAGAGGCAGGCGGATCGTTGTGAGTTCGAGGCCAGCCTGGTCTACAAAGTGAGTCCAGGACAGCCAAGGCTACACAGAGAAACCCTGTCTCGAAAAAAAAAAAAAAAAAAAACAAACAACAACAAAAAAAGAATTGTGTTGTTAGTAGTTACTTGTATGTATCCATTTACACACACATGCACACACACATATACATGTACACATATATGCACATCGTATGCATATGCATATGCACATATGCGTATACATAGACACATACACACACACATATATATACAGATTGCACATATTTCCATATTACATGTACTTTTACCTTGAGGCGTAGGCCGTCTACTTCATATGATTCTAACCGTGTCTTATTGTTCTGTGAAGGGCGACCAGAGCAAAGACCGCACAAACACATCACGTTGTCATGTTTTCTTGACTTGAATGCTGTTGACGCTCTGATGAATAGGAAATTCACCGCTTGCCTACAGGAAAACCTCTTAAATGTTCTACTTTTATTACGAATTTTTGACATGGTGAGCAGGAAATAATAAAACCCTCCATTTCTGAGCCCACATTGTAGCTGCCGCCTTTCATTTCAAGTACTCCACAGAAGAAGGTGAAACTGATGGTTTATATTAAAAAGGGGAAGAAAATTACACAGACAGTGGATCTTCCATGCCTATTACAGACTAACTTGAGTGGTCTAGAGCAATTGTGCTGTGCATGAGGAAGAGAGTAAAGAAGGGAGCCCGTGGACAAGCACCTTACGGAAGGTGACCTGCATCAGGACTGTGAGTGACACCCTGTGCAATATTTAAATATTTAAATAAATAAACATGTAATGGAAGAAATTTTCTGTTTCAATCATTCCATAAAATAACCAGGTTAGTTTGTTTCTTTCAAGAGTAAATCTCATTACTGTGAAAGAGCGGGTTTCATCGCCTGTCACAAAATTCTTACTCTGTCATAGTTTTGGTGTTGGACGTCCAGTAATGTCATCATCTCTATAACCCAGCAGTCCAATGATGAAGGCCAACAGTGTTCAAGATGGAATGTTTCGGCTCCCTGTGGCTTTACACTTTTAGCTTACACTTACATGGAAAACTTTTGAAAATCCATAGTATATTCAATGACATATGATAATATCTACCCCACATTTTCTGCCTCCAACCCTCTCATGTCTCCCCTGACATAACCTGTCCATCTTCATGTCTTTGTTTGTTGATTACCCACTAAACTCAATTAGTGCTACCCATGTTTGTGTGGCCTTCCACTGGAGCATGAGAAAACACACCACAGAGGCAAGACATCTTCTACCTCCAACACCAACATCAAGTTAATTCTGGCTTTCAAATACATAGCTAAAATGCAAAAACTGAATTTCTCTGGATGCTAGAGCTGAAATAAGCTCTGGCTCCTGAGATGGTGTAGATACCTCAGTCTGGACTTAGAACTCAGAATTGTAAACTAGCCAGGAGTAAGCTCAGGTGGACAAGAGTCTCAAGGCATAATAAACAGCAGATTTTGGTTCCAGTCACATGAAATGATGAAAGAGTCTGAAAAAAAGATAAACAAAAATGGGTTTCATCACTCTGGTTTGGTTTTTTGTTTATTTGTTTTGGCACAGGCCCTCATTTGTAGCCTTGGAACTCCCTGTGTAAACCAGGTTGGCCTCAAACTCACAGAGATCTACCTGCCTCTGCCTCCCTGCCTCCCAAGTGCTAAGACAAAGGTGTTTGCCACCATGCTGAGCCAAAGAAGTATTTCAAAATAGTTTAAAATATAAAAGAGAGCTGAAATGATAATTAACTAAAATGTAATGTGGAGGAAAAGGATAACTTGAAAAACTTAAAATATTATTAAATAAAGTAGAAATTAATAAACTAAAACACAAACATATTTTTTATTAATTTATTCATATTACATCTCAGTTGTTAGCCCTTCCCTTGTATCCTCCTATTCCTCCCTCCCTCCCGCTTCCCCCCTTCTCCCTCCCCCTCCCCTATGTCTGTGATTGAGGGAGACCTCTTCCCCCTATATATGCTCTTAGAGTATATATGCTCTCTTCTTGGTAACTTGCTATCCTTCCTCTGAGTGCCGCCAGGCCTCCCCATCCAGGGGACATAGTCAGAAAAGGGGCACCAGAATTCGTGTGAGAATCAGATCTCACTCTCCACTCAACGGTGGAGAATATCCTGTTCATCGGCTAGGTCTGGGTAAGGGTTCGAAGTTTACTGCCTATATTCTCCTTGGCTGGTGCCTTAGTTTGAGGAGGACTCCAGGACCCAGATCCACCTGTCATAAACTTCTTCTTGTAGGTTTCCAGGACCCTCTGGATCCTTCTATTTCCCTATTCTTCCATGCTACTCTCACCTAAAGTCTCAATAGGATGTCCTCTCCTCTGACCCACTTTCCTGGTAAGTAAAGTTTTTCATGGGACGTATCGCTTGGACGAGTGTCTCAATATAAGTGAGGATATACTGTTTGTCCCTTTTTGCTTCTGGGTGAACTCACTCATTGTGGTAATTTCTAATTCAATTCATTTGTTCACAAATTTCGGAAATTCCTTGTTTTTAATAGCTGAGTAGTATTCCATAGTGTAAATGTACCACAAACATATTTTTAAAGAATGAAAAAGAGAGTTAAGAGATAGCAAAGGCTGAGATTATGAAAACCATTGACACAAGAGACACAAAGCACAGAATACAAAGGTGTAATCTATCGATAAGTTCCATATTAAAAGAGAAAGAATCAAAGAGTGGCAGCATTTCAAGTGTGCTTGACTATTTTCTGAACATATAGAAGTTTGAATTCTCAAATTAAAGAAACATAATAAATTTCAGGCATGCTAAAAACAACTTTTCATATAAAGAAATAGTAGAAAATTATATCTTATGAGAAAAGAAAAAATATCCTTGGGCAACAATGATATCAGAATATTATGAAATAAGGAGATTTATCTTACCCTGAGCCCAAACTCCAAACCAATAAAACTCAGTTACATGGATTACATTTTTAGAAGAAAGAATTCGAAGGCATCTCTCTAAAAGAATTCTTGGGACAAAATCCGGAGAGTTTGTGACTTACAAGGTCATCTGTGCATTTAACTCATTAGGGATGCACTTTATGAAGAAACTGAATCCACAAAGAATCCAGAGACTTCAAGAAGCAAGGACAGAAGAGGATTTGGTCAGTGACCAGATCATGCTGAATAGGGCATGGCCTATATGGTTAGACAATTTGGAATTTTAAAATTGTAAACTGAAAGTACAGTATATAATAATTGTTACATGTAGAAGACAAGGTGGAACAAGATGATGAATTGGAGAACAGTTATGGCGTTTAAGAACTTTGGAATATAGCTGGGAGTAATTTAAAGTTTTATTGGTGGTGGTGGTGGTGATGGTGGTTATTCTCTCTCTCTCTCTCTCTCTCTCTCTCTCTCTCTCTCTCTCTCTCTCTCTGTGTGTGTGTGTGTGTGTGTGTGTGTGTGTGTGTTAGGTGTGGAGCTATAAAGTTTATAAATGTGAGGCCCAGCTTCATTAAGAACAGTGAACATGGTAAACTCTAGTTTTGATCTCTTACAGAATAAGAAAAATTTCAAGCTTTCATACACACAATAAGGAGAGTTTAAGAAATAATAAAAGGCTGGGCTGGAGAGATGGCTCAGTGGTTAAAAGCACTGACTGTGCTTCCAGAGGTCCTGAGTTCAATTCCCAGCAACCATGTGGTGGCTCACAACCATCTGTAATGTGATCTGATGCATACTGTATACATAATAAATACATCTTTAAAAAAAAAAAAGAAATAATAAAAGGGAAAAAAGAGAAGTTTCCAAGAAAAGACAAATTGAGGATCCTGGGTTAAACAAATAAATACTTTTCTACAACTTTTTATTCCCATATCCTTAGTATAAAATGTGAAAAACTACAGGACAATATAAAGACATTTTTTTCAATCCACCAAATCGAGAAAAACCAATATGATTTAGCATTTCAGCAAAATTAATAAATTAGAACGGCTCTTATAACTTATTATCCATAAACAGTCTGGAAATTAGAATTACCATGAAATATATACTCCGAGTTTAAAGTACATTCATGAGATGGTATGGTAACGCCCTCTCTGGCTGACAGAATATCTGGCATAATTAAGCAAGCACCAAAGGGTTTGGAATGTCCATTTGTGCTCCAACAGATGTGAAGCCAAATGAAATACTTTCTTCAAATGTGGTTTTCTTCCTCCACCTCCTACCAAAGTTACTAAGAGAAAGTCACAGATTTATATTTTTAAAAGAAAATTTAAAAAAAGAGGAGTGTATATCAATGTTTTATCTGAAGTTGCCGTGGTTCATTTAAGCACATGGGGTCAGCTGAGTTCATCGATGGTGCTTGGGTTTTGGTTCCTTTCATCTTAGCATCCATACCTAACCACCCATGCACGCGTTCCATCGCTCTCTCCAGCTGTCCAGAGTGTGACCCTTCTCTGCCCTCCCAAGCCAGGGCTATAAATGACAACATTTTCAAGTGGTCCTCTTAACAGTGAATGTACCTGCCCTGTATTCTGTCCCATATAAGAGTCTCTTTGTCATATTTTCAATGTATTGGCAGTAAGATCATGAAACAAGTGAATGAAATTGCGTTCCTTTGAGTCTCATCTCTTTATGTGATATGTCAATTTTCACTATAGTCCTACATCATATTTTAAGACTCGTGCTTATTTTCAAGCTAGATCAGCAACTATCTGTGAGGCTCGGGAGAAACCTCTAGCCATTTTGAGACCTAGTGTTTTTATTTTAAAAGTGGGAAAATAAAATGCTAACAGCTCACTTTAAAAGATTATTATAAATTGTGGATAAAACCAAATACATTAGGTTATTGGGCATATATTGCTTTTGCTATTTTTTTTTATCTTATTCAGATGATTGACTTCACTGGAGACAATTTTGAATAATTGAATATTGGGCTGAAAATATGCACTTCCCTTTTGAAACTTGTTAGTAAGCAATCATCCTCATTTTCTTCAAGTGTTTAAATAATTACCTTGAAACAACTTCAACATACACCGATATAGTATTCCCTGAACTTTATTAACCAAAGCTCAAGAAAATTAATATATTAAAAACATCATATAGAGAAAATCAGAAGTTTAACTACATTCATCCAAGTAGTTAAACTACATCCAACTAGATTTTAAGAACCAGAAGTGCTAGCATGGCCAAACCTAGCATATTAAATTGGCCTTCTGTTTTTGCTTGTTTGTTTTGTTTTGTTTTTGAGACAGTGTCTCTCTGTGTAGCCTTGCCTGTCCTGGCGTCACTTAGCAGACCACGCTGGCCTCAAACTCATGATCTGCCTGCCTCTGCCTCCTGAGTGCTGGGATTAAAGGCGTGTGCCACCACGCCCAGCTCCAAATTGGCCTTCTGAATGTCCTTTAAACTGATTAGATGACATAACAATTTAATGTTGGAAAGCCTACCCTTCGCTAGCTTTTTCACTGCGTCCAAGGGAATCAGCTACAGAGATAAATATTAATCCTTTGGAGCTACTATAAGAAGCATTGTCCCTCTTTTGGGAACCAGTAAGATGGCTCTGCATATAAAAAGCACTTACTGCTAAATCCTTTGACCTGAATTCAAACTCCAGAACCCAAATGGTGGAAGGAGATAACTGATGCTTAGTGACTGTCCTCAGATTTCCACATGTGCTCCATGGCATATGCACATGCACATGCATGTACACGCACACACGCACACATGCACATACACACATACACACACACACACACACACACACACACCACAGAGAGATAAAGATAGATAGATAGATAGATAGATAGATAGATAGATAGATAGATAATGACTCACTCACTGTCATACACACTAAAGACAATGACAGATTCACCAGTGGAGTCTGTGAGGTACAACATGTAAGAAATCAATAGCTATGGTCTATCTTCGGTATGTGGCATATTTAGAGTCATCAGAGAATCACAGAGAAGTGGGAGGCACCAGGTACTTGTCTTCCCTCCCTAAAGCTGGAGCCTGTTTTGTTTCTTTCAGTTCATCCTAGTCTTGAAGATACAGACAGTCTGCCTCTTGGCTGGTACACTCGTCAGAAAAGTGGGGTGGGGAAGATCCCCAGTCCCAAGGGGATGGGCAATGGACTATGCTAGACAAGCAGGAATAATTGTACTTCTGTAAAGAACCCAGCCAATGGGTAATTCGGGAGACAGGGAAGTGCAGTTAGGAAAATAAAAACCACTGTTTGGGTCAAATTAGGGCTGTCGGCCATGTTTGCCTTTTCTGTAGGCTGATGTCTGACTTCTGAAGGTTGAAAAGTCAACTCTTTCCCTTCTGCTATTCTGAGTCTTTGGAACTCTTATTATGAAATGAGGCCAAGCTTTTGTCTCACAAAGTTAAAGCGTCCCTAAGTATTTTCAATATAATTTTCTGTAACTTACATGAAAAAATAGAGATCAGCACAGTTCTTAGAGTAAAGACCATATGTATACGGCCTTTAAATATTATTTAATAGATAATAGAAAACATATACAGGTTATCAAATATAAGTATCCAACATAAGCCAGGTGGACAGCTATGACTTTCTGTTGGTTTACACAAGTCTATTTTTAGGTGTGTGTGCTTCCTCTTAATATAAAATCATGCATTCTAATGACCAACTTTGACACCATGAAAACACAAAATGGGATACACCATAGTTCTAAACCCCAAGGAACTGTAAAGGGCAGCCATATCAACATTAACTACAGACATTTTCCTACTATTTCTGCTTTGTGTGGTCCATGAATGGGTCTCAGGACAGCAAAGTCATGTATCCATGTGCCAATCTTTAGTGGGAAAAAAGATCTTGTCACAGTATTTCTGTAAGTTTTTATAATACATTTAACTAGTTTGCTGGTGGTCCTTCCCATAAAAATGGTTTTTAAAATAAATATTCCAAAATGTCAGAGGCAAAGCAAAAGGCGCTCCAAAGAGATGAACAGTCTCCATTTTGGAAAGACTCTTCATTACGTGGGAGACAGGTCTTTGAAGGCATGCCTGTGAAATAGAACCCTGCATCAACAGTGCAGGTAAGTCCCAATATCCTGGAGACTTATCAAGGAATACTGGCTATTCCATGGAGTAGCAAGTTTCAGGCACTTAAGAGTTTTAAGAGTAAAAAAAAAATAAATAAATAAATTGCCATCGATCCTTCAACTGAGATTTATGAAAACAATGTGGAGTGAGAGTGAAATAGGTTTTGTTGCTTTAACCCGAGTCTTCAATCTGTTCGCCCAGCCGTTGCTTTGGCCCTCGCTTTGCATGTTCCACCTTCCTGCTTGGAAACATAGCAAACATCTCTACATCGGATTTTTCTAGTTGCTTTCCACAAAGGTTTATGGTCACAGCTGCAGTAGTTATGGGTGGGTTTATAGTACATTGCCCGTAGATGGGCCCATATGTCCAACAGAGTTTGTTTGATACCATGCCTTCCACAGGCACGGGCAGCTCTTGAGGAGTGCCTATAAACCTGCTGTTAAATGGACCAGCTGCACTCATAAACTTACACGAGCAGCCTCAACCCACCCGCCTTACGAAAGTCATTGGCAATAAATCCATGTTCAGTCTATATATGCACTTTTAAGTATTTTTTACACTTCTGAAAAGAAAATATAAGATGTATCCAAGTCTTCTGTGATCCACACTGAAATAGGAGCTGATTTCTTTGGGGCGTATAAACAATGTTGTCAAATGCTGCATTTTCTACTTCTTTGCACGTTTATCCTTCATGACAACATTTTTTTTTCCTTCAGCTCAAAAAAAAAAAAGCTTTAGCATTTTCTGTTTTCTTTCCTGAATCTTTTGAAAATAACTTTGATGAGTTGGGCATGACTTGATCTGTGGTCACTCTGCCATTCATTCCAGTGTGTAGCTCACACTGGGACCATGAGCCAGCCCGTGAGAACACAGCAGCCTTCAATGGTTCAAGTTGCAGGAAAGGAGCCTCCTCAGGGAGCTGCTGTTAGGGTTGGTGCATTTGGTTCCCAGCTGATGGCCATTTTGGGAAGTTATTGAAACTTTTTTCATATAAGAAGGACGGGGACTTATGGGTGACGGCCTACCTATGGCTCTGCATCTTCACTGCCAATTGACCGCCATGCCTAGCCCCGTCTAGTTCTACCACCACGAAAGCAGCAATTCTCAGTGTCATGCTTCTGTATCATGACAGACCACATCTGCTGTTGTGCGACTGTTCCTGGAAGATATGAAAAAATGTCACTCATCCCAGTTAGGGAACAAACCAAAGTAGGTACACCACCTGAATCAAAGGGTTTTATTTAGTTTACTTTCAGGGGTATGAGTTAGGGATTACTCATGGGAGCAGGAATCACTCAACAGCAGCTATATCATAAAAAGCCTACCATGCCATGGTGATGGGGTTCTCCAAAGCTGGAATCCCAGAGCAGACTGCATGACTTGCAGACAAATCAGCAAGTCAGAAAGTCTAATACTCAGTTGGCCTTATTTGTACCGCATCCAGGCATCTTGCCTGGTTTCCACCCCCTCAGCAATCCTTGCATTTATACAACCTTGAGAAGGGAGGGACCTAGGACATCTTGTCAGTTTCAGGTCTCTGAGTCATTTGCTTCCTGTATCTTAATAAGGTTCCATTTTTAGAACATCTTGAGTGCTAAGTGTTTTCCCCAAGATGAAACATTTAAACTTGGAGGAAATTGCTAAGCAACACCTTCTTAAATTGTGTACCAGTGTGAGCCTGTGCTCTGTTAAGTTGCTTTTTTAAAGTATTGTATCACCATCATGATAAAGTCCACTAATACAGCTGTCCCATGAGAGCCTTGGGGATGGACTGACCTTCTCTCTCCTTCCATTCACCATGGAAGGCTGGGGATGTGGGGTAGCGGTGGGGAAGTGGTGGTGCTGGTGGTGGTGGTGGTGGTGGTTCTAGCTGCTTGCAGGAGTGTAGTCATCAAGGGAGTTTCTTTTCCGCATGAAACAGAGTTCTAACTCATTTTCTTCTTAATAAAACGTGTTTTATGACATCATAACTCTCACAATTCCCATACTATTGAGGGCTTATGTTAACTCTTTTTCTTTAAGATAAGCATAATACTTTGATATACATATCTTCAGTGAGATAATTAAAACAGCCAAGCAAATTAATATATCTAACATCTCATGTAATTACCATGTGTTAAAAGAAACCAAAATATTTCTTTACAAATTTCTAGTACTCAGTACGCTGTGTCAGGCAGTCCTTAAGCTGCTCATTAGAATTCTGGATTTATTTCCACTGCATATCTGAGAGTTTATGCCCTTTAACCTTTTTCTTCCCATTTGCCTGACCTGACCCCAACTCCCAAAGGCCACAATTTCGCTGTTTCTATGCATGTATACCTTTTCTGGCAGAAGGCTGTTAAGATTTTACATTAAGAAGAAACTTGTACCTGAAACCATAAGTCTTTATGTGATACAGGTCTATAATTTATTAAATGTTTCAGAAAAGTTTCTCTCATCTTCTCAGGTTTCCTTTTTCCTGAAATGGAGATATTTGGTGACTGTCAAGACATGCTTTCCCTGAGTCATGGTACCTCATCATCCTGTCTCTGGGTTTCCATAAACTCTGTCCCCAACTCTGAGCGTGCGGTTCGGCCTGTTCTGGACCTCCACTGACGTAACAGCCTCAGATGAGGACTCCCACTTTCCAGCTTGTCTCTCTTCTAGCCATCTGTCAGTAGACCCTCAGAATCAAGCCATTTGAACTTAATATGTGTGTGAATTTACTTGATGTTTTTCTTAGACAACATAATGTTTCTAGGAATTACAATTAGGCAAAGGTAACTACTCTTATTAAAGCAGAGATACATTTGTATTAGATATAAATAAACCAGGTTGCAGGGGGGTTGTTTTGTTTTGTTTTGTCTTATTTTTTAAATTGTAAACCATGTACCAAGTGTAAAATAAGTTAAACATAGTTGCACTCCATTAAACCATATGATGACGTTTCTTATGTACATAGTTACATTGAAGTAAAGTTCTAAAAAGCAAAACAAACAAACAAAAAAAAAAAAACTTGAACATATAAATCACTTGGAAATGTTTTGTTTCCTGAAAGCTGCATCTTCAAATGTTTGAGAAATTAGCATCCATAAGTTTACAATCAGTTTTTCAAATCCAATCAATAAGAATTTATCTTGGGAAGATGGATTTTTCTTGGTTCTCTATGGTAGACACTGTGGCATTGATGCCGGCCGCACTGTCTATGAAGCACACACAAGGAGAGACTGCTTCAACAAGAACAACTACCAAAGAAGCTACAAATCTTTGCTTACAGAGAACTTAAAGTCAAATTGTGTAGAACAGATCAAAAACAGTTCCCGTCAGAAGGACTGAGGTACATTTCTTAGAGTTCTTACACAGAGCTCGGTCATCATAACAGCACTCCCATACTCGAAACGTAACCTTAAGAGAAATTTGTACTTACTCATAAACACCTTGGAAATTTTTAAGGCTCCAGGCTCTTCCATGTCCAAATCTAGCTTTTAGGAGACATCCTGAAAATTAGAAACACTTCCACAAATATGTTTTATGTGTTTTGTGGGAGGCATGTTAGTTGTGAGTATGGAAAATATTCTGGTTTATTTGTAAGAAACTATCAAAAGAATTTATTAGAGCCAGGGTCAAACTGTGGTTTGTACTAAGCAGTCTTAGCTATATTTTACATGCGTTACTTGTAGATGACAATAAAGCTAGAGTTACTGGAAAAGGAACTTAACTCTGACTTTCATGTATTCAATTAAAATCTGTAAATGTTGCTTATTTTCCTTTAAATATATCAAAATGCAATCGCGGCATAACTTTTCAGAAACTTAAAACACATGGAGAAATAAACAGAAAATATACTTAAGGTTGTATTATACCAAAGGAGTTTTGAATTCAACTCTAAGACTAGGTAAGACATAAGTGTGTTTGAAGTTGTTGGACTTTCACTTATTTGGAAGCAGTCAGAGTTCTCGGCAGACAGCCGGACGTCCAAGGAGGTCTTACTCTTTGAGAGTTGGCCTTCTGCAGGCCACAAGGTTCTGAAGACCACATGCGGTCTGGTGTAAGAAATGGTCTCCCCAGTGAGTATCTTATTAAAACCATGCCTCAGCTGAGCAAAGAGCTGAGGATCCACACGGAAAGCTGTTCCAATAAAACTTGGTAAGTCCCTGGGGAAGAGAGGCTGGTGTGGACATTCATTCCAGAGGCACAAGCACAAATAGGAAGCAAAGAACCATCCCCTTTTATCCCGGGACTGTGAGGAGGGAACTGGGGGTTCTCAGAGTTCCAACTGCAATAAAAGGGCGGCGGGAGGGTGGGGGGGGAGAAAGAGAGAAGGAAGGAAAGAAAAGAAGAAAAGGAGGGAGAGAGGAAACAATAAAGAAAAAGAAAGAAGGAAAGAAAGGAAGGAAGAAATGAGAGAGGAGAGAGAGACAGAGAGACAGAGAGACAGAGAGACAGAGGGACAGAGACAGAGACAGAGAACAGGGACTGGTGAAGCAACAGCATCATCCCCAACCTAAGACAGTAGGAGCAGCAGAAGTTTGTCCTAGAAGAAACCTGGAATGACACCCGCTGAGTTTGACTGGCAAGAAACTGTATCTCATTTCAGTCAACATCTCTCACTATTGTGAATTTTCATATGATTTGTGAACTTAATGGTCGTGTGGTTCTTGCGACTTGCCTGTCAGTGTCTCTTTCATGTTGCAATCATCATCCATTTTATGTAAGTTGAAACCTTCATAACACAAAGGAACTAACCGTATTCATGCCATGTGCTGAGTCATTTGTAACAGTTGGTGATTCATGTTTTTTAATTTTATTTGTGATATCTTCATTCAAATTTATTCATGTAGGTTTTCAAAGTAATTCTGTGTTACGGTGCAGGTTGGAAAAAGAAAGAAACTGAGAAAATTGAGAAAAGAAAAGGAGGGGGAGGGAAGAAGACCGATGAGAAGGGCGAAGGGAAAAGGAGGAGGGGGAGGAGGAGGAAGGGAGTTCTCTTTCAAATTATGCACAACCATATTTCTGTTTCAACTCTACTATATCCAAGGTCAGTGAGATATTTACATTTAAATCTTAAACTTGTCTCTATAACACACATAGAAAAACTTATGATTGAGTAGTTATCTAATTTTTGTATTTTTTAAACCAATTATTGCAATTACTTGATTCATCGATTACTTCTTCGTTGATTTGAAATGCTATCTTCATCATATCCACTTTACATGTGTCTACTATATTTTTCTCTTATTGAAAAAAAGATTTCTTAATTCAATATATCCTGATTATAGTTTTCCCTCTGCTTCCCAGTTCCTCCCCATCTTCCATCCTGTCTGGATACATAGCCTTTCTGTCTTTCATGAGAAAGCAAACAGGCATCTAACGAATAATAATGCTAAAATCAAAAAGATAAAACAAAAACAAACAAATCAGAATAAAAAAAGAAATCCAAAGAAAAAGCTCAAGGAATGTATACAGACACAGAGGCACACACGTTTGTATACACAGGGACCCAATAAAACCCAAAACTGGAAGCCATAATATATGTAAAGGGCTTGTAAGATATAAGGGAGATTTAAAAAAAAAAAGCCATCATTCAGACTTATGAGACAAAGAAACTCCCAAGCACTCTTGAGTTTGTTTTGTTTGTGTCATCTACTCTTGTACACAGAGCCTACCCTTAAGAGTGGTTTGTTTGCCCAGTGAGACTCCCTTGGAGAAAAAAATAATTTCTCATTTGCAAGTAGCTCTCCTTTGGAGATGGACTCTGGGTTAGGGACGTACACCCAGCCACTTATTTAGACATTTACCATCTATCTGGTGTCTTCATGATTCTAAAGATCTGTTATTTCTACACTGCCTCAGTAATGTAGTCTCTGACAAATTACAATGTGCAACCATGCAAGCTAGCTTTATTAGCCTTCAGAATGCCTCTTCTTATATTCATTTTCCCAGATGAACCCTAACATTTGTGGTCAAATTTTCAAAGGAAGACATTGAAGATGGGCTCGAACATCATCACAGATGGCTCGCTTGACATAGAAGGTCCCCAACCTAGGATGAAGGTATTTTTTCCATTTATTGTTCCTTAATTTCTTGTTCAACTGAGCCTCTAGTTTTGTTTTCACTATTTTCTGTGTTTGTTTGTTTATTCAAAATTAGTGGGTGTTTTGTATCTTGAAAGGGGAAATCCATTACATTTGGCAAGTGACCTTTTTTCCTTTTTTTTAAAGATTTATTTATTTATTTATTTATTTAGTTATTGTATATGAGTGTTTTATCTGCAGAAGAGGGCATCAGATCACATCATAGATGGTTGTGAGCCACCATGTGGTTGCTGGGAATTGAACTCAGGACTTCTGGAAGAGCAGACAGCGCTCTTAACCAATGAGCCATCTCCCCAGCCCCTCATTTTTTCTTAACATAAATTCTTTTTAAATTTTTATTTGTGCCTTGAAATCTTTACACATGAAGACAATGTACCTTGATCATGATCCTAGGTCCTGCTCTCTCCTTGCCTCTAAGTCCTGCCCCCACCCCCGTACTCTTTCTCTCACTACCCGACTTCCTGTCCTTCTTTTATTTAACACAGATTCTTAAAGAATACCTCATTATACACAGTCTCCACTCCAGATGATTTAGGCATTTAGGTAATAAGAAAAACTGATAGACATCGGGGTCAAAACTAACCTACACATGCATCTTGGCTCAACTGTCTCCTTATTATATAAATATGGACAGTGTATATGTCTTCAGCACCTCTAGCTGCAAAAGGGAATTAGCTTCTCCTTGGTCATGGTCAGTGTGAGACAAGAGAAAGATAAGTGTAGAGCTTAAGTGTAGCAGGCAGTAAGATGTGAGGAAATAAATGAGTTGATTCCTTGTCTTCTCGCTCGGTGTAGAGCAGCGGTTCTCAAACTGTGGGTCACGGCCCCGGGGACCGCTTATCAGTTTTCCACATTTATGATTCATTAAAGTTATGAAGGAGCAATGAAAATAATTTTATGGTTGCAGGTCACCACAACACGAGACACTGTACTGAGGAGTGTCTCATTAGAAAGGTTGAGGTCCACTGGTGTAGAGAAATGATTTAGACATCTTATTGAATAGATTAAGCTACTCGGAAAGTATAAACATGTATGTACGCATAAATCTGTAGCCATGGGCCTCACTGGCTAATTGGCCAACATCCATTGCATGGACACTAATTTATAGGTATAGCTTTGGGCCCTGAGGACATGAATGTGGTTGGTTATATCTGCCCGTGGAAATATGTGTTGTTCCCCGGGGGGCGCCTTGTGCAACCTACTGGCTGACTGATAAAAGCAAAGCATTCCTCTCCTGGATCTTCAACTCGTGAACCCAATCAGCACCTTCATCCTTGTCTTGTGTCCTGTTTCCTGTCCCTACGAGCTTAGTCAATAGTTCTTCCGTGAGTAGACCAAAGTCAACTATTGGGTCTTCTCGCTTTTATTTCTGAAGTCACTTCTCAAATCCTTCTTCGCTTCATGTTGGTGCCTCCGGAGCTGACCTAGGATAAATGGAAGCTCTTGGCTGCCAACTGTGCTGTCAGCTGTGTGGAGGGGTCAAAGGTGCTTGGCTGAGCTCATGAATTCTGAAGGTCTGCCAGCAGGGAAGGCATTCGCCTTACAGGGAAACGATGCCCCGTGCATACCTCATCCCACTGAGTGCTGAATGCGCCAAATTCAGGCAATACCCAATATGGAGAAAAAGAGCGTAAGGAAAATGGTTCCAGACTCCTCCCTGCCAGTCCATGAAACCACCTGCAGATCCACAGCTCCTTCGTGTCCTCGGGCATTAGCAGTGGGGAGGGTGTAACTTTCTCTTTCCCCTGAGTGCTGAGACTGGCATGACAGCTGGTTCCCATGAGTAACGCGCCTTCTCTCACCCCCACAAAGACACGCTTCCAGCTCTCGTTTATCTGCTGCGCTGGATGGTTTTAATAAACTGAGTGGATCTTCAACATATTGATCCGAATTGTCCTCATGCTCTTCAAAATGAAAGGTTGTCCTTGCATTTTCCAAGTTTTCTTGTCACCAAACAGGAACTTAAATGACAAGTCTCTGATTAAAAGTACTAAAAAGAGGAAAGCTTGGTGTGGGGAGGGGGTGGGGAGATGGGGGGGGGCATCTGCTGATAAAAATCATTTGACAAATGAAGCCAAACTTGAATTTTGCTTCAGGGATGGGGGTTTGGGGGTCATTGTCATATCAATGTGGAAGTGGAAACAGAGTTGAAAGACAGTTCTCTTTTCCTTTGCAAGATGCACCTCCTGTCCCCATTGAGTGACACATAGCGGGCGGAGTTCAGTGACTATAAATGTTACTGATGACTCTCGCCCCCAGCTTAACCCCAGGTTTTTTTTTTTTTCTAAATGCTTATGTGGCGTGCAAATTATCTGCTGAAGTGTAGCCAGGAGTGCCAAGTGAACAGCTCTGGAGACGTCAGAGAGTATGAAGTTTAGAAATTAAAGAGCAGACTTTAAATAGCTCAAGTGCGTGCACGGGGAGATGACATCAGTGGCAGCACCAAGGCTGGCAGGCTGCAGGCAGAACTCTCTAAAAGGCTTAATTCAAAAGCAAATTACTTGTAATTCAAGCACCATTAGTAAAATTACCAGGCTGCAGGTTAGGATCTAGCTCCTTCTGTTAGTTTTTCATCTCCCCTTCCTCTAGAAAATACTCATGCATACGTGCGAATAAATATTGATGAGTGTATGTACAATTCCAATCATTTTTGGTCACTCTAATCACTCATTTACATTAATTTTGCCAAAAATGGAAGATCTTCTAGTGGGAATGGGCATAATTAAATATAGTAGGGGTTTTAAGGTTTGTATCATACAATAAATTTAATAATATTTTTGCAAATAAAACTCTTGAGACACTGGAGAAATTGTGGTCTGTTTCCATGGGAACGGAAAAGGGCTTAGCATTATTAGTTTTCTTATATGTGTCGAGCATCACGCTCAGTGCTTTACATATGCATCGTTATCAGCTGATGAAATGCACGTTATTGTTCCTCATCTACAGAACAGGAAACCAGAAACTCACAAAGATTACATAAAACCTTTAAGCTTGGACAGAAACTGACTTCAGTGGTGGACCTGAATTAAAATCCAGGTCTCCTGAATTAAAACCCAAGTCTGCTCTGCAGACTCCAAAGTGCCTTTTCTTTTTATTTCATTCTCTTTCCCCACCTCACTCTTTTTTCCTTTTTCACAAGATCTACCATTCACACAAAAGTTGAAAGTGTAATAATTGTACATTAGATATATCTCTCCCCAAAATAACAACAAAACTAAAAAATTATTCACAGTCGATAATATTGTTACCGGTTTGTAAAAATGATTTGGGAAACAACAGTAGTTTTTGCACTTTACTTCCAAATGATCCAGTGAAAAAAGTGTGGCCATTAAAACTGTGATAAATTACAGTGTGTGAATGACCCTATCACTTCTAAACGCATTCATGCTTTCTACATTTTAGCAGAAATTTAAATTTGTTTTTCTAGATTTCCTGAGGTACGTTTGACAAATAAAAACTGAACATATGTAAGAAGCAAAATATGATGGTTTGCTACACATCTGTATTGTGAAGTGATTGCCACCACCCAGCTGATGAGCACATGACCAAGGTGTCATGTGGTCACAATTTTATACAAAAAAAAAAAAAAAAAAAAAAGGAATTATGGAGAAACTCTACATACGAAGGTCAGCATGACCGTAGGACTAGCCACAGTCTCCCCGCTGCACACAGGATCTCCACAGATGCATCTTCCTGGACAGTTGAAATTCAGGACTTTTTGATCAGCTAGCTCCTTTCCCAAGTTCACCCTCCAAGAACCACCGTTCACCTCTCGGCTCTTTAGAGCTTTACCTTTTCAGGTGCCCCATACACATTAGGAAGACCATGATCCTCTGTTTGTCTGCATCATTAAAAATGAAAGGATTTTCTTCCTTTGGGGGTGGGAAGTAGACTGAATAACATCACATTATATATATGAATCTACCACAGTTTCAAATGTATCCATCATAACTTCTCTTGATTTATGTTTAGACTCAGTGATGAAGAGAAAACAACAAAATCAAACAAACAAAAGGTTTTATTTTTATGTTTCTTAACCTAGTTATTAATTTCTTATTTAACATTCCATGAGTCTACATACATTTCTGCACACAGGTTATGTTTATATTACAAACTGAGCTCTGGTCGTTCTAACTCAATGTTAGAATACATGTTTACTATGTGTGTGGCCCTAGATTTGATCCTAGCAAATAAATAAATAAGCACAGAAAAAAGTTTGAATGTCTGTACAAATATATAGAACAATTATGTAAATATTTATGTTAGTTTTATTCATATAAAGTATTTTTGCATATTTTGTATGTTTATATAAATTATGTGTGCAGTAAACATATTTTATATAAATGTCTATAAATATATACAACAAATAAATAAAAATATAGAGAAAAATTGTAAAGGTTATTTGAAGCCATAATAAAACTTTTTTTCAATTAAGAATTTGATTGTGTGAGTGGTAGGACATGCCTGGGGTTGGCAGCGCCATACACTCAAGCATTTTCCCTGTCTCCAGTTGTGATGGTGGAGAAGATGCCTCTGAAACAGAAATCGACTCTGGCCAGCCAAACATGGCCCCCTTGAGATGCCATAGTCTTAGAAGTGTAAGCCCAAGAGAAAACAACATGGATAGAGATGCCATCTTGCTCTTGCCAAATTCCGAGTTGAGAGCCAATGTTTATTTTCCCTTCTGCCACAGCAACGCACCTAGAGTAATGGTGGCGGCAGCGGGCTCCCACCAGCCTGGTCCTCCTTCCTTCTGTCCCCAGGGGGTTTGCTAGGGAGAAAGACTGCACTCTGTGGACTACTCCCAAGCCAGCTCGTGTCACTGTGGGTCTGAACCTTTTATTTAATTCCATTTTAATTAACTCAAGTGTTACAGTGGAAACGATGGGACACAATTGCTTCTTTTGACATTCAGTGTGATTCCTCTGTGTGTCAGATATAAATATTTTTGAGGTTAAAATTTGTTTTTCGTTGTGGCTATCAGAAAGCTTACAATTGCATACAGGAAATGGCCTGTACAGGAAGATGTCGTACATACCTACCTCATAGTGTCAGGACAACTAAATCCATCCAGAATTATCAAGTGCTTAAATACTTCCTGAGATGCCACAAACAAATTAAGAACAAGATGTAGTATTCCTCTCTAGATGAGATAGATTAGGACCCTGCTAATGAATATTCAACAGCAAAGAATCTGCTTCAGATAATCAAGGCTGCGCACCAAGCGTCAATAACAAATGGAGAACTAGAATAGACAGACGTTGAGATGATTAAATCCCTCAGAAAAAGATACTTATTATACAAATTAAGCAAAGCATGGATCTTCCTAAAGGCTCAGTGCTGCCTTGACATATCATATAAAACTATTCATAGAGGCAAATACAGACCCAAAGACATAATTCTGGTCCCTGTGGTGTAATCCATTCTCTTCCAGGACTGCTGGGCTTAAAAGAGCACAGAAGAGTCTCCTGCAGCAGCACTGACTGTGCATGACAGGTAGCCAGCACCATACAGTGGGTCTAAATGTGGGCATATACCTACTTCACTGTTTAAGTAGTATATCACTTAGGTACATAAACTATGTGGAAAAAAAAACAGTGACTTGGGTGAAATTGTCATCTTCCTTTTAATATATTTATTAAAATACACAGGATGTTAAAGCTTAGGCCAAGAACTATACATAAAGAAGAGAGTCTTTAAATATTGGAACTATTTCTGTATATAAAAGACAAACAAATCTGATCCAGGAGGACATGTACAATAGGTTGGGGTTGTGGCTCAGTGGTAGGGTGCTTACTAAGTATCCATAAAGCCCTGAGTTCAAAGCCCAGCACTGGAAAGAACATAAACACATACACCTTGAACATAGGTCAATTTTTTTTTTAATTTTTTGAGTGGATTTAATTATTTAGTTACATTGAGTGTGGCTTTGTGAACCTGAGAAACAAGTCCCAATCTTTAAGGGGCCCTTGAGCTCAAAACAATTTACACCTTCTGTTGGAATAAGAAATCAGCCAGGTGGTGGTGGCTTGTGTCTTTAATCCCATCACTCAGGAGGCAGAGGCAGGTGGACCTCTGAGTTCCAGGCCAGCCTCATCTACAGACTGAGTTCCAGGACAGCCAGGACTATACACAGAGAAACCCAGTCTCAAAAAACCAAAAAAGGTCAGGGGGGGGGGGCGGGGGGGGCTAGGGGGAGCGAAAGTGAATAATTTGTAGTTGAAAGATGTTTGTTGGTTGGTTCATTGGTTGTTTAATCAACAAAGGCTCCATTCTGAGTCGGTTAAATGGGTTCTTGTGCTTGTACCTTTTTGGGGGGAGGGGACAGTAATTGAAATTATCCTTTCTATCTTAGGACCCTATTTAGTTATCTCCCTATTTTACTTTGATGCTTTTTAGTGTGACTGTGGGTAGGTGACTATTGTCAATACTCTCTTATGTCTGCCTGAAGTGCAAAGGCTTACATATAAGCACACATATGTATCACATGCCTGTGTAGCCATGTGTACAGAAATGCCTGGTCAAGCAAAAATATTCCCTTAATCAAGCTGCAGAAATGCAAAAGGAAATGTGTTGAGCCAAATTAGAGACTCTGTAGAGCTTGCCTCGCTCCTTTGAGGACGCAGTCCTAGCTTTGGCTCCCCTTCGTCTGTGAAACACATCTGTGATCTCTTTACTAACCAGTTTCCAGTCCCTTTCATAAAATAACGGTTGTGTTCTGGTGTTTTTCATTTTCAATACTCGGAGCATGTCTCCCAGCCCATCCACCATCACGTTGTTAAATCTAAAGTGGAAAGAGAGAGTGATCACCCTGGTCACTCCAGTTGGCAGCAGAAAATGTGTTGTTTTCAATTACTGTGCGTAAAATTCAGCCACAGGGAAAAAGCAGGGCTCTCAGGAAGATGTGCCTGGAGAAAGTGCTGCTGTAAATCCAGATGGAAAAGGGCAATCCGTGCTTAGCCTGAATTGGAGATTCTCAAATGTGACACTAGTTATGACTGAATGCTACCAGCATTGTCCATCCAGTCCCGTGGCTGGGTGACCCTTGCAAACATGGGCTAGATCTCTGTGTGGTGCGATTGGACAAAGGAAGTCCATTTACCTAGCCTTTTGCTCCAGGAGGATGCCTGCTCCTTGCAGTAGTAAAAGTTAACACAATACAGAAGCCTCTCTAATATAAAGGATTTGCGATTAGCACTCTACATCAATTCTGATTTTCCATATTTTTTTTAGTAGGACCAGGTTTGCTAATAAATTGCCAGCTGTTAAAGTCACTAAGCCTATTTTCATCACAACCACCACATAACAGGGCCTCTGCAAATACCCAAGGCCTGCTTTGCTTGCCTCATACTCATTTATATTGTTTCAGATAAAACACAACCTCAGCCAGCACTTCTGGGCCTTACTTCTAATGACTTAAAGTACAGCTATAACTTTTGGGTGGGAGGTTGGTAAATCTGCAACATGACGTCACAGTCACTCTCTCCCCTATAGGAACTTGAGAGATGATTTGTAAAAGAGGAAAATGTTCTCTGATAAAGAAATCCCACCATTTTTTTTAAAGGACCAGTCACTTATTAGTATGCACTTACACATTTTCAGAACACTGCTTCATCAGAAGGTAGATTAGGCAGTAAATAAACAAACAAACAAACAAGGGGATGGAAAAGAGGAAACCCAGAGCTCTCCCTAAGGGTTATACATAAGGTTATCACATTTAGAGGAAAAGTTTACATGTTGAACCCTGAGAAGAAAAATCTCCTTCCTCCATAGGAATCAGGATTTTCTCCTTTCCCAACTCGGCAAGCTCCCCCCACCCCGCCCCCACCCCAACAGAAAGTAAACCATGCATTAGAGAAATGTTGGCATAACAATATTCTATAAAGATGGCTGGCTATTTAGTGGAAGGTGATTTAGTGGAAATCATGTGCTAACAGCTCAGAGTTCTCGTAGCAGTGAGCCTTGCCCCCTGGGAAAACTTCATTTCCACCACTCCGCTGCTCCTGCGGTAATGCAGGTTTCTGACAAGCTGTGCTCCCAGTAAAATGTTATTGTTGGCAGAGGTGGTCGTGGGGAACAGCTTCTCGGGAGGCTCCCTGTGAGTGGAGATGTGCGAACTGACTTCAGCACCTGTGGGACAGTCAGGTACCTCTGACCCAGATTTGCTCCGTTTCCAGCACCCTGTCCCTTTGTTCTGTAACGAGAGCCAAATGTTCCCTTTTTCCCATCCCTGGGGCCCTGTAATGTGATGCCCCAGTGGGCCTCCAAAGGCCCTGAGCCCTTTCTACTCCTGGGCCCTGTAGCTACCACTGCCCTGAATTTAAAGGGGGAGGGGGTTAAAAGCCTGCTGCAGTCCTCCCTGGTGAGGGCCCCCTTTTCTGTGCTCTCTGAGAAGGATGCAAACCCTCACGCCCTCCTGGGTGATCCAGAGGTGGGTTACAGGTTAGCTATGGACACTAACTTTCATTTGTTTGCTTTTATTGGCAGGAGAGTAACCTTCTTTTTTTCTTTTTAATGTTTGTTTGTTTGGCTTGGTTTTGGTGAAGAGAAACTACTATCTCAAATGCAGTCCAGTAAATTTTTACTGGACTATACAGGACACAGAACAGGAAATGCCACTGCTGGACCTGACTCACAGAGGCTACAGTTAAAACCCATCATTCTGGCATTTTCTCCTCTTCTCAGAAAACACAAATTATGAAGCCGCAGCAGCGAGTTTTGTGATCCAGAGTGTCGCGCCGTATGGATCGCAAAAGCATAACTGTCACCGTGTGGCCTAGTTTGCCTCCGAAAGTTCATCCTCTGCTTAAGCCTGCCTGACCGGCAGCCAGGACCCACGCAGACATCAATCAATCTGACGCTTGCTCGGGAGAAAACTAACAGAAGTCTGGCCCCGAAGAAGCACAGCATGTCTCAGGAAAGTTCTAGAAACAAGTGCCGGGAGCCCTAAATGCTACATACAGAGGACATCCATGCCATTTCCTAACCCTGTGTCCCACCCAGCAACTCACCGTTAAGTGAGTGAATAAAATTAACTTAAAGTTCTTCCAAAAAGCCTTTCCCCTTTGTCACTTTCAGTTAAGGCTACAAGAAATCTGATCTCCAGTTTATCGACCCAGGCCCTGCTTTTTCCAGCATCACCACCATGTCTCTGTGGACATATATAAATTTTAGTGTGATTATTGTAAATCATATTTTTGAAATATTAGCTTTCTGCCAATGCAAAGTTAGTCCAGAGTAAAATACAGCAGCAGCAGCAGCAGCAGCAGCAGCAGCAGCAGCAGCAGCGACGACGACAACGATGATGACTACGACAAATGGGTTTGTAATAATAAAACAAACAAAAAACCACAAATAAAAACAATCAGGGCAGTGAAAGTAAAAGTGCTGAAGCAGAAGAAGGAGCCATTTGGGAGAGTTAGGATCCGCCCACTTTCTGTGTGCATTGCCCTTGGTGTCCTACAACATAAGCTTACAGTAAAATTGCTATTGTTGCTCTACTTTGTAGATGAGGGAGGAAATGAAGATTAAAAATGGAAACACAAAGCAATTTGCTTCAGGCTAGTGAATAACTGAGCTGAGATTTCCCACCAAAACCCACTTAATTATGGATTGCTAACCGGGACGATGATCAAAGCTAGCTTATTGGTCATAAACTGAAAGGCCTGGATGCTAATGACGATCGGCAATAATAGCAGTAAGCCTACTGTTTAGTAAACCTAGAGTTTAGTCATCTGAACCAACTCCCCTGGTTGAGGATGAGGAAGCTGGAGGTCAGAGGGAATCTAATCTACGTGCTATCATAGGGTGCCATGTTAGCAGAGCTCAGGCTGGAGGGCAGCTCCTTCAGGGCCGGGGCTGCGTTTTTACTCTGTCAACGTTCTTGGCTAGACTATCTGTATTTTCAGTACACAGACTATTAATTTCAAAAGCATGAACTAAAAAGAACATTTTTATCACCAACCAGCCCACTACCGCATAGGAACTTCTGTCCCTGCTGTGTCTAGGTAGGGAGTTCTACTATGTGTTGGCTTCCAGGGCACTGTCCTGTGCCAGCTATAGGGTCAGAAGGAGAATATTAAGGTATGAAACATTGACTTTGCTAAAAACAAATGGGCCAGTTGGCTGGCTGGCTTAGAACGTTACGTCCAGAATTTTAAGAGAATTAGGTGAGACAAAAGAAAGTCTAAAAATCTGCTGTTCTGTTTTCCAATATAAATTCAGGATGTGTTTCTTTCCAGATGCACGCTGAGTATTCACCATGCTTTTCAAACCTGGGGAGGAGTGACTACATTTTCTCTTGTTCTGCATTTCCTAAGTCATAAATATATGAACCAACAATTCCTTTCCTCTGGTGAGCAAGCCAGATGTCTAATTTAAAAATAATAAACCATGTTTCTACCAGTTTTTTTTCCCAAAAACATTAGTTTTCCTAGCCTGTGTTTGGGCATTGTGTTCAGAAAGAGGTGCTTTAGAGCCATCAGTGTGTCTGTCATTTAGATAAGCAAGCTGGCCAGTTGTGGTGGTGCACTTTGATGAGATATCCTGACAAGGTGGAGGCAGGAGGGTCATGAGTTTGAGGCCAGACAAAGAAGTTGAAGATGAGAAAACACTCTTTGTTAAGTTTGCATAGCTAGTGATATCCTGTGTGGGTTCTCTGCTCATCACAACGCTACTGGCTTTCAACATAACCTGACTCGTCACAGTTGCAGTGGTTAATGGCTCTTCATTCTCTGAGATGTGACGTATACATTGCTGAGGAGACTCTGATTTGGCCCTTTTTAGGGCCAAGACCCAGTTTCTATCTCTGTCCCGCCTCCTTTGTACAATCATCCAGAAACAAGCACCTTCATGCACCTACCCACAGGGACTCTGCAATTAACCTCACTTTCTGTAATAGTTAATGTTTATTTCCAACCTGACAGGACCTACAATTGCACATGAGACAAACCCCTAGATACCTCTGTGGTAGAAGCTGTAGATTGGATTAGCTGAGGTGGAAAGACTCACCCTAAATATGGGCATTGCCATTCTGTGGGCTACAAATCCTGGACTCTATGAAAAGAAAAAGCATGCTGTTCTAATTTTCCTTCCTCTTACTGTGATGAAATAATATTCAGCTTAAGGCAGAGAGAGTTTGCTTTAGCCAATAGGTCAAGATACTGTTCACCATGTCTGGGAACTCAAGTCGGTGAGAGCTTTGAAGCAGCTGGTCCTATTATGTCTACAATGAAAAGAGAACAGACGAATGTTTGCTGCTGTATAGGTCCTTTTCTTCACTTACACAGTATAGGACCTGGAAAGGGAATGGTGCTGCCCACGGTAGCTGCGTCCCTCCCACCTCATTACTACTATAAAGATAACTGTTGACAGAAATGCTCAGAGGTCCATCTCTCAGGTGGTTCCAGAACCTGTGAAGGTGACGACAATAGCCATCACAGACCTTCACACCAGCACTCACTCTGTCCCCTTACTGTGGATACAACGTGGCCAATTACCTCATGCTCTTTCTGTTATTTTTCTGCCGCGATGGGCTATCCTCCTAAACTCACAATACATATGTCTTCCTTCCGTAGGCTGCTGTTGTCAAGCTGTCTCATCCCAATAATGAGACAAGCAATGAATACTCATCCCAAGCCAACTAAGCATCTTAGCCTTTTAATACTTTTAATACCCTTACTTTAGAAATCTCTCTCTCTCTCTCTCTCTCTCTCTCTCTCTCTCTCTCTCTCTCTCTCTCTCTCTCTCTCTCACACACACACCAAACTTCCAGCTATGGAGATACTCTGATTACCAGACATTAGTATTTCTCAACTATCTTATTTATCTTGGTTTTGGAGTCATTGGACAGCTACATGATTACAAGTAAAAGAAATCTACAAAGCACAAGAGTAAAAAGACAACAGCCTTTGGGATAAAGGGGACGCTTGAGTGTGCCCCTCTTTAGTACCATATGCATTCATTCGGTCCTCTTCTGTGACATTATGGCCTAACTTCCTACTACGCCAGCTGTCAAACACAGTCATAGGCCTGGTAAGACCTAAGTCTGCATGTTCACTCATCCCCATGAAAGCTGAGAGAATAAACCCAAACTGGGAGGATGAACCTGACCTGGGAGAAAAGCTTAAATCCATTCTAATCAGAACAAAATGCAGTGTCATAAATAGTCTTCCTGTTCCTGGAAGAATGAAAATAGAAGCCCTTCCATGCTGAGGTCCAACAAGAGAAGTGGCACCTAGGTGAGGAAGTAAAAGAATCTGTCCATAAAAATGAGAGCCCAGGAGGAAATGTTGAATTAATTAGGTTATTAATTTTAAATTGATAGAGACAAATGACATAGAATGATAGGAGAACAATGCCCTGAGGGTCATAAAACCATCTCCAAAAACAAAAACAAAAAAAACCCACCATCTCCAGAGTGTATCAGAAGACACAAATAGTAGCCTATTAGAGATGGCACAGACCAAGGGACTCACGGGTTTGTTTGTTTGCTTTTTATCAATTCAGTAAAAGTAGCCAATAAAGTACCAAGTGAAATGAGAGATCCTCTTTCTAAAGGTCTCTGTTTCTATAAGAAATGCAGACCTTTCAGTAAGCAGTAAAGAAATTACAAAGGACGGAGATACATGAAGCAAAAAAAACCCAAAACACTCCCAGCACTGTGAGGCACATACAGAAAGTGGCTAGTTATGGAGTATGCACTAAATAGGAAGTGTCCCAGAGAAGGAAATATAGAAATTAACCTTTCAATGAGGGAGAGAACTGACATGTCAAGATGTCAACAAATGCATCATACAATATATTGGCAACTGCTCACAGAAAGCTGGTTCATACACGAAATTGGAAGGAGCCTTTCCATCCTATTGAATGTTCGACCAGGGTTTATCTCTTCCCTCATCACTACATTGGTGAGGGCGATAAAGAATAAGACACTGTCTATGATGACGTAAAGCCATACGTAGGAGAGTGCGGCTTACACAAATGAGCATATGAGAGGACAATATAAATTGCTAGAGTCAAGAGCCAAGGTTCGAGCTTAGACACTAAGTACTATAAAAGGTCAGCCTCTGATACCTTATTATTTACAGTATTTCTAGGCAGGGAGAAAAGGGTCTATTTTTAAGAAGTGGGAAACTATACAGCTCTTCTAACTAACATTGGTTCTCAGTAGTACATCTGACTCAATCATGGGAAATACAATGAGTTATGGTTTAGAGAAAATGTGGCAATGAAGCAAACCTTACGCCAAGACTATTTGCCAGACAAAACTCAGTGTCCTTCCTGTGGACGCCGAGTGGGATAGATTGCAACGTCTCTTGATTTTCCCCAGGATCTAAGTGAACTTAGAGAGAGATGTTAAAGCCATGTAGTCGGTTTCTTGTTGCACTTGCTGTGTCCTTGAGCAATGGTTGAGCCAGAGCATTAGATACCAGATGTAAGTGAAGAGCAGGATGTCTCAACACACACACACACACACACACACACACACACACACACACACACACACACACACCGTGAAATATCTTTCTGTTTCCCTGAATCTTGACTCACCCACAGACTTGAGTAGTACAGACAAGGGCCACCTGAATCAACCAGAAGGGCAACAAGAGAGATGGAGAAGAGGATGATGTCAGCACACAAACACCTCATGCAGCTCAATAAATACTGGACACACCCTAACGAGCAGCACACCTAGCCTCCTTCTGACTGACTGACTGACTGACTCTAACAAAGTAATGCTCTGAATCTTCAACAGTGCTTAGAGAAATTATTATATTTTGTAAATGAAGTTTATTTAACTTGCAAGTATGCTGGGGGAAAGTTCCATAACACAAAGAAATAGGTGATAAAAAGCAATAAAACCACAGCCATTGGTGATATTTGGGTGCCGAGGCACTACTTACTGTAATTAAATAGGGATGTCTAGAAACATTTCCTCAGCCTTTTGAAATAAAAATCTAGGTAAGACCAAAGTGTAGGTTTTACCTCTGAGAATATCTGAACACTTAAGGTTAGCTCTTGTGGTTGGAAGTCTCTCTGTATATTCTCATCTTTTAATTCTGTTGCTTTCGATCTCAGATAAACTCTTGTAAACTGTGATTCTCTCTCTCTCTCTCTCTCTCTCTCTCTCTCTCTCTCTCTCTCTCTCTCTCTCTCTCATGTGTGTGTATGTGTGTGTGCGTTTGTGTGTGTGTTTGTGTCTCAGGCTTGAACTTGGATTCTTCTGTCGTTTATTTGAATGTCATCCAAGAATACCGTACTTGCTTGGTTTCCCTAGGGCTCCAACATCATGGATGTGATTCACTCATCATTCTGCCTATGAAACAGCCCTTGCGGACACCCTCCTTAAGGACCAACTCACTCAAACCGGTAAAGTAAGCCTCAACATTTCCTTTGTGACTCCCTGTTCATCTTGGCTTCCCAGATGCTATGACCCTTCACTCTCTTGCATCTTCAACCTGTAAATGCCTATTCTTTGGATTCAGACCAAGGTATCCATAACTGTTGAAGAGGATCATGGGATAGGTAAAGCCACTGTTTATATTCTCAAAGGCATAAAAGCTTTTGATTGGAAGATATTAGTGGTAAATTTTCAATTATTAGTCAACATATGGGAAAGAAAAAGCTTTTTCTAATTATATTACATTATTCCACAGCATGTTGTCTTTTTCTTCACTGAGAGTCACTGGCCTTCATTTATTAAAAGGGTAATTTTCCCACCACATGACAGATAAAGAATGAGGGAGGAAAGGAGGAGCAGAGGGAAGAAGAGAGGTAAAGGAGGAAGGACAGCAGGCAAAGAGCCAGTGCATGGAAAATTACTTCCTAGAACTTTCTATGATTTATTTATCTGCCTTAATATAAATACTACATATTCTTGACTTTCTGTCTGACAACTGCTAGATACTCATATAACATTATTTTTTATTCCTAAACAGTCATCATACACACACACACACACACACACACACACACACACACACACTTTGTGTCTATTATTGTTTGTGGCTGAGGGTCCAGCCAGCAGTCCTTTCTCTCACATGAGGGAACACACAAAATCTCCTACTAACTTCAGCCTTGCTGATATCCCCTTCAGCACGTCCAATGCAGCTTGTGGTTTAGGTCATAAGGGAACTCAGACTTACACATGCAGATCACCCAGGCCATACCAACTTGAGCAGCCATGACCCTCAATCTTACCAGCCCACATATACCTCAGAGCCATGGAAATTTGGACTGAAATTCTTTCTCCTTCTTTCCAAATTGGCATCTACCAAAATAAAGGAGGAAATGAAATGATACAAACCATTTTCATAAACTATTGTTGGTCTGGCGTACATTCCCAGTAATCTGCATGTAGATTCAGTTTATGGCTTAACTATTATGATTATACCTTGAATTTTAATCTTAAGTCAACTTACAAAATGAGAGACATGGAGACTGGGAGGGAATGTTGGCACCATGGGAGAACCATCAAATCTGGGGATTTTTCACCATGTCCACTCTAAGGAACTGAAAATGAGAAGCTCAGGTCTCAGGCAGAGACTGTGGAATGCCAGGATGGAAGTTCTCCCAGTGTCCGGCTGTCTCACATTTTGTGGTTTCAAGCAAGAACCCTAAAGTTATTTGGACATGGGGTTTGTGGTTAATGTATGATAAATGGCCTATTACACAGCAGTCCTTGGATGTTTACGTCAGCTGTGGCAATCATTCAAAAGACACTTCTCTCTTGGCAGCACACACTTCCATTGAGCACTTTCTGGCAGATCTGAGTTAGGAATGACAGAGTAACCTCCAAGTCAAGCCACGTTCTTGATAAACTTTGCATGTGCTGTTGATGCGCGGAAGTTCTGGTGAGTAGAATATATGAACTTCAGAGAGCAAGGAGACTTTTCTTTCCAAACTAAAAATGGATTAGATTAAATGAAATATAACACAGCCACAAACATCTAGAGGCACTTCAGGGGTAAGCTCACATTCTTTTACCTACTCTGTCTTCATTACTTTTCTTTATTAAGTACAAATAATATCGCTAAACATCTTTCTTTTCCAATAAGATTATTTTATTTCTGTATTATTCCATTAATTTCTGCAAAAACTCTTTAAACTCTTAATGTACACTCGACATGGTCCTACTAAAGAATAAAAGGAGACTAAGGTCCCATAGGTTTTCGATCTCATCTGTATTCAACTATATAGTTGTTTCTCTTTTTAGGATGATCAATATGGGCCACCCTTTCTCCTTTTATTAATTTGGTTCTTTATGTTGGCCTCCTGGTGTTTCCCATGGTATAGATATTGATTACTGTGACTCTGTTTCTTCACCTCCCTGACAACAACAGGTCCACTCATGGGCAACCTACACTGCAAGTAGGTCCCTCTGACATGCGTTTTTACCTATCTCAAGTAACAAAGCTAGTGGGATCTGTTGTGATGTACAGCAATGTTATGGCTGTTCTGCGCCTGGAAAAAATGAAGAGGAAAACATTATCTATTTGACTGTACATTTTCATGTACTGAGACAATTTCATTGAGAAATTGGTCTTTAAAGTGCTTGCCACATGAGAGCCTGAGCTCAGATCACTAGTGTCTATGTAAGAAGCTAGGAATGGCGACACAGAGTACATCCCAATTCAGACTGGCCATAGCAACTAAACACTATGTCCACCTTCTGAACTGAAGAGACAGTTGACAATTAGAAATTTCATAGTGTCTAAGTAAGCTTCGGATGGACAAATTTAAGTCAACTATTACTTCGGAATTAAATCATGAGATAAAACAACTTAAACCTTACCCTACATGACCTAAGAATATTAAATTAAAAACCATTAACTGATAAGCATTCTGTTATATTTCCCTGTCATTTACTTTCTTGACTGTTAGTAGTATTCATAAAAGGCATTTTATTTCTTTTGTTGTTGTCACAGGCTAGCTTCCAATTTATGAAGCACTTCCTGCCTCAGCCGCCAAGGGTCAGGATTCCAGGCATGAGCCATGATGTCAACCATGTATTTTCAAGTGTAGATCTTATTTGATGGTGTTCCAGCCAACCATTGTCACCGTCCAGTTCTCTAGGTGAAATGCAGTCACTTCCACTGACTCCAACCGACGTGTCCATGAAGAAAACAAGTATCTTTGAGCTCACATTTGTGTTATAACAGTGCAGTCTAACTGCTCCGCCATAGCACCAGTTCCTGGTACAATTTGGCAGGAGCAGATACACAATGGAATTCACCAGAGCCTTCTAAAGATCAAACCAACCAGAGCTCAAACATTCTCATTTTGAAACAATGGTTTATTTGTTTCTGAAGCGGCTAATTTTGCATTCACATAAATATGTCTTTAATTCCTTCTAACACAAGTGTGGGCTTCTCAAGGACCACAAATGGGCCAAGTTTATACCTAACTGTAGTGGAACAGTTTTCAAAGTGCTATTTTTCTATTATTAAACTTCTATTTTTGTTTGTTTAAAAATCTGTATATTTTTCAGAAAATTGCAAAATGGTTCCAAAGGTAACTCTATAGAAGCTGTGTACTATGCCTTTGTGTAAACTGTGGATAAAGGCTTTGCCTGGGAAACAAAGTCTCTTCCAAGACTACATTAGTTTTCCCATCTCCACACTCTGTGTGCATGACTGTCACAGCAAATGCTAAGCAGTTGTTGAAAGAGAGGCAGTGAGTGGTGAGCGACAGCTGTGCAGAAAGCAGGGGCTGGTTGTGAGGGCTGCCTCTACCTTGGCACATACTATAGAACCCAAACAGCACTAAAGTTTCAAGGCCTCAATTTTCTCATCTGTAAAGATTTGGAGTCAAAACAAACAGACTAGAACCGTTCTCCTATTTTGTGAATTGCTAGTGAAAATAACGTTGACAAGTTGGGAGATTGACCACATGTTTGAATGACTAAGGAAGCATCATATTTGGGGAGAGCCTCCCTTGTAAATGTAGTCCTTGCCAAATCTTCGCTGTGGCTCTCCATCAGCTGCATGTATGTGTGCAAAATCTCAATCGTTTGGTTCGGGAGGCACCATTAAGCTCCCAGTGAGTTAAGTTTTGTTTTGATTTGGTTTGGTTTTGGGTTTTTGTTTTATTTTTTTCTTTTTATTTTATTTTATTTGGGGGGGCAGGGGGAGGAGTTGGCTTGGTTTTGTTTTGTTTTGTTTTTCTGTTTTTCAAAACAGGGCTTCTCTGTGTAGCCCTGTCTGTCCTGGACTCGCTTTGTAGACCAGGCTGGTTTCAAACTCACAGCGACCCACCTACCTCTGCCTCTCAAGTGCTGGCATTAAAGGTGTGCGCCACCAAGCCCAGCTCAAGTTAAGTTCTGATCCCATCACCTTATCCAAGTCAAATGTGCACACATACAAACAGCAACGTGGGCTCTTTGCATCCTATCTGCCCAATTTACCAGCTTCCACAGGCACCGGGAAAGCCACGGTGCTGCTAGAGAGAGTATATTTTACAGAAAAGAGTAAAACCATTTAGCATGATGAGAGGGAACAAATGTGTCTTGCAGTATGAATGCTATGATCTTCTGAACACAAAATTGTGTCACACTGCAAAGATCAAAGAGATACTATCTTCCTTTTTTTTAATTATTTATTTTCTTTGTTGAGATTCTAACATACTTATAGAATTTCCCCTTTCCCTTTCCTCCCTCTATGTATGCAACAAAAGAGGATTTTTAAAATCATGGTGATGATTTATATGCAAAAATGAGAAAAGAGGCAAAGATTAACTTATTCCCTTTCATTTCTTCGATCAGTTTTTCCATAACACAGTTTAACTGCAGTTAGTCAAATTCTGTATCTAACATTTTAAAAATAGACATCTTCTACTGAAAAAAAAAAACAGAGAAAGGCAGACAATCTACACACACACACACACACACACATACACACACACACACACACACACACACACACAGGATCTGTAACTTCATAAGACTTTTGATTTGGGGTCGGAGAGATGGCTTAATGGTTAAGAGCCCTGGCTACCCTTCCAGAGGACCCAGAGTTGGTTTCCAACACGCATATCATGTTTCACAACTATCTATAACTCCAGTTCTAGGGCATCTGATGCCTTCCTGGCCCTCTTGGCCATCGGGTAGGGACATGACATACAGACATACATTCAGACAAAACAGACATACACATTAGTGAAACAGGCCTGGTGGCCATCCTTAGCTCCGAGCTGGCTGGCAATGGGGCAAAGGTGATGAGTGGAACCACCCCCCCCTTCTCTTCCTTGAAAAACTCTGCTTTTAAAGGCCCCACTTGTAAGAAAGGTTTATGCAATGGTTGAGCCTTTTGTTATTTATGAATATTTAAGTATTCATAAATATTTAAATGACATAGGGATCCATCAATTCTCCTCTCTTGTTCCTTTTCATTTGATAAATTTACATCATAAGTAGTTGCACAGTAATGACACTGGTTCTAAAGAAAAAAAAATCAATTTGTATCTTGACATGCCTAGATATATAACCATGCATTTAAATGGCTGTCGTTCATCATTTTTTTTAAAACATACAAAATTTTTTTAATTAAAAGTAATGTATTCTACTTGACAACAAAAACACTCCACAATATATACTCTGTATTTTCCATGCATGTATTATTCGTATGTGTGTATTTTAAACCAGTCTTCCCCCATTTTCATGAGAAAGAAATGTAGTATGAATATAATTTTTAAACAGAATGAACCATTGAGGAACTCAAAAATAATGAAAAGTAAAAATATGCACACTGTGCAAAAACACAGTGACATGGGTTTTGCCTTGTATAAACTTCACCCTGCCTATGTGGGTTTTAACGTATTTCCGTGGCTTTAAATAGGAAAACAAGTTAAAGCTCAGCTCACGGGGAACCCAAGCTTGATTAGTTTTCCCTTTTACTACAGCCTGCATAGTGTAAAACGCAGCACATCAGAATTGAATTTGTCATCTCCAGACCTCACAGGAATTTTAGGAACTAAATAGTTAGGAAGCCATCCTGGCCCATTTCTTTGCTTTAATCAAAGCCGAAGTTTCAATTTAAACATTCAGGAAATCTCCCTTATTTAAAGCAATCAGCTCATTGCTGACAGGGTCTGGCCTTACTGTGTTTAATTTTTTGGCATCAAGCAGAACTTGATTGGTCACAGCCAGTGCAGGCGAGGTCCTCCCCTCCTCAAAATTAAAAGAAAATTTTGAAAAAAATTGAGAGAGGGATTCCAGACCTTTGCTTCCTTGAACACAAGCCTAGAGGTATTGTGCATTCTCAAATGGGGGGAATGAATCAAATATTCAAAACCCAATCAAAATCCCACAGTCCAATAAGTGCTCCAGCAGCGAACCATCTATCTCTGCGTGGATACTCCCAGACGAAAGTGACCACGTTTCTTTATCCCTTCAAATATTTCCAGCTGTTTTTTTTTTTTTTCATACTCTTTGGACTATGTGGCCACACAATAATCCATGCTTGATTTTTAAAGATTTCAACTTACTGTGGATCCCAAAGGAAAATGAGCTATTTAACATGCCCGTAGGTAGGAAATAAAAAGTTGCCAAAGGACTGGCCAGGGCACTGTGTCACAGAGACAGATTCATGGGATGGACAGGTAGATGGGATGGACAGGTTGGAGACAGAGAGAGGCATTTCATTACTCTGGAGAAATATGGAGGGGAAAATCGCTGTTAAGTAAGCCGATTACATTAAGCTTGAAATAATTGATTAAGAGTCTGAAAAATAAATCATGTAGTCAAGAATTTGGAATGGTTTCCCAGTTCTCAAGGCTTGTCTCCTTCTATTGAGGTCTAGAAGATGAAAAAACATTGTGTCAGGCCCTTCAGTTTGGGTTCTTCATGGAGATAAAGCCAAAGCATTATGAAAAATCCTGCACATGTAGAAACAAATGCGGAGCCTTCTTAGCCCTCTCTCGTGATATTCTGATCCTTTGTCTTTCTTAATGAAAAACCAAAAGACAGCATGCAATCATTCTGTAGTAAATCCAGTAGTTCTTCTGGGGTTCTGTAGGGTGCTCTGTACTCGAAACATTTTAGAACACTTGAAAAGAGAAGACTTGCAATAAAAATTATTAAACAGTGAAAATATTTCATCCTGTCAAGATGTTTTAGAGTATTTGTTTTGGAGATGCCTCTAAAATTCAACTCTAGACAGGATTCTACCAGCTCCCAGAATGCCTCTTCAGCTTGTGTGTTACTGTGAAGGCTGCTTTGATGAAGAGCCACCCTGACAACCTGAGGCAATCTCAGTCCATTTTATCACAGCTCTGTCTGGACCAGATGTCAAGGTCGAGGTCTGGCAGAGCTGGCTTCTTGTGAAGGACTCCTACTTAGTGTGAAGGTCACCTCTGGCCCCGTGGTCGCAACAGCCTTGGTGCTCACTTGTGGTGCAGGTTTAGGCTTCTGTATGAGAACAGAAGGGGCAACAGTTCTGTCCATCGTGGCCCACTGGCAAAGTCACAGTGAGCTGTGCTATGAACACACTTGCTATAATCCTGTCTCTCTAGGAAGCCACACCGTCACAGACATCTTCTCTTCTGGAAAGCGTGTGTGTGTGTGTGTGTGTGTGTGTGTGTGTGTGTGTGTGTGTGTGTGTGTGTGTGTGTCCTCAGAGATTAAACTCCATTCTTGGGAACTAACCCATGCCTTTATGTGCTCAGTGCAGAACTTTGACGCCTTTTTACGAAAATAAATTACTGCTTCATTGCTTCTATTGAGGAGAAAAAAAAAATAGAGACCAATTTAGTCATTAATTCTATTCATGTTCTTGGCAAAAATCAAATGGTAGAAACAAATCTTGAGATATTGAGACCCTTAAACTCAGATTGTTACTCACAAAAGCAGCCCCCCAGGCCATTGAACTGAATGATCTCACAGTTCGTATAGAAATGCTGCAGTTTCCCCCGCCTCCCAGCAACAATGAAACAGTACAGACATTGCTTGCACAAAATATGAGGGGAGGTGTTGCTCATTCTTCATTTGTCTGCTATGGCATACCACAGCCCAAAACCCAGGGGCCAAGAAATCAGTTAACTAAGATCCATCCCATACATCACAAAAGTGCGCCAGCCTTTCCTGAAAGATGATGTAATAGTTAAGGCGTGTGTATTGTGTTTCTTGGTTTTCCGTATTTTTCCCTTGTAACTGTCATCATTTGGACGTGATCAGTAAGGACAACTGCTTGATATACTGTAGTTTATTTGCTCCTCATGCATCACAGAAGTCAGAGCTTCTCGTGAGTGTGGTCCAGGGGCCTCTGGGGCCTGTGGCTAGTCTATAAAGCTTCGTGAGGAGGAATAACGTGACTAGGAGTATTGAGCAGAGAGAGTGATGGCTGGAGAAAAGGCAGGGCAAAGAGCAAAAGGCTGACAGCCCGAAAATGTAGAGATTTATCACCTAGACACCATGGATGGCCGGAAAACATGACTAGTAAGGTATGGGATCACTTTCTTGTCCAGCCTCTGTTTTTTTGTTTTGTTTTGTGTGTGTGTGTGTGTGTGTGTGTTTTGTTTATTTTGTTTGTTTTGGTGTTTTTGTTTTGTTTGTTTGTATTTTACTTTTGCCAGCCACAGGGTCTCCACTTTTTTTCTCCAATACGGGATTATTGTTTGTCATTATCGGCATCCTAACCCTGGCAACTGAGTCCGCAAGGTCCTCCTAGCACCCTACCATATTGTCATCATGGACAAGATCTTTTGTGTTTCAGCTGGTTTCCCAACAACTGCGAAGAAAAGCAGAGAACTCCAATAAAGCCAGTGGCGGTTTTAGATAGCTGAAGATTCTTATGCCTAAGATGGTAACTGCATTTCATGCTTGGCTTTCATTTCTGCAGCAGAGTTTCCTCACCACCATCCCAGCAATTCAGACCCATCTCTGAAAGGAATCTCAGCAGAGGGAGTGTCGGAGAATTTCACTGGAGTTCCCATCCCAAAATGGATATCTGCATTGCATTGTGTTAGCGATGGATGAGGGTGTATTGAATGGTCTGTGTCCTGCACTAGGAATTTCCTCAAAAATATTTAATTCCTACACTATTTTATATATTTTTTTTCATGGTGTTCTTTTTTTAAAAAAATCAAAGGAAGTAAAAATGCTCAAACATTGACATGGATACTCTGGGTAGTGTAGCCACGGTCCTTTCCTCATCCACCCACCCACTTTAACCTCAGTCTGCACACACTCCTTACCTTGTCCCACAAGCTGCTCTACCTCCCTCCCCAATTGTCCACTGAAGCACGTTCTTCCTTGTTATATACAAGGTAGTAGATAAATTACACAAATCTATAAGAGAAGGATTTATTGATGCACACATGTCTGTGCTTTCAAAGAACGCACACATACTTGTGTTTTCATTTTCATGAAAATAAAGCATTAACGCACAATTTCTAAAAGTTTATAGGGGAACAAATTGGCCCACTGGGTAAAAGAACTTGCTACACAAATCTAGTGATGTGAGTTCAAGCCTTGGAACTCACACAAAACTGGGAGGAGAGAACTGACTCCCAAAAGTTGTCCTCAGACCTACCTACATATGCATGTCATGGTGCATGGTCCTACACACACACACACACACACACACACACACACGTGCACATGCACACACTTGCACACACACATGCACAGGCACACACACCACATACACACTCACAGACAACTATGTTGTATGTAATACAACACGTACATTTACACACATCGTACATATGCACACCAAACTTTAAAGAAAAGTAAGAAGTGAAATAGAGGGAAAAAGAGAACAAGAGAGGGTATTGGGATAACTATGGTAAAAGTACATTATACACACACGTAGGAAAATGCCATAATTAAATCTAAGTTTTTGCATGACAAATATTTACTAACTTTAAAAGTAAAGAAAGCATTTTTCTCATATGTATACATACACATTTTGTTTCTTAGTATTGAGTATTGTTCTAGAATCCTGGGTGTGGTCTGAATTTTAATACCTTTAGAAGTATACGTGCTTACAATTGTCTTTCAAAGTTTTAATCATCCTAAAATTATTTATGGTTATTCTATGTTTTTTTTTCCCCATTTGACTAGCACACTTTTATTTTGATCACCGTTCGGCCAACACGCGTGCTTTTTAGTCTGAGGGACTACAGTGCGTGTAGTGCCTGCCATCTGCTAGTCCGAGTGCAACATGTTCTGAGCGGTTCTTCTCAGGTAATGAAGCTCTCATACCTCACGCGCACCCTGTCATCTTACATACACAGACCGTAAGTAATTTTGCCAGAGCTCTCCTGAAGTCCACTGATATCGATCACATCTTGAAGATGTTTCTAGTGACATGATAATTAGAAATGCTTTTAGTTATGAGTAAAGAAATCATTGACTGGTAGTGGTTTACCTTCAAATTTTGAAGGGAGGCAGGACATCAACAGCGTTACCTGAAGTGCCCTTTATGCCAGTTGACTGTGTCAGCCACAGATAACACAAAAGCTAGATGGGTTTCAGATATGTCCAAGAGACCTTTTGTGTGGAAAAAAACCAAATCTGACTCATCACTAAAGTCTGTGTCTCCTGAACTCTTGATAGGTCTTCTGAGTCGTTTTACCTCTCCTACCATGTACCTGATCACTCCACGGCTTCTCCAGTCATGTTACTTATTTTAGTCTTTTCTCTCTTGGTAGCTTGTAAAATGCACCAAGGTGGAGATTTCAGACCTCTTGCTTCTCACGGCAACTAGAAAAATCACATTTAATAATAAATATGTTAGTTAAAAAAATGTAGAAAGCTACAGGGGGATGTTGAGCTCTGAAAAAAATTGAAAGACTAGCAATCATCTCAGTCAGAATGTATTTTTCCTTAGATATTGAAATGGAAAAGTTAAGTGCGATGTAATATACGTGATTCTGTTGCAGCAAAAACAAACTGTTAAGTGTCAGTTTCTTTTGATGTTTTTCTTTCTCACACTCTCACAGGTTTTACTGCGCAGTCCTTCAGCCCCATCTGTGTAAGCCTGTGCTAACAGGACACCACGGAGGGAGCAGGTGAAGAAGGGTTGAATTCATCTGAGCATGAATAAAAAGCAAAGCCGGGCTGCAGTGGCACAGACCTTTAATCCCAGCACTCTGGAGGCAGAGGCAGGAGGATATCTGTTAGTTCGAGACCAGCCTGCTATACAAAGCAAGTTCCAGGACAGCCAGGGTTACCCTGAGAAACCCTGTCTCACGGGGGGAAAAAGTCAATGAATAGGAAGCCAAGAGAGAAGAGGGGTACAGGTCCCAGGGCATCCTTAGAGAGCACACCCCAAGTGCCTCAGCACCTTTCCCTAGACCCACCCCTTCACAGATCCATTCTCTAAGCAAGTAACCAAGACTTTAGCAATCAGATCTTTGAGGGGGCATGTGTGATCTGTGTAAGTGTGTGACTAGTCTTTTACTGCTGGGTAGCTGAGCTAAGAAGAGACAGAGAAAAATATCAAGGGACTTCCTTTAATTTTATTGTCTCACTTGGTTATGCAAGCACAGACCACACTAGTAATTTTTGAATGAAATAAATTCAAAAGCAAAACTCTCACTTTAAAAAAATAAATAAACAAAGTGAAATCTTGTTATAATAAAATGTAAAGCGTCTGTATACCAAATTTCAAGTGAAGAATCAGTTTTAAGGATGAGAAATACGCAAGTCAAGTTAGCCACCTGTGTTTGCGTCAGCTCTTTGGAAGTAGCTCCCTTTACAAAGAGAAAGCACAGAATAGCTAAACTGTGTCTAAAGTTTCAAACATCAGGTTCCGGTGCTCTCTGTTCTGTGTGCTGGCTCAAAGCCTATGTGAAACTAGTGTTGATGTTCTGAATGCTAAGTCAAAGCCGGGGCGTAAATGATTAAACACACACACACACACACACACACACACACACACACACACACATTCAGCATCAGCAGAATGATGTAATTATCTCAACAAACAACATGACCAACAACATACTAAGCATTAGGCCCTGCACCAAGACCCCAGTGAAGATCCTAAGAGTATCTTCTTTTCTCCTTCTTCACCTGTAAGATCTGTGAGATTTTGTGTACACACAGAAATAAATACACTTGCTACACGTCTAGCTGAAGTGTTCTCTGTAGCTCAAAAGATCCTCAGTCTGCTGTAGTCACATTACCAGCCAAGACTCCACATTGCAATCGGTCATTGTACTCCATGTCTTAGCCCCCTTTGTCTTCTCTTGGGATCCCACAGGACAGCAAAGAAAGCATCAGGTTATGCAAACGTGAGAAACACTTCACGTGGGGCCATGAGAACAGACGAAAATACTATCAAACACTTATTCTATGTTGCATCATGCATTGACGACTGTTGACTGCTCCAGTTGGTGGCATAAGCCTGGGAGAGCAGGCACCTAAGAATGAGGCCAACTAGAGACTTATGCAGTAGACAACTTTATTCGGAGCATCAGACAATTTGTACTCTGGATGTTAAGAAGAGGCGCCTGAGTAAAGTGTGCAATCACAAGGACAAGCTGAATGTGCCAAGGGCATCTTTTTCCATAGAGGCTACTCACAGAGACTGCAGTTACAAATGGTTGTGAGGCACCAAAGTGGGTGTTGGGAACTGAATCCTGGTCCTCTGGAAGAGTTGCCAGTGCTCTTTACTGTTGAGCCATTGCTCTAGACCCCCCAACACACACACACACATAAAATTAAATTGTTGGGGTCATGAAGAAAGCTGGGAGCATTGGCTCTTCTTGCAGAGGACCCAGGTTTGGTTTCCAGCACCCTTGTTAGCAACTCATAATGATTTGTAATTCCAGTTCTAAGTGATCTGACATCTTCTTGTGGCTCAGTAAGTACCAGACATGTACATGCATGCAAGTAAAACACTTACACACATAAAATAATAATAAATAAACCTCTCTTTTTAAAAAAGATATCAGTAACAGTTGAGACCCAGCACAGACAAGACAATATTCTGAGACTTTGGAGAGACACCAAAGACTTATATAGGTACAAACGTATATCAAGTTGAGGTCGGGGAAGTTCCAAATCACAAGGATATCAGTTCTTTACAACAAACTTTAAAATCTTATTTTAAACAAGCAAAACCTCTCTAACATTTAAACGGACTGGCAAAGGCACTGAAAGTACCAAACAAGATTTCCTTGTTTTTAATAGCTGAGTAGTATTCCATTGTGTAGATGGACTACAGTTTCTTTATCTATTCTTTAGCTGAGGGACATCTGGGTTGTTTCCAGATTCTGGCTATTACTAATAAAGCTGCTATGAACATAGTTGAGCAAATGTTCTTGTTGTACGGTGGAGCATCTTTCAGGTATATTTCCAGGCAGAGTCGATGGCTG
Source organism: Acomys russatus (assembly GCF_903995435.1). Classification (NCBI taxonomy): domain Eukaryota; kingdom Metazoa; phylum Chordata; class Mammalia; order Rodentia; family Muridae; genus Acomys; species Acomys russatus. The sequence continues at coordinate 30,694,453 of NC_067157.1, read as the reverse complement.
AACTCTGCCAAGACAGGGTAAGCAAGTCCTCAATAGTTCCTGCCTCATGAATAAGTCTGGCAGAGATATTGGGCCAGAAGGCTGAAGATGAGGCTCTAATATTATAGAGAGTGTTGGGTGACTGTTCAGGCAGCAAACTTCGTCATTTTTTCATTTTGGAAGCTGCCAATCTGCATTACCAGTTCACTCAGGCATTTAAGTTTTATTCCTTCTCAAGTCTCTGAGAGGTGTTGAGAACAGATAGTTTAGTTGTACAATCAAGTTTAGTTGGTTAGGGGATAAGATCATTTTAGATCAAGATAAAGGATTTAAGTTAATAGAGATGAGGTATAACAGATATTGAATTTCAGTCCGAAGTTTAGACCCAACAAGGCAGAAAAGATGTTTACTTCAAGTTTGACAAATACAAATAGCCAAATCATTATGGATGTAACATTTATATAACTCATGATTGTCTCATGGTTCTCCCTGTGGTATGTAGTTTGTTTTATTCATGTGTAATAAAATAAATGTATATGTTTTTTAAAAAGGAAGTTTTTTTAATTAAAAAATAAAGAAAATACCAAACAAAACTAATAAGGAGGTTAGGAGACATGTGGTGTCTATCTCAACACCAAGATTTATTTAAAAGTTTATGTCAAGGAAGATGCTGCTGTATTTGAGATTTACCTACTGCACAGAATGAGAAGCCAAGAGCCAGCAGAGGGTGAGTGCTCTCGCCACTAAGCCTGACAACATGAGATTGATCGCTGTAACCCGCAGAATGGTAGAAAAGATGCAACTCCTGCAAGTTGCACTATGACCCACACCAATACTATGGTACACACACACACACACACACACACACACACACACACACATACACACACACAGGAACACACACATACCCAGGAATAAATAAAATAATATTTTAAAGCCAAGAAAGCCAAGATATTGAAAGCTAAGACAGTTAGTCACCCCTAGCTCAGAAAAATGGAACTAAATATTTGTTATATGCTACAGGTCTTTCCTCACTGAAGAATAATCCCAATGAATTAATAACTAAAATGAAAATAACTAAATATGAAAATTATATACTTTTTAAAGGCAAGAGGAGGGCATTATAAAACTCGAAGTACTGGAAAATGTTATGCACAAGTAGGTTCAAAAATTTTAACTATAAAATATTTGTACGTTTGACTATGGCCAAGTTATCTCCACTTGTCAAAGGGTGGTGGTGCCGTGGGCACACATTTCTTCAAGTGAAGTACACATGAGCAAGGTCATGCCATAGGGTCAAAGAAATCTCAAGGCACGGTTTGAAAGATTAGAAATGGAGTCTGAGGTCATACATTACAAAGCATTCCTGAACAAGGATGGTCCCGGTTCAAAGGTAGCAGGCATGGATTGGATGGGCCTGGAAGAAGGAAGGCTGATAGGATAATAGGAGACCAGCCACCATATGAATGTTGGCTGTCCAAATCAGTCCTATTTCCTTTCTGTTCATTTAAATATCTTTAGTGATTTTATAGTGTTAATTTAATAATGTCAGTATTATTAATTGATTGGTGTTTCTATTATAATTCATTTAGAGTTTCTAGACTTCTTATGTGCTCAATGATCTTTGATTCTGGTCTCTTTGGTTAGCTGTATCCAAGGCGGGGAAAATGACACCTAAATAGATGCTTTCTTTTGGAGAATAACTCCGTGTGTCTGATTGCGTTTCTTTTCTTCTGCGTGTGCTCTGTGTGTCCACCGAGCTGCAAGTGCATGAGCATGGATGTGGAGGCTGGAAGTCAGCCTTTGGTGTCGCACCTCATGAGCTCTCTACTCACTTAGCCTGGGGCTTGCCGTTGGGTCAGGTTGGAGCCCGGTGAGTAGGCTGGGCTTGCAGGACAGCACACGCCAGGAACTTACCGCTGTCTGTTTCCTCGCTCTAGGATTACAACATGTGCTGTTTTTCTGTAGGTTCTTCAGTTGAACTCAGGTCCTCGTGAAGTAAGCCAAGCACTTTGCCAACTAAGCTGTTTCCTTGGGCCTTCTGTTTGTTTATTTCAGAAGTGAAAAAGTATCACTGGCTACCGCATCTTTATCTGCTGGAAAGTTCTCGCATTTAGTCCTAGAGTCCTTGATTTGTCTCATTCTGCCCTTGGCTGGAGACACAGCCTCTCAGTTTTAGCATAAATGCAAGTACGTCTCTTCAAAACAAAGCCGGTTTTGAGATTGTTTGTAGTTTCATTTTCAGCACATATTTGCATGGTTTTGATTTGGAGTAGACAATTGTTGGGAGATTTCCTCAATGCCTGTGAGCCTAGCAATCTGATAAAAGTGCTCTGTGCAGGCTTGCTCTTTTTCTAGGATACCCCTTCGGGGTTTCTGGTCTACCATACTGACAAGCCAAAGCCCTGGGTACATTGATCTGGAAGAGGCTGAGCAGGCTGTGGTTGCTGCCCTCGAACTGGACCACAGCTGAGTTTTCTTTGCATAAAGCTTGCCAAGAAGCAGTCTTTTCCCTTCACGTCAGCCACTTCCAGCTCTCCCATGCAGACTTCTTCAAGAATCTTAGAATGTTCTCAGAGGAGAAGATGTAAAAGATTGCTTCCTGGGTGTTTCTCTTTCCTTACAGCTACAGTTCTTTCTTGTTCTCATCCTAAAGGGCAAAAGTAAACTAACCTGTTCTGCATACTTTGCACCTTAATCTAGTTAAATTACAGCCCTCAGTAAGATCAGGGAAAACTGATGGGGATGCTAAAGTGTAGCAATGAAAATGCTGCTCACCGAACTCCAGAGCAGGTCACAGTGCTCATCCTTCGATCCTGGTCCCTAGCCAGATAGATCGGTGAAAGGAATGGCTGGGAGGTACGAGCACAGTGCGTTCTTAATCACTCATTAACTGAGTCCACTGGGCTACCACGGTTTTCCTGCTCTGCTTTCATTCTAGGATATAAAGCACCCTCTCTGACTTGCTCTCTTACATCCTGCAACCCACAGCCTTCGGAGCCTTAAGGGTTTGTACAAAGAAAATACAAGCTGCTACAATGCCTTTCCTGTTACCCTTCACAAGTAAACTCAATTGTGCGTTTAAAATTCTGGATCCCCTTAGCACCCTAAAGGCACTTTAGCTAGGATCCAACATTTTCCCTCTCTCCGTTGCCAGTTAAAAAATATTTTCTAAGCTTTAGGTAGCAGTGACTTCTTGGTAGAGTTTAACTATTTCCTTAGAGGCTTTAATTAAAGAAAAGAACAAGTGTCTGGCATGGCCGGCGTGTGAAGCAGAGAGCGAGGTCAAAGGCCTAGTGCAAAGCCTTACAAAATTGGACTATAAGAACAATCAAGTGAACAAGTCAGCAAAAGAAATCTGGAATACGCTCTCCAGGCTAGCCAAAGCCAGCTGGTCCCACTGCAGCAAACAAAGTCACTCTGGATTGTCTGAAGAAACCCATGGCTCATTAAAATAGTACATACTCCTAAGTAGAAATTTACGATGAAAATTAGTCATGAAATTACATGTAGAACTACATGTAACAGATACAGCACATGTGAATAAAAAGTCTATTGCATGCAAATGAGTGAAAGATAGTAAAGAAATAGAAAGCTCTCCAGGTCTTTATACGTGGACATTGGACTCCTAAATTTTCTCTTTTCTTCAGCCTACTTCCCCATCCTTGGAAGTGTAGTGTTGTCCCTGAGAATCTGGAGGTCTCTTTTGTGAGTTCTTAGTCTCTCTAATGAAGAATTTTAAAAATAGACCCAGAAGGAAGCTCTGGGACTATTTCACCAGAGTTTGAGAGAAAAACAACAGGGCGGGCAGGCTGTAAGTCTCAACCACCTCGAGAAGAAGGGAGCTGGCAAAGAGAAAGAGAACAAGTCATGCTTGCTTGACTTAGGTCCAGGAAATCTGGCCGTGTTCAGCAATGGAGATCAGCAAGTAGCTACAGATGGGGTGCAGGGGTCTTCAGAGAAACTGTGAGAAAGCCCTGGATTTGAGGGAACGCACACTTTGACTTTGGGGTGATGCCTGAATATAAAGATAGATGGAAAAGACAAAAGTGTGCTCCTTGGGTTAGAACTCAGAAAATCAGGCTGACTTTACAAAGCTGCATCATGAAGTTCTGTAAACAACCTTGTGAGGGAGAGGTTTCTGGAAAGGATGCATTATGTCCTAAAGGAATAATTATCCCTCCTCTCTCCTTAGCACATCTTCAAGCCAAGCAGCTTTCCTGTGGGCAGTCTCTGGCCAGGTGATTGACAGGCTCAGCTGAAGTAACTGCTAAAGGAGAGGACAGCAAGATATAATAGTCTAAGCCTTGAAACAGATCAGAATGTCATGTCTCCACCCAGGACCAGAGATAGAACTCAGATTCCATTTGTTTAATGAGAGTACGTAGATATATCTTACTGGGCCTCAAGAAAGCCCTACTTATCCCCACATTTCCATTTGCCATTGTAAAACCCAAGGAATGGGCAATTGCTGTCAACTGTTACCAGGAAAATGGGAAGTGGGTCCAAAACTAACTATGATGCAGAAATCTATCTTCAAATGGCCTTCAAGGCTGTGAATTCCCATCTAGCAACCTAACATTAACTCCTTTTTGTATATTATTATATTTATTGTTTAGAATGAGTGCATGTGTGCATGTGTGTGCATACATTCAAGCACACACAAGGCATGGCACACATGTAGCAGTCAGAGTACAATTTGCAGATATTGGCGCTTTCCTTCCACTCTGCGGGTGCAGAGACACAAACTCCGTCCATCAGACTTGGCCACAGGTGACTTTGCCCACTAAGCTTTCCCTCTGAACTCCCAACTCCGACCCTTAATAAACTGTCTCGATTTCTGCTGCAACCATATGTCTCTGATCAATTTTGTGTTAAAGGGTGCAAGGAGCTGAAACTCATTCAGGCATTCCCTCCAAATCCTCATTTCTGTTGAAATCAAGATCAGAATAAAGAACTTTACACATCATGGTCTCTTTTAAAAATGGAATTGTTATAGAACAGTCATAATTGTGCCTCTCAGCATTAGCTACACTGAGAAGTTGAAGGGGAAAGTTCATTCCTCAAAGCCAAATTTGTCTGCTCTCACATAGGTACAGATACCCTACCATTCTGAAAGAACAGCTGTGAAGGCAAGCCATGTTTTTGACAAACTAGCGGAACCGGGGACCAGGAGTTGTCTTGGTAGCTCGGTAATTCTCCTTGCTTTTCTCTGACTATTCCTCTGGGAATAATGGCAAAACAGAAACAAAGAGACCTTCAGTAGCCGAAACTTGGCTTCAAATCACAAGACCTTTGAAAGGGAACTGAGCTGATCTCACATTGACAGGACTGCCCAGATACCTGGAAAAGGAAACGTAAATTCCTAAGCCAAAAATTCTTTCTAAAAGAAATTTTACAAAATGAACTCATGATCTGCAGTGAGAAACTTCCAGTCACTTCAGCAGAAAATACATTTTCAAGGAAGACAGCAGAAACAAAAGCAAGAAACAAGCACTGGCAATTCATTCAGGTAAAAGATAAAAGTTATAAAATTGCCATGCTTTTATATTTAAGGAAATAACAGTCACGATTGATAATTGCATTTGGAAGGTATTTCTTTTAAAATGCAATTTTGGAATTTAAGTAAAATCTACTAAAATTAGAAAGTAGATACAACAGAAGATTAAATGCAGCTAAAGAGAAGGAGTAGCAGGAAAGTGAGATACAGACAGATAGATTGCAGGAAAGTAGGTGCAAGGTTTTGAAGAAATAGTAAGAGTGTAGCTTCTAAATATCTGAAGTATCAAGCATGGGAGAAAGGGAAAAAAAGGCTGAAGAAATGTCTGAATAGATCATTGCTGAGCACTTCTAAAATTAATGAAAGACATTGATATACAGATTCAAGAATCCCTGCCATATCCTAAGCAAGATTTTTTAAAAATCATATGTAGGGGCTGGAGAGATGGCTCGGTGATCAAGAGCGCTTGCTGTTCTTTCAGAGGACTGGGGTTTAATTCTCAGCTCCCATGAGGTGGCTCGCAACTATCCATAATTACAGTTCCAGGGGATCTGATGAGCTCAGGATTCTGCAGGCTCTGGGCACATGCATGATGTACCTATATACATTGAGCAAAACACTCCAACACAAAAAAGAAAAATGAATAAATCTTTCAAACTCAGTGGGTAAAGTGCCTGCTGTACAAATGTGTGGGCCTGAGCTTTGATGTTGATTACACTGGGTACAGTGTGTCTTAACCCTAGTGCTGGAGTGTGAGAAATTGGGGGTGAACAGAGACATGTTGGTCTCTGGGTCCTGCTGGTCAGCATCTCACCTGAATCAACCAGCCCAGGTCCAGTGAGAAATTGTTTCTCAGAAAGAAAATGGACAGCAATTGAGTAAGATCTAACTATAGCCTCTGTCTTCTGCACATACCTACATGCATGCACACCTGCCTGAACGCATATAACATACACACACACACACACACACACACACACACACACACACAAAATGAAAAGGGGAAAGAAATACAACTAAATAATAAAAGGTAAAAGGTAAATAAATATTGTCCAGACAACAGAAATTGAGAGACTTCTCCCAAGGACTTGAAATGAAGAATAGACAAGAGGCAGAAGGAAAATAACTCAAATAGATACTTAATCAGAGAAGGGAATAGAAAACAATGAAAAGAACAAATATGTGGCAAACCCAAGTGAACATTGTTTATAGTAACAAAAAACCCTGAAGACCGATGTGAGTGTTGATTGGATGAGTGGGTCTGAATAGAAATCATAGAAACACATTGGGCAGATAGTTGATCTATGAAGCTCTGCAGGCTAAAGAGAAACAAAATGTGCAGAGACACTTGGAGGATGATGCTCAAAACAGGAGTCTCTATTTCATGCCATCCATGCAAAAGATAAAGCCCTCATTCACCTTAAAAGAAAGAGTTGATTTTAAAAAGTACTATGATAAATGAAGAAATCCTTTGGATTAAGAGACAAAAAGTGGTGACAGTCTGGCAGTTGGCTTGTCCAAAAGCTACCCAAAGGAGTCACTATAAAGACAGACCGACAGAGAAAGATTGAGAGGTTTGGAAATGAGATTTCAAAATGAAAGCCCAAAGTGCTGGGTAAATACCTGGGAAAGGACTCCTGGTAAATTAAATAAACACTAATCACCATGTACTGAGAGCCACTAGTAAAATTGAAAAACAAAAAACAAGCCACAGCTACAAGTGCTGGTACAGACACAAAGAGAATGAAACACAAAAGCTGTAACACATTCTTTGGAAAACTGTGAGAAAACATACAGTAAAGTTGACTTTGCACACAATCTATTGGCCGTAGTTTGGCTTCCATTCTAATGGGAATGTGTGGGTGGAAAGTAGGAGACACGAATGAGAATGCTATAAGGACACCTCGTACTTAAGAAGCCAAAACTTAAGACAACCAACAGAAGCAGAATAAAGAAATTCTGCTATATTCATGTAATTCTTTGGCACATATGAATATATAACAACAAAAAAAAAAACAAGCAAATCTCACAAGAACAGTATGGAATGAAAGTTTCTGTAATAAAAAAAAAAAATCTACCAAGCAGATGCATTAGCATACATTTCTAAAATCTGGTGTAATGATAAGTAAGACATGATTAGTGTGAAAATTCACTAACAAGAATTTGGAGAAAGAAGAAGGGACGGTGGGAGGAGCACACAGGAGGCTCTCCCGACTCCCGGGAACTCTCCACTGCTTTCCAAACCATGGTTACAAGTGTGTTCATTTTGCCATAATCTGTTCAACTTAGCTTTTCAAACATTGGAGTTGTTGTTGTGGTGGTGGTGGTGGTGGTGGTGGCGGCGGCGGCGGCGGCAGCGGTGGCGGTGGTGGTTTATTTTCTGTGCATGTTCACATCTCATAATCACAAAGTTAAAAAGCAATTTCTTCCAATATTAATAAAATTACTTCAGGTTGAGGCTCACTCCGTTGGTTTTTTTCCAAGGCCCTGAGCAGTGGAGAATGGCATGTAAAGTGTGGAGTATTCCATCTTGAGAAGACAGTACATACTGTGTATAGAACAGAACTCTGTATATCTGTCAGAGTTTTGTTTTGTTTTGAAGTTAAGGGCTCCTTAGGAGTCTGAGATTGTTGTGACCAGAATGTTTTTCTGAAGGAGGCAGTGTTTTTCTTTCTTTCCTTTTTGTATTTAGAGACTGTACGGTGTAGAAAAAAATAAGTACAAAGGATCAATTGCTGTACAAAGGCAATGGAAACTCAAGGTGAGAATGTGCTCACCTCTCCCTTTTCCTTTGTGGGTGCTGAGTGCATTCAAGTTGGTACCTTCTGTCTTTAGTTTTCCCCTTTCCAGACATTTAATTCAAATGTCTTTAATTATATGTTTAAAAGTATGTTTTCCTACTTTGTACGGCTTTAAAGTTTCCCAACAACGATGACCTCACTGCTATCCCAAAGTTTAAAACCACATGCACAGGTACTAATCCACTGTGGACCGGCGCCAGGTGACACTCCTGTCCTCCAAACTCAAGAGCACTGATGAGATTGTGAGAATTAAAATCCCACCAGATAGGAAGTGTTTCCCTGTCCTGCCTACCTCCTGTCCAATCCACTTTTTGCTCAAGCACACGGGTGCTTTTCAGTCACTCTGTGTGCAGCTGGCTTGTCATATTGGTACAATACTTCTGTGTACACTCTTTCCTGGAACACAGATCTGTTGAGTCACTTTATGAATAAACCTTCTGTTCAAATCAAATGCGGTCTATGGGGAGAAGTCTGAAGAATCTGATGCCTACTACATAATGCAGTAAATAAGTCCCCCACTCCTCTATAATCTCTAATTCATAACGAAATCTCATTAATTATCTTTCCTGACAGAAGCCACTATCATAGCGTGCTTTCTTATTCTTCTCCCTGCCTTGAATCCTGACATATTTTTAGTGTTACAAAGAAAAAATATCTACTCGCTCACTCAATTGCCCACTCACTCACTTGCCCACTGCTCACTCGCCCACTCACTCACTCAGGAGGTTTGTTTGTTTTTTTTTTTTTTTCCTTTCAACATCTCCCAGTGTCCTCAGAAACAAGAGCCGTTCCACTTGTGGCTCCACTCTGTGCCCTGTGACCAATGGGAAGCTGTCTTGTGTCTAGCGTCCTGAATCAGTGCTCCTCTCACACAGTCCCGTTTCTATGTCTTCTGTCTTCCGCTCAGGCCTTCCTCTGAATCATAGCTATGATTTACTTGTCCTTTCCGTCTCAGCTTAGATGGCACTTTTTTGAGGGGGGAGTTAAATAACAAGAACTGGCTTGTATATTCTTAGCATGTAGCTTTGTATTTTGCTCCATAACATTATCACATTCAATTAATTTCCTGTCTAAGTCACAAGCAAATAATTCCTTAGCTGGCAGAAGGTGTACCTACCATTGGCCCACACTGTTTTGGCACAGACCATGTAATCTACTGTTGTTATAATTGGTAATTAAATGATGGATGCTCACAAAGTTCAGCTAATCATTGGTTTCATAAAACTGTTTAATATTAGATATTAGTTATCAATATGAAACCATAGGTGGAGAGAGAAAAATAGATAACAAGATATCAGCTTCATGCTGGACAGAATCAATGGTCTCCTAAGCCATAAATGGGATTGTAAAATGTCAGGACAGGCTGAAGATGTGGCTCTATGCTTCAGAACACTTGCTGTTCTTGCAGACAAAGATGACCTGGCTTCTGATCCAAGAACCCATATTGTGACTCATAAGCACACATAACTCCAGTTGTAGGAAACCTGATGCCCTCTCTGACCTCTACTGACATCCGGCATACATGTGGGCCACACACATTCATAAAGGCAAGACACTCATACACATAAAATTAAGTGAGTCAATCAATAAATGTTTTACGGGTATTTGAAAGATGTGTTCTAAGTATCTTGTCAAAGTTTGAGTCAATCAAACCTTTGACAGACAAACGACTGACAATGAAGCCAGTGACACCCAAACCAGTGACAACCAAACACCAGTGACTACTGAACCAGTGATGACCAAGGCAGTATGCCTCAGCTCCAAAAATTGAGTTTTTTAGCTTCCTGTAAAAATAGGTCATCTGATGGGTCATTTTTTACTTGTAAATCTACTTAGAGACACAGTAGATCTTGTTTGATCTTATGAAATGAACTGTCCCTTCCTGAAAAATAAACTAGTTAGGAATAGAGCTGTGCCCTAACTCTGAAATGCACGGTTTCTGAATATTACTTGATATCTATAGAATGTTTTTGGTGAGAAAATTAAAACCAGCTAAAGTTAGGTGGAAACTGACATAACAAATTTCAGAGCAGAGTGAGCTACGAAACCGACTGACTCCACAGTTGAATTCCCATTCCTCTTTCTAGTTTTTTGACACACCTGCCTCTGAGACCTGCTGCTTCCTCACATTGTAGCTGAAAAGCTTTTTAGGCAAATCATTGTTTGAAAGAGGAGAGGCTCCTTCTTCAGAAGAGCCCAGGACACACATGTCATGTCTCATGGGCCCAAGTCGAGCCACACAACACAGGGAAAAACCATCACTGTGGCCTTGTTGACTTGGTCCTGGACTCTGAGCCTGTTTCTGTAGCAGCATTTTTGGGATTAAAGCTGACAAGAAAGGAGTTTCTTGATTCTCCAGCTCAGACAGAGGCAAACACATAAGAAAACACCAGGGTATTCCCCAAATGAAAATGGAGTAATAGGGTTGGAGGAGACAACTAAAAACTTGGTCTTGGTGTGGTGTATCATAATTCTTCTACAGTCATTTTTCATGTGGACTATATGCATAAAGTCAATAAGGAACATACATACCTTTGTGGTACAGGTTAGTGGAGTTCAACTTGAGCTCAAGTCTAGCTTAGAAACATAACAGCCCATGTGTTAGCATGTGCTCTAAGTTTAACCTGAATATAACACCCAGAGGACCACTTTTCCCTTCAGTGACGGACTGTAATCTGGAGGTGTGTATACATGTGTGGCTCTTGTGTTGGGGTGGAGGGTCACATGTGTGTCATAGCATTAATAGGTCAGAGGACAACTTTCAGGAGTTGATCTAGTTTGCTTCCTATTGCTGTGATAAAACACTGATCAAATCCAACTTGGGCAGCAAAAGGTTTGTTTCATCTTACTGCTGATCACAAGGCGTCACTGAGGAAAGGGAAGTAGGAAATGCATTGCAGACCATAGGTGAACGCTGCTTACTGGCTTGACCCCATGGCTTTCTCAGGCCCTTTATTATACACCTCAGGATTGCCTGCCTAGGTGTAACAGCCCATAGTAAGATGGGCCCTCCCTTGTCAATCGTCAATCAAGAAAATGCCTCATAATGGAGGCACCTTCTCATTTGAAATTTCCTCTTCCCCAGAAGAACCTGCCTTGTGTCAAAGTGACAACTACTAACACTCTCTTCTGGTTCTGGGTATTGAACTCAGGCAGTCAGGCTGGCATAGCATGTACTTTTACCTATGGAGCCAGCTTACTGGCTCTCATTTTTTAACAGATAGTAGAATAGCACACAACAGACATTCAACATTTTTCATACATTAACTTATGTTAAAAAGAGATAAAATGTTACACTTCTTTTATACTCTGGACATTGGCTAGTATATTAGAAGGTATTCAGTAAAGACAGGTGTGATGGAACATGCCAGTAATTCCAGCACTTGCAAGGCAGTGGCCATGGTGAATTCCAGGACAGCTAGGATGACCATCCTAGGGCCTTCTCTTGTTGCTATGATGAAATAGTTAACAGAAGCAACTTAAAGCAAAAGTGTTTATGAATGACAGTTCTAGTGCTTCACTGTAGGAAAAACACAATGACAGGAACTTGAAGCATACACAGTCAACAGCCATGATCAATGACTGTGTACAAGCTAAGTGCTCAGCTCTCTGTCTCTTATACAGTCTGGTACATCCTTTCCAGGGAAAGAATGTCAACTACAGTGGACATGTCTTCCCATATTGATTAACAGAATCCAGTTAATCCCTAATAGGCATGCTCCCAGGCCAACCCGATATAGACTTCATTGAGATTCCCTTCTCAGGTGACTCTAGGCTGTGTGCAGTTGACAACAGTGATTATCACAGTGATGTAAAAGATTCTGTCTCAAAAAATTTCAAAAAAATAAAGACAGGAAAAAAAAAGAGGTGGGAAGGGAACAGGAGGAGAAAACCCAGTAAAAACAAATTTAGTGTTTTCCTGTTTTTTCATGCACAGAGTTCACCAAAGTCATCCCACCATATGAGACAGGCACGGCTTAAGAATAATTTTCAACTGTGGGAACTCGCAGCTTCTCCCGGTGGCTCTAAGTTGCACTTATTCCCAAGGTCACTGTGGTTTCCAGAGCCTCACTTTTCTAAGGCTGAAAATATTTTGCTACTCAAAAAAATGTCACGTTATTTACATAAATATAAATAAATTCTGTTTATCATATAATTTAGATAAAGAGAGCTTAGGTCGAAATCAAAATAAAAAACAGGCTATTTGCACTGAAGTCCCATCTCTTAGGAGAGCCCAGAGTTATTTATAGAGCAGTACTCTCCATCTGCTCTGCGGGGCTCCATCACTCCTCCTTGAGCCTTCAGCTTTGTTTGTTCTATTTCCAGCTGCCTTCATCCATCCGCACTTCTATAATAGGGTACCACAGCCTGGGTAATTTGTGAAAACAGAAGTTGATTTCTTCACAAATTTGGAGAGACTGAGAAGCCCATCATCAGGGCACTGCCATCCAGCTAAGGCCTTCACACTGCATCTTTAGTGACAGAGGGCAAGAGAGGACAAATATCACGGCCTCACTTAGCAAGAGAGTGAGGGCAGAAACCAAGCCCATGTCTGCAGTGGCAGTAAGTCATTCATGAGGGTAGTTCTCTCAGAATATACACCCGTCCTCTCAGTCCTCATCCTAACACTCTGGTATTGAGCATTAAATTTCCAACACATGCATTTTGGAAGAGGCATATTCAAGCCCTATCACCAATTGTTACTTTTATACTGACCACACCAAAGGGAAGCACTGTAGAGCTCTCCAGATGTCTAAAAAATGAAGGATAAATAAAAAATATCAAAAAGGTGGTCTGCTGTTTAAAAGGTCCAAACTTAAAACTTACTGTAATGTGGCTTACCTATCCAAGATCATAAAGATAACAATCCCAATTCATTTAATAAAGAATAAATTTGCTGCCCAAACCTGTAAAGGCAAAATATGTTCTTAAAAATTCACGTAAGCTCCAAATTGAACACATGAAGTAAACATTACTAAATGGTACTCACTATCTATCATAAATCTATATGTAAACAAACAAACAACCTTGAATATTGACTTTACTCCGCCTACATGTGACAGTTCTTTCCCTCACTTCAGTGTCACATCCATCATTTATGCTTAGGCCACATCAACTCTTTCAGGCCAGTTCTGGTCTTGAGTATTTAACTTAAAAAGATGTCATTTTCATGGAATAAGCATCAACACATTGGCACTTTGGTTCTGCAGTTTGAGCTGGGGCTCTGTTGCTCTGTTCTTCCTGTTCCTTTAATCACTTCGTTGACCACCTGCTTAGAACTAGACAGAATTTATCCTTGGGGAAAAAAAAGCTCTAAACTCAAGTTTGTTTCTGTATCTCACATTCACAATTGCTAATATGAATCTCAAAGTAAAGGCCCTGGACTCACTTCCCAGGTAGGTATGATCCTTAGATACAGCTGGTGTTGAAATGGTTGCCATGACTACTGCTGGATGGGCCAGCTTTCTCAGGATGTAAGGTGAGTGTTTTCCTTCACCATCTCATCAGTGCCCACAGAAGGCTTGGTTCTGGGTGTCAGTCCCTCTGACTACTTATTTTGATTACCACACAATGCCTGACAAAGACAGACTCGGTTACCTTTCCATCTTCAATCGCTAGCCTTTGCATATGACCCCACGACAGCATGCTAAATAACAAATAAACAGATGCTGCTTTTGATACGCCAGTTTTGACAAATATTTTGTCAAGTACTTGGTCACAGCAATGTGGAAAGTGTCTCTTATCTGCACATGCAAGGCAAGGTTTCGATGGGACACGTACAGCATCAGGTGGAGAGGAGGCATGTGGAATTCTGCATGCTACCTTGCTAGCGCAGACGAGCGTCTCAAAATAGAACGGTCTTACTCATACCATCATTAGCAGCACTACAAGTTAAATCAGATGCCCTCTGCCATGACCTATCACCTACATGTACACTTCACCCATCTCTGCTTGTTATCGGCACTGCTCTACCATGTCCAACTAGCTCCCTTTGCCCTGGCCTCTTTCTAACTTAACTTTTCTTCTTCATTTTGTTCTTAGTTGTTGCTTTTTGGTCCTTATGCTACTCTGTTCCTGCTATGGGCCCAAAGCTGAGAGAAGAAGGACAAAGCAATTGGACTCTGAACTATGTAAGTGGATGCCTTGCAAAAAAAATCTATTGCATTCATTAAAAGCAAAATCCCATGCCAGATTTACATGACCTAAAGATTTATAAGAGCATCAGGAGATCTTTGAGTATGCCTATATTTTAATTTGATTAGTAGGTAATTTTTGAAATGTAGAAAATAGGGATATTAGACTAAACATATCATTTTGATGATTAAATCTTTGTCTTTGTCAGTGTGATTATATTCATTCAAGATAATGTGTTAGTTTGATTTAGCCAGGCTCTCTTATAATAATCAAACTTTTTTACTCAAGAGAGAATTACACACATTTAAAGACATCTATATAACCCTGGCCCAAATTTTATAAACACTTACATTTCATTAGAATATAACCTGACTGTTTTATAAAAAGGTCACTAGTAAATAGTTTCATGCCATATTTTTAAAAAAAGACTATCACTAACATAAACATATTTTGACGGTGTTATTTACTGTAACATGTTTCACCAAAATAACAACTAATGAGTCATATGAACAACAACCAAAGAAATGTTGGAATGATAGCCACCTCACCTCTCAGCTCTCAGCCACAAACTAAACTCTGTAGACAGAGTTAATTGTCTTCATTATTTGAATTTGATGCTATTTTTCAAATAAAACATTGAGGACGTTAACATGAAAATTAACAGGACAATAAATATCTCCCGGGAAAGTAATTAAATTACAAATACAAAATCAACAATGTTTGTAATGGTTTCGTAGGAATGGCTTCATTCGGAAACATGTTCACCAACATATTTCACTCAATACTCCAGCTTAAAATTTTTTCAACCAAGTCTACAAGGCAATATTAACAACAAAAAATGAAGAAGGAAAAATGAAGAAGAAGAAGAAGAAGAAGAAGAAGAAGAAGAAGAAGAAGAAGAAGAAGAAGAAGAAGAAGAAGAAGAAGGTGGTCACCATCTTATCAGCTGAAGTCACCATTTGATAAACATTTACATGGGACACAAGTGTCTAGACATCCTTTGCTCGTTTGAAAAGATCTATCCACATACGTCTTCCCCAGATGCCTTTCTCACCAATTTTTCCATTATGCTCTCTTCTTACATCCAGTCCATTGGCTACAGCCCATGAATCAGTGAACAATCACTCATCTAGCCATTTCTCCTTCCAAAAAACTGCATGTCCTTGTGTACAGCACAAAATTGTGCCCACTGTGAAGATTTCTATTTGCTGGTTATACCAGAAAGGGGCTGTAATGCTGCAGCAGTCCACTTCTGAGTGGTGCCTGCATAACGTGCAGAACCATCAGTAAGCCAGGCCATAGTCATCTGAACCTCAGTCAGTTGCTCATAGGCACACCCCATGAGGCTATAGCTGCAAGCTTGGCAGCAGACGGCATTGTAACAAGAGTAGAAACCATAGGCATTTGGGCAACTTTTTCATGTTAGTTGCTAGTACCATCAGGACCTGCTAGGGTTCAATCACACATATACCTCTTCCATTTGATAGTGGATTGCTTCTGTGCATGTCCTACTTTATGGCTTGGTGGGTCAGAGAACACTCAGCTCATGATGAGCAGCTCATGCCACATAGTAAATTGGTGGCCCATTGTCAAAAATCCAGTTTCCATTAAGGCCCAAGAGCAGGCCAAGAGCTGTCTTTCAAAGGGAAAATAGCTGTCTGCACATGATAGTGAAGGCTTGATCCAAAATTCCAAAGGTCTCTTCTGTGACTCACCTACAGGGGCCTGCCAAAGGCTCCAAACAGCATCCCTGTCTGCCACTGACACCTTAAGTACCACTGGGTCTGCTGGATCATACGGTCCAAGTGGTTGAGCAGTCACAGAGTAGCCTGAAAAGCCTTCTCCTGCTCCAGGCCCCACACAAAGCTGGCAGCTTTCTGAGTCACTTGGTATACGGGCAGGAGTAACACGCTCAAGTAAGGAATGTGCCGCCTCCAGAATCCAAACAGGCCAACTAAGCTTTGTGTTTTTCTTGATGGTGAGAGGAATCAGGTGTGATAACTTATCTTTCACCTTAGAAGGAATATCTCTACATGCCCTAAACAACTGGACTTCTAGGAATTTCACTGAGGTAGAAGGCCTTTAAAGTTTGGTTACATTTATTTTTCATCTTTGAAGCACTTGTATGTAACAAACTAGTCCAAAGCTGTTTCTGCCTCCTGTTCCCTTAGGTGAGTCAGTGTAATGTCATCAATATAGTACATTAATGTGAAATTTTGTGGAACAGACAGATGATTAAGATCCCTTCTAACTAAGATCCCTTCTAACTAAGTTATGATACAGGACTAGGAAGTTAATACATCCTTGAGGTAAAACTAAAGGTATCCTGCTAGCCTTGCCAACTAAAAGCGAATCACCTCTGACAGACCTTATGGACAGGTACCGAGGAAAAAGCATTTCCTAGATCAGTGGGTGCATACAATGAGCCAGAACATGTGTTAATCTGCTCAAGGGCACACTTCTGGTATAGCAGCTGCAGTTGGAGTTACTATCAGATTAAGTTTTTGAGAATAAACTGTTATTATCCACGATCCATCTGTCTTCTGCACTGGCCAGATAGAAGAGTTAAATCAAGATGTGGTGGGAACCACCACCCCTGCATCTTTTAAGTCGACAATGGTGGCGCTAATTTCTACATTTCCACCAAGGATGAGATACTGGTTTTAATTCACTAATTTCCTTGGCAGAGGCAACGCTAAAGGCTTCCATTTAGGCTTTCCAACATAATATCCCTCACCCTACAGGTCAGGGAACCAAGGTGAGAATTCTGCCAACTTCTATGTATAGTTATCCCAATTATAGATTCTGAGACTGAGGAAATAACCACAGGATGAGTTTGGGGACCCACTAGACCTACTGAGAGTCAGACTTCAGCCACAATTCAATTCATCACTTCCATAAGACCCTATTTTAATGAAGGCCACAGTGTTTCTTGAGATTTTCTGGAATCATCAGCCATCAATTCAGCATCAATATCTAATAGACCTTGGAAAGTCTGATTGGTTCCTTTCCCCCACTGTACAGTTACCCCCATAAAAGGCTTTGAGACCATATGGGGAAGGATAGGGAAAAGGCTAGCAGTAAAACTCTTAGGCATTTTATCAACATCTTTCCTCAGGGAAAATTGGCCATCACTTTATTTAAGGAGTTTGGGGTCTTCAAACTGACTCAAGTCTGGAAATTGGTTCACTGGCCAGGATTTCCTTTTGGAATGATCCAATGGGGTTTTTTTCTGCTTATATCAATCAAACAAAAGTGCAGTAGGCTTCTTATCTATTTAATGGTGGAAACACCAAGACTGATTAGCCAGTACCAAAGGCCCATACAAGTCATGTCACCACAAAATTCACTTTGCCTGTGCTGATGGCCATTATAGGCATTGCCTTCTCTACTATGCTGCTCATTTTGCCTTTGGCAATTCAGGGCTGCCACCTTGCCCTTGACACTTCAGAGTCCAACTCAGCCCATTGTGTTTAATTCATCCAGCTAAGTGGCTGTGTCTCCAACTTTATGGCACAAAGAAAAGGGAGACAGCAAAGATCTTCAAATGTGCTGGTGCCCTTTTGCCATTTTGTGTTTTACTGGATTAGTGAAGGGCATGTCTTCTGGGCCTTTCCATTGTGGAGGACTAGGTTTTACCCAGCATGCCCACTCTAGCATTGCAATTTCCCTGAGCTTTGAAATTTCTTCAACACTAAGCCAAGGGATCACAGGCATCTAAAAACCCTTTTCAGTAGGCCATCTTTTGACAAATGTTTCAGCCAACCACTCAAGCAAACTTTCAACACACATTCTTACTTGTGTAAGCTTCCATATTAAACCTAGAGTCTCCAGTGAGTGACCATGAATAAAGAAATTCAATCTGATCCAGTTTTATGTTCCTTCCACTGTTATCCCGCACCTTTAAAATCCATCCCCATACATATTTCCCAGGCTTCTGCTTGAATGATTTAGCAAACTCATTAAGCTATTTCATAGCTTAGCACACCTCCTCATAGCTTATACTTTCTCTCTCCCCTCTAGAAGTGTGTTTAGTCTTAAGTTGCATTATAAGTCTAGAGATAGCTATTGGTGGGCCCTGAGAGGAGGCTTCAGTATCGTCTTACCTTTAGAGAAAATCACTGCTGACTTAGTAGAGAATTAAAAATTAATTTCTTCAGTCAAAGGCAAAAAAGGCACTATTTCAGGGGTCGGAGGTAGGAATACATCTTCTGATGAGGGTAGCGGGACAACCTCATGTGAGATGAACCCTTGAGAATCTGTGGGTTTGAGGTTCTCAGCTTCAGCTGGGTCCTCCCACACATCTCCATCCCAAGTTATAGGATCCCATTCTTTTCTAATTAATGCCCTCGCTTTAACTGCTGACACTCTCCAAGGTTAGGACTAGAATTTTCACTGTAATTCAGCAAAACTTATAATTGAGGTCTCAGTTTAATGTTCCCATAACTGAGATTTCTGTGCTGGAGAGGAGATTCTCTTCCAGAGCACATTTAGAAGCCTTAACTGTTTATGAGCATCTGGAGCTAGACAGTCTTATTGGGCGACTTCATTGTTATTCTTCAACATATTCTGAGATGCTAGAAGTTGCATAATTTTATTATGGAGTTCAATTTTTTTCCTTCTGCAATTTATAGAGAGATGCTAGAACAGCCGACAAGCATAATCATTCTCCTTATTTTTCTACGAATTGCCAAAAGTTTTATATACAGCATCTACAAATGCATTGACTCTCTCTAGTGGTGAATCAGGATAATCACATGCATTTATCTCCTTAGGTTGCTAAAGTGGTTCACACCGTGGGATTTCAGTGTTCTCTGATCTCCCAGGGGAGGCTCCAGCCACTGTAGGTGTTGGCAAATTGAGGAACCTGATTCCGATACTTAAATATTCGTTCTTATACTTACTTTTGGTGCTCTAGAACCACTTCTGGTACCAAAATCTGTATTAATTAGGGTTATCTGGAGGAACAGAACTTATATAATAAATGAATATAGATTATAAATAGATAGATCAATAGATAGATAGACAGAGAGACAGACAGACAGATAGACAGACAGACATAGAGATAATTTGTTAGGATGGCTTACAGGTTGTGGTCCAGCTAGAACAACAATGGCTGTCTACCTATGGAAGGCCCAAGAATCCAATAGTTTTTCAATCCACAAGGCAGAATGTCTCAACTGGTCTTCAGTATAAACCAAAATACTAAAGAAATAGGCTCTAGTGCCAGAGGAGGAATGGACTTGCCAGTGACAATAAATAAGAACAACAAATACAGAAAGGTGTCAATAAAATTCTACTCTGTAAGAAAAACAATCTCTTTGTCTCCTTCTCCAACATTTGTTAGAAAAGTAGCAATGACCAAATTGTTAATATTTTATTACTATTTATTAAAGCTGGAAGAGAGTCTGAGAAGATTTAATTTTATATTTCCTCTACTTCTCAATTACTTTATAGTATTTTTTAAAATATAAATATGATGAATACCAGGGATTCCTTGGCTGCTCTAAAGTCCACAGTGGAAGCCTTGAGTAACTGAGATATGACATCATCAAATGAATTAAACACTATCAGCATGTTGACAACAATGGGGTAGACAAAATGGAACTTGAAAACTGTCACAGACATAAGTACAAGTCATAGAGGCTTTGCTTAACAAAGTTCCAAAGATCTCCAGCTGATCACCACTGCTCTTAAATATTATGTACGGTCCAGGTGAAACCTGGTTGTCTAAAAACTACTTTGAAATCTACTTTTTCTCCTAAAACTGTCTCTCTCTCTTTCTCACTTTGAGTCCAACCCTAATGAAAACGGCACTGGAAATGTTTTCCCACAGAGAATGTTGAAAGAAGGCATGTGTCCAAAGGCTTAAGACAATGAGAAAATCTTGGCTCTGACTGTTGTGTGAGCCAAAACTGCTTGAAAAGAAAGTTAGGACTTTGATATAACAGTCTTGGCTAGATACTGTCAGCTTTAGAAAAGTAAAACTTGTTTCTTTAGAATCTGCTTTGAAAATAATAGAAGGTGTGCTTGGAACATCATGCTTGGATAGCACACCTATTGGTTTGGGACTGGAAGTAAATCAAGTTTTTTCTGTGTTAAGGACATTTAGTTTCAAGCTATGGTACTATGACAATCATGCAAACAGAATGGCTTTGCCCTGAGAAATTTATGGTTAAACTTTCCCGAGTATTGTTTAAGAAATAATAATCAGGTCATGCTGACCATTACTTGGATATTGATTGATTTTTGCTATATGCTTTATTGTAGGTTATACAGAACTGTGTTGTATTTCCTTGTTACGTTGTTTTCTTGCTCTGTTTGTTTTTAAATGCTCTATTGATCGTAAAAGATGAAAAAATCATGATGTAATCTGTAACGAGAAAACTGAACTTCACTTTAATAAAGTACTGGAGTTGGCCCAAGGAAGGAACAGAAGAAAAATAAAGTTCTCCTGGGCTATAAGACCTTTCAGTTTGCACTGCAATATATGCCTGGGCATCAATATTTCTCCTCTGTTCCTCAATCTCTCCTGAACAATTAGTTTTCCTTTGACTAATTGCTCCCCAGCAGTTGTTCTCTCTGGCCAGCTGTTCCCTGCCTGCTCAATTCTCCCTACCTCAGAACCACCAAGATGTCCTCTTCTCTGATCCTGAAGCTGGTCTACAAGAGAAGACAAGGTAAATGACTCAAGTAAACTGAAAAGCACTGCTGCATAAAGCAAGGCTTTTTCTCCATGGATCTTTTTTCATGTGGGTACCACAAGGAGACACTGCCCACATTTAAGACAATCTGATCAAGAAAATCCCTTACAGATGTGTCCAGTGGCTTGCTTCTTAGTTGATTATAGATTCAGCCAAATTGACAACTGAAGTGAACCATAAAAGCTTTGTCAATTTCTGCTGGCTCTGTGCTCCATTGATACATCTTCATCAATGTGTCAAGATTCCACAGGTTCCTTCTGTTATTTTCTTCCCTAGCCTTAGGATCAGCTATGTTATCTAAGAATTTCAGGGCATTTCTATTAGAAAATATATAAATGCTTCTGTGTATAGCCACTTCTCTCTTCATCAAACCCAAGATAAGTTTGTAGTGAAAGCCTTGTGCTCATCCTTCCTTTTATGTGTCTGTAGATTTTTGCTCTGAAAGTGAGACATCTGGCTCCTACTATCTGCCATTTGTGCACATATCATTTCATTTCCAGTCTACACTAGCAGAGTGCCTTATTTCCATCCCCCTGGAAATCAACGTCTTCGGTGCTGTGTGCAGTTCTTTCCTTACTTAGTCCCACAATTTCTAATCATTTCCAATGTTTCTTACCCCATACTTCTCCTTTCAGCTTCTCTTGCATTTGTAATACAGAAATACTCTTTTTACAATCAACTTCTTTCCTTGGGTTTACACATATGTACTATTTCTGCTATATCTTCTAAAGGTTCTTATGATGTAAAATGTCATGTATCTATCATTACAATCTTCCAGCATAGTTTGTCATCCTGGAGTGGGAACCCCCCCCCCAATGCTTCACCTATTTGTCCCTTTCCCTTCCTCACAACCATCTGCAAAACACAATATGTAGAGTTTCAGACTGGCTTCTCTCAGTATACATTATTTCAAAGTAAGAAATTCAGAGACAGTTGATTTAAAGTTTAGATAGAAGGACATACATTTTGAAAATGGGTTAAACTTTGTTTTGTTCTGTTTATTTAATTTTTAATTAGAATTTTCTATATGTGTACTCTAGTCACATTGTTTTCACCTCTTCCTCCCCTCATTCCAACTCCTCTTATGACCCCCTTCTCAATTTCTCTCTCAAATTGATGACCTTTCATTCTTTAATTATTATTATTATGTACACAGGCACAGCACATGTACACACACACACACACACACACACACACACACACACACCACATTGAGTCCTTTTAGATTTTTTTCAGATTCAAATATGTAAGCCGAAGATTTCAAATAGGCTTGTAGCATTGATGGTCACTGAAACTTGATAAGAAATACCAAATATCTTTTATGAAAAAAATTACTAATTCTATAACCTATAAGACAGGTTAGGAGCTGTCAGTCTTAACTGGTAGGTGTGTCTGGCCTAACAGGGACCAGCTGCCTCTGAAGTAGTAGAATTTACCCACCACTAGAATTCAAGTCATTTACAGGCTATGGTTAAGAGAGTAATTTTATTCTAAATTTGTTTTCCCAATACCAGACTTTTTGAGAGACCATATTATGTTTAAAAACCAAATACCCATAGGTATGATATAGCAAAAAATTACACTGCCCATGCTTAATAGTGTGCTATTTAAAGCACAAAAATTATACCACACAGAAGCTTGAAAGTGGAATGTAATAATCAAGCGGTTAAAGAGTAAGCGTTCTACTTAGAGACAAGCAATTGTTTAGACAATTGTAAGCGAAAGTGTATTTAAGACCCTGAAACTTCTTTATTGTTAAATTAAAATCATTAGGTAGGGAAATGTTATTTCAGCTGCTGCTGCCCTTAGGCAGATTAAAAACACTTCTCATGTATTTACATAGAAGATGCCAATGCTTGGCTTTAAACTGGGTACCACGTGCTCACACTCCAGCTCTGAATCAGTGGCCCATGCTATTGTGGTGTTCTTGTTTAAAGCAAAAGCCAGGAAATCCAGAACCAAAAACCCTCTGCAAAGCCTATTCTTATGTGATATTTAATCTGACCTTTGGGCAAGTAAAACTTAAGATAGTTTTGGATTGGGTCTCTGGATTTGAGGGGCTTCGTAACTAGAACAGACTACTGATTATTTGGGGGCTTTTGAAAAGTGGCTCCAGTGGGTGATAATGAACATTAAGTTGTTTTAAAACTAACTTTTTAAAGAGTTAATAAATTTGAGTGAAATAATCTAGATTTGGGGCCTACAAATGATTTTTTTTCTTTTGCCCAAGTTTGAAAACTATTAACCAGTTCAGACTAGACATGTCTTTCTCACATCTTTCAAAACATCTTGGGTAAAATTACTTCATCACTTTTAAAATGACATATCTATGGTAATTATTTACATTCAAAGGTCCTAGGGAACTGAAAATTCAGGGGACTAGAAGCTCCTGTCAAATTCCCTAAGATTTTGCTGATTTTAAACCTTTAGAAATGAGTTGGCCAATGTAATAGGAAGATATTTTGCAGCATCGCTTTCCCCAACTATGAACCAGTAAATGTTTTTCTAGTTATAGTTCATTAAAAGGAGGAATGTGGTATTGCGGCTCCTCCAGAAGTTCATATGCCAAAGGCCTAATCCAGTGGCTGCCAGTGCCACCAAGGGGGAGGCTGGTCCTGAGGGTGCTCCTGTCACCAGAGGCTGGAGCAGAGGACAATATGTAGCTCAGGAAACTATTCAGCAGGAGTGGGATCTAGTTGAAGTAGGTCACTGGGAATATACCTAGGATTTGTATGACTTGTCCCAGGACCTTCCTTCCTTACAGTGCTACCCCCACCCCCTGCCATGTTTCCTCCTGCTATGAGATTCCTGCGTGTGTTCCTCCACTGTACCCATTATATCTTTCCACCTTGTTGTGCCTCGCTAAAGGCCCAGAGACACAAAGCCAAATGATCTTTGACTAAAGGGAGAGAAAAGCACTTCCCTCCTCTGCTTCTCTGCTTTCACTTGGCACAAACCAAGCAATGACACCACCCCTCCCCCACCCACCAGGATGGACTGAAGTCTCTGAAACCATGAGCTAAAATAAATCTATCCCTTAAACTGGGTCAGGAGATTTACTCACAACACCACCCATAGGCTACAGGGAAATGAACATCCATAGTGGAGTAATGAAAAAGACTAATTAATCAGTTTCTGTAACTCAGTAATCTCTACTCTGTGAGTGGATACAAGGACTTAATCACAAGGATATTCAAAGATCATTTATGAGAGCAAATCTCAGAAACCTCTACATATCAAGGAGTGTGTACTGTTTGGTCTTAGTATATAAAATGAAATAACATGTAAGGGACCCCTTTACATCTTTTAACTCTTCCAATAACATCAGATACTGCTGCCATCCCCACTGAAGAAATGTATATGCAAAAAGATGAAGCAACTTTCTTGGGCTTGTGTATTATTTCTCTTAAAATAACAATGCCCAGTAGCATCCACTTTCCTGGAAATGTCTTTATTTCACTTTACTCTGTGACTGGATAGAATTCTAACATATATGTAGCATGCTTTTGTTGAGTCGTCTTCTGTTGGTGGATGGTTGCACTTGTTCTGTTCCCTAGCTATTGTGAAAGTGCAGCCGTAAACGCAGATGCGCTATGCGAGGCCATCCGTGGTGTGCTGATTAAACAGTCCTTTGTGTTTACCCTCAGGATACAGTAGTGCTGCTTTAGGCAGTTCTCCCTGACTGAGCTCCATGGAAGCTTCCTCAGTTTACTATATGCCCCCGACTAGCATATAGAAACCTTCCACTGGTCCCAAAGTTTGTTCTCATTTGTTCGCCTGATGCTGCCCATTTTGACTAAACTTGAGGGAGAATCTCAAAATAGCTTTGATTTGCAGTTCTCTGATGGCTAAGGATACACTTGCAAATAAGTATTGGCTAGATGTTTCTTCTTGTGGGAATTGCTTGTTCAGTTCATTGGCCCATTTGTGTAGGGGTGAGTGTGTGTGTATGTATGTGTACGTGTGTGTGTATATAAGTGTGAGTGTGTGTGTGTGTATGTGTGTAAGTGTGAGTATGTGTATGTGTATATGTGTGTATTGTGGGGGGGGGGATTGCAGTTCTTTGTGTACTCTAGATATGGACCCCTGTCAGATGTATAGTTGGTAAAGATGTCTTTTCCTGTTCCATATGTGAACTGTTTCTACTATGCTGGCTTTTTATCCATGCTGTACAACTTTTAAACTCCATATAATCGCATTTGCCAAGTCTTATGACTATTTCCTGTGCTGTTGGAGTCCATTACAGGAATTTGATAATGCTTATTCCTTAAAATACTTTGTTTATTTTTTCCTCTAGTTCAGACTTGTCTTACATTAGGTCTCTGATTTTTTTTTTTTTTTTTTGCACTGTTTTCTAGGGAGAGTGAAAGCTATGGGTTGAGTTTTATTCTTCTATAATTGGGCATCCTGTGTTTCCAGAATCAGTCAATGAAGAGGCAATATTTTTTCCAATGTATGTTTTTGACACATTTTTCAAGAAGTAGGTGGAAGTAGTTGCATGGGTTTTCTTTTTTCTTTTTTCTTCTCTGTGATATCCCAATGGTCTATATGTCTGTTTTTGTGCCTCTAAAATTGCTTTTTGATTAAGATTGTTTTGGCTCACTGTATGTGGTTCCAACTATATAGGCCAGCCTGAGCCAGAGTTGAAAATTCTTTTGCCATAGACTTCCAAGTGCTAGGATTACAGGTATGAGCTTTATCTGGTTTTAGTGGCTGTATTTTTTTTGGGCGGGGGGGAGGCTTAAAAAAAAAAAAGGAAGTTGCTCTCTTCTACATTCATCAAAGATGGGAAGGGATAGAAATTAATTTGCATTCATACCAGTATGTTTCAGTTACAGAAATGGAGTTGATATGCCTTTCCATGTTTCTATGGCTAAAATATATATATTATTTTTGAAATACAAAAGTTAATATTGGGGTTTCTTTTTGCTTTTTTAATAGGGTGTACTTGAAAGTAGAAAGTAAAATCCTCTGTCTCAAGCCCCACAACATGTTTAAATGATAATTGGTGATCTCTACACTTTCTACTCAATATTCTTGTTATCTAAGCTCCTTCAGAAAAAATCTACTAAGCTCTCAACATTCAGTGGCTTTTTCCCGGCCCAAATTCCAAACAGTTCTCCCCAAAACAACATGATCAGGTCTTTCTCGGCAACCCCTTACTTCTGGTACCAATTGCCATCTTAATTTTTTTTTTTTTTTTTTTTGCTTTGTTGTTTTTTGTCTTTGTTTTGTTTTTATGTGACAAAATACTAACCAAAACAACTCAAGGGGAAATGGTTTGTTTGGCTTACAGATTACAGCTAACCTTCAAAGGAAACAAGCCAGTAGAAGGAGTGTTCTTCCGCGCTCTGTGCTTCAGTTCCTGCCTCCAGGTTCCTGCCTTGAGTTCCTGTTTGACATCCTTCAGTGACCAACTGTAACCTTTGTGCCATATCACCCTCTTCCCCGCAAGTTGTTTTCAGTTAGTATCTTATCACAGCAACAAAAACTTAAGTAGGACAGCTGATAATTATCCTCTTTATTGTATCATTGAGATTGGGTGGACTTTCTAAGAGGCAGACTTTTGCATCTACCAGTGACTCTAATTCAATAGTTCGGAACGTATCCTAATAATTTACTTATGTACCAAGTCTTGGGTCCTGGTGACACATAGGCAAATTATCTACAATGTGTTGTAGAGAGGACACTTGAAACCACTTTGAGAAGGACTTGTCTTTTATTTCTTGGCTTTAACTGTGCATGTTCAGTACTATCCACTCTCTTTCCTTTATGTCACTGGATTTACTGCCTTCTTCCTCAAGAGCAAATAGGCACCAGCCTTGAGCATTGTTCTCTTGCCTTGCTGCTCAGACCCATGGAAATTAAGTGTTTACGGTTTTACCTTTGTTTTCTTTCTGTGAGTTCTTCCCCAGCATGTTTGCACATTTTTATAGTCTTTTTTCAGACTCATCAAATTACTATTCTCAGTTGACCAGATGTTTCTGCCAGTACCCTAACTAATATAGTACGTTAGGTTGCCAACTATACATTATTTTCTCTGGATCCAGTATGCCTCAAATGAGAGGGCCATCAATATACATGCTGATTTTTTTTGACACCTCTGAACTTGCCAGCTGTATGTGTCCTTTTGAAGAATGAGAATAAAATGTTACTGGAAGCTAAGGGAAAGACAAGGCTTATTACAGAGTGATAGACTGCTCCCTTGTGTTGGTACTATAACACTATAACCCGCATTATTCTGAAAGGAAGACAATACACTAATTAACCAAATATCCCACTTGGAATTTCAGGTGCAAGCATATCACTTTTTATAAAACGGCTCATATAACTGAGGCTGGTCTCAGACTCACTACAGAGATCACCTTGAACTTACGATCCCCTTGTATTCATCTCCCAAGTACTGCAACTAAAGGCATGTGTGACTGTGCCTGGCGATTTCACAGATATTTGGCTTCCAGGCCCGATGGGGAGAATGAATTCAAGACTCACAATCACAGAGCAGAAGGATCATAGTTAGAATCAGCCAAGGAGAGTTTCCTTATCCTAACCCAGGTCCAGACCAACTCCCCTGTCACCTCTCTGGGCTAGCAGGCAATTTGTTCCTAGTCAACCATTGAATTGTATTTGTATTCCTGGCTGCTGCAGTTTTGGTCTGGAATACTCCCCGAAGGTCCATTGTCTGAAAGCCTGGCCCCTAGCTTGAGACTATTGCAAAATAGTGGAGACTATGGAAGTGGAGTCTGCTGAGAGGTCTTTGGTTCTTTTGGAATGTGCCCTTACGTAGAGTGTGTGCCATGCCCCTTCCTCTGCCTTTACTATCTCCTGGCCAAGAGGTGAATGAGTGTATTCTGCCATTCCCTCCATACCATGAGGTGTTGGATCACTCACAGCCCCACAGCAATGGTGCAAATCAGCCACAGACTGAAATCTCCACTACTTCAGGCCAAAATAAGCCTTTTTTGTCTTTGCACATTCTCTCCAGTATTTTTTAAGTAGTGACAGAAAGCTAACAAATTGACTTCGGGTAGAAAACTGAAAAATTATATCTCAAAGCAACTCAATGCTTAATGACCTGGTTCAAGGGCATCTAAAAGCCAAGTTCTTGGTTCTTGAGATTGAAAGATACTCCCAGGAAACCAGACATAAATCCTCTCTTACTGTTCTGGTTTTTGTCTCCTCTTCAATTCCAACTTCTGAGATTTTTTTTAAAAGGATCCTTATGTTTTGTTTTTTTTTTATTGGCAGATATTCACTGTATATTGTACTGGTTTTCATAACGATGTTTTTTATAAGTATGAACTATAGTTTGATTATATCCTGGAGCTTCTTTTATGCATGCATGTACATAGACTGACACATGAGGCTGTGTGTATGTGTGTGTCCACATATATACACACACACAGAGGCTGAAATGTGAGGCTGTGTGCATGTGTCTGTCTGTCTGTATAAAACTCCAAGTAGATATTAAGTAGATTTTGTTGACTTAATACAGTATTTCCAGGTGACTTTGAAGGCCTTTTGGAGTGTCTTAGCTACATGTCACCATCAATGGCAGCCTTCTTATTTATTTTCTCTGTCTTCTTTTATCTTATTGTTTCTACTTCCACTTTTAGCTTTTTCAGGTCTTTGATTTTTTTGTGGTCTCAGCAACAAACATATTCTCCTTTATGCCTTAATATCATATTTCATAAATACCACTATTTATATAGCCAACAGAAAGTCTTTCTCCCTGCTGGTGAGCACTGTATGTTGCTTTGCATTGGCTTTGCACGGGGGGGGAGGAATGCTGCCCTCACCATTGTCACTCACTGACCACAACAAAGTGACCACTTACACACAGGACAGACACAGGCGATTTACATAATGTCTATAATTACCAAAGTATAGTTGGCACTCCACAATGACTCACATACCACTTGCATTGTTAAATATACTTAAGGTACAGATGATTTACAGTATGTGGGAAGATATGCATGCATTACATGCCATTTTGTATGAGGAACAAAAAGCATCTGAGGATGGCTGTGATTATTATGACTTACACATAAGCTTCTTACCAATGCAAGTCCAGAGATATGACTTACACACCAAAGAAGTCTCAGTGTCACTATAGTACAGCTGCTTATTGCATTTCAACCAAGTGTTTGCTGATGATGAAAACCTTGCACCCAGACTCCCCTCCCATCCTTGTTTTGTCTTAGCTAAAGTCTTCCTCTGAGTAGAATTTTCTCAGACTCTTGTGGGTTCCTACAATCAGTACATTTTTGTTGTCAGAGATTCCTTGAAGCTAATTCAAGACCATATCTATATAAAATTGAAACATGTGACCATTAGGAAGTAGGTAGCTATTAAAGCCTCCCATCAACATATTCATCAGAATGTTTCAGCACCTTTATTTTATCAACTGAAAGACATTTATAACTGCTTGATCATCAACAATAAATGCATAATACTTATCAATTATTAACTTCATTACAAATCCCCTGTATTATCAGAATGGATTATATGAGTAAAATTATTAAAATAAAATTACAAATTGGGTGGTGGTGGCCAATGGCTTTAGTCCCAGCACTCTAGAGGCAGAGGCAAGTAGATTTCTGAGTTCAAGGCCAGCCTGGTTTACAGTGAGTTCCAGGAAAGCCAAGGAAGGATGTCACACAGAGAATTCCTATCTCAAAAAGCCAAAATAAAATAAAATAATAAAAAGCTGGATGTGGTAGTGTACACCCCCAATCACAGCACTTGGGGGGCAGATGGAAGATAATGTTTCATGTCTAAGATAGCCTCATCTATATAGCAAATACCATGCCATCCAAGGATACACAGTGAGACCTTGCCTGAAAAAAAATAAAATTTAAATTTAAAAATGTCATCAACTAGTGTGATCTCTTTTGTAAAGAGCTACAGCTATAGAATTTATTTTAAAACAAATTAGGGAATACAGAGTAATTCAAAATTTATGAGAGGATAAAAGAAAGTCTTTAGGAGACAAATAAAGCAATTATGGCCATAGAGCTGGGAGACAGGCACCAGAACAGTAGCCTCAGAGGTAACAAAGACTACCAAGAAACAAAACACTAGGAAGAAAATAGCTAGTCATTAGCACCCTGGCCTGCTCAAGATTAAAATGTTAAAGAAGAAAAACTGATTGGTATAAACTGGTCCTCAGCTAGAAGGCTTTCCTCTGAATACAGGAGGGAGGGTACTGATCACTGGGAAAACTTGTAAGAGTCAGAGGCCCAGAATATTTGCTATTAGATATTCTCCTGTAGTTCTGACAGGGAAAATGTGCCCATGAACTCTTAACAATATGGTGGCCTGAACACCAGCATAGATACAACACCAGTTGACATGCAAGTGCAGACTGGGGAAGTTCACATTGTCCCACCCCTAGATGAAGAGCTACAGTTGATAAGTGACTGCTGAGAGAAGGGAATCGGTTTCTTCTAAGGATGAGCTCCCACATTGGTTTCCAATCCCAAGCAGTCAGCCCTGGAGAACATATGAGCAAAGCTAAATGAAGACAGTTGTGAGTGTGTGTTTGTGTGTGTGTGTGCGTGCGCATGTGTGTGTGTGTGTGATGATGATAATGATGACGACGACGACGACAATGATGATGATGATAGGATAGATCCTGAATTTGGGAACATGGAAGAAGTTAGATGAGGAGCGCTCATATATGAAATTCTCAAAAGGAAGAAGATGAGGAAGAAGAAGAGGAGGAGGAGAAGGAAGAAGGTGAAGGAGAATGAAAAGGAAGAGGAGGAGGAGAAGAAGAAAAAGAAGAAGGAGGAGGAGGAGGAGGAGGAGGAGGAGGAGGAGAAGAAGAAGAAGAAGAAGAAGAAGAAGAAGAAGAAGAAGAAGAAGAAGAAGAAGAAGAAGAAGAATCACAAAGAAGAAGAATCACAACAAAACTAAGGCCAAGTGTGGTGACTCACACCTTTAATTCCAGTACTTGGAAGGTTGAAGCAGGAAATTCTCTGTGAGTTCAAAACCAGTGTTATCTATATATCGTGTTCTGGAAATCCAGGCCTACATGGTGATACCATGTCTCAAAACAACAACAACAAAAAAAACTTATTAAAAACAAATAATCTTCTTAGAGAGAGGGGAAGAGTGAATGTGGAGCTATAATACAAAACAAACCACAGCCACATACGTAACAGTTTTGGAAAACAATGCTTTTTTTTTTTTTTGTCAATATTTTCCTTTTACAAAACTAAGAATGAAGTACTTGTACAAAATCCTACACACAGTCCCTTACAGAATGTCAACACAGTTTCACAAGTGGCATGCAGATAACCTCTGATTCGCTTTCAGAAGCACAACTGATAAGAATAGTGTGAACCTTGGACATGTCCTAAACTTAACAAATGCAAGTACACATTACACAACAGAAAGGAGACCGGGTCCTTTCCTCCCACCTCCAGAGCCTCCTGGTGAAAGCCAGGTTCAACTGGGGTTTAGCTTCCCTGTTTCTTCCTGCTCTGTACTGACTGTGCAGAAGAGCTATGACAAACCTCCAGAGTGGTAGTGCTGCCAGAGAGTGGCTGGCCTGTGTGGCCATTCTTGAAGTGCCACTGGCCATGGTGTGATGCCCAGTCCAGACTCTTCCTTGCCTTCACAACTTTTTGTAACAGGTGCAGCCAATGAACTCCTGCCACTGTCTTCTTTAAACACGCACAAATAAAGAGCCACTAAGTCCTGGAGGTGAAGCCATGCCTACTTCCATGAATCATATTTTGTGTACATGACTCCGAAACTGGAAATTAGTCATTTGGATATAATTAGTTTCTTCGGAATAAGAAATACTTCTACTGGTAATTTAATGCCCACATGTAAGTACATAGATATCATCTAGAAAAGCGTTTATTTACAGGCAAACTGTGTTTACACTCTGCCATCAGAACCCCAAATGAACTCTGAGAGTCATGGGCTGACACTGACTAGTCAACAGCACTGGTGGTAAGAAGACACAGTATGTGGAAGTGATGTGGAAGCCAACCAAGTGTTTGAAAGACCTCATTCATGGACAACGGAAACAGAAACAAAACATGCTCATGCATCTTTGGAAAAGCATATTTATATTTCATAATGGTACCAAATTTAGACCAAATGACAAAATCTCATGACACCTGCTTTTACTTAGGTAGCCAAATCCCAGCTATGAAGAAACAAGTGTGCTACCAGATTTATACGTGATTTTATTTTTGTATCTGATAGTTTTAGTTTGGTTTTGACTTTGGTTTCTTGTTTTTTGTTTTCTTTTGTTTTGTTTTGAGAACAAACACATGTCGTCAAATGTATGAAGAATGCACTATCCTCCAGTTTAGGTCTCTAAACAGTTAATCCTTGTGGAAGTGAAAGTCAATGGAAATTTAATAGAAGGATTATCATATAGATGCTTTCTAAAACATCGGTGCCCACCAAATGTATGATGCTTTATTCTGTGAAAGACAAAGAAAGCGCACACGCTTGAATTTCCAGACAAACCAACAACACTTTGAATTTTGACTTTGGCTTAATATTTGCAGAATTATCAAATTTGACTTGAGAATATTTTCTAGAAATGAGCATTTGAAGCTAATTTAATAAACAGTTGTTTTAACATCCACTAATATGGAGGCAATAACTGAGCAAATTAAGTCCCAATACAAAATTGTAAGTAAGAAATACATGTTTAATGGTTTAAGCTAAAAGAGCCTTGAATGAATTGCTGCAGAATATTTGATCACACTCTGAACCCAGAGGGAGATGTGTACTGGAAAAACCTGTTTCTAGTTGTAGTGTGGCTCAGCCCTAGCATACACCTTGAATCCAAGACTTTCTGTGAACAGGATTAAATAAAGTCAACCATAGGTCAAGAGGCAGAGCAAGTAACCATTTGACAAGGAGTGAACATAGGGAAAAAATAGAAAGTGAGAGAAAGTCCAGAGTACAGCTAAAGAGATGTAAAGGAAGCAGAAAGGAGGGACATTCAATTTGAAGAGATTTTAAGACAGCATGGTAAAGGAGAAAAGGCTGTTTCCTTCTAGGATGTTGCCTAAGTAGGAAGGTCAGCTGGGTGCTTTCTCTGTCTCTCTGAGCTAGTAGGTTTCCACATCAACATCTATCACCTGAGTAAAAACTGGTAAAATTGAACATTTGGGATTTTGTTTAAAAAACAACAATATAATGGATATTTGGCTCAAATAGTAATATGTAATGATATATTAAAAATTCTTTGATGTGATGACTGCCAGAAGAGATAGTAACACATGTCACAATCAAGCTGGAAATGATTGGCTGAGTCTATGAGAGCCTCCATGGGACTCAGTATCAGAAGACAGAACAAGGCAGCTAATGGTGAATCTGAAATTGAAAGGCCATGATAAAAGTAGATAGATTATTTATAATGTGTTGCAGAATATTTGATCCCATGGTGAGCTCTGAAAATGTGAACTGAAAAACCCAGTTTCTTGTTGTGGTATGACTCATCCCTAGCACACACCTTTAACACAACAGCTTTCTGCTTATTGTAAACAAGTAATTGTGATGTGGTACAGCCTTAGTACACACCTTTAACCCAAGTGCTTTCTGTAAGGTGTGACTCAGCCCTGGTACACACCTTTAACCCAAATGCTTTCGGAAAGCAAAAGCTGAATAAAGCCAATCGTAGGTCAAGAGGCAGAGCAAGCAACTAGTTGACAGGGAATAAACATTAAGTAAACACAAGGAGGAGGGACACGAGATGAATAGGAAGGGCTTTTTCCTTCTGGAGCATGAGCTGAGTAGGAAGGTCAGCTGGGTGCTTTCTCTGCCTCTTTGAGCTAGTAGGTTTGTATCCCAGCATCTGGCTCCTGAGTCTTAAATGGTAAAATTGAATACTTGGGATTATTTTTGTAACAACAATAATGGGATAAGATAAAGGAAGAAAAAAAGGAGTAATTTAAAACAGTTGGTAAAGAAGACTTGATGTAATCAGTCTTGAGGTCTATTTTTGGTACTGATGGTTTCCTGGTCCAGTTTCTTTCTTTCTTTCTTTCTTTCTTTCTTTCTTTCTTTCTTTCTTTCTTTCTTTCTTTTAAAGATTTATTTACTGTGTATACAGTGCTTTGCCTACATGTACACCTACAGGCCAGAAGACGGCATTAGATCACATTATAGATGGTTGTGAGTCACCTTGTGGTTACTGGGAATTGAACTCAGGACCTCTGGAAGAGCAGTCAATGCTCTAAACTGTTGAGCCATCTTTATAGCCCCCTAGTCCAGTTTCAATATACAACTTCCTTGAAGTCTCTTTTGTTCTATTAGATTGTTTGGCACATAACTTGGATCGTTTTACCCCTTAAAACAAAACAAGATAATAGAGCCCAAGTAAGGCACCTTCCATGGGTGTTGGTCCCTATAATATTAAACAACACAGCAGCTGGCTCTCCAAGGAGCCTTGGTCTGCAGCCGTACTAAAAGCAGAAGTTCTTTGCATGACCAGCCATGCCCTGCTCCAGTGAGGGAAGGGAAGAAATGAATGAGCTCCTCTTAGCACTATGAATCTCTTCCTTTTCATCACCAGAGGCAACATATAGATGATTGGTTAAGTAAATAAGATTTCCACAGCACTTCAGATATAACTCATTTATATTTCTCTCTGACTACAAGAGCTAGAATTGGCCAAGCAATGTTCATTCAATCATTCAGAGTGATACAATCCTTTAGAAACTGTGTTTTAAAATGTAAAGATGAATTAAACATAATACTTTCTTTCAGCAGATTCATATTCTAATGGAAAAATTACCATATGAATAATTGGAAAAGAAAATAAAGAGTGCTTAATAGTCTTAGAAACAATGTTCAATAAAGGAGTTTTTAGCTAGAGGAATAAAAAATGAATCCACTTACCTGAACAGAACAACAAGCAATGCCTATAATATTTCATTAGGCAGGAAGTAATGAGGGGGTTTTAAGATATCATACATTATGTATCCTTTTGTATCTGATTTCTTTTCACCAGCATAGCACATTTCCAATTCATGAATGTGTGCATCTGTAAGGCATTCATTTTTATTACTGTGAAGTGTTTCATTTATACTATGAATTTTACATGAATATAGCATCTAGTACAAATCATTTGTCTTAACGCAGTGTGGCATAATGAAACACAAACTTATTGGTGTACAAGACAGAAATTTATTTTCTCTGGTTCTAAAGGCTGGCAAGTCCATGATTAAGAGGACAGCATGGCTCATGTCTGGTGAGGCTTCTAACCTTGGGCTGCAGGTGACCAGCATCCCATGTACTCTTGTCTCTCCCTTTCTGTATAAGGACACACAGGTCACACTGTAAAGGACCCATGCCTTTGGCTTAACTTCACTCCAGTACTATCACAATGTGGGTTGAACTTCAGCGTGAGATTTGAGAAGACACAATCCAGTCCACACCACCTTCTCACCTTGGAACATTTATACAAACCGTTAACGTGGGCACAAGATCTGACCTGTGCTGTTATGTACCCAGGGTCAAGAGCCCAGTCACTATGCTTAGCTTCAGACAATGCTTGAAAAAAATGTTTTCTCAGGTGGCTGCAAAACTCCAGACTCTAAATTGCCACAGTAATCTCTAATAGTTTTAGCTAATCTCTGTCTCTCCTACATTTCGTATCAGCCATACTTTCAATTTTAGTTAAACTGGTCATGTCCTGGGTTATTTCTACTGATTTTTATGTGTGTTTTCATGGAAGACTAATATTATTGGGTAAAATGCAGACTCACCTTCATCCTCAAAGAATGGTTTGTTCATATCATCTTTTTAGTTGTTTTGTGTTTTTTCTTATTATTTCAAACTTTGTTCCAAAGTGATTCTCTAATGCACACAAGTGAAGTCAATGTCTTTTCTCAAACTATAATTTCACTCTCATGATGGTATCCCTTGATTAAAGACTATATCATATAGCCTTAATTAATTAATGAACGTCAGATTTTTTAAATTTGGTTTTACAATTAGTGCTTGTCTTGTTCTATTTTTTAAAAATTTTTTGTTCCTCTTACATTCCCTATAAAATTTTAATAAACATTATTGTTTTAGCTTTCATATAACTGGGTCTATAATTCCTAGTGCAACAGATTAGATGCCTCCCTCACAGGAGGGAGAGGACAGCCCTGGTCATCCTGGTCTGAGCCCTGTGTGATACCTTCTTTTTTGAACAATATGCATTTTAATCATTGCATCGCACTTTGGGGATCTCGCTGTTTTAGCAACCTCGGCTTTCCAACACTCCCTTCTCATAGTCTCAACTCTTCTTCAAGCCTAAACCATTCCAATTGCAAAGCTAGACTCGGGGCTACGCGACATTCACCCCAATTATGAGAGTAACTCTGTTTTCTTACTCCAAGTGCCACACGTTCCCGCTAAAGGAATAATGAACAGTGGAGTGTTTGGCCCTAAAGAAAGTATCTATATCCTCCCAAGACTCAAGCAACATCACAGAAGGGGGGTAAAGAATATAAGAGCCATAAGCTCAGGAGATGTGAAACAAAAACACACGCTCTGGATATGACAATGAACACGCGGGGGTTATGTTTATCTGTGTAAGACCTACACAAGATTGAGCCTATCAACATTTCATCATGGATAGAGAAGAGCCCATGATGCCTTATTCTTCCATGAGGGTCTATTGGCAATTAATGATTGGGGCTGAGTGTCATTTTCCTTAGAGGTACAGACATGAACAATTTGTCCTTGCTCCTGTAAACAACGTCCTACATTGATAACTCTAGATAGCTCTAATTAAACTCAGATGGCCACACACAAATCAAAGACATGGAAGTAGAAAGATGATTTGTTTAGAAAAAGTTCATTCTTCTAGTGGGAGAGAGAAAAGAATGAGAGAGGGTGATGGATCATGAAATAAGTAAAATTCACCACATAAATGTATAAAACCCTCAAACATAAAAAAGCCGACATTTTATTAATTAATTTATTTATTCACTTTGCATCCCAGTCATAGCTTCCTCCCTTCACTTTCCCAAGTCTCACCATTTTCCATCCCCCTCCCCTATTCTTAAGAAAACGGGAGCTCCCCTAACCACCCACCCCAGCTCATCAAGTCTCATCAAGACTGAGTTCCTCCTCTTCTTCTGTGGCCTGGCAAAGCAGTCCCAGCAGGGGGGAGTGACTTTTTTAAAAAAAAACAAAAAAGCAGGCAACAGAGTCCATGTCAGAGACAGCTTCCTTCTGCTTACTAGGGGACCCACATGAAGCCTGAGCTGCCCATTGGCTACATCTATGTAGAGAATCTAGATCCAGTCCATGTATGGTCCTTGGTTGGTGCTTTAGACTTCACAAGTTCCTCTGGGTTCTGGTTAATTGACTCTGTTGGTCTTCTTGTGGATCTCTCGTTACCTCTAGGTCCTTTTATCTTTCCCCCAACTTTTCTACAAGACTCCCTATGCTTTGCCCAATGTTTGGCTGTGAGTCTCAGCATCTGTTTCAAACTGGTGCTGAGTTGTGCTGGGTAGGACAACTCTGCTAGGCTCCTGTTTGCAAGCATATCAGAGTATCATTTATAGTTTTAGGGGTGGGTTGGCTTTCTTCCACAGGGTGGGTCTTGGGTTGGGCCAGGCATTGGCTGGACATTCCCTCAATCTCTGATCTATCTTTATCCCTGCACATCTTGTAGGCAGGGTAAGTTTTGGATCAAAGTTTTTGTGGATAGGTTGGTGTTCTCTTCCCTCCACTAGGAGTCTCGTCTAGTTAGAGGTTGTCCTGTTCAGTCTCCATGGCCCCTGCTACTGGGAGTCTTAGCTAGAGTCCCCCTCATATCCTCCCAGAGGTCTACCCTGTCTTAGGTCTCTAGCTTGTCAAAGAGATGCCCCTGTCTACAATTTCTCTCTTCTCTACAGGCCTCCTGTACTCCCACCCCTACTCTCTCCAGGTCTGATCTCCATCCTTATTTCTCTCTGTGCTCCCTCTCCTACTTTATTCCTTCTCTTCAACCACTACCTCTGTCTATTCTATTTTCCCCTTTAAGTGAGATTTAAGCATCCTTCCCTGGACCCTCCTTGTTACTTATCTTCTTTGGGTCTGTGCATTGTAGTATGTTTATCCTGTACCATATGGCCAATATCTTCTTATAAGTAAGCACATACTATGTGTGTCTTTCTGTGTCTGGGTTACCTCACTCAGGATGATCTTTCCTAGTTCCATCCATTTGCCTACATTTTTCATGATTTCCTTGTTTTTAATCATTGAGTAATATTTTTAAAATAATTTTTAAAAAGAAATTTCTTGGGGCTGGAGAGATGGCTCAGAGGTTAAGAGTACTGCCTGCTCTTCCATAGGACCTGAGTTCAATGACCAGCAACCACATGGTGCCTCACAAACATCTATAATGAGATCTGGTGCCCTCTTCTGGCATACAGACATATATGCAGCCAGAATACTGTATACATAATAAATAAATAAATAAACAAATAAATAAATAATAAAGATTTTTTTAAAAAGAAAATTCTCTTGCAGCAATAATGTTTCATTTTGAAAATAATATTTTCAGAGGAGAAACTCATTCTTACTGAAGAAGCTCACAGAAGTTCACCGACAGAGGACCTTTCTACCCATGAGCTAGCTCACTTTGAGAACTCCGTCAGCTCTGCCCTCATCAAGTCATCTGTGGTATTGTGAGAAATACAGCGATATTTTGGGTCCTGGGAAATTAGACAACAGTCAGTTTCTTAATCTTAAGGCTTGTACCTTTAGTCTTTCTTTCCATGTGTTGCAGTCATGGAGTGGGGGGAGGGGGAGAGGAAGGGAGGAAGGGGCTGCTCTGTCTCCCCCCTCAGGCTGCTTCTCTCAACCACAAAGTAAAATAGACAAAAGGAAGTGCTTCTTGGGAATCTAACAGCACAACTTTGCTTTGTGGAGTTTCTCTTCTCTGTCTCACTCCATTGCACACACAGAGAGAAAGAAGGTGCCATGTCAGGATATCTCAGCACAAGAAGAAGACAGAATAAAATTTCCTAATGTATTTTTAAGCTGCCCATTTTTTTCTAACATAATTGGCATTTTCAAAGAAATGAAAGGGGAGCCATAAGTTCAAAAGCAAAAACTCCAACATAAACTAAACTTAGAAGAAACTGTGCACACTCACATGAGCTTACTTTCATTCAGCGAAGAACAAACTGTAATTTTGGAAGAAGTAAAATATTTCACAGAAAAAAAATATTTAAAAGTTTGTGATGACTCTGTCTTTCAAGAAACACTTAAAAATTCACAATTGCCTACATGTAAACAAAGTCAACGTTTATGAGTATGTTTCCTCCCAACTTATATAAACAGAGGTTGAAAAGGAAATCATTAACCGGCATAGAAATAAACGATTGAAATAAAAAATATATTTAAAAGGCTGAAGAGGATGAAACTGTGAAGGTCCAGATGGCCTGGAGTCACCACACTGTACTTGGGCAGCGGAGGAGAGGCCAGGGTCATTGCTGGTGACTGGCATCACAGGAAGGTAGTCATAAGAGGAAAGACTGCTGTGGGAAAACAGACCAATCTGTCTCAGGTGTCCTCAACTGAAAGCTTAGGATGAATGTTAGAAGATACAGTAAAGTGACTTTCACAAGCACGAAGAATAAAAGCGTCAGAAGTCCAGAGCCTTCTCATAGTGAACGTCCCAGTGCAGCAACAACCGTTCATCTGAGGGTCTTGACAGAGGACCAAGTGACTGCTGTACAACCCCTGGGTCTTATGAAAACCAGTTCCCAGGCTGTGAATATGTAAAGATTTATATGATTAATTTAACATGTTTGCGTATCTTGAGTTGTCAGGTTTTTTTCCCCTTAAATGAGGAAATATCATCTTGAAGATTTGATTTTTTTTTTCTTTCGCAGGGTTTTTGCCAAAATGCTTTGTAAGTGTGTGTATGTGGAGGTATGTGTGATGGGCATGATGTGTGAGTGTAGGTGTGTGCATGCCACAACACACATGTGCAGAGCAGAGAACAACCTGGGTGTGGTCCTTGCCTTCCTCTTCCTCACCGTTTGAGGTGACGTCTTTGTTGTTCACTCCTGTGTGTTGCATATAGCTGACCACAAGCTTCCGGAGAGTCCCCTGTCTCTGTCACTCTAGGAGCACTAAGGTTGGAGGCACTCACTACCATTCTCAGCTTTACATGGATTTGAACTCGGGTCCTCGGGCTCGCATGGCGAGCACTTTACCTGCTGAACCACTTTCCCAGTGCCCTGCTCCAATTCTTTAAAATAAACACATGACTTAGAATGTTCACTCATTCCAGAAAAGGTGACACCTGTCTTTATTCCCAACACTCAGGAGGCAGAGGCATGTACAGCTCTATGAATTTCAGGACAGCCTGGTTTACATTGTTGCAGACCATCCAGATCTAAACAGTGAGACCATTTTTTAAAGTGTTTCACAGCAGGGGTAGCAGGCAATATGAGATAAAAATTAAGTAGCAAGGGTAAAGCTAGGCCCCCACATCTACTGTGAGCTAAATGACCAAGCTTTTAACTAGGCTCATCTACAATGAGCACTAAAGATTAAATCTTTGCCTCCTTATAACCATTTAATAAAACTACTTTTTAATTTTTTAATTTTCTCTCACCTATTTCCTGAAAAGGGGGAAAAATCACAATTCAAATAGCAAATAGTACTCCAGATAAATGTTTTTCTTGAACACCTAGTCTTGCCTACATACATAAAAAAAAGTGCATAATATACTAATTATTTCAGGTAAAATATTTTTCATGGTAGAAAATTTTAAATTTTAAAAGGCTAGATTTGGGTAATGTTAGATGTAGGGTTTATGTATTTTTTTTCTTACTGCAATGGTATTTTGACATTCAATTAGTCAATTAAACCTCTCCTAGTGTTTGAACACCACCTTTGTGTTCAATATTGGAATAGGTGATGAGGAAGCTCAAATAGGTACCAAAAAACCAATGTGTCTATCAAAGATTACAATCTAATTAATAAAGAAAGTCTAATACACTTGGAAGAAATAACAAATAGTTAATCTAACAACATAACCATATTTTAGAGATATGCTTATTCACTGAGGGTTTTTTTCATCTATAAAATAAAAGATTTGATTGTGTTCTCTTCTATTCTGAAAGCACAAGACATATTTTATAATAAACAAAAATCAAAGGAAAATATCAACAATTGTAGGCATTCTTTCAAAGAATGCAAAAGAGGCTGACCGAACAATCATTAAGTAAATTTTGAAAAGTAGTATATAAGCAGTGTCGGTACTTAAATTTTAATCTAATACAAAAATACTTTTAAGATAGTAGTGAGTTAGTTGGAAAATGCTTCTTTTCCATTATCCACACCAGATCACAGCCACTCTGTACAAGTCAGGGCCCCTGTGTGTAGCAGAGCTTACATTCTAGAACTAAACCAAGCTTCAAGCTCACTTGCTACGAAGTGCTACAAAGAAAATGAGTGGGAATCTGATGACTCTACCGA
This sequence comes from Acomys russatus, assembly GCF_903995435.1. Classification (NCBI taxonomy): domain Eukaryota; kingdom Metazoa; phylum Chordata; class Mammalia; order Rodentia; family Muridae; genus Acomys; species Acomys russatus. The sequence goes on along the minus strand of NC_067157.1, from coordinate 30,652,871 downwards.
CGGTAGCTGTGAAGACTGCTATTGGAGAGCATTCAAACGGAGTGACTTGTAAACAGTAACTCCCCCGAATGGCTGACGCAGAAACTGTAAGGAAAAGAGCCTGGAGACATGGCCAAGAGCCAAAAGCCATTAGCATCATTTCCGAAGACCAACTGAACAAACCTGCATTAGAAACAGCCAGACTAGAGGACATTGAGATAGAATTCCTGACAGAGCTGTGGCCGGTGCTCCTGACTCCAGACCAATACATTAGCAAGACTGCAACCCTGCATGATCCACTATAAGGACTTTTCACAAGCCTGGGGAGCACCACCCCTCAAAACAATAGCACCATTAATGACTTTTGACTTCTCCTTCGTGTTCCACCATCAAAGCAAAGCCATCTCTCCTCTGCCATGCTCTTTAGCCTCTGCCACCCACGGACATGAGTACGTTCTCCTTGTGGCGCTTATAAAATAATCTCTCTTCATTATTTCGTGCACGGTCTATGATTGACCCCGTGCATATTCCGCTCTGTCAAACTTGAGGATTTCCAGTCTTAATAGGACCACGCTATACACTCAAAACCAAAGAAGCTGGCCAGCCATCACAGGCTTCTGTGACCATTGAGGGAGTCTAACCACTGACAGACCAAATACAGGAACGTCATGGTCCCCTGAAAGTCCTGTTTGTTAGGAATTCGGGGAGAAGAGAAGTCACAGCACACCAAGACGTCTCTCCAACAGCCTCTCCTTTTCCACGTATTCACACGCCAGGACAGGCTAAGAAGACCTGGTTTTCAACCATCTTCTTTAAAAATGTGACACCTGTATTTGAGTCTCTAAATCTTTGTTTCAGTTTAGGAAAAAGACATGGGAATCTATAGCACAGGGATCTTCTGTAAAACTCAGACGGGAGGAATGGCAAAAACAAGCCACTCAGTTTTCTCATCAACTATATTTTGAAATTAGGAGTGTGCGGATTTGTAAAATAAAGGAGACTGTGAGCTATCATTACACAAATCCTACCATGGACTCCTTTGGGTCCTAATTCAAACCCTTGAGGAGAAGGAAGTGGAGAAAAGGCAGGAATGTAGGAAGAGACGAAGGTGATGATAAAGAAGGAGAAAGGGGTATTACTCTTGAATATTTAGTGATATTTAGGAGTTAAATATTGGTACTGCCATTGTATTGAAGCTCCATAATCTGTCCATGATGCAGATTAAAGTATCTATAGGTGAGATAATATAATGTTTAAGATTTGTTTTAAAATAATATGCTAGCAGAGGTAAAGGGCATAAAGAAAGCAACGCAGGCAGCCAGCCACGTGTGGAAGCATGTGATGGTATGTTTTTCCATGCTAATAAAGAAGTAAACTGCTGCATCATCGTCTCGCAGCTCCCTTTGAAGTGTACCATTGTCTTGGTGTTTTATGCAGCTTTCATTTGCCAGTTTTTCCATTAAATTTGCTGAAAGTGCCAACATGGATACTTCATGAGCTGTCTGGTGTCCTGCCTGTTTTCTACCGCACTGTGTTTGTTTTTCTTGGAAAGTCAACTTGGATGACTGAACCGCTCTTTTCCAGGCCTCTTTACAGTTGTGGCGAGTCACACTGGCCGCGTAGGAGCAGCATGCCAACAGAGAGCGCCTCCCTGGGTCCTAGGTCTATAGATCATGTTTCTCTACCCTTAAAGAGAACAGGTTCTAGTCCTGTGCGGGAGGCAGCCATGCCCTGTGTGGGAGGCAGCCAGGCTTCTTATCAGTCTCAAAGGCGGGGGATATGTGGGGGTGTGGGCGGGGGGCGCATTTCACGTTGAAGACAAGCACTTTAAGTTACATGTACCGATGCTTACATTTTTATAACCCTTTAACAGAATTTCTAACGTCAGTGATTTATAGATTATCATTTGCATTTTCCATGTACCCTGGAATCAGATTGCCTTTAAGCCCTTCCCCAAAAGGATGAGGTGCCATTCTCAGTCCTTTTTCTGAAGGGGGGAAAAAAAAAGCCACGACCTTCTTTTTTGGAATATGCTGTAAATTTTATGATTCGTTGCAGATATTTTGTCTGCAGGGCCCAAAGCCCTTGTGCTTCTTCCTTGGGCCAGGTTCTTCATTAGGTCACCCAAAAACAACAGTGCCAAAAAGACAGACGTGGAGGAGTCACTCGTAGGATGAAGCTCATGGAAAGCAAGTAAAAAACAAAGAGCCATATAATAGCCCCTTACTGCTCCTGTTTCACTTTCTTTAGGCCTGAAATTCATTCATATATATATATATATATATATATATATATGTGTGTGTGTGTGTGTGTGTGTGTGTGTGTATGTGTGTGTGTGTATGTGTGTGTGTGTGTGTGTGTGTATATATATATATATATGTAAAAGTGAAGGCAAATTAAACGTTCTTACTACTATAAAGCATTACATGTTACAGACGTGTTCCAGCTAGGCATCATTAATATGTCATAAATCATCTAAATTTTTCTATCCTTCTAAGAAAATGGCAAGGAAGTCACACCATATGCGTGCACACACACACACACACACACACACAGCATACACACAGTCAAAAATGACACTAAAATCACATCACTGAGTACAGTTCCATAATACCCTATTTTCATTTTTTGCACTACAGAATAATGCGTTCATAGGCATACAGAAATGAAGCTAGGAGTCCCCCTGATCCTCCGGGACACGGGAACAACTGGAACTGCCTCTCATATGAGTCCCTGTGGAGAATAGCCAAGTTTGACATCTATATACTCTCCACTTGGGGAGAGCTCTGACAGAACAGATCTTGGATATCAAAATTCTAGACAAAACATTGGAAATACGTTGAAGTTCCTCATCACCTGAAATGAAGGAGCAAAACGGAGAAGCAGACTCATCGGGTTAAGTGAAACTCTAATACGATGAATGAAAAGGGAAAATCTTGACAGTGTCTCCTCACTTGAGTGGAGAGTGGGATATGACTTTCTCACGTACTATGGTGCCTCACATTTGACCATGTCCCCTGGAGGGGGAGACCTGGTGGCACTCAGAGGAAGGACAGCAGGTAGCCAAGAAGAGACTTGATACCCTATGAGCATATACAGGGGGAGGGAATCCCCCTCAGAAACAGTCATAGGGGAGGGGAATAATGGGAAAATGGGAGGGAGGGAAGAATGGGAGGATACAAGGGATGGGATAAACATTGAGATGTAACAAGAATAAATTAATAATAAAAAATTAAAAATAAATAAAAAATAAATAAATAAATTTAAGGAAAAAAAGAAAGAAAAGGGAAAATCAAGTCAACACATCCAACAACTCACAGGAAGGAAATGCATCTGATAAGTGGACTCTCGAAGAGTCTTGTCTGTGGCCTCAGAGGGCGCTGAAATGACTGGCCTGATGCAGAGAGGCTGGTGATGTTAGACTGTCACCCAGAAGTGAAGAAAGCACAGGTGTCACCAGCACAACTAAGAATAAAACCTAGAAATTGCCCCCAATGAATACCACACTGTTATTGATTGCTCCGGCTTTTAAATGGCGTGGTTGAAATAGTCAATAGTTCTTAGAGAACAGGTGCTATCTAGGATGTGGACTCTGTTGCCTCCTTTCAATAATGTCCCCCTTGATTGGGGGTGAGCGGAGGCTGCCTTGCCTGGCCTCAGTGGATGAGGATGAGCTCAGTCCTGATGCTGAAGTGGGGGGAGACTCCTCTCTGAGGAGGAAGAGGTGGGAGGGAGGGGACTACAATCTGCACCTAAAGTGATATACAAATTAAAAATAAATTTTTAAAAAAAAGTTAAAATAAAAAAAAAGAATGTAAGATGCCTGCAAATTTGCTAGCATATCACAAGAAGTTAGAGTGTCATCTGCGATGCTTCTCTTTCTTTTTCTTTCTTTTTTTCTTTTTGTTTGTTTGGTTGGTTGGTTGGTTGGCTGGTTGGTTGGTTGGTTTCTCTATATAGCCTTGGCTGTCCTGCACTTGATTTGTAGACCAGGCTGGCCTCGAACTCACAGCGATTTGTCTGCCTCTGCCTCCCTGAGTGCTAGATTACAGGCGTGTGTGACCATGCCCAGCTGTGTGTTGCTTCTTATGAATGTATTAAGTAGAGAAAGATCCGAAAGGGTGGCGCATGCTTTTAATCCCAGCACTCAGGAGGTGAGGGGCAGGTGGATCGCTGTGAGTTTGAGCCTGGTCTACAAAGCAAGTCTAGGACAGCCAAGACTACACAGAGAAACCCTGCCTCAAAAAACCAAAAAAAAAAAAAAAAAAAAAAAGAAGAAAGAAAGAAAGAAAGAAAGAAAGAAAGGAAGGTCTGCCATACTCAGGGCTGTGCTGGAACACACAGGTTAGAAAGTCTGTGGAGGTATCCCCGCCATTCTCAGATCAGAGAGAACTGGGCTACCTACTGTTCCGTGGTGCCAACTCATCCCTTGCAGGGCTCTCTTTAAAGTCATCTGCACACTGGAGAGTCATGAAGGACTTTTGCATCGTAGATGATAAAGACTTAAAGAGCAAGAAACGAGAGAATGAAATATTGCTTTAAGAGTTGGCGCTTACATGACATTCAGAAGTCTCTTGGATAAATAGCACTTGACTAAGCAAACAGCAGGTTCACCTCAGTATTTGTATGGCTAAGGAGAATAACATCACTGCCCTGCCTGACATCAGGAGGATGGACAAAGGTCTTCAATGCCCTCCTTCATGACAGTCGACTGAGGTGACTTCAGGAAAGAGCAGTCTGCTGTTAGGTCTTTGGCTTACTCTCAGGTCACTGAAAGGCTTAGAAAGAGCTGAAGAAAAACAACAGGTCACAGGAACTCATTATGATAGCTTAAATAAGCTCACACCAAAATCCCCGAGGATGTAAAAAATCTGTTTCTCCTGATCTTGTAGCTACTTTCTGCCATCCTTGGCAAACTTAGCACTGGTGCAGCCCCAGCACTGAGGCAGGGGTTTCGAGTTACCCATGAGGACTCCTGTGTCTTTAAAGGTGGTATTAAGAGTACCAAGGAGTTCTGAGCGATATAGTCCCTTTTTAGATCTGTCCATTCATCATGATCCCGTGCCAGAATTTGTTAGGTAAACATGATTGACAGGCAGCCATCTTTATCCTTTATATGGCTGGAGGTCAGCCGTGGTGGAAAGTAATGCTTTTTTAATTAGCTGTTAGGGGATCGAGTTCCCTTTGTGTGGCCGGCAGAAGGTCTCTCAGCGCCAGCAACCAAAGTGAATATCTCTTCGGCCTTGCATGTTCGGTATAACTCAGATGACTGAAGAACAGTCATAAAAAATTCATATTGAAGCTGTTTTCTGAAAGAGAAAATTGTACAGCTGGCAAAAAAAAAAAAAAAAAAAAAAGAATGTTATGGAGAAACATACTTGAAATAACAGAGTTCTCTGAAAGGAAAATGAGCTACTTTTTTTTTTTTTTTTTTTTTTTTTTACATTGCCCTGGCAAATGGTGGTTATACAGAGAAAACGGTCAGGCTTTTTTTTTTTTTTTTTTTTTTTTTGTCCCCCTTCTCTTGCAAAAATAAAACAAACATAGTTTTTAACTGTAATTGCAAAATATAATTTTCCTCCTAGGAATTGTTCCTTCCATTGAAAGGTAAAATAAATCCCTGCAACAGTTTTGGTTTGGCAGAGTTTACAGAAAGTACAAAGAAACACACACAAGGCAAGCATTCGTGACTAATTGAAGGACCCTGAACCTCTGTGCTCGCTGCCCATCTTTACTGAGTCAGGGTGTTCACTTCAAAAAAAAAAAAAAATGCTTATGCTTCTGGTGCCTAAAACAATTAATTTAGTAAAATGTGAAACCACTGTGAAATGAAAAGTGGGTGTATTCAAAGTATTAATACGCATTTAAAACACATGTTTCTCATTTGAATGTAAAAATTATTGGGCTACAAAAGAAACACTTCCAAACTCACAATAAACTCTGAAGTAGTTTGAGAGGACAGCACTTAGTGGTGATATAAGGGCTAACATATTAAGATCCTGAAATGAATTTTCTACATTATAAATCACAAAATAAAGCCAATGATTTGTATACAGCTCATAAATAAATGCACGGCCTGTCTCTGCTTCCTAGCTCTGTGTCTAAACTGGTCTATTGACTTTGTTTTCAAGTTCACTTATATCTGCTCTTTGTTATTTTTCTGTCTTGGGATCATTAAGCCTAAATGCACTGCAGTACCTTAAGGTGAAGTTCTTGTTTGATCTGGTACCCTTCCTTTGAGGTCTTTCTTCCTCTTGACTTTTCTCCACATTTATAGGAGGTGGAATGGTTTGAAGGACACGAAATCTGGAGGCGAACTGCCTGCGTTTCCATCCCAACTCCCCGATGCATGAGGTTCGTGAATTAGAGGAAACTACACATGCTCTTTGGAACTCAGCTTTCTAATATGTTAAAAGGGTCTAAGATAGTTTTGCTTATTTGGTTGTCTTAAAGAAAGAATGAGAAAATACATGGGAAAAAGCTAGGAATTACTTGCAATACATGGAATTTGTAATGATCAAAAATGTACACTCTATTATAAATTTGATAAAATCACTTAAATGACATACCAACATTTGTAGTAAACATCTATTTGTGAGGCTAATAACATCTATAAAATCCTCAAGGTCAATAACATCTACAACTCTGTGTAGCACTTCAAGACAGCAGTCTGCTCATGCCAAAACTTGATTATTTATACCTTCTTCTTAATTATATAATTAGGCTCCAGAAAAATCAATTTATTAGTAAGCTGTAGGTTTTTCTCTTTTAAGGGATCTAGAGGTTATTTTGTTTAAACAAACAGCCCACAGAAGCAAATAGTTCTTAAATAGAAGTGACTACAAGACCATATGAAATGCACAGTGTAAAATTTTTTAAACTATTTATCAAGGGCAGATTCTTGAGATAAAATCCACTAGTTTTACATTTGACATTCAGCAGGTAAATGCTCTTTTCCTGCACTGTGCAATTTCAGACAGAAAGGCTGGTCTGTACAACCTGAAACACCGGCCATGTTTGATGTCACATTCATTTTTAGCTTGCTATGGTTAAGGTTTTTCCCACAAAAGGGTCATAATGGTTGTCAAAGAAATCCACATATAAAATTTGTTTACCACAGTTTAAACAAGCCATTTAATCTAGAGCTGGTCTGGCTGCCTGTGACGACGCTGAGGGAAATACCAGCAGAGTTACATGGCCTTCATGATAGGAATCCATGCTCTCTCTCCAACGTTAGCCAAAACACATCTTTGCTTCCAGCGAATATGTGTGAGTGGTAGCCAGCAACTGTGTATAGAGAAACTTCAAACAAGGAGGGAAGAATCTATTTCCACCAAGCATGTGCCCCATACCTGAGATACCATGATAGGTAAAACTTGAGCCTATCTTATTTGATGGGCAGAATGAAAAAAAAAAAAAATTAGAAAAGCCTTTCAAAACAAAGGCTATAGACAGGACTGTCTGGGCGTGTTAGGAAACCAGTCACTGAGTGAAATTTTAAAGTGATCATTTCAGACAAAGGGGGGGGGGAGGCTCACTAGGGTGGTAGCTTGGTTAGTAGGATGCTTGCCTTCCAGGTGAGAAAGATGAAGTTCTTGCACTGACCGGAAGAGGAAATAAGAAGAGAACCAAGGAACTGGTGGCCATTGGCAGCCGGTGGCTGAGGAAGGGAAGGAGAGCCGCTTTTGTTGTTAGTGGAGATGGCTACTGGTGTGTTGCCCATGCCCTAGTTGGTTGCCACACACCCACAAGCATATAAAAAGCACAGATTAGACTCAGTAGGTTATAAAAAGAAAGAAAGGGGATATTAAGTTGGGAGGGAGATGTGTTAGGGAGTCTAGGACAGTTGCTCTAAGAGCAAATGGAGTCATGTACACTCAAGATACAGTGTGCCTGTGAATTGTTAAAAGATGGAATCATTACTTTTAAAAGTAAAATAGATAAAATGATTCTTTGTGGACTTAGGCCTCTCTCCTCTTTGGATTATATGATTATAGTGCCTTGCTTGAAACAGCTAGCATTCTCGCTGTGTATGGGCCCACCCATATGCAAATACTAATAAATATATAGAACTGTAAACACATCGTTGCAGTTTTACATCCTTTTGCAGATAAAAGTGCAGACTGTCCATTTTTATTCATCCTAACTCTTTTTGCCTAAGATTTGGAGAGAAAAAAAATGACCACTGCTCCTATGCACCATCACGTTATATTAGTCTTTGGAGAAAGGTTTGCTGGAGATATATGAATACACGCTGCATTGTGGGTCTAATTGCAGAGAGAGTACCTGTCACAATAGCCTGCCCTTCCCCCACCCACTTACGTGAGGACTAGTCACTACACAGCATCTACACAGCATCTAATTTCCTCATCAGATTTCTCTGCTGGGTTTAGCCATGCTTGTCAACTTCCCAGCTCCCTCTTCAATAACTGGGTATAGTCTCAGTGTCTCGCCAATAAACATTCCTATGAGCAAACCCATGAAAGAATGAAGTCCAGACTTCTTTATCGCTCCCTCTTTCAAGAAGGGTTTTCTGCTCACACTCCTGGGAAAGGTCACGGGTAATATTGGCTGGTCACTTTGGGGTGGCCAGGATTGCAGCGAGCACATTGGAGTCTTTTGTTTAATCTTCTCACTGACCACCAACAGGGGCTGGAAGCTGAAGGGAAACCACTTATAAAGGCAAATGGGTCATTATTCCCTGACTGAGTTTCCCTCCAAGCACAAATTAAGTTGCTAATATTCTATTTCAGAACAGAGTGGATTTTCTATACACACCTATCTTCCTTTTGCTTGTGTCTTACATTTTCCCAAATGTTCACAGACAGTTTTAACACATCTTTTTGTAGCGGAGAAAATGCCATGAATGGCTTTTCATATTATTCTTACAACAAAAGTTCATTTATTTAAATCCTTTCCATTATGGCTGAGGTTGTAACTTGGTGGAAGAGTACTGGCATAGCATGTGCAAAACCAAAGATTAGAGCTCATCAGCAAAACATGTATACAAATGTATGTGTATCACACTACTTCAGAGGCTGCCATATATAAACATATATAACCTGGAAGTAGAGCTTCCCATCCTCACACTGTCATCATGTGTGGCGGGGCTTTCCTGGGCACTGTACCCTATTCAGCAGCGTTCTGCTTGCCCTGCCAGTCTAGATGTCCGTAGTACATTCTCATGAATTGTAGCAAACCTTCAGATATTTTCAATTGTCCCATGGGGGATGCAAGGCTACTATTTATAGACCTGCATTCAGGAAGCACAAAAACAAACAAACAAACAACAACAAACATGAGTTACACTTGGATATGACTTTCTCACGTACTCTGGTGCCTCATATTTGACCATGTCCCCTGGAGGGGGAGACCTGGTGGCACTCAGAAAAAGGACAGCAGGTTACCAAGAAGAGACTTGATACCCTATGAGCATATACAGGGGGAGGTAATTCCCCTCAGGAACAGTCATAGGGGAGGGGAATAAGGGGAAAATGGGAGGGAGGGAAGAATGGGAGGATACAAGGGATGGGATAACCATTGAGATGTAACAAGAATAAATTAATAAAAATTTTTTTAAAACATGAGTTACACTTATAGTCTCTAATCCTCAATTTTCCTGGCCATCGGAGACTTTTTCCAAACTTTAAGAACAAGAGCCTTTTGTTTTACTTCTACAGCAAATAAGCCTGACTCAGTTGTACTTCCAATGACTAAAGGACAGCCAGTGCCATCTGGATTAGGGTGATGTCTCTAGGACATATAAATCTTGCTTCATTATCACAGTCATGAGACTGAGCTCAGAAAGGTGTCTCCCTTTGTGGCTAAACAGTAAGTCACTAAGTATAGCCTACCCTCTGCTGTGGATGTTGAAAAGTTTGTGTGCAAATGCTATTGTATTGGAAGGAGGTGGGGTATTTCACAGAGACAAGATGTCTTGGCACAGGTACAAGTCGGCAAATGTTTATTGGATCAATGAGTGGCTCTTGTTCCTAAGAGAACGAAGATAAAAATGATATTTTTAATTTATTCTTCTCTAATGCATAACGTCCCAACTGCAGTTTCCTCTCCTTCCATCCCTGCATTTCTGCCTGCCTCCCCTTCTCCCCCAGACCCACTCCTCCATTTCCCTTCAGAAAAGAGCAGGCCTCCCAGGGCTGTCAACCAAACATGGCAAAACAACTTCCAATCAGACTAGGCACAAACCCTCATATCAAGGCAGGATGAGGTGACCCAGGAGGAGGAAAAAGTATCCCATGAGCAGGCAAAAAGAATCAGAGATACCTATTTTCAATTCTACGTTATGAAACTGGCCCCAAAATTTTTCACAAATTTCTTTACTGTTGGCTGCCTTGCACAAGGTGTTCTCATGTTGTGAGCTGTTCTCACATCTGGAATGTGTTGCTGAGATGAGACAGGGTTGAAGTGAGTGGGACTCACAGACACAGCACCATCTTCTGAGTGTCCCTAGGTCTGAGTCACCCTTTCAATCTGTAATGTGGGAATACTGAGCAGAGTTATTATGGGAATAAAAAGCAGGTGGTCCTTATCAAGAAGTAGCACAGCAGCTAATTACTGCTCTTGACACAATTTGATTTCCAGATGGGTCAATATAAATATTTTGTCTTCCTAAGTCTTCATAAATGTCCAAAATATCCTCCTGCAGAGATTAGGGTTTTTGGTTTTTTTTTTTTTTTTTTTTTTTTTTTTGTAGTTTCTATAATAAAAGCAAATTAAGTCTTTCTAAACTGAGTCAGTCAGCCTTTTTCATGAAAGAAAAGGTCTTATTTTAGACTTTGCAAGTCAATAATGTTTTCTCAACTGCAGGCTTCTGCCTGCAGCCATGCAATGTAGAAAGCAAGTAGTCATAAATACCATGCTATCAAATGAATGTCACTGTGTTCCAACAAAACTTTATTGACTGAAACATGGGCGTGGTAGCCAAGCTCAGACTGCAGTGTGCTGAGAATACTAATTCTGTAATGAGGAAGTGGCTGTGCCTTTTCATGTAGCATGCATGGCGCATTTATGTTGGTGCTATATATGTAAATGAGCTTCAGAGTTAAAAAAAAAAAAAAACATGCTAGTCTTTTCACTGAGGTTTTATAATCCTGATTGAGAATGGCAGCGATTACATTGAATTTGTCATTCACAGAATGACATCAGAGCCGAAGACATCTGTGATTCATCGCAGTAGAGAAAGCTGGTTGGCTCTTACCTTCCGTTCCACTCAGAAGGACATGTAGGGCATGCCTGGTCACAGGCTTGCTGCATCATCCCACTCATGGTGTGGGCTGCCAGAGTCTCTGTCCGAGCCCGGGTGTGTGTGTGTGCTTGCTGATCTTATGAGCAGCGCATGGGGACTGATTTCTTGGTTAGCCTGTCTACGGCCTCAGAAGTGCTGTGGCGAAGCCTAAGCCAGATTCACGGTGGTCAAGGGCCCAGTACTGGAAAGTACATAAGCCATCCAGAAATTCATGGTTCTAAAACCCTAACCCTGGTACCTGTGCCTCCCTTTCTCTTCATCTAGTTCTTCATTCTAAGGCCAAAGTTCAACCTGGTAATTAGCCAGGCTTCTCTTTAGAAGGCAATCCCTCCAAAATAATGTTCACAAATAATATTATTCAACTCCAAACTCACATACACTGTGTCAGATATAGGCTGCGTTTGGGAGCTTTAAATCATAATTCAAACTTCTATCATTCCTGAGAGATGAAAGCGTAGCTCTGAACCTAAGCCAGAGACGGAAACGAGAAGCTTGACAGGAAGGTTGTAATGATCGCCGCCACCATTTATAATTTGATGTTCTCTGTGGCGTTCACAATGTGGGCATGTTTCCTGCTCGTGGGTGCCAGGCCTGTTCGAGTTCAAACCCTAGATGCCACCTTACAAATGAGTATACCAGTCTGTTATTACTGTGTAAAATTTACAACCTTCAGAGCTTGCGTCAGTGCCCACCCGTCACATGCCACTCCGTGATGCTGCTGCACCGAGTCTTAAAGACAGGAACCGAGACATCAGCTACGCTCCCTCCCACCCCATGCGAGAGTCCACATCTTCCACCACACTCAACATCCAACCCCTGTTTCTCTCACACTGAGGTCCTCGTTTCCTTCCTGAGTGCCAGCTGGGAGCCTCCTTGAAAACCCTCAGGTTTACGGCCTCTCGAGAGGTACGGCAGTTTCAAAGGCATGGGGGAAACTCTATAGCTTTAGGGAACTCTTGCTTTTATAGAATTCACATAATTTGAATAGTTTCCCTTTTGATTAACTCGAAGTCAACTAATCATAAGAAGGGCTTCAATCATGTCTTCAGTCGAATTCATTCCCACCATAGTCAACGGTCTTACCTATACTCAAGGAGGTGAGGGCGTGCACAGTGTGTATGTATTCTAGGGTTAGGAATCCTGGGAGCCATCTTAGTAAGTACTGTAAGTACTGTACTTAGTAAGTACTGTAAAAACACAGGCAAAAATTGTCCAAAGTTTCCATATATAAATGTGTGCTTACATACATGTACACACACATATCTACCGTACTCTCTACACATACAGACATACACACACACACACACATGTCCTCCAACAAGGTCACCACTTCAAATTCTTCCTAAACAGTTCACCAACTGGAGACTAAGCATCAAAAATATGAGCATATGAGGGGGTGGTCCATTCTCATGTGAGTCACCACATTACCTAACTATCACAAAGCTGAATTTATAAATCAGGCATAGTAGAAGGTAATACCGATTAATAATAAGTAGATGGGCTGTTCTAAGAATATACTAGAGTAAAACCTGTTTTTAAAAAACATGTGAATTGTTTGTGTCTGGAAGTTTCCATTTAGTATTTTCAGATTCTGGTTGACTGTGAGTAACTGATAGAATTGGCAACAAAGCCACAGGTAACATGCATGTTGTTCATACTCACACACATGTACGGATGCCCTTATGACCCACTTTTGGTGATGAACCCCAAAGCTTTAAAAGCCATGCACATGCAGCGCACATCATAGCATGTTCAGTACTAATTTGCCAAGGCTACCCCATCAACAGCATATTCACAGACTGCTGCTGGCCTCCTGCCAAGGGAAGTAAAGCCCCCATATTACCCCCTCAATGGGAACAGGGACTCGCATGGGCCTTGAAGACAAAGCATTTCTCCTGCCTGGAAAACTACAAAGTGAATTTGAAACCAAGGGCAGCACCATGCATAAGATTTTTAAGAGAGAGAGAGAGAGAGAGAGAGAGAGAGAGAGAGAGAGAGAGAGAAGAAGGAGGAGGAGGAGGAGGAGGAGGAGGAGGAGGAGGAGGAGGAGGAGAAGAAGAAGATCTGAGATATCGGGAGCCTTTAACCTCTTTCTAAACTCCTAATCAGCAGAATTCTTCTGTTGGCTGTTCGAGTCCACTCTCAGCAGGGGATGTGACGGGATGTGCTCCATACATAACCCATTTGAGCCCCAGATCAAGAGGACAGTATTTGCATAAACAGAATCCTAGAGACCATGTCATCACTATCTTTCCCTTCCTCCTTCTCCCCTCTCTGCCCTCCAAGCCAGTCGGATCGAGTTCCCTGGGCTACCTTCCATGAACATCAAGGAATGCAGCAGAGACGAATGTTACATCGACACCCGCAGTGCCACGGTGAGAGAAAAACTGTTTGTACACTCTTTTCATTTCTCAGTACGAGCAAGCATCCCAAGAGTTTGCACCTGTTCTCGTTAGCCCTGGCAAATGCAGCATGCACTTATATTAATAGAATGATGTTTTCATAACAGAACGGGTGTGCAGCGGCCCTGGCGCACGCTGTGGATGCTCTCCCGCGTGCGTGGGTCGGGGGAGGGGTGGCTCTTACATAAAGTCCCATGGCAAGAGGACAAGACCCAGACTCCCCAAGCTGTAGCCCCAGAGCCGTTGGAGAAGTTTTTCTGGAATGACTAGGCTCCAGTCTTGGAAATCCAATTAGATACTTGATGAGGAGGAAAATATGCTGTACACAAACGGGCTTTTCATAGGTATCGCAGAGCTGGGAACCCTTTTGGGGCTCCAGCTCCTGTTTCTCTAATCTGACTCTTATCTCCCCAGAGTGGGCCTGAGAACTGGTGAGGTCATATTTGGCTCAGTTCCTAAAGGCTTGTTTTGAGTCACCAGTGTAAATATTGCCCACCCAATCTGTACATTTGCACAAATTAACTGAAGCCAGCTACCCAATTCCTTGTTCATGTTTGTATCTCTTGATTAAGCCTGACAGCTGTAACCTCATTAGTCCTTCTCTGGTCATGGCGGAACAGCTGTCAGTGTAGGAGGAAGTGGATTCATTCAAGTCGCCTCTTTGGACCAGGCACATTCAAATCGACAGGCGCTTTAAATGGTTCTGTTAAGGTTCTACTTCTAATTTACGTGGTGCTGTGTCCTTTTGCCTAGCTACACAGTGAGATCCTAAAGCTAGCCGGTCACTTACAGAGAAGGCCAAGGCTCTTTCTTACACGGAGAATATGTGTTTTACCTAAAGATATCAGATCTGCATTCTTTGGGTTGGAGCTTCAGCATGTACTTTAACAGAGACAATTTTAATAAATTTTAAAATCTTGGTTCCTAATGTGTTTTTTGGCAGGAGAGATTTCGTTAGTTTTGTCAAGGGGCCAGCAGCGTCCTAATTATGGAAGAAAGAAAGACCATGCAGCTGGTGCTCATGGGAGATGGAGATTAAAAAGTGAGGAAAGAGTTAGAAGCACTCCTATAGGAATGTGGTTTTCCTAAACAGGACACAAAGTCCTTGGAGCGAATCCGGTTAGTTCCTGTAATAGCCTTCATGAAGGAAGGAGACAGAGAGAGAAGTTCTCCGTAGCTATTCACTAAAACCCGGGGACTCAGGGGAGACTGTGTTCTACCCACCAAGGTGTGGAAAGGACAACGGGGTTACAACACCTGCGATGCAAGGCCTTCCCTTGCAGCTAGCTCTTTTACTGGCCTTCGAGGAAGAAGAGTGCACGATAAAGTGGAAAACACTTTGGAAAGAAGAAAAACAAAAGAAGAAGATCTGGAGATTACAGCTCTGGTCCATATTCTACCACAGCTCTTCGTCTCCTGAGGAAGTTTGGCAAGTCCCCTCAGTTTCTGCCTCTGTAGACTCGTTTGGAAAACAGGGAGATTTGCTACCTGTTGGCAGTGGTCCTATTTATCTGTAGTGGTCCAAGACTTTTTGTAGCATCCCATTACCACACAAAAATATTCCTCGATGATGTAAGGTGGATTTATATGTACTAATTGTCTAGCTTGCGGGTAATTCTTTTTCTACTTTTTTTTTTTCAGGGCCCATTAGCCTAAAATGCAAACAGGTGCTCTGTCCTTTGGCACCCCCTGGTGGTGTCAATAGCTGTTACATCTGTCTGAGCCCTGTGGCCCTTGAAGATAAGTAGGCTGTGGAGACCAGAGAGCTTGAGTTGCAGATTGCTATTTACTCAAAGGCGGGAAAATACCCCGGAACTTCTTGTTACCTCGCAGTTTCCAGTCCACTGCTTCTTTCACAAGAAAGCTGTGTCATTGGATCAACATTACGTCATTAGCATCAATGTCATAAAGCGGAACACACCCAGCTGAAGGATTTACCAAATTGCAAAGTTCTACTTTCAGCACTGTAAGAAAAAAAAAAAGAAAAGAAAAGAAATATTGAAATATTAGTGCAAACCAAATGCTTTCTTTGTATGTGAATAACTTTAGAATTTCCAGAAATATCGAATAACACATGCCAGCATTTCCTAAAAGCAGGTAGTGGTGATGGGAAAGTATTCTAAATGTCCTGAGTCCTTTTCTATACTTTCTCTTCATGTAAGAATCGTTTAAAAAGACTTGATAGGCTGTGACCATATGGTGGGGGAGGAGGTCCCCTTCTGTCACAGACCTAGGGGAGGGGAACAGGGTGAAAGAGAGAGGGAGGGGGGAACGGGAGGAGACATGTAAGGGGATAACAATTGAGATGTCATCTGAATAAATTGATTTTTAAAAATTTAAAAAACAGAATCGTTTACAAAGAAAACTTTGAAATTCCAAAGTCAGATGAAAGAAAAGAGAGTTAAATAAAAGGTATAAATAAAAGTTATAGATAAAGGTTATTTTAAAAGGTATAAATAAAGAGTTAAATAAAAGGAATAAAAGGTAAATGTACTTTAATTACTGAGAATCTACAGGCATAAAACTCTGTTGCAATCATGGGGACTTGTCATCAGCTACATTATATTTTCTGTAATCACATGAATCCTGTGTTGTGTTTATAATTATATTCTTTCCTTCTCTCTCTGAAACCATACTGAAACCTAGCTTTTAAAAATGTGCTTGATTCATTATAAATTCAGATAATGACATTTTTAGTTTGAACGACTTCAAATTGAGACAATTTATTACTGTCTAAAGAAAACAAGTAAGCACACTGTAGAGAAAAATCGCTTATTCTCAGTGACTAAGATTGCTGATGTAGGCCATACCGCATGAAGATGATAAGTGCTTTCCAGACCCTTTCATTTCCAGGCATTTGGGTTGGTATAACTACAATAACTACAACTGTGCTGTGTACCTTTAAAAAGAAACAGCCATAGGAAAAAGAAAAGTCAATATTCCCTTAAGGGAAAAAAAAGAAGTTTCTTTGCCTGTGTTTCTGGAAAAGGATTATTAACAGTTATATCAATACTGTTCAACCAGGATTGAAAATATATACATTATGTGTATGCACATATACAATTATGCACACACATCTGCGTCTCGGAGATTTGTTCTGGAAAATCTGCTTTGTCTCTTCTCAGCCACATTTATAAGCGTCTTTGATGCTCTTTATGGGCACTTTGCCCGCCTCTCCACACTCCCAAATAGTCCCCTCTGCTCCTTATGACCAGCCATGTTTTCAGCCTTGGTTGGCCAAAGAATGAAACATTAGTCCCTCTCAAAGGCTGCCATTAAATTTACCTCATTTATTGGCCACCAGGAGTTGCACCCACACTACTGAGGTCAGTCCTAACTACAGTGCTGTGGAGGTCCCCAGAGCCCCTCACTGTTTCCCTGTTTAATGGCTGAGGGGTCTCTTGAGCCAGGTAAATACTACTGTTGACATATTGGTACCATTGCCCTTGAAGCACTTTTGACCCACTGGTATGCGCCCCCAATTTGGGGGTCTATTATACTGTGTGTTTAAGAAAACTAGCCAGGTAAGAAGTGGGGGAAACACAGCTACTACTGGAAGAATAAGCCGATTGTCCATCTCTGCAGTAGACACCAGCACAGCTGGGCCCTCAAGCTTAAGGATTCCGCTGTCTGAGTTGTACCATGCTGCCTCTGCTGCCCTTGAGTGGCTGGCAGTGACCTGCCAGCTCACTAAAAGCCATGCTATTACTGCAGAGAGACATTTCAGGCTGGACTTGGCTGTTTTTCTTCATCACCACTTTGTCATTCTGTAAAAATGTGAACTTGCTCGGCACGGGGACCAATTGCAACAGCCTTGAGGTCTTGAGTACATTTTTACGTGCTGCCATGTCTGAAGTATCAGCTTGTATTTTTAATAAGCTGATAAAAGATCATATTCAATATAAATGAGGGATTTCCTTTTTATTAAATTAGGTCCATAAAACTAAGCCAGATAGAAAACCCATAGACTGTCAAATCATGTCAGACAATGACCCTTTAAAGGTTCCTGTCTTAAGCACAGCACACATGCCTCTCTCTCAGCCTGACCTGGAGTGACCAGGTTAGATGGTCAGTGCTCTCACAACTGAATGCTGATTCAGGCCTTCACTCCCTGCTGCCAATAATAGATCATCGCAGTGCCAAATTTGGTGGTGGTTTCTTATGATGCAGATACCTGCCCAGCAGGAATTGGAGTGTGGCCACAAGCCATTTTCCTTAAGCCACAGAATAGCTGTCAGATGGTAATTGCTCATACTCCCTGCTCAGCTCAGCCACCGTCCAGGGAAGGACTTCCGTGGCCTATGATCCTCCCACAGGGAAGGCAATTGCTCTCAGTACACTGTCATTCACAGGGGTGAACATTCAACATTTGATTTCCAAGTCTTTGAAAATCATCCAAACAGGACAAACAACAAATTTCACACTTTTCTTCTCTACAGCTTGTTTTTTTTTTTCTTTTTTTTAAATTTTATTTTATTAATTTATTCTTATTACATCTCAATGGTTATCCCATCCCTTGTATCCTCCCATTCTTCCCTCCCTCCCATTTTCCCCTTACTCCCCTCCCCTATGACTGTGACTGAGGGGGACTTCCTCCCCCTGTATATGCTCATAGTGTATCAAGTCTCTTCTTGGTAGCCTGCTATCCTTCCTCTGAGTGCCACCAGGTCTCCCCCTCCAGGGGACATGGTGAAATGTGAGGCACCAGAGTGCATGAGAAAGTCATACCCCACTCTCCACTCAACTGTGGAGAATGTCCTGTCCATTGGCTAGATCTGGGTAGGGGTTTGAAGTTTACAGCCTGTATTGTCCTTGGCTGGAGCCATAGTTTGAGCCAGACCCCTGGGCCCAAATCTGCCTATCATAATGTTCTTCTTGTAGGCTTCTAGGACCCTCTGGATCCTTCTACTTTGCTATTCTCCCATGCTTCTCTCATCTAGAGTCCCAATAGGATGTCCTCCCCTCTGTCCCATTTTCCTGGTAAGTGAAGACTTTCGTGGGACATGCCCCCTGGGCTAGTATGCAGATATAAGTGAGTATATACCATTTGACTCTTTCTGCTTCTGGGTGAACTCACTCATTATGATCATTTCTAGTTTTTTACTTTTACACAAATGATTTTTCTGTCATAATATACTCATATATTCCAATGAAAGCCATATCAGTAGAGACTAAATGTTTTTTAATGAACCTAAAGTCTATAATTTTATTACTTTTTAAAAATGTATTATTTTATGTTGAAACAGTGAGCTTTGATTTTATTGAAAATAGATACTACTATGTCAGAATCTATGTAAGTAGTAAAGATGACTTTAAAGACCTAAGGACACTTAAAGTAACAAATGTATTAAGAACCATTAAACTTTATAAATAGTCCATCCATCAGAAAGTTTTAGACAACATTTTTTAAGGATAACTTCCACTTTAAGTTAATCAAAACCAGAGGCTATCCCTTTAATATTTTCTTCTTCTTAAGTGGTTATAGAAGAGACGATCTTGAAGCAGTGGCACCTCATGCAAGCACTGGCACTTTCTCCGTAGGGACTAAGTGTTTCAAGATCATTAACTCTGGTCATGCATTACCTTTTTCTTAGAAGGAATGGAACATGTAAAAACACTTTACTTAAAGTCTCTTTCTTGCATAAGAAAACTGTTTCCTTCTCCCCCCCCCCCTTAGAGAATAATCCATGGCATCTAGCATGGAGGGCATACTGACACACCGGAAGTGCCAGCAGCCATCACAATGACGATTCGGAGCTACTGCTCACTTCAGTCCAGATGCTTCTGTTGAGTTGAGTATAGCCATTGTGGACAATGTGTTTCACATTACACATTAGCAAGACAACCACGTGTTTACTCTGAGTAGTTCCTGACTCCTGGATAGAATTTTCTGGAATCCTCAAGTTACATAAACTTGTGTCTCGTTTCTTATAAACATGCAGCATTTTCACGCATGAGAGTACCTGAAAACATTGCTTCTTAAGCTACAAATTGGCATAAACGATATCTGATTCAAATAATTAATTAAATATAAATATGTAAATATAAATGTGCGTACATATTTATATTGCATGCGGGGATGAAGGAAGGCAGTCAATAGCCACTCTCTGGTATCCATCCATGAGGAACTGGTCTCAGGATCCACATCAGATACCGAATACCATAGGCCTTCAAATCCTCATGTAAAACAGTGTAGTGTTTGCATTTAACCTGTGCACAATCTTGTGTCTACTCTAACTCAGGTCTACACTACTTACAGAACCCAGTAGAATTAAGTGGCTGTTACACTATATTATTTCAAGATGATGAAAGGGGAAAGGGATGCATATGTTCAATACAAATGCATTTTTTCTGAATATTTTTTATCTGTAGTTGGTTTTGTTTGTAGATTTGGAGCCCAGAGATATGAAGAGCTGACTGTACAAACACACACGCACACACTCACACATACAAACACAGAGGCCCATGTGTACACACTCACAGGGACACAGGCACATCCATGTGCATGTGCACATAAAGGAAATGATCAAATGTGTTTGCAGTTAGAGCAATTCATATCTGGATGTAAAGCTTAATACACACTCATTGGTGAAGGAAACTCAGTCATCTAAGATTTCCCCCAAGTGATTTAGAAGTTATTTTATTTCTGTTGGCTCTAACTGAGAGGCTTTCCTGTAAGGCAAAAAAATAAAACATAAAAACATAAACATTTTTCATGTGAATGAATTTGAGTTCTGTATTTTTATCTTAGAATCAAATATGCATTTATAATTTTTATGCAAGGCCCTGAGCTTTAATGGGGTCTAACTCATTCATCTTACAGAAGAAAAAAATGACTACAAGAGAAGCTCTGAGAACTCCCTCAGGTAACACAGCTTGAGTCACTCGTGACCTTGTACAGACAAGTTAACTTCGGTTTCTCAATGCTTGCCTACATGGCTTTCCATTTTGACACCACAAATGTTAATCTAGAGGTTTGTGTGGCCCTTTGTAATATCAGTGCTGCTTCGTCTCTGGCTTATCCTTATAGAAAACCAAATTCAAAAAAGTTATGATCAAGCCCACTCATTCCATTGATACATAAGATTGACCTCCAAAGTGCTAGAACTAATACAGGCAAGTTGCCTTCTGAGTAGACAACCCCCAAACTCTCCACATTCTAAACCTTCTAGTGTTCACTTTATCTGAAAAACTTGACCCAGCGTAAGAGGAAAATAGATCAAACAAAGACTAAATCATCTTTTGTGTTTGTTTGAACACTAAGAATGGGTTCCAAAGGCCCCCTCTTTATCTTTCTTCAATTTACCAAAGTGTTTTGTAAATAAGCGAGTTAAGACCAATTTCTGATAATCACTTCAATTGCTATATTTTCTCAGACCCATTTTGAAAATACTTGAAAGAAGAGACACATATAAATTTTCTTTCCTAAAAAGAAAGTCTCATTGGCAAGTATCCTCTTTGGTCTCTGTGGCAATGGCATGGAAACCTGATGTATTTTTAACATCCTTGTTTTGTTCTTGTCTTAACTGACACCAGTAATTTGAGAAATTTTGAGGACACCACTGAATATAGATTTGAAGGGGGAAAAAAGCTCTTCAAACTATACTGTTAGAATTGGGATGAATGTTTAATCAAGGATGAGTCAAAAACTTTAGATTCTGTATGGGAGTCATGTACTTCCACGATGTAGTCCCCTCATGGTGTAGCAGCCTCAGGAATCACATTGCAGTTTGTAGCCACCTGTGCTGTGTGAATGGTGACTCCCCACCATACTCATTCAAAGATGCCTTTGTGAGACAAGTTCAACTACATCACTTTGCAGAAGAGAGCACAGAGGTCCCAAGGGGCAAAGCTCTTCGTCTGTGTCTACAACATACATAATGGTTGTATTTGAAGACAGATTTTTAATGTTTATCTGATCAATGTTCCTCCTTTTCATGAGGTTGATCTTTCCCTCATGTTCATGTTTTCTTCAATGTTTACAAGAGTGAATCATTTTAAATTCATTCTTGTCTTTTCTTCCCCCTGTCCCTTTCTTCCTTCGTTCTCTCCCTCCACCCTTTGATAAACACACATGTCTTATATGCCAGCCATTGAGGTGAGCTCTGAAATACAAAGAATTGAAAATGACCATGACCCAAAGAAGTTACAAAGACTAGCATGGCAACCAAGAAGTTCCAGTTCTAACAGGAGAAACCTGGTCTTGTGTCGCCTGATCCCTCACCTACCTCTCAAGTTACTGTTCTTTCTTCTTAAGGTCTTTACTCTCCAACCTTCTAAGTTCCTTGGACTCACTGAATGGATCGTTTCCAACTGGCCGTCATATATGCCCATTTCCTAGAACTCTATTTCTATCCTCCACTGCAGGATCATGCTACGCTTTAAGTGGTATCTGAAAACATATTTTGGGGGAACTTCCTAAACCACAGAGAGAGATTGTATTTTCCTGTTAATACACAAAAATGTGTGTGATTCGTCTTCCTCTCTTTACTGATGAGTTTAATGAGGGCTGACTTGCTCTTACATCTCAAATTACCTAACTCCACCAAGTAGGAATTCAACTATGCTTGTCAAATAAGAGAATATCCACCATAAAATAGGATCATAGGTGAGAGCAATCAACTCTGAAGGGTGGAGCCATCAAAGGGTGGAGCAGTCAAAGGACACCATTGTATTCGTTGGGTTGTTGTTGCTGTGATGAAACACCCTGACCAAAGGCAATCTTAGAGAGATTTCGCTTGGGCTTATGGCTCCTTCCCGCCCCCTGCCCCAACCCCCAGGAAGAATTTCTAATGGACAGGAAGGTGTAACAGCAGGTGACCAGAGAAGGAAGCTAAGAGATCACATCTCATCTACACACAGGAAGCAGAGAGTGAGAGCAGGAAGGTGCGCAAGGATATAAACTCTCAAAGCCCAGCCCCCATGATGGTGATGTACTTCCTCCCACTAAGCTGGAACCTCCTAGGGGTTCGATAACCTCTTCAAACAACATGCACCAACTGTTTACCAAATGTTCAAATCCATGAGCCTCTGGGGGCTGTTTCTCATCCAAGCTGCAACACCATCCGTGTTGAACTCACTTGAAGGCTTAAGATTAATTCATACAACCAAGCAGATACATGTCATGTTCATCTTTCTGTTGCTGCCAAAATCAAAGTTGATAAGTAAGTCTAGTTGTGATCTCTACTGTCTGCTCTTCAATCACAGTAATTTTGGTTGGGTTTTTTTTTTTTTTTTTCATAAAGGACATATTCTAAGAGGCTAGGAGATGTCTGAAGCTACATCCAGACTCTTCATAGAAGCTTCTCCATCCCCTTCTCAGATGACCACTGAGTGACCCTCAGTGGGCAGCAGATACCCTCTATAAATGGATGGCGCATTCCAGAGAGGATGGAGTGGATGGCACAAGGTGAGATCATGTTGCTCATTATACTGAACAATTTACAACCGTTACCTTGGTTATTTCTAGAATTTACCGTGTGATTTTAATACTGTTTTGTTTGTATCTTGGCGTGTTTTGTTTTGGTGTTTGGATCAATTCGTGTTATCCAGTATGCTCTGGAATACTAGAGGAGAAGCAATCCTCCTGATTCTAGCTCTAAAATAAGCAGGAATGCGAGCACACACCATCAGCCCGGGCTGCTTTTAAAACTTGTAGATGAACAGTAGACCAAGGTTAACTGATACCATTGAAAGTAAAAGCATAGGTAAGAGAATACTGCTGTACTTTCCTAAGAGGCTCAGAAGCTTTTAGCACGAGCCTACAATGTAAAATATATAAATAAAGAAAATGTCTGAACCATGTCGACACCAAGCATAACATTAATGAGATGGTATTAGTATTCATTTAGTTTTGCCTGAATGTTTGTGCTTTAATACAAAAATAACTCTATTTACTCCATTTCCTATGAATGCTTCTCTACTGTAGAAATGTCTGATTTCAGAACTCTGCCAGGATATCATATTATTCTAATTTGAAACATGCCTGAAGAATTTCTGAGAGGGCACTGTGAACACATGCTGATTTTTCTGTTTCGTGTAGTATGAATTTAGCCTATATCTTTTTCCAGTTTTCTCCTTGATTATAATTATTTCCTACTAAGTATAATAGAGGTGGGTGCTAGTAAATTTTAGAAACCTAAAGCCTCAATAAGAGGCAGCACAATGTGGCCTGATGTGACCCAGGATCCTAAACTAAAGTCCGGAAATCACTGGTCCTCCTTCATGTTTAAAGTGTCTAAGGCTGGTGAGTCAGGCTAACCTTACCAAATGCTTTATTTTATGGCAAAGAAAATTGAGGCCCTGGGACGCCAAGTGTTCGTCCTTCATGCTGCTTCGTGCCTGAGGTATGCCTGGAATATTGTCCCTTGGATCCTTGTTTTGTAATTTGGGGTTTTTTGGTCAGTTGTGCCACTCAGAGAAGAAAGGAGCAGTATAAAAAGCAGAGTTCAAATGATCGAGAATCAAGGAATATGCTGCAGCAGCTTCGCTGTGAGCCTTTGAACAAGGCAACAGGTCACAAGATCAACCAGGAACACCAGAGCCACGCCCACTCCATAAAGAAGACCGGAGCCACGCCCACTCCATGAAGATTGGTGGAGTGTGAAGACTCACAGTGAAGAGTCTGAGCTTCGGGGCTGCATACTACACCATATGTGAGCCTGGAGAATCTGAGACCATAGAATCTGCAAAGGAAGGCTTCAGAAACTTCAGAGGCAACTGATCCATCGCAGCACAAGCCATTAGAAACAGAAAGCAGTGCGAATAAGAGAACGGACTTAGGATGATACCACAAAGCTTTCCGACAACTTTTCACCCAACACACACACACACACACACACACACACACACACACACACACACACACACACAAATAGAATGATAAGAAAATCTTTATTGGAAAATTGTCAAAGGATAGTATTAAAATTCTCTGCATTTGAAAAGCGATTTTAGGTATTATTTGTAAAAGATATGTGTTGTCTATTTGAGATAATGGTACAAAGTCTACTCCAAAGACTGGCAGGTGAAAAATGGTTTCCGAAAATGAGTGATCCGGTAGATGAAAGGAAATGGAATTTTTTTAAAAAAGACCTGCAAATGACCGACGTTCCACATGAACAAAGTACCACCAATTATCTCTTAATCAACTCAAGAACCTGGTGGTGCCTGACAAGGAGGTAAACAAAAGGCTGCTGTGTAGCCAATGAGAGCAACTGAGGAGGGAATGTCATGGTCCCAGTCAGAAACAAGCTTGGGACATAGGATTTGTTTGCTGGGAACAGACCATATCTGCTAGGTGGCTTTTTACTGTTTCAGAGAGATAGCTCACGGGTGGGAAATCACTTTGTGGAGCTGTGGAGACAGCTCTGTGCGTGTAAGAGGGCCTGCTGTGTAAGTGCAACGGAGATGGCTCTGCGTGTAAGAGGGCCTGCTGTGCAAGTGCAAAAGGACGCGGGTTGCGCAAGCAGGAAGATTCCTGAACGACTTTCAGTCAGCCGCGACGTCAATGCACATGAGTAATCCAAGCACTCATATGGCAAGATAAAAAGTAGAGACAAGAGAGTTCCCAGAAGCTCATATACCCCGCAGGAAAAACAACAAAGAGACCCTGTCTCAAACAGCATGGAAAGCAAGGATTGCCACCTGAACTTGTGATCTATACCCACAGGTGCCCAGTGACACATGTGTCTGCATTCATATATCACACACACAGCACAGACATACATGCACATGCATACACACACATGCAGGCACACACACACGCACGCGCGCGCACACACACACACACACACACACGGAGGAGAAGGTTTTTTTTTTTTTTTTTTTTTTTTTTGGTCTTATTTCTTTTCAACATTGGGTTAAAATAAAGAAATGTGGGGAGGAGAAATATTACTGGAAATTGCCATTAGACAAAAACAGGCTGAAAGACTCCATTCATATTTTTAGGTCTTCAGCTGTCTTCTTTCAACATAGAACTGAAAATAGCAACCATGGCTTGTGTTGCTTGACTGCAGTGGCCCTGAGTGGTTCTGATCATGCTGCCAACACTGTTCTACAGCATCCACCCGAAGGCTCGGATCCCTAAGAGCGTGAGTCTGATAAAAACAGTCGTGCAAACATCCTCTATATACAACTCTCAGTTACCCAACACTTAAGTGATTTTCAGATTCTGGTAGGCAAAAATCTTGGACATAAAGCTATTTTTGGATTAAATGGGAAGGGGACAGGATGCACAGAGTAAAGGGAGAAATATGGTGAGAGATAACTAAAGGACTTCTGAAAGTCAGTACGTGAACCTACTGCTGTAGAAGCTTCCTAAACTACGTACTTATAGAAGAAACTTAAATGGCATCACCATAAAAAAAAAAAAAAAAAGGAGAGACAACATTACAAATCGATATCACATGCAACCAAATAAAATCTGTGAGTTTTTGAGTCATTGCTTAAAATGGTCTCATAGACCCTCCCCCAAATATCATGGGCTATTACCAATGATGGTGACTACCCACCACAACCTGATAGTAAGACCCTACTAGTGAAAAATACTACATTCTTATGTCATTGAATGTTAAGTAGAACCTTCACCTCTACTGACAAGCATTCATAGTTCTGTAATGTGCCATGCAGGCTTCCAGAAGGGAAAAAAATAATCAAGCTCACCCAGCCATAAACACTGCCAGCTGCAATAGTGACCTGCCTACAACACACACACACACACACACACACACACACACACACACACACACACACACACACGTGCAGTAGTGGCACAAATGTTATGGAAGTAACAAACTTTTTCCCTTTTTTTTTTTTTTTTTTTTTTAATTTAAGGCCAGCTTCATGAAAAGGAACCTACACCTGAAATGGTTAATGAGGACAAGAACCTAGAGCCAGATAGGTCATGGGGCCTGAGAGAAACCCCATTGCTGCTACTCTGCTAAATGGCATGCTGCTATACCCCCATATCAGTGCATCACTCAGCCCTCGTCAGGAAAGCTTCTTCTTGCAATAGGCGGTAATGAACACAGACACCTGCATTAGGACAGTACGCAGAGCGGGAAGGACTTTGGAGCCCTCAGCCCCTAACGGGATGTTTTTATCAAACCCATGCCCTCAAGGCTCAGGGATCTGTACAGAAATGGAGGTAGAAAGGTTAGCTAAGAGACAGTGGTGGGTGGTAGATGACTCCAAGGAAATGACAATCCCATGACATTACAGGGCTGACACACACATGAAATCACAGAGGCTGTCACAATGTGCAAAGACATGCCCACATTCAAGCCAGGTACAAATCCCAACACAGAGAAGGAGGAGAGAGACACAATGTCCTCCCTCTAACCAAGAAGCTGCTTGAAATTGATAGTGGCTGGGAGAGAAACAATAATTTTCTTCAAGGGATTGACAGAGGACATAACGACCACACTCTAGCGGGTGGCATCGCAAGTGTAGTTGGCCAATATGAGAAGTGTTTGTTTGTTTGTTTGTTTGGTGTGTGAGGGAGAGAGAGGTGGAGGGGAGCACCTTTTGTTTTGTTTTGTTTTTGTTTTAAGAGAGAAAGAACATGAAGTTGAGTGGGTAAGAAGCAAAGAGGACCTGGGAAGAGTTGGGAAATGGGAAAGAATATGATCAAAATATATTATATAAAAATATTTTTAAAAACTAAGCTGGGCAGTGGTGGCACATGCCTCTAATCCCAGCCCTCAGGAGGCAGAGGCAGGCAGACCTCTGTGAGTTCAAGGCCAACCTAGCCTATGTAATGAGTTCCAGGACAGCTAGGGCTACACAGAGAAACCCTGTCTCAAAAAACAAAACAAAGACAAAAAGTACTTTACATGTGCTGATTTCTCCATTAATCTCAAAGCATAAATGGACTTTTCAAATGTCTGTTGAATACTCACAGTGGGCTCTTATGAGCAACCTACACATTTCCTTCTAATATAAAGGGGCTCCGTGAACAAACACATAATTCAAATATTTGTAGGGAATGACAAACAAATAAAAATCAGAATTGGCTCAGTTTTCATGATTTATCAATAAGAAGAATTCCTAATAAATGTCACTCAGTGAGCTTTCAGCGTGCCCTGCCTCTATGCCACAGGAGGACACACTCACATCTCAGTAATGTTTAAAAGAAAACTAGAAGCTGCACAGTCCAGTCTCCCTTCCATTTTGACATGGTTTTAGCTCATAAAAGGTGTCTGAGGAAAAGAGTGTAGCCTATCTGTTACAAATTGTTTGTGCAAGACATCATGGAAAAAAATTCTTAGGAAAAAAATAGAGATTACCTCATTTCTGCTGAGTCAAGATGGGACAGTAATAAGCGAGTTAGACAGCCAGGCCGAGCCTAATAGCAATCCTTTTGGAGGGCCAGAGACGTCCCAGGGGCTTTCTGGTGGGCTGGCTGCTAGGATTACAGTGTGGTACACACATGTAGCTGGAAGTCGCTGCAGACTGGCCCACACTAACAGAGCAGAACCACCATGCTCCACTACAGATATAATTTGTGGCATGATGACGAGCTTTCCGGAATAACTACATTGAACATTTCCCATACATTATGAAAGTTACGTAAGTCTGTAGCTGTTGTTTTTTTGTTTTTGTTTTTTTCCAGTTGAATCATTTATTTTATTTATTTAGCAACCTGGAGCAATAACCATTTTTAAAAATGTATTTCTTCTCTTGCATCACCACCATGAGCAAACTTTGTGATTCTAAAAAGCAGTGTGCAAGTGTGTGTACACACACACAGAGAGAGAGAGAGAGAGAGAGAGAGAGAGAGAGAGAGAGAGGGAGAGAAACAGGGACAGAGAGAGAGAGAGCACTTTAAGTCATCACTGACACTTCAACCATAATGAAAAAGCTAGACTTTTCCATAGACATGAAATGAAGAAAACATATTTAGAGGGTTTTCCCTCCATTTTCTCTTAACTGGGAAGCAAAAAGAAAGAAAGAAAGAAAGAAAGAAAGAAAGAAAGAAAGAAAGAAAGAAAGAAAGAAAGGAGTGGAATTCTTCCAGGTTCCTGGCCACCTGCATTTTGTCTGCTACTTTCATTTCATCAGCTTTCTGTAACTATCATTCTTCATGCTGCAGGCAAGCTGGGAAAATCTAATCTCTGAGGAAATCACCCGTGCTTTGAACTTAGATCTTGTTGAGTAAAGATACGATGGAAGAATGAACCAAGACGGTTGGATGGACCCATTTTTCTTTTCTTATGGTTGACCCTAGGAGACTCGATCTTGCCAATTAGAAGGATCCGCGTAAAGTCCCCCACATCAGAACACCTGGCTACTTAGCTTTCTACCCTGAAGCCCAAGACCTAAATGTGGCTCCTATCTTTCACCACCTGTCAGCTTCCTAAATAACTCCAACCATGTGAGAGAACAGCGCTCTTTCTGTGGTGACCTTGTTTACTGCCTGTATGCAGCATAAGTTGTCACATTCTGTCTTGGACTTCATTTTTAATTGTTTTTTCTCACCATAGACCCACTGTTGCCATAGAACCCAATAAAGTGATCAATTGCCAAAGCCCAAACATGAGACTACACAGACCATGCAGAACAAGTTATTCTAATGGGAGGATGACCAGGTCCAAACAGTAAAATTGACCCATTGAAAATACTTACACATAAGCATAGATTTCGCACACCTACATTGCTCTTCTGCATTCTCTGCAGTTAGTAATTAGCCTGAAGGTGGGCACAGCATAGTGTTGTAAGCCTACCTCTGCCCAAGACAATATCAGAAACACAAAACATGCACCCAGTTGGAGTTCAAAGTGCACCTAAAATGCTCCCTTAACTCTTGTGCAAGCTGCAAAATCAGGCAAAGCTGGCTCAGTGAAAACTGGTTCTGTATTTG
Source organism: Acomys russatus (assembly GCF_903995435.1). NCBI lineage: Eukaryota > Metazoa > Chordata > Mammalia > Rodentia > Muridae > Acomys > Acomys russatus. The sequence goes on along the minus strand of NC_067157.1, from coordinate 30,623,365 downwards.
GGGAAGACAGCCAGATTTTTTTTCAATAGGCAAATATAACATGGCTATAGTAAATGTACATAGGTGAGTTATAACATAGGTTCGCCAGAGTGACGTGGTGAACAGTGTTTCAATATCAAATGTTCCAGAGTGGGTTATAAGGATTTGTGAGCTGTAGTGCTTTCTATTTTTTGCAGTGTAAATACCACCATCATGAACGATTTGATTTCTAGTTTCTAATCTGTAAATAGAGTTGGAGGAGCTTTGCAGTGACAGACACATCATGCAGTGTTTCAATGGATGAAAACAATATACAATAAGAACGCCCAAGCGAGTATCACAGGAAAACAATTAGTAGTGACAAGTTGAGTCTATATTTATTGCCTTTGTTTCTCATGTAATTATTTCATTCTAAATTTCTACAGTGTAATTGTTCCTAATGACTAAAATTAGCAAAGAGCTTTTCAGATGTCTGAAAATTTGATAGTTGGCTTGCACAAACTAACACATGTTGGCTCCAGACCATAACCAGTTCATTGTCACCACGTGCAGCGTCTTTGACACCTTTCTGTGCTACCATCGTCTTTAGTACAGCTTCCCCCACGTCAGCTGCAAGTCTGTGTGCCCAGAGAATTCAGAATCCACATCTAAGAGGATACCTAGGAGTAGCCTTAGGTAACTATTTGGGAAGTGCTGAGCTACTTGAATTGTGCAAATTTACCCATTTATATTTATTATTATTATTATTATATTATATATGCTCTTCAAAAGTTCTAATACCAAATGGGTTTTGACATACAGTATGTAATAGTCATGATGAAAAAAATAATAATAGTCATGATGTTTTAAAGCAGCTGGAAGGTACTGTTGTAAAATCCATAATACCTTTAAGTTTTATGTTGTGGAAGTTTTGGTGTTTTTTTTTTTTTAATTCAGTTATGTAAACATGTTTTTGTTTTAATCCAGGTGTGGGATATGGGAGCTGCTCCAGTTTTTCCACAGCTCATAACAGTCTCATGAGAGGCTGTGGTCTTTACCAGCTGGAAAACATCCTTGGGCTGACTCTGAGAGGGTACAAATATGAGAGCCCAAAGAGAGAGAGGAAAAGGAAGGATGTGAGAAATATGCTTGGAAGAGACAGTCAAAGGAAGGAGAGAAGGATGCTACTGCATTTGCTGGTGCTGACTGGATATCCCGATAATGGAGATTGATATTGCCCCGAAGAACTCAATGACCCCAAGAGTACGAAGTAGCCAAAGGACTATGCCCCTTTTCCACAATGACTTTCTTTCTCTCCTACCTGGTGTTGGGGTGTTGGAGGGGATTGGGATGGAGAAGAAAGAAACAAGCATATGAAACTAAAATAAAAATAGATTTTAAAAGTATGCTTACAGTTTTGTTTGGCGAACTCCAGATAAGAGGCTTGTAGGCATCCTGTGGCTTAAAGGACAGAGACTCTGAGACTAAGCCTTGTAAGTTTGAACCTAAGGTCTTTACGAATCAGAGAGACAGCATTAAAAACTATCTAACCTTTCTGTACCTTATATTCCCATCACTAAGATTCTGTGGTATTAATATTGCCTAATCTATGGTGGCTGTCAAAAGCAGTGATAATAAAATGTTTAACTCAGTGCTTGACAGATAGTATATTCTCAATAAATCATATTAATTAATACCATTTCCTAGGGTAGAAAAGGCCAAACATTTCTCCACATATCAACCCTAAAATATGTTTTAAAATAAGAAAAACACATTTTGTTTTGTACATATGCTAAGAATTCTAGTTCATATTAGAAAACTCACATACTATTTTATTCTCCTACAGTGCAGTGATTAAAATTACTTCTAAACTGCTGGGCAGTGGTAGCACACACCTTTAATCCTAGCACTTGGGAGGGAGAGACAGGTAGATCTCTGTGTTTGAGGCCAGTGCCTGGTCTACAAAATGAGTTCTAGGACAGCCAGAGAAACACAGAGAGACCCTGTCTCAATAAACCAAAAACAAACAAACAAAATTATTTCAAAACTATCTGTAACTTTCTGAGTTATATAGCCTGACTTTAAAACTCTTTGGGGGTACTCCCAAGAAAGGACTCTGCATTTGTAAAAACAAAAACAAACAACAACAAAACCAAAGAAGATTGGGTCTCCTTTGCCCACATTGGCAGTTTGTAGCATCTGTTATGTACAGATATAAATTCTGTGACTACAGGAGAGGTCAGGAGACAGGCAATGGACAGAAGTTGGACTGTGTGTCCCCTGAACTCCTGCATACCAGACTTGGATGGCATGTCTACCTGGGGACACTGCTATGTGACAAAATAAGTTGCTCTTTATACTTAAACTGGATGAGTCAGTCTTCTACTGCTGGTAGGTTGTATCTGACCTCATGCGGCTCTCTTTTAGCTAATGCTAAATTCAACATGCAGGAAGGACATCCTCAGAGAATCAACTTGTAGCAAGGCCAGGCTTCACAGTATCAATATTTCAAGGTAGCCTTTTCTTCTTTCTCATCCTTTTCTCTCCTTCTCCTTCCTTCTTCTTGACTCACTCCCAGTAAAATCTCAAGTTCAAATCTTTTAGCCATAAATTATCCATTTTTAAATGCATGTGTGTCTAGTGGTATGATGGAAGCCAAATTGTCCCCCCAGAAAATTGTAGACATCCAAGTAAGCATTCAGTTCCAAATTCCGTACTTTGAGTAAACTTTTTCTCAGCAACTATAGGAGGGACAGCAATTGTGGGATACAATTACACCAATATGAATCCAAAAAAATTACTCAATTAGAATGAAAAATGAATCTGCTAAACTGCTTAGTATCATAATGAGGGAAAAGACATACTTTTAACTTTTTCAGTATACAAGAAATATTATGTTAGCTTCCTTCCAACCCCTTGCCCAGAAATAAGTAGCCCTGGGAAATTTTATGAGTACTTTAAAAATTAAGTCCTAAACAGAAAAAAAAAAAAAAAAAAAAGTTTCAAATGATTTTAATATAGGACACTGGTTACATGAGTGACAAGGAAACTTGAGAAAGCAAATTTTAATGAAGAAGTCCAGAGCTTAATAACAAAAAGATATTATTGCCTCCAGTGACAGAGAAAGAAGATGCTGTTTTAGAAGGCCATGTGCACAATCACACACGGGGCAGACGGGACTGTTGGGGCTGGACTGATGGGGGGAGATGATGTCACTGCAGAAGATGCCACTGACATGGAAGGGCTGAGAACATTCCCTTCTCCAGTTCTCTAATCTCCCGGAACTGTTGCCATAGCCAAGCCTACCAGGCGCCAGCTGACACCAGTACCAGGAAGAAGTCACTGGCAGGTATCAAACCAGTGCAAGCTCGGAGGAATGCGTTACTGACTCAACTTATTCCAGTTTCCCTCACTTCTCTTGGAAATACTGCAGAGGAGCATGTAGCTCAAGCTATTTCATCCTTCCTTAGCAAGCATCCAATCAGCAAGCCTAAGAATTTAGCCAGAAGAGGATACAGAGAAACTCTAGTCAGAAAATAAGATTTCAACATACAAAGAAGATTCACTAGTGAGACCATTTTAAAGAGACACCAAGGTCAGAAGCACGGTTGGCTATCCTTCCACACGTAACAACAAAATAGGGCCAGATATGTCACATTATCAAAAGCATTCATCTATCCCCCCACTCACTCATCACTTGATTTTCAACTGAAAGGTGACACAAGTAACTGGACAATGTGCAGACAATGAGAGACTTTTGGAACACCCAGTCCTAAATGGAATGTCTTCAAGCCCAATCCTTGGGTCTCAGGGAACTACGTAGAAGAATAGACAGATTGTAGAAGCCAGAGGAGATAGATGACACCAAGGAAACGGTGCACATATGATGTAATTAGAGAGACTGTGGAGGCACATGGAAGTCACACACTAATTCAAGCTAGACAGGGTCCTAGCACTGTTGAGATGGGGGAGGGGAGTAGGGAAGGAGCAGGGGGAGTGGACAAGAGCTCTTTCATCCTTAAGAAGCTATCTCCAATGGACAGCCACTTGGAAAGGAAAAATCAGTTTTATCTAATAGTGTCTTGGTAAGTATATAAACCACATTTAAGGGCAGGGCCCATGCCTGGCAGCAGATGGCCAACACAAAGTGAACTCAGTACCGTTTTTATAAAAATAAAAAATAAAAAAATGTCCCATACTGCTTTGCTTGAGCATTTTTCATTCTTGCTGGTCTTTTGCTTGTGATCTGGGGGAAGTCAAAGTTAGTGGAGGAAACACACAGGATCTTTAGAGCATTTGCTGTTCTACAAACTGTGTAGGATATTCCAGAAGGCCCGTTCATTGCTCCGAGCTCTTTCTGGTAGTGGTCCATATAGTGATATCTCTGAATATTCAAATGTTTTACTACCCTTGTTTTGAGAATCTTCTCAGGGTAGACTCATAGCACGTTATTATGATATTAATACATTGTACACACACACACACACACACACACACATCCTCAGGCATAATTTCTACTGATATGAAACATGATATGAAATTCCTACCAAACAGTCCTTGTGCAGTGTTTCTCACTGGAGGAGGACTGCTGTGTTGAGCTCTGACAGCAATGAAGGTGTTTCATCAATCCACCTTATGAAGTGGTACACATCCAATGCAACCAAGCGAACACTTTATAAAGTTTAATGTTCTCATTTCTTTAGAAACACCCGCTAAGTACGTGGGATATATATATATATATATATATATATATATATATATATATATATATATATATATATATAAAATAATTAACCCAACAGTGATGCTTTTACGTGAAGGGTAAAAGAAAGTACGTGCCTTATTCAAATAATTGACATTCAGTCTCTTATACTCATATTCCTTAAAATTCCTCCTCTTTCCCATATTCTGCATCAACTTACAAGTCATTGTGTAGGGCCTTGGGTCATCTTATTTTGTAGATAAAAATCACTTAATACAAAATGAAAAAGAGAGAGAGGAGAGAGAATTGATATATAAGCCAACCAGCTCCTTGATGGACACTGAACACGGCTGAAGGCATTTTCTTGATGATCCGTTTCATTTCCTAGTTCTACAACCTTGAGGAAGATAACCTTCCAAAGTGCTCTCATAACATAATTGGAGGAATTCAGTCTCAGTTAAAATTGCACTTTTCTCCTCCCTGTCTGAATCAACTGCGACCTGGGAATCTGTCCTTTTGGGTAGGGATGTGAGCCACCAAACTCATTCTGAAAGGCAGGACAACATGTGTGGAATATAAAAACCAAGCAAGCCCATTTTCAGAAAATACATTACTGAACTTTAAGATAAATAAAAATGGCTCTGTTTGGGAAAGATGGAGTCTTTCAGATGTATAAAAACAAAATATGCAGCACTTACTTCATTCTGGCTAATAGTGTAGTCAGAGTAAAGAAAATCATGGAGTCACATCCAGACAGCAATGCACTAAAAGGATGCTGGTTTTCATACAGATATTACTTATGTCTATGTCTGAACCTGTATAGCAGTTACAAATACTCCTGATAGCAATATTCACACAATATAATCTGATCCAGGCTTCCTCTGCCCTGTCTCCTTCCGATCTCCCCACCCATCTAACTCTATGCATTCTTCCTCTCTCTCTCTCCTTTCATCCCAGTGAGTCCAGGACAGACAGGGATACACACAGAGAAACCTTGTCTCAAAAAAAAAAAAAAAAAAAAAAAAAAAAAAAAAAAACAAAAAAAAAACCAACAACAACAAAAAAGGATCTATACTTGTCACATTTAGGGAATTTTCACAATATTATTGACATTAGCCATGCAAATCAGACACGTGGGAAAATACAAGATTTCCTTTTGAAGGGCTGGAGAGATTGCTCAGTAGTTAAGAGCACTGGCTGCTCTTCCAAAGAACTTACATGGAGCCTCACAATTATGTATAATGCCAATACCAAGAGATCCTATGCCATTTGTTGTCCTCCATGGGCACCAGGAACACACATAGTGCATATACATACACTCAGACACACACACACACACACACACACACATACACACATACACCATAACATAAATGACTTTTTTTTTTAAGTCAAGTATAGAATTAAATGCATGTATGGAGTGAGGGCTGCACTTCAATTCCTATCTTGGTTTGTGAATCAGTAAGATTTGTGGTTTATAATAAAACATTTGGAGCCACTTGATAAATCATAATAATCACTCAATGCAGATTATTGCCATTTGGAATTTATTTTTTAAAAAACCAAAACTTTTCAAAAGGTATAACATGGATAACTTAATCTTATGACAAATTTATGTTTATAAATTCAGACTACGGTGTTTAAATTGCAATCTTAAGTAATATTTTCCTATCTTCTACTTTAATTTTGTAAAGACTTGCACTAGATTTTTTTGGAAGTGAAATGTATCATATTAGCACACCCTGAGAAGAATTTCTGAGTGGCTTTTCTAAATGCACAGCCAAGTACTCAATGGCCTGGGTACTACACTTCTAGATTTCAAAATTGAATCTTGTTAAATTACCTTTTTTTTTTTTTCTGGATTTCCAGTGTTACCTATTTACAAAGACTAAATTCTGATACTTTTCCCCACCAGCTTTTTCAGTTGTTATATCAATAGTCAAAAGAAGCCTGTAATGTGTAATGTTACCCCAATTAGCCCAAGTAAGTATGGGGTGAGCACCTGAGCCAAAGATAACCAACCCATGGCCAATGACATCTGACACAACCTAGATATAAATAGAAGTTGGAGGAGGAGGAGGGGAGGAGGAGAGGGAGGACAAGGAGGAGGAAGAGAGAGAGGGGAGGAGAAGGGGGAGGGGAGGAGGAGGGGGAGGAGAAGGATGACACGGAAGAGGAACTGGAGAGGATCTTGGCTTGTTTTGATTTTTTTTTTTTTTTTTAAGTAAGGAAAAATACCCAGAAACAGCAAGGTCATAAACCATTTAACATAAATGCTGAAATAGCACTCTGAGAATATGACTCATGACTGCCTACGCAACATGTAAGCCACAGTAAGAGGGTAACAAACATATTAACAGGAAAAGTAAATGGGTGGTCACCCGGCAGAACAGAGATGCTTCATGACAGACAACAGACAGCAGAGGCTAGAGAAACCGGGGGTGCACTGGTCTCACATCACCTCTCTCCCACTGTCATCAGTTCACTCAGTTCCAGCCCACATGTACCCATCCACTGGCTTCCCCGGAAGACCTCAGCTGCTTTGCTGCTAGCAACTGCAGGACACAATGAACAGACAAAACCCTTGAAACCAAGAAACACATTGAAATTTAAAACCACTCATTTTCTGAGTAGCCACATTGACTTTTCTTTAGGAGGTATGTTGAGATGTGCAAACGTGTCTTCATAACAGATGTGTGGCTTGTAGTCTGTGACTCACGTGTCATGGGCATTTCCATCCTTATTAATATCACTTCCCAGTGGTTCATTCTTCCATTTTACCCACATACTACAAAATCTACTAGAAGTGCCTAAACATTTGTATCATTCCTAAATTTAGAAGTGTAACCCACAGTGGATTTGTATATTTGAATATTTAGGAGCCTGGTGATGGCACTGTTTGGGAAGGTTATGGGAGTTTAAGGAAGTGGGGGGGGGCAGCGCTGGGCTTTGAGGATACACAGCCTCAGTGCATTTCCTGCTCACATTCTCTGCCTTCTGTGTGCGGCACTATCAACCATCACAGATAGCATCCCAAGCTGACTATCTAATACACTACCTGAAGCATAGAAGATGGTCGGTAACTGGTCATTTTTAGTTCTGCTTCTCATGGTATTTGGATGAATAATTAGCGTGATAATTCTATGCTTCAAACGTAGGAAGCAGAAGTCTAGATTGCTATCATTTGCTGTGCAAAGTTAAGCTCCAACGGTAAATGAGGAGACAGCTTGCAGAATGGAGGCAAACAGGTTCCTGAGGAGTGCTCTGCTGAGGTAGACTCTGTGAGGCAGAGCACAAAACATACACACACACACACACACACACACACACACACACACACACACACACACAATGCAAAAGTTACAAAGACCTAGGTGGCACTTTAGGTACCTTTACCAGAGATGTGTATATTAAGACATAGATAGAAGGGTAATGAGCAGTGTGTATGTATGTGTGTGTGTATGTGTGTGTATTTGGTTTTGTGTGTGTTTGTGTGTATGTGTGTGTGTTTGTGTGTGTATGTGTGTTTGTGTGTGTTTATGTGTGTATGTGTGTGTGTTTGTGTGTATGTGTGTGTGTGTTTGTGTGTATGTGTGTGTGTGTTTGTGTGTATGTGTGTGTGTTACTATTTAGAAATGGTATATTCGAGTACATATATTTTCTGAGGACAATGCTTGACTAAAAATTAGAACTATACCAAGAAAATTAATCAAGGAGCCATCCTCAGAGAGTAAGACCTCTCTGGAATAATTAAAAACTTGTTAGGCATTCATCCATCCATTGGTTCACCCGTGAACCCACGCAACAACCAGTCTCTTCCTGTGAGTCAGTTTCTGGGGCTAGAGAGGTAGCTCAGTGGTTAAGGTCAATTCTTGCTCTGCAGACGACTTGGGTTCTGTTCCCAGCACCTGCGTGGTGGTTCACAACCATCTATAACCCTAGTTCCAGAGGATCCAGCACCTTCTTTTGGTCTCTGTGGGCACTGACGTGAATATGGTCTGCACACATACATACAGGCAAAGCGCTCATACACCTACACCAATCTAAAAACACTTTTAAGAGAAAAGTTGTACTATCCTTCTTTACCCATTAGAAAAGAAAATAGAAAGAATTTCAGAACTCTGGTCAACATAAGTATCAAATGTGTTATTATTTTTAATAAGTCTGACTGAGGAGATGTCCTTAGCCAAACCATGCCCACAAAATATCTAAAATATAGTATCTTTCTGCTTCTGAGTTAACTCATTCATTATGATCATCTCTAGTCCCATCCATTTGGACACATGGTATATACTCACTTATAATTGGGCACTAGCCCAAAAGGCATGTCCCACGAAAGTCTTCACTTACTAGGAGTTTGGGATAGATGTAAGGACATCCTACTGAGACTCTACATAAGAGAAATATAGGAAATAGGGAAATAGAAGGACACAGAGGGTCCTAGAAACCTACAAGAAGAACATCATGATGGATGGATCTGGGCCCAGGGACTTCTGCTCAAACTATTGCACTAACCAAGGACAATACAATGGTAAACATTGAACCCCTACTCTGATCTATCCAATGGACAGGACATTCTCCACAGTTATGTGGAGAGCGGGGACTGACTTTGACATGAACTCTGGTGCTCCATATTTAACCACCTCCCTTTGGTCGGGAGGCCTAGTGGCACTCAGAGAAAGAATAAGCAGGCTACCAAGATGAGACTTAATAGCCTATGACCATATAGTGGGGGAGGAGATCCCCCTAAGTCATAGACCTAGAGGAGGGGAATAGGGTGAAAGCGAGAGGGAGGGAGGAATGAGAGGATACAAGTGATGGGACAACAATTGAGTTGTAATCTGAATAAATTAATAAAATTTTTTTAAATTTAAAAAAATAATAAAATATAGTATCTTCTCACTGTGACCACAGATTTACCAGCTAAAAAGTGAAAAAGCAGAAATAAGAAACAAGGGCCAATTTTTGTCTTCATCTGTGTCCTAGTCTTACAAATTCATTGTAACCCGTTGGTGTCAGGTTGTACACTTTTAAATACCCACCGTGCACCAACCCAACACGCCATCTGGGTAATTTTGAGTGTTACAGTCACCTTACTTGTTGGTTCTGAAGTTCTGTTCCTGAAAAGAATTGCAGTGAGTATCATATTGCACAAGTTCCTGGAGCCTAGGGGAGAATAATGACACGAATCAATAATGCTGTCTGGGAAATGGCTTAGAATAAAATATTACAGAAGGGCACGAACATCACGGGGGCAATGGGGGGGGCACTTCAAGTGTTGATTAAATATAGCTGCCTCAGCTCTCTTCCACACAGTGACAGATGGGGACAGAGGACTTGGGCTTTGATGCACTTTTCTGAATTAGGGTTACTCTGGTAGCCCTAGGACAAAGACTTCTGTGTGCTCGGACGCCCCCTAGAGGCAGACACTGCACACACAAGCAGAGAACCATCCATACCTAGCAAGGAAGTGTCCAACAGAGATGTTTATCCAAGTCCTACCATAAAAGAAATTAATAAATAAAGAACATAATTCTGACTCTCCTTTTCCTTAGTCCCCATGCTCCAACAAAAACAGAAAAAGGAGTTCATTTGCTCAAGGTGACAAAATGTCTTACTGTACAAAGAAATAACAAAACTTTTGAAGTAGGAATTAGCATTCAGAGACTAGATAAATGCCAACTTTATATCACATTTTTGTTTCTTTGTTTGTTTGTTTTTTCAAGACAGTTTCTCTATTCCTGGCTGTCTCGGACTCACTCACAGAGATCCACCTGCTTCTGCCAAGTGCTGGGATTAAAGGCGTGCGCCAACACACCCAACAACTTTATATCACATGTGATGCATGAAAAAAAAAATGAACACCAGTTTACACTATCACATATCAACAATTTATTCTTCCTATATCCTTTCTGTATGTGAATTACTGAGGTTTGAAAGCATATTATGTGTATAATTACAGAGAGAGAGATTTACCCATTTACATTACATTTAATTTCACTATATGCTTATTGTAGCACTGAGTTTAGAAGTTCAACATAATTTATTCTCCTGACCCTTTCATTTGGGCCTTCCATAGAGGCTAAGCACACAAATAAACAAAATATATTTTACTCATGGAAATAAAAAGTGTGGGTGGCAGAGATGGAGAGAGAGCAGTTTTCGGTACCATGGACACTGGTTTCCTCTGCAAGTCATTGTGTGTGTCCCTGGTACCCTGTGTCTGAAGAGAGGTCCAGAGCGGCTTGCTGCCTTCTCGGCTCTAAGTTTGATTGAAACCATTAGCTAGAATATAATGAATTCCACATGTCAACCTTATTTGGTATTTTTTTTTAAGATAGACTTTTTTTTAATATGGAATTGTGATAAATCCATTCTAGGTAATTTATGTATTTCCTCTCGTTTTTTCTTTTTTCTCAAATGAGATTCTTTTTACTTACTATTTGAAGTAGGTGCGTGGGTATTTACATATCCGAGGCTAGGCTGGCTGCACTCAGTCATGTCACACTTCCAGCCCCCTTTTCCAATATCTTTCTCCTTGGGAATTGCTGAAGTATCTAGGAAGACAGTTTCACTTTTCAGACACCTTATGCTGAAAAGCTTTGTGTTGGTAACTAGCTATAGTCTGGAATCAAACATTCTTCAAAAATAAATAAATAGATAGATAGATAGATAGATAGATAGATAGATAAACAAATAAAGGCTCCATTTATTTAAATGGAAAAATTAAAATGTGCTACATAATAACCCCGAAATACCAACTAAGTTACCAAGAAATAGTCAGGTACCTACCTATTAGTATATGTGTATACACATATGTACCTATATATAAGAAGCAAACAGTATTTCTAATTGAAAAGCCTTAAAATATCAATTCTCAATTACTCAACAACCAATACACTGTAAACATGCAGCAGTTCTGGGTAGAATAAGGTAGCCTTTTTTTTTTTTTAACACAAGCAGGTTTTACAAATAATTCTGATTCTAACTATAGTTATAACGTGAGTCTTTTCCTATATATTAATGAGTTTGGAAGAACATTTTTCCTCTTATTAAAAAAATCGCCTAAAGGATGCTGTACCAAGAAGACACGTATGTTAGGCTTCTCAAACCAAAGCGCCGTTCTCCCAGCACGCCTCCAACCTAAGCGCCGTTCTCCCAGCACGCCTCCAACCTAAGAGATCACCAACAGAATAACTTCCTTGGCCAGCGTCACCCAGTAACTCTACCTGATTGCTCTTTGGGGACCAGCAAGTCCAAGCTGATGACCCTGTGGCCACAAGAGCACACAGTTGTTTCCATCTGTATATTGCTCTCTTGGACCTGCCAGTGCAAACCGCAATGACTCCAATAGCTTAAAACAACAGCTCCAGAAGCCAGAAGTCCAACACAGACTCGAGGTGGCCTCGGTATATCGCCACAGCAGAGTCTGACTTGTGCATCTCACTAACCTTCTAGCAGCTGCTAACAACAACACTGCAGTCTTCATGTTTCTGTCTTCACATCTTCTCTCTGTCTTCTCTCTCTGTCTCTTATCGAGGTAAGGGCCGCCCTTCCCCCCTCACCTACCCTCCCCCACATCCTTTGCCCCACCCTCCTCCCTCCCCCCCACCCCCACCCACCCTCCTCCCTCTCCCCCACCCCCACCCACCCTTCCTTCCCCCGACATTAATGTGCTCCTACTACATTTTCAGATTGGTCACATCTGCAAAGACTCTTTTCTGATTCAGCTCACGTGCGCAGCTCTAATTGGGTACGTCCTCCGGAGTGAGTCAGCACATTTAGCCTGCTGAATCAAGCTTGGTTGCGCCAGGTAACATCAGTTCTAGAAAACAGACCTACAAAGGCAAGGCCGCCACTAGTCTCCTTCTCCACTTGGGCAACATAATTATCACTCCTGATATTAAATTTTCTTTTCATTTGGAAAAAAAATGGAGGACGATGAAGTTTCTGTTTGCTTAAGTTGGGGTGTAGGGGATCCCCTGCCTGAGGTTTAGCTAATCCAGAATGGTTTCTTGAAGCTGCCACAGCCTGCAGGTCTAAAGGCCGTCTAAGAAGGAAAGCCTGAGAACCTGTGGAAGGCGACCCTCAGGGTCTCTCTGAAGATGCCTCAAGAGTTTTGTGGGTTTTCTGATCACACTTCTTAGACATACTTCTGTCAGTAGAATGCACGGTACAAGAGAAAAAAGCCAAGGATGACTCTCCAAGCTGCCATCTTTGAGGGGTCTCTGAACTTTATGACTCATGATGACACGGATATAGATAATTCACCGAGAAACTGAACTCACAAATTTGACCCAGTTTTTATTAGTAATGAATAAAATAAAGGTGATTTTGGTGTTTACCAATGTAGATATTTTCATAAGCATACACATCTATTTACACACTGTGTGTGTAACGAATGAGCATCCACCGATGTCCCTGTAGAAGCCTTTTTTATTGTCAACAGACTTTGCCCTTCTGAGGTTCCCCAGACCCCCACCCTCCCCAACCCCTACCCCACACACACACCTCCCACCGCCTCAACTGCTTCTTTTTTTTTTTTTTTTAATTTTTTTTAAATAAAGTTTTCTTTCAAGCCCTCTACTGTTACAGTGTTTCGGCCATCAAAGTCCCCTCCTGGCCATTTTCATTTACCTTGTGACTCTGACCCTTTGTGAAGCTGAGCATTTTCAGAGTAAGCTGATCCTATGGGTCCCCAAGGATGTTATTCTCATTTATTCTCTCGGCCCTTTGAATGGAGCAGTCCACCCTTGGCAGCGGTTCAGCGGGCCCACATTCAAAGAGCGCACAGTCCTTTCTCCTGCAGGGGCCTCTCCGAACACAGCAGCCCGCAGCCCAGGGTTCGTCGAAGGGCCCTAATGGATGTCAGTCATTGAGCATGTTACATTTCATTCATGGCTGCCAGCGAACGTGGTGAGTCCAGAAGCAGTAAAAGAAAACCAGCACACGGTCGGGTTAAAGGATTAATTTTCCCAGCCTGTGTGCCATGGTGCTGTAGCAGTGGGGGGGAGAGGGGCTTACAAAAAGGAGACATGAATCCCAGGAGTTAGCTTGTCTTAAAGTCTCACCCAAGACAACCTAGGCAAGATCTCATGAAATTGAGCTTTAATCTGAAAGTCTGGTGCCCCGAGGGGAGCAGAGCTATGCAACATGGGTCCCCATTTCTCCCTCCTCGCTGGCTTCTGTGCCTCCTTCATGGTCACCTCTGACAGCTGGCTCTAGTTTCCCAGCCCGCACAGGGCTTGGGATGCTGCATTCTCTGAAGAGCCATAAGAGGATGGCTGGTGAGGCTCGGAGACAGACAGTCCTGGGGAGCAGGAATGGGGGATGGGCACAAAGGCTTGGCTGGGACCTCTGTACCTGCCAACTGGTGTGTCACAGAAAGGCTAAAATTACTGGCTGGCCAATTATCTGATTAAAGAGAACCTTTCATTTGAGGCTTAAAAAAAAAAAACCCAGACTGAAATCAAAACCTTCTAGTAAGTTATCTAAACTACTTTAAAAAAAAAAAGAAAGAAAGAAAGAAAGAAAGAAAAGAAAACACTTTAGCTATAATCTATATGATGGAGGGGTAAATTTAAAAAGAAAAAGAGGGAAAGAAAGGAAGAAGGAAGGAGGATAGGAAAGAAAAGAAAAAGAAAGGAAAAAGAAAAAGGAAAAAAGAAACAGTTCAAGGAGACTAGATTTTTTGTGGGATTTTTTTTTTTTTTTTTTTTTTGGTTGTTTGTTTGTTTTGGAGTGGGAGTTCCATAGCAATATTGTGCACTAGAAACTTCTAGTATCCAATTTAATCTTACTTATCTTCACACACACACACACATACACCAGCAGCAGCAGCAGCAGCACTCATAATTAAAATTTTTAATTATTTGAGTCAATTGATTAACTAAGGCAGTTCATCCTTCCTTAGCTCTGCAGTGTCACTGGTACCCTCTTAAATTATGCAGCCCATGAGTCACGCTGTCAGGCTGCATCCGAACTCTGGGTTTATGGGTCTTGGACTCTATGGAGGCTGCTGTGGTTTGAAAACAACAGAACAATGTGCTGCTGCTACCTCAGCCAGATAATGACCCTCACCATAGCTAAAGGCCGAAACCACACAAGGCAAGTGGGCTGAGCCTGCCTGGAATGTGTGACAACCGGAAAAGGGACCCTCGTCTCTTCTTACAGTTCATGCTGAGTTGGTGTCCTCTTGAAATCTTACTAATAACTTCACTATAGTGTATGATACCTTGTTTGCTTTAACAAGAAAGAGGGTGAGTTAGGAGAGAGAGAGAGAGAGAGAGAGGGGAGAGATCGCAAATTGTGGAGTCAGCTAATAGCAATGCCAGAACTTATTTTTAAAAAATAAAATTCTTAGTCTAGAATAAAAACTTTGAGGTCTCGGGGGTACAAAATAACGTGTGCTGGTGGTATTGCTCAATGATGGCTCTCAAGCTCACGTACTCAAGGGCCTACATTAAGCCAGCATGTATGCACACAGGGACACACACACGCAGAGCAGAGAGAGAGAGATGCACACACATACACACACTCAGTTGGACCCCTTTGTTAGAAAACTAAGCTAGAGAGGAAGGAAACAAATGGAAGGAGAGGAAGGAATAAAAACAGCAGGAAGTACAGGAAGGAGCAAGGGGCAGCGAAAGAAGAAAAGATCTTGTTTTTAAATTCACAAATGCATGATCAAAGGACGAACAAATGGAATGTTGACTATACACACCCACAAGAAGCCTAGAGACCATAGAAGGGCAGATGCCGACATTAGAACTGTTTCATCTGTTTCTTCCTATACAGTGGTTCCATTCCTGACCCCGAAATACACACGTTTGTAAGACCTGCCCCTGTCGTTGAGGAGAACCCGTGTAGCGCTTCTGTCTTGTTCTTTCTCCAGTCTACCGGAGAACTGCCTACGCTTCAAAGCAGCTCACCCTCACAGGAACCTCAGCCTGACCCTCCTGCCCTCACAGGTGGCACACAGAGCCTGCCAGCTGCTCCCCTGAGGCCAGCAACTCACCATAACTGAAACAACGTACTGGAGATGAACTTAATTGTTTCAAACAGCATTTTCATCTGGGAGCCTAAAACGCACCACCCTGTGAACTCTCCGGTTCCTTTTAGTTCTGTAGCCGTGTCTATGCCCCTCCCCTCCACCCACTATGAAACAGCCTTTGAAATTGTTAACAAGACTTGTCATTCTCTCTGGCAAAATAACTGCGTTTCTCCAGCTACTCCTTGTATGATATGGTTTCCAGACCTTTCGCCATTCTTCCTTTGAACGCGTTCCAGTTCTCTGTCAACTTCCCTCTTAAAATGTGGTGCCTGGGACTCCACGAAGCACTTCCTGTGTGCCCAGCAGTGAATGGGGTTAGACCAGGAACTCCCTTGATGTGGACGCTATATTTCAATTAATAGGGCATAAATAAGAATGAAGCATTTTGCAGCAGATCTGCGTGTCTGAGTTACATTAGCTTGAATTTAAACCTAAAGTATGTTCTACATTCAGTAACAAATCAGATATTATCTATTCTTTATGCAAGAAACTGATTCTTTGAAGGGAAAAGTGAATAAAGTGCTTTCCTTGATAGCTTGAAAGGCATGCTGGGGGCCGGGGGTGGGATTCCTGGAGCTCCTTGGCCAGCCAGTAGCAGAACTAGTAAAGCGCCATGTTGGAGGGAAGTCCTTCTCTCAAAAACTAGTGTGGAAAACAGTAAAACACCTGTCCTTGAGCCCTGGCCTCGACGTGCGCATGCGCACATCCAACCAACTGTGTACGCATTAACACACATACAAACACAAACTAATGATCTGAATCTAGTATTTGACATTTGTCCTACTGAGTTTCAGCTTGCTTCAAGTATTCTATCTCGGTCATGAAATATTTTTAATGACCTATTTTTTTCGCCCTTGTTAGCTAATCCTCCAAGTTTTGTTTTAAGTTTTAGTAAGACTTCTTTCACTGAACAGAAGAGGAAATAAGCTCTTCAGAGGCTCAGTGTCTTACCTTGGCATTTAGCATGACATGATACCTGCGGTCACCATCATGAAGACGATTCAGGGACATTCGTTTAGAGGGCAGCACTTCATTCTCTCCATAACTTACAAAGTGTTTCGAAAAGCAAAACAAACAAACAAACAAAAAAAAAACTCAATTAATATGAATAAAAGAGAAAAGAGACAACATGAACTTAAAGATGCATGTGGGGCTTGATTGGAGCTCAGTGGGAAACCGAGTTTGAGCTGCGAGGGTGGCATGGGGGACCTGTAACTGCCCCTCAGACCCAAGGCCTGGAAGCTAGGATGAGGGGCTGGTAGAGTGGCTCTGGCCCACCTCAGGCTCTCAACATTCTCCCCGAAATGGGCTCACAGCTCCTTATTTTTCTTTTCTGCTGATTTAATAAATGGGTGGGGTGGGGTGTGGAGGGAGTAAGTAGAGAGATCAAAGCCAAATATTTTTGTTTTCCTTCAGCTGAACATAACTTCACAAGCAGCAAAGCAGCAGTGAGGAGGGCTACACGTGAGAAGAGTCGTTTGCTCAGGGTTGAGGGAAAGAGCTGTGTGTTAGTGTCGTACGCCACACAATACAAAGGTTGTCTGCTTCTATCGATGGGCGGTAGCCTGAAGAAAAGTCCCTTCACTGAAATGTACACATAGTTCAAAACTGTGCATTTTCAAAAATAGTTCTTGTGTCCAGAAAGATGAATAAAGATAGCTTTGGTAGCTGGTAGCTGCTGCAATATCTTTAAATAATGGTGGCTTCTATATATCTGTGTCTATGCCTTATTTGCAAAGTGTATAAATAGAAATTCTGCAGTGCAGAAATAGAAGCACATGTGCCTCTAGCGTGTGTGAAATGATTCTCAATAAATGAAGTTTTTAGGGATCAATGTACTATGTCTTTTTTTTTTTTTTTTAGTGGTTTACTTATTTTTATTTTGTGTGCACTGGTGTTTTGCCTGCACGTATGACTGTGAGGGCGGCAGATCCCCTGGAGCTGGAGTTACACACAGTTGTGAGCCGCCATGTGGGTGCTGGGAATTGTACCCTGCTGCTGTGGAAGAGCATCTAATGGCTCCCAAGTGCTGAGCCACGTCTCCAGCCCCCATACTATCTCTTCTAATCTGTATCTCCAGACTGCTCATCTGTGCTCTGAAGAAAAGCAAGCATCATTATTTTCAGAAGAATAGTGTTTATAGTATAAAAGGATTATAGATTTTCAAATAAAATCTAGACCTCTAGAAGTAATAGATGGTTTGTATTTAAAAAAAAAAAATGAGTGTCCAGATAAATGAGAATGAGAAGACGTGACTGCCAGCATCTGTTAGGACCACGGCAGAGATTTGGGGATGAAAGATGAGTAGAATACAAAACTGAATACCTAATTAAGTTGTGAACAAACCAATTCCTTTTATTTTCACACACACAAAAAATGTAAAATTTAGTTATCCAGAAAGTATTTTTATTATGTGGAAATATTGTCAGAGGGAGCAGAAGAGATGAACTCGTCACTGGGGCAGGAGTGGGCTTGGGTAGAAACAGGGCTAACAAAAGCTTGTGTCTTGCCATAAAGAGGTTTTGAAAGCAAAACAAACTCCCAGTGCAGCGGGATTGACTTACTGAAGGTTCCTCTTCTCCACAGGTTGCCTAACTTGCAAGAATGTCTTTCTTACTGCTCTTCAGCCATTTTTTTATGGGCATGGATTAAAAGCATCTGATGTCAACTAATGGTCAATTCATATTGAAAAAGGATTAATACCTAGATAAATTCATAAAAAGGCAGTAACTGAAGGGAGAAGCCTACAGTTCAGAGACTGAACAGCTTTTCTATAGTCAAAGGTGGCCCTGAGGAGGTTGTCCCGAAGTAGGACCTCAGCTAGCAGGAACCATGTTCTGCCCTCATGTCTATGCCCTGTGGTAACTGCAGGACCCTCAGCTGATGAACCAACATGGCATCTCATCAGAACTGCAGGTCAAGCCTCAGTGGGAAGTGTAGCCATTCGTGGACTCTAAGAATGAACAGAAAATGAGGTTACAGGCCATTTGAAAGCGGTAAATTCCACTAGGACACTGAACTCCTATGCACTGTTTTATATATAAGGCATTAAATGGCTTACTATTTAGGCCAATTACAGTGGAAATTGAAGTTTAAAAACTATATACTATATTCTACACAGGACCCAAATTACAATAGCATCCAGTTTTCCCCCGAACTAAAGTAGACCTCAAAAACAGCAATGGGCCCAACTTTTTGCATATTCACTTTCTGATCAGTAAGAAAGATATACATTGACTATAACAACAACAATACCAAAAAAAAAAAAATCTAAAGCCATGATGGCATAGTGTTAGCAACATATTCTTGTCATGTGGCCGGGTATGAATTAGTGGGAAGAAACCATTATCAAGGGAGAAGTGTTCTGTGTCTACTCATTGCTGTACCGAGGCCAACGCACTCAAAGGCATTTCAGAGAATATCTTTGATTTGTACATAAAATAAATAAATAAATAAATAAATAAATAAACCCAGGACCCTGAGTAGCTTGTCCAAGAAAATACAGATAGCAAATAACTGAGCCAGACCCCAAACCAGGGCCTTGGATCTTGAGACTCATATTCTTTCCCACTGCATCAGGCTTGCGTAAAACTCTAAAACACACATTTTAAACAGGATGTGCAATTTGGAAAACTTAGAATTATAACCTTGTGTCCTGATGATTTCCATCAGTATTTATTTTTGAATCTTTCTCTGTCCCTAGGGTTCTCTATTTTTTGGATCGTTGTTATCTGATTTTCCTAACCAATTCTTATTTATCTTTCACTTTTTCTACATAATTCCTTTTCAATTTTAGGCCCTTTTTCTCCTTTTATTTTTATTCTGACTTTATTGAAGGGTGGGGGGGGTATGGGCTTGAGAAAAAGACTCACAATGTAGCTCTGGATGTCCTGGAACTCACTAGGTAGATCAGGCTACCTTCGAACTCACAGAAGTCTACCTGCCTCTGTCTCCTGAGTGCTGGGATTTAAAGGTGTGTGCCATGCCACTACATCCCCAACTTTCTTCTTATGTTTTCTGAACATCGAAAGAGAGATGCTGTTATGGTTGCTATGGTTAAGAACTTGGATGCAGCTTACCTATTCCAGAAAAGTATAACTACATTTAAAATTCACCTTTCGAAGTTTCTAGCTATTTAAAGTTCTTTTATTACTTCAAATGACTTAAAATTTTGCTTTTTATCCTACTAGAGTTTTTGGTTTTGTTTTCTTTTTTTTTAATGACAGAAGTGTGGTTAGGATGAGAAACAAGACTCTGGCATATAATCAATAGTGATTTAGTGGATAAGCAAAATTTCCAATTGCTGTTTCAGTTTAAAGCAAATTATGCATTGTCCAATCCAGGAAGCTGGAGTCTTCCAGCATGTTTGAAGTGTTCTCTGGCTGAGAGTTGGATGCTTTAAGAGGGGAGCACAAGCCACAGTTTATGGCGTTATGGCATCCCATGGCTTTGGATTCTGAGAAACAGGCACAAGCACTCTGAAGAAAAGGGTGGAACACTGCTTATGTTGTGAATACTAATACATGTGCTGCCGTTATGCTCCCAGAAAATATTTTAAGTTTTATTAAGTTTACACAAGGTAGAATGGGAGACCATTGGGAATTTCCAAAGAGAACACCTAAGCTCAAATTCTAGAATCTTAGGCTAGAAGCTTTGGGGAACTAACCCCCTTCCTGGAGTAACAGGGGCACTGTCACCATGGAGAGAATGCCCTCCGGTCCCCGACAGACAGTGGCATGGTGATGTGATGCTGCTGTTGGACATGGGGAGGAAGATACTGGCATATCTTAAGGAATTTAGCCTCTGGGATGACGACTTAATAAATAAACCATCCAGGAAAATGTTTTCTCTTAGAAGATGACCCGCAAAAACCAAGTCTGATGAAACTATGATGCTTATACTTGCTCTAAACAATTAAATAGAACTTTGCAGAAAAGCAAAATACACTTTCCCCAAAAATAGTGTTGCTCTGCAGAATGTGGCTAAGAGATCATAGAGTTGTTTATTTTTTTAATTCATCACTTAAAATTAACTGTGGGTGTAAATGAGGCAGGTAGTTCCCCCCAAAGAACATGCTGTGATATTTGTAATATTTCATCCTAGGACAGCGGTTCTCAACCTGTGGGTCACAAATGACCTTTTGGGGATCAAATGACCTTTTCACAGATATCCTGTATATCTTATATTTACATTATGATTTACATTACTGTTATGACAGTGGCAAAATTACAGTTATGAAGCAGGAACAAAAATAATTTGATGCCTGTGAGTCACTACAACATGAGGAAGTGTATTACAGGGTCAAAGAATTAGGAAGGTTGAGAACCATTGTCCTAGGGCAATGTCATTTTAAACAGGAGAGCCCCTGTGAGGAGAGTAAATGTCCTGATGAATCTTCGCTGTGGACAAGAGCACGGTCATGCCAAGGACTCCAAAGATGCATGGACATGGCAAAGCCTTCCAGAGGCCAAGATTAAGTGTTGAGGTATGACTGTGTTTTTACTAAGACAAGGAAGCGTCCAGCTGCCGGGAGATATCTCCCCTTCAGAGGCCTCTACTGACACTTGCTAACACCTCCTCCTCATGCTGTACATCCTAGACAGGCTGAGTTCCCGATTTCACAGGAGGACCATCTACCAGAATAAACACACACACACACACACACACACACACATCCTAGCTTTTCTTCCTGAGTGTCTTCCATTTCTTCATTCCCATGTCGTTGCTCTTAGATTTCCAGGACCAGGCTGTGTAGCATGCAGCAAGCCTCAAGTGACAATCAGGTCACTGGTAAGAAATGACACATGTGTGCTAACTTAGGGTCTATAGAGATATGGCAACTCAGACAATTTTTACTGAATGTTTAGGTTAGTATGCAAAGAAATGAGTCTCATTACAGCTTTCCATACATGTGTTGTCCTTACACTTTGTTCTCAATCATCCCTTTTCCCTCTGAGGTAATTTTAGAATGAACACACACACACACACACACACACACACACACACAAACAAACAAACAAACAAAACAAAAAAAAACTTAAGGTAAGCAAGAGACCAAACGCTTTAACCCAAGTGAATCGCTCAAATGCCGCAACGGGTCCTTGTTTGATTTTGTATAGTTTTCAACACACAAAAGAAATCTGACAGCAGCTCCAGTCTCAGTCGCTGGAGAAGGGCACGCCGGCAGTAATGGCTGGCGGAGGCCAATGTCTTACACATCTCCCTGGCTCCACGCAGCATGGCCCCCACAGTGGCTGATGCTGAAAACACGTGAACTTCCTTCCTGCTTGTAAAACCTAAATGATGTCCATTCTTATGTTTCAAATCTTAATTTTCATCTTAAAACTTTAAGACATTGTCTGTGTCACGTGGAAATTCCTAAAGACAGGCAGGAGACACTTGGATAGTGGCTGGAGTGAAAGGAACGTTGTGCTCTAGCTCCCTCACACGGGGCTGCAGTGCTCAACAGCAGCCTTCAGCTAATGATTTCCTCTTCCCCACACTCGGCTCCCTCTTGGTGTGCTGGCCCGGTAGGCAGCCAGGGATTAATATCTGATAACATGCCTTGTTGGGCAATGTAGACTAATTCCTTCCAAGCCCTGTAATCTTGCCCCTCCACAATCGAAGGCTCTGTGCCCAGCACATCTTATCCTTTGGGAAACCCTCAGAGTCTCCGTTGGCCAAAAGTTAAACTATTTCTACCTCCCCCAAGCCAACATGAAGGTTATTTGAAATGCCTGCGCGCTGACTGCCCACTGAACTGACACGATCCGAAAGTATTTAAGAAATATACAAACACAGTATTCGCGGAGAGCCAGATGTCTCCCCAAATCGTTTCTGCTGGCATTTCTGTTTCAGGTGCTTACAGAGGTCGTCTGAAGGCAGCTAGTTTATGTTTGCCTGTGCTGCAAAACTGAGAAAATGTTATTGTATTTCGGTTATAGGAGGCAGATATATGAAATAATTAGCTAATTCTTTTCCAAGTATTCTGATTTTAGATATAAACTGAACTTTCATATATGTTTACTCAGTGACTCTTAGCCCTATTTTAAATATTTAAAAGCTGAGACTCAGAAGCCACTGAAACTGCACAGTGGGGACAGGTACTCACCACCAAACCTGAAAACAGATCAAGATGGTGTAAAAAGACCACCAACTCCTGCCAGTTCTCTAATGACCTCTACATTGGCATGCACACACACAAATACATTTAAAATTGTGATAAAAATTAGTTTCTTAAGCATTTAAATGTTCAAGTGTTTTTAAATCAGAAAAATAAGTTAACCACACTAAAAATACAGTTTTGCTTTGATGTTAATGATGTTGGTTCAAGATGCCTCATCTTGAACTCATCTTGTAAAATCGTTTCTCTTCAATTGTCAATAATTTCTCATAAATAACAAGTTAATGAAGACTACAGTGTTGGATTCTCATGGAAAATGTAGGAATGCGAGAAAAACAACCGAGTGTTGCTTTCTCCTTCCAAGTAACTACATCAGCAAGAGAGATGGAAAAAAATCTGTCTTTATCATATATGCAAATAGTTATGTGATAATCTTTATATGCAAATAGTATGTGATAATTGTGCAGTTATATTAAATCTAATTGGGGCAACAACATAGTTATCTTACATAGTTTTTCAATCAACAAAAATATATCCAATTTTACCCACCCATTTTTTTAAACCTAATGTTTTGTCTAAAATATGCCTCCCAAGCAGACATCTCAATATATTACGTTTGTATAAATCAAATAGTAATCATTACTGTACTGAAAAAACAAAGTCCAAAGGGACAGATTCCTCAGTGTGTGGCTAAGCATCTCCTAACATGCATGTGTAAGTCGAGACGCGGGTGCATCGAGTTGTGTTCTGCTGTGAGACATGTATGCATTTGCTTATGGGCAAGTTCATGGTGCTCAGCTCTTAGACACAGCAAGGCCAGGAGCCCCTCACTCAGCTCTTAGACACAGTAAGGCCAGGAGCCCCTCAGAAAGATCCTCAAAGGACTTCACAACTGAAGAGAAGGATCCTGGTCATGAATTTGAAGCAGCAGGGATATGTGCGGGACACGGACAAGCGGAAGGAGAAGGAGACCCATGCCAGGGTTAATTCAGAGTCCTGAGCAATTCAGAAACAGTCTCCCAAACACTCTGTTCCACTTCAGTACAAACTACTGAGTGATGTTATGATGAAGATCAGTTTTAGGTCATCTGGGGTAAGAAATAACTTTTTAAGGTTCCTCTAGACTGTTGGCAGTTTTAGGTGCTCATAAATTTCATTCTCCTCCAATTTAATTCAAGAAACACAAGCAACGTATCTCCCAGATGACACATGCATTGATAGTCCTCTAGTTGAACAGAGACTGGTAGAGGTGGCGTGCCGTCAGGCAGGTGGCTGCCATGAGGGCATTAGGACATGAGTTTGGATCCCAGAAGCTATAACCCATGCCCTTGAGAAGAACAGACAGATCCGAAGTGCACTATAGCCAGGCTAGCTACATCAGTAAATGTTCAGATTAATGCTGGACTGCACGTCACAACAGGTGGAAAGCCAAAGTAGAAGAGACCTGATGTTGACCTCTGACCTCCATGCACATACATGTGCATACATAACCACATGCATATGTGTAGAGACTCATACAAATGCATACATATAAACACACACACACACACACACACACACACACACACACACACACACACACCATACACATTTCCTGATAGAAGCCTGTACGAAATGTTGATACCCCCTACTGTGTTTCTTTTCAGGATATGTAAATCAATAAAAGTCGATGTAATTAAAGTATGTTGAGTGTTGGAACTTAGGTATGTCACCCAAGAAGGTGACAGGAAGATTTTGTTTGGTTTGATTTTTGTTTTTGTTTTTTGTTTGTTTGTTTGAGACAGGATTTCTCTGTGTAGCTTTGTCCTGCCCTCCTCTTCTGTGTCCTATACTCTAACTTGTGAGGAAGAGGCTCTGCAATCAGTGTCCCAGAGGACACTGCTTAATTCTTCCTTTTAGTTCAGATGGCTCATGGGTCAGCTACTGACCCCTGAATAGGACAGAATTGAGCAATTGCCGCTGGAGCCGCAGGCTGGGCAAGGTGCCACATCCCATGATGCTTTGCCAGGAAGAAAGTACAAGCTGCCTCTCTCCACTAGAGCCAGACCATCCCCATGTCTGCAGGTCAGAACATCTGAAAGCCAGTGTGCTTTTCTAGTTACAGAAAAACTATCAAGGATGGCTATAAAATAAATACAAGCTTTGTAATTCCCAGATGCGTGTTGCAAAGTGAGAACTTTGCATTTCTGGGGTCAACGCGCCGCATTTGATGTGCTACTTATTAATTCTCCTTAAACTTTTCATTCAGAAGCTCAACTTGTTTAAAAACGACTTCAAGGACCAAGCAAGAAGCAGTTGCAGCTTTCTGACATGTTTGTAACTAGAGACACCCTGCTGCCCTGCCGTAGTGCAGAGCTGGTGCTTTCTGCTGGGAGCGCTTTTGTTTCTCCTCCTTTGTTTTATTAACCTCTCCACAGCTGGTGCAGTTGAAAACACTCTTTCATCACATGCAAGCAGAGCTGAGAGCGAGGCCAAGAATCTGTCTGCGAGATTCACCGTCAGAACGTCATGTTTCACTTCTAGCCCGGCTCCTAGCTGATACAGTTGACAGAAACTAAGAAAATGTGCGTGCGGCAGGAAAAGGTTTCCCCCAAACTGTCTCCCGCTGATTAGTCCCAAAGAATCGCTGATCCCATCCATGCCACAGACGGGCGATATTTTCACATTCACACAAGAACTGAGCTGCTGCTTACTAAACAGCGAGGCACTTTGTAAAATATCATTTGAACTTGATAAAAACAGTTGATGTTAAGCCCAGGATCAAAGCTTACCAGATTCCTAGTTTCTGTCTTTATTTCAATAGGCATTTTATATCTGTGGCTTCTATATTAATATCTTTTGTAGTCTATAGATTACTTTTGGCAGTTGTTTAATATTCAGATTAATAAGTACCTTTCTATCACCACAAAATGGCCTTGTCTGCTGGGGTATGCTCTATAATGTTGGATCAGTATTTAGGTTCTTTTTATTGGAGACAGAATTTGGCAGAATTTTCTGACTACACAGGATTTTTTTTTTCAATCCTCTTTATTGTAAAAGAGGGATTTGCTTTCTTCGTTGCCCAGAGTTTTCAAGTACTCTTAGTGAATTACCGATTGGAATCATCTCCCAGTTGTAGGCTCTCATACTGCTGTCTATACTGTAGCACTGAACTCATAAACATGTCAAGACGAACTCAATGCCAGTGGTGGTTAATACTCATGGTCGGCCTGACAAGTTAGGCTTGCCTGGGAGACACACCTCTGGAGAGGTTTGATTTAGGAGAGATTTGCCTTTGGTGGGCAGCACTATTTGATGGGCCAGGATCTCAGAGCAAATAAAAAGGGAGAAACAAGCTGAGGAACAGCACTCTCTTGACCGTGAGCACAGCAGAACCAGCCACCTCACACTCCTGTCACCGAGGCACCTGTCACGCTCCTTGCCACCGCTCTTTCCCCACCTTGATGGGCTGTCTCCTTAGACTATGAGCCAAGAGGAAGCTTTCATGCCCATGATTGCTCTTTCTGGGTGTCTTGTGGCGGCAAGTAGAACGGTAACCAACACAGAACCCTACCGCTTGTGACAAGGAAATACGGGGTAAAGATTATTTACATAATATTCCATCATGTATGGGCGCAGCTCATGTATGTGCACAGCTCATGCATTCAGTCAGAAGACAAGTGTTTATTTAGAGCCTAATGTGTGAGGATGAGCCTAATGGCACCCACCTATAATACTAGCTCTTGAGGAGCAGGGGAAGTGGGAATCTCAGCTACATAGCTAGTTTGAGGTCATCTTGGGCAGCATGTGATACTGTAAAGGCCAGGAAGTTAGAAAAGGGCTATTAGCCAAGGGAGTGAAGAGGTCTTAAGGGACAGAGTACGGTAAAACATGTATGATACAGAAACAGAAAAGTGCGATTCTGAAAGTTTAAGGTTTAAGAGATTGGGGGGGGGCGGGAATGAGGGGATGGAGAAGGAAGGTAACCCAAACCAAAGACATATAGGAGGGGAAAATCTATTAGAACCTTTCATTTTATAAGCTAATTTAGGTTTTTTTTCTTAGTTATTAAAGAATTTTGTGCAGGATGTATGTTTTGAGCAAGCTCACTTCTATTTTCTCCTTTCCAATTCTTCCCCAAGCCTTCTCCCAAGATGAGTGCCATGTGCTCATCTTTCTTTTAGCTACCAAGTCTACTTAGTGTTGGCAGGCTTCTGTGTTCATGGCTGCAGAGGCATCTACTGGAGCAGGGTGGCTTCTCAGGAACCACTTCCTTAAAGAAACCTGACTTCCCCTCCCTAGCAACTCTCAGTTGCTAATTGCTCCCTGGTTAACAGAGATATTTCCTGACTGTCCCACCATTCACACTGGGCTTTTGTCTGACCTGATTTTGTATAGATTTTGTGTTTGCTATCACATCTACTATAAAAAATAAAATAAAATAAAGTGTGTAACTACCCTGTTGCTTCCTGAAATCATTGTTACCTTGTAATCATGTACCATTTACCAGTCAAAAGCCTTCTCTGGTAATGGTGAGTCATTAGAAGTCAGTTTGTACTATGTCCACATAGCAAAATAACAGTAGTGGGTTCTTTTCTAGGCCTATGACCTATCCAGTTGCTGGTTCTTGATTCCAATAATGATACCAGTTATAAGTTCCATGCTGTGGAGTAGACCTTAAAGCCAATCAGAAAGTGGTTGGTTACTCCCATAGCATTCATGCCACTGTTGCACCAATGGGCATATCAAATTAAGACACTCATGATTGTAGCTGGCAGGAGGTTCACAACTGGCTAGGCTAGTGATTAATTTTTCCCATCTGATAGTATGCATAGTACCTTCTAGCTCTATGAAAGGTAGTGAGTAGTGGCGAAGCTTCCAGATTGGCACTAGCTTGATTTTTCTAAGTTCCGTGATCCAAGTACATAGTGTCTTCAGCCACAGGGTTGTACTATCAAGTTTTAGAGGACAGCCACGAGTAATGGTGTTAGCCTGAAGCATCCAAAGAGTCTATAGGACCCCACTGGCCACAAATTCCAATGTATAATTTTAAAAAAGAAACTTGAAAAGACATATCCTACATGGGAGAATATTGCTACTCCCAAAAGTTAAGTTACTAAAAAGCTTAGTGCCAGGTAAGGGTAGTACCAGCAGGGTGAGGGAAGGCACACCCTCCGCTCTCAAAAAATAATAAAACCCACTGTCATTGCTCTTGGTTGCCTTCAGTAGCTAGATGATAAGACCCCATTGCTGAAAACACTACACGCTTTGTTTGTGGAACAAAAATATTCTTTACTCAACTGTGAAACTTGTAAGCTACAAGCGAAATCTTTCAGACAAGATATGCCCAAGATGATGCAATGATGGATGACTGTTGTGGGATAACCAATCACTTTCTAATCAGATATGGAGCCCACTCCACAGAAAGAATTTATTTACGGTACTATAAACCTGGGCAAAAGCCCATGGCTGTGGAGGTCATAGGCCCTAGGGGGGAGCCTCTTACTGCTACTTTGCTAAGTGGGCACAGTATCAAACTGCCTTCTAAATGTTTCTTTTTACCCATAGATTGATGCTGCTTTCTGCCTTGGTCAGAGAAGCTTTTGTTTGCAATGGGAAGTGCAGTCAAGGAATGCAGACTCACTACTGGTACAATAGTAGCATGAATCTTATGTGAGTAACCATCCACTTTTTGACTGGATTTAAGGTCTGCTCCATAGGATAGGACTCATTCTCGGTACCATGATTGGAACCAAGAACCAAAGTGCTGAAAATAATCAGTTGTTAAAATACAAAGCATGAAGCAGGACATCTATGTCATCCCTTCCAAGGCCAAGGAAACATGGTAGAAGAGAAGAAAGACTGTAAAAGCCAGAAATGGAAAGGAATGCCAATCACAATGCTGTTCTCTGGGTGTGATACAGCTGATGCCCCCAAGGAACTCACAGTGATAACAGACACTTGTGTAAGAACTACATAAGATTTGGACCACAAACATTGCGCCATGGATGGGGTGGGAGGACTCATCATAAACCCCCACTTCACTCTGAGAAAGCGTTGCCAGTTAATGGCTGCTAAGGGAGGGCAACCAAACATATTTCTTGGTGGTAGAGATCTTGGAAAATCTACCCTTGGTTAAGTAAATAACCCCCCACTCCTGCTCACAGAAACAACTCTAATTAAACAGTGAGCTTCAAGTGGGTGGTGGGAAGGCATGAAGGTAGGAGGGAGACACTGGGAGAACAAGGGATTTGGTAGGAGGAGAAGGAGGGTAAGAGAGGATAAAGTACATAGGTATGTAGGTAGACAGACAGGCAGACAGATGGGAAATTGTGAAAGAATAAATAAACAAAAATAAAAACACAAAAGCTTACTATGTGCCTAGCATGGTAGGGCAAGGGAGGCAGTGTGTCCTGCTTAATTTAATGGAGGAAATGAGATGCAAAGTGAAAATACAAACTCAGCAGGTAGCAAATGAAGAAAGTCGAAGCAAGGTGATAAGACAGAGCACAGCCAGCCATGGTTCCTTGAAATTAAGAAGCCAGAAGAAATCCCTCTGAGGGCAGGTGCTTGCAGCTAAGTTTTCTCTAGAAAGAAAGCAGCCATTCAAAGACTTGACAAGAAATAAAGCCCATTGTGGTCATGAGATTTAACAAAAACAAAAAGTTATAAAAATGAACACATTTCGGGTCTTCTTTAGCGTGGGAAAATCCCCTTTGGCTTTGTATTTCATGGTTGTCTGCTGCACACAGAGTCACAACCTTCCATCTTTAAAACAATGAAATGTTTCCCTATTGGTTGATAAGTAGCCTTTGCATCAAGTCTCACAGATGCTCTTCATCTCTCTTTCCACCCACCGTTTCCTTCAAGATCTCCAAGCCACCTCATGACATGATGACAGGATGGTTGACGCAGCACAGCAAGGACCTTAGCAGACATCCGAACCCCACCTGATAAGCATATGTTGAGCGTTGCTGTTCTTATTACTCGAGATGTTCATTGTTCAGCTGGCATAAGAGATAAGTTCCTCCATATTGGTGCTGCTCACTCTAAATGACACAGACAAAAGTATCTAGATGGCGAAGAAGTGGATGAGTCTCGGCAGGATTTCCCAGAGGAACTGGGGTGGAGCATAGAAAAAGAAAGGATTTAAAGAAGCCAGCTTCAGGCAAGCAGAAAGTGATAGTCATTTATTTTGATGGAGAAAAGTATAGAGATGGTATGCACCTCAACTTTGCAATTTGTTAACTAATCGCTTTTCTTAGCACTGATGGCCTGGACCGGTCCTGATACATCTCTATGTTAGGTAAACAGTATCAACTGCAAATAATCGGTCCTATGTGATACAAGCATGAGGAGCTGGTGATCTAACCAACATCCCCCACATCCTCCTCCCATTTCCTTCTCATGCTTCTGGGTAGGTCGAGTCGTATCTATAAAACATGCACCATATCAGCAAAGCTCCTTTTCTAGACTTGTAGCAAGAATCAAATGAAACAGCACATGAGAGGATGCTATTGAAAGTGCCTTTTGATTCTACCAATGAGATGTGTGGCAGACAGTGTAGAAACTATTTGTGGGCTACAAAGACTTTGGTATTTGTCTTGTATCTTCTTACCTCACCCCACGGCAACCACAACATCTAATATTTATTCCAAAGCATTTACCATCCTTCACTGGATTAAAGGAATTATTATTGAAGACAGCAGATGACAAGAATATCGCGTGTCTAATTTACTGTACCGAGAGGCTTAAGTTCAAAGTTTTGGCATGATTCCTAAGGTACTTTACACCCTACCCGCTGTATCAAACAACCTTTAAAATTTTTCAGTAGTTCAAATTCCTTGCCAATATTTTTTCAGCTTTCTCTTTCCTTCTTCCTTAAAGAATGAACAACATAGCTTTCTGAAGCTTAATAAAGAGTAGACAAAATTCAACAGTCACCATTTGGAGTACTCCCAAGTTGGACACCAAGCTGTCTGACTGACCTTGAGTAAGTTGGTTACCTACTAGGTGCTCCTAGGAGATGAGGAAATGGGTGGCATCGCCTCGAGGACTATTATCAGGAGGAAATAAGCCACTGTTGACTACAGGAGGCATGGAGAGGACTACCAAGCGCTATTCTACATGTGGCACAACCTGTCCACAATTCTACACTGTCCCCTGATGCTGCATTAGCGCCTTGTGCACTGAGGTCTAGATAAAATATAGAACTCTGCAGGAATAAACAAATAGATGGCTTATTGACTCCTGACTGTTCACTCCCTGGGGACAGAGTCTGAATATCTTTGCTCTGGAGTCCCTGCTGCCCATAGTCTCTGGCGTGCAACGTGCACCTGACGGTTTCTGTTTGTTTTTATGGTACTAGGGACTGAACTCTGGCCTCCACACACATATTAGCAAGCACTCTACCACAGATCTGCACTCCGGGGGCCTCACACTTGTCTGTTTAATCAGGACAATTTATATGTATACATTCAAACAGAGCAGCAGATCTCATTTGAATTAGAGACAAAGATCCTTTATGGTATGTATTTCTCTATGCTAATATGAATAAGAGGTAGCAACAGAAACATACATACACAATGTCCATTTTTCTTCCATTATACATGCCATATTATATTCTGAAAACGTGACTATATCCGTCATGTCTTGTGTTTATTCTATGTGTCTATAAGAGGTGGAGTCTTGTAGCAGACTTTCCTAGAGGTTATGCTTTTAAAAGGAATTAAGACAGCTCTCTGTGACCTCTTTGGAATCCTCAAGAAAGGCTTGTTATAAATGGCTGAATTTGGCCCCACCCAGCCTTTCTGCTTCCTAGTGCAAAGGTATAATAGCTTCTTCCCACATTGGCATCTGCCACCCTCACTGGAGTCTGAACCAAAGAGACTTCCCATTTTTGAGATTTGGATCCCACAGTTATGAGCTAAATTAAACTATATTCTTTATAAGTAGCCTGCATCGGGTACTTTGCTATAGTAGTGACCAATATAACTTGAAACTGTCCTATGATATGATAGTAGATGTGAGCATTAAGCAAAAAATTTACTAGATAAATAAAATTGTAGGCCAGGCGTGGTGAAGCTCACCTTTAATCCCAGCACTCAGGAGGCAGAGGCAGGCAAAGCCCTGTGAGTTCGAGGCCAGCCTGGTCTACAGAGTGAGTCCAGGACAGCCAGGACTGTTACACAGAGAGAGTCTGTCTCAAAACACAAAAACAAATAAAATAGTGACGAAAGGTACAGGGATCTTTAAATCCATAGCAAGTACATACTCGCAGGTGTGAGGCAGCAGGACCTACTCTGGAAATCTGCATCAGTAAACACGGCCAAGGAAGACTGTGTCTGGACGCACTGAAGGAATTAAGGATGGGACTTTTTTGAGGAACTAACTATGCAGAAAAAGACTTTGTGGGCTGAGAAACGTGTCCACAGTCCTAGACTACAGGGGGGAAGATTCAAAAGGTCTGAGCAAGTGATTGCTGTGATCAGTGTGTTCTGAAGCACCTGCATCCAACCCCCAGCGTTCTCCCTTGTCCTCTGACGCTTGCCCTCCCTGGCACTTACCTCACCTGAAACACTATCTAATCTAATATTTTTCAGTCCCCACCACAGCCAGAAGGCAAACTTCAGGAGGACAGGCAGGAAAGCACCTGTTTATACTAAATACCTCTGTAACAGATATACAGCTGGAAAATGGGGTGAACTCCATTACACTCTTCATCTTCCAGCTCACCCACTTATCAGGCCACCTTCCTACTGAGGAATGAGTCCTTCCAATGGGCCAAGCAACATTTAATAAAGAGGGGAGACAAATGTTTAGCAACACTCTCTGGCTGTGCCTCTCATCTACAGTTATGGAAAACAACTTAAACGTTGATAATCCATTCTAACTTTCACCTCAGGGAAACGGAGTTAAGCACCCAGCACGATCCAAAACAGATCTCAAAGGTCAAGTGCTTCCAAAACTATCGAGAAATAGCATAACAGGAGAGCTTCATTTGACAATGTCTTATTTCCCTGAAATAATTTCTAATGCTAATGCTGTCAGGAGGAAATGTGGTGCAATGACACCTGTGTTTGCACACACCACAGCAATAGTGTTCTAATGCTACAAACAAACAAAAACAAAAACACCAACCAACCCCTATTAATAAAGTCCTTAAAACAGGAGCATATTTGCATAACTAAACAAGTATTATTTTTTAACTTTTGTGTCTGTATGTGTGTACACGTGTATGTGCAAATATAGACATGGATGCACTTGGTACACCAGGTGCCCTCTATTGGTTTCTACCTTCTTCCCTTGTGACAGGGTCTCCCACTGACCTCGGGGCCCATCCCTTTCAGCCACACCAGCTGGCCAGCAAGTGCCAGTTACCTTCCTGTGTCTCATTCCCATGGTGCTGGGGTTGCATGCATGAGGCAACTGAAATCCCCATGGCAAGAGAGGACCTGAGCTCAAGACATGGAGCTTCCACAGCACCCGTAATCCGTTCCCAGGGGCAGCATTTAGGTCACCATACTTTTAACATACTGTGGTTCAGAAAGCTCATCTACATCCTACCATGCTTTCCCAAATTCAGTGTGCTCTCACTGTGTCTGGATGTCACCTTATCGCTTAGGAAGGAGTTTCATTGCATGGCACTGTGCAGCTAGCGTCGGCAGGGGGACCAGGGGGGCGATGTCTCAGGGCTGTTGCTTCGCTCATTTTGATCACGTCTTCACACTTGGCTTTGGTGGGAAGGAAAGGTCCACATCCAGCTGTGTCAAGCGACATCCTGCCGCTCTGAAAATATCAGATGGAAACCGCCTTTGGCCATCTCACGGCACTTCCTACTACTTAGGTGTTACTTTTTTATGACTTCTTCTGAGACTTTTCTTCGGTTGCGCCTCTTGGAAGAAGCCAGCTCACCTTTTTTTTCTGGCTCCTGACTGACTGGCCTTTTATTTGTTAGATCTGTACCAGTGAGGTTTCATATCCTAAGTCCCCATGAGCCACTTCTCCACCATTATTTCAGTGAACTCCACTCCTCAGTTGCATAGTGTCTAGGGATGTGTCCACTTGGATTTTTTAGGAAACAGTTTGTCTGTTACATAATTTTCAGAGCTCAAAATCAAACCACTGCTTGGCGTGACTGTGGAGCAGCTCCTATGCCACTGTCTCCACACAGAAGAGAACTCCTTTGAAATAACTACACTTTAAAAGAGAAAAGTTGACTTTTTAAAGACCAACCAAATAATTTAAACATCTTTACTCACTGTGAAAGCAAAATATGTCTTAATACTGAATGACAGAAGGAAGTATGTAGATTCAATCACAAAAATAAAATATTTTAAGTCTTCTCTCTCTCACACACACACAGAGTCTGTGTGTGTCTGTCTGTATCTCTCTCTCTCTCTTTCTCATGCAGACACACACGCACAGAGAGAGAGAAAGAGACAGACAGACAGACAGACAGACAGACAGACAGACAGACAGACTCTCATTCTTTTTTTTCTTCTTGTAGTGATAGAGATTGCACCCAAAGCTTTGCATATGCTAGCATAGTGCTCTACAATAAAGCAATGCCCCACCCATGCTTTGTTTTATTTTTTTAATTAAACTATTAACTCCATACAATCTTTTGAAATTTCAAGAACCATGAATGATCTGGGATGTTTCCTCTACTTGTGTGCTGGCTAGTTTTATGTCAACATGACACAGGCTAGAGTCATTTGAGAAGAAGAAGAAAAATGCCCCCACCAGGCTGGACTGTGGGTGAGCCTGTGATGCATTTTCTTGATTGATGATTGATGTGAGAGGGGTCGGCCCATTGTAAGTGGTACCAACCTTGGGCTAGTAGTCTGAGGTGCTATAAAAAAGCAGGCTGGATAAGCCATAGGAAGCAAGGCAGTAATTAGCACCCCCATAGCCTCTGCTTCAGTTCCTGCCTCCAAGTTCCTTCCTTGAGCACCAGCCCTGACTCCCCTCCCTGATGACATGTGATCTGAGAGTCTTAAGTTGAAGTAAACATTTTACTCTGAAGTACTTTTGGACATGGTGTTTTATCAAAGCAATAGAAATCCTAACAAAAACAACTTATAAATCAGCACAATAAACAGCTATAGTAAAATATATTTTCTGCTTTTTTTCTCTCCCCTTGAGGTCAAAGCACCATCTGCATAAGCCCTCCCTCTCAGCTAAGGCTTCTTGTTTCTTGTATTTCACCAAAAAATAGGATTCATACGAAGAGAGTCACCTCATTTCCCACTGGCAAACCTACTCACCCATGTCCATGCCAGCTTTCCTCCAGTCAGACTATCCTGACTCTTGTCCTCTCTGCCAAGACTTTTACACCTCAGCTTCATCTCCGGAGCAGGTGGTGATGGTGGTGGCTACTGTTGTCACTGTTATTCCTATCAATTACCCCTCCCTCTCCTTTGTGATGAAAATCATCCTCTCATTGCTGACTGTCTCATCAGTATCCACATGTCCTAGTTGGTTTCTATAGCTCTGAAGGAAGAGACTCCATGGCCAAAGCAATTTATAAAAGAAAGCATGTAATTGAAGGCTTGCTTACACTTTCAGAGGGTGAGCATATGACCATCATGGTGAGGAACATGACAAGTGGCAGGCAGCCATGCAATGGAGCAGTAGCTCAGAGCTTACATCTGATCCATAAGCTGAGAGAGCAAAGGAGACTGGGCCAGGTGTAGGCATTTGAAACCTCAAAGCCCATTACCTATAATCCACTTAGAACACATCCACACCTCCTCCAATGAAGCCATACCTCCTAGTCTTTCCCAAGCAGTCCACCAATTGGGAACCAAACATTCAAGTGCATTAGCCTACATGGTCCAGTTTCATCCAAACCACCATTACCATATGCTTTAAACTATCCCTAACGAGATCTTCACCAAATAGCCCTCACTCCCTCAGGCTTCACCTACTTCATTCCTCCACAGAGGAATATCAAACAGCCAAGAAACACTTAAGGAAATGCTCAACTCTCCTACTCATCAGATAAATGAAAATCAAAACGACTCTGAGATTCTATCTTATACCTATCAGAATGGCTAAGATCAAAAGCACAAGTGGCAGCACATGCTGGCAAGGATGTGGAGAAAGGGGAACTCTCCTCCATTGCTGGTGGGAGTGCAAGCTTGTACAATCACTTTGGAAATCAATCTGGTGCTTTCTTAGAAAATTGGGAAGAGTTCTACCTCAAGAGTCAGCTTATAGAGCTCCTGGGCATATACCCAAAAGATGCTCTACCATACAACAAGGAGAGTTACTCAACTTTTTTCATAGCAGCTTTACTCATAACAGCCAGAATCTGGAAACAATCTAGATGTCCCTCAACCAAAGGATGGATAAGGAAACTGCGGAATACTACTCAGCTATTAAAAACAAGGAAATCTTGAAATCTGCAGGATAAACAAACAGATGAAGGGATGAATGCCATCTGTTGTATGCGTAGGGAATTTTGGTTGGATATGACTGTAGTAGTGTTAGAGTCTCGAAGGCAAGTAGAAAAACCACACATCCTAGCAAAACACAGCAGTCTCTGCAATGATCTGTCACCCTCCATAGCTGATAAGCCTACTGATTGTTCAAGAAACTCCTGCACCTTCAAAAGTACACTTCTGGTCTAAATTCTGATTTAATGGAGGAGCCATCTCATGCATCACACCTTAAGTAAAGAAAACAAAACTGTATGCAGAAGACATGGCTTTCATGCTTAGCCAAGACTTGGGCATAGAGCCAAACTGATGCCATCAGCTAAAATCTAACATAAAGCACGATAGGCTGTAGAAAAAGTGTATTCCTTACCATTGGTGAATGCCACAGGGACCACAACCATCACACTGGAAAGTTAAACCTAAATCATGACGGCCTCCTGCTCTCAAAACATTTAAATTTCGGTGGTCCATGCTACAATATTGTCTGAGAATTTGAAGGCTTTCTCTCTCACACAGGCTAATGAATGGCCTGGAGGAGTGATCGCTCAGCTGTGTAGCTGAAATGAAAGTGTTGCTTACAGATTCGTCCTTAAGGATGGCAACTTCCTACCATGTAACAGTCAGTGAGGGAGAACAAGAAAGACGGGCTTATGCTCTGTCCTGCTGCCAGAGTAAACCACGCTGCAGAGCACACAGAGGAAACCTCATAACACATTTTCAAGTTCAACTCCCTTTACAATCCCAAACAGATGCTCAGCTTTGAAAACTACATTTTGTTTTTAATAATCATCATTTTTGTTGTTGTTGTTTTTTGTTTGTTTGTTTGTTTTTTGAGACAGGGTTTCTCTGTGTAGCCCTGGCTGTCCTGGATTCACTTTATAGACCAGGCTGGCCTTGAACTCACAGCAATCTGCCTGCCTCTGCCTCCCGAGTGCTGGGATTAAAGACGTGTGCCACCACGGCCGGCATCATCATCATTTTTTTTTTTTTTTTTTTTTTTTTTTTTTGGAGACACAGTCTCTCTCTCTCTCTAGTTCTGGCTATCCTGGAACTCACTGTGTAAGGGAGGCTGGACTTGAAATCACAGAGGTGCACCTGCCTCTGCCTCCCAATTGCTGGGAGTAAAGGCATGTACCACCATGTCCAGCCATTGTTTTAATAATTATAATTTAAGCTTGAAATTTAATAAAGTGTATTTGTATATGGGCATTTCTGGTAACTACAGTTTTACCAGACATCCCAACTTGTTAATATACTATGTGGGAAACTGACAAAGTAGGTGATAATGACAGACATGTAGCATGGAATATTAGTAAAGAGGAGAACAGGAGTTAGAGTGAGCTCAGAATTAGAGTGTGTTCCTAGCCTGCATGCGGCCCTGGGTTTGGTTCCTAGTACAACCAAAAGAATAAGCACAAATTAGGCTATCTTCTACTTCTAGATTAGAAAGACACATATATGTAGCTAATTAGAAGTTGGCATTGTTTTGTCAATATAGTCTTTCTTCCTAATACATATTTATGTACTTTATAAATATATGAATTTTTTATAAAACTCGAATACATGCCCTCAAAGATTACTAAAGGGAAAAATAAGACACAAAGATTATAAAGTGAAACATCTATTAGTGATTTTAAATATATCTTATAGAATGGTTACATTATTTGATAACATATCTATCTCATTCATTCTGGGCACTAAATTGCATAGTTTAAATAGGAAGGGGGAGAGAAAGGAAAACTGCCAGTAGTCTGTTCAAAATGTTAGTAAGTGCCCAGGTTGGGAAGCCACACGGCCCCGTGGCGGAGGTTCCTCCAATCAAAGCAGGAACCTAGAACCTGCAAGATGTGAGAGCCAAGATCTGCAGCTCAGCCTTCAGGTCCTAATGGTGGCTTCCTCCAGGACATCCTCACACAGCAACTGTAGCCCAAGGGCCAGATTTATTGACTCATCAAAGCATGTGATCACGTCTGGGCCATTTCCATCAGGGCGTAGCAGCTCACTTAATGTCTAAGTGACTTAGAAATGATGTCTGGGTGATGACTGAGAGATGACATCATCGGTGAAGTTGCTCTGGTGCTTCATGCACAAAATTGTCACTGACGTGACGGAGAATTTGGAATCAAGTGAGGAATGCCATGATGGTTTGTTGGTCATGAGTAGCTTCAACTCACACAGTTATCGCCGCCATTTGTGTGCCTGTCTGTCACTTCCCGCTCATCTGTTATACATTTGGGAGATGAAGGAGAACGGATGACATCACCGCGCTATTTGGAGGGATCTCGCAACATTTGTGTTACACGCTCTGCTGTCAGTTCTTAATTGATTGCATCTTGACTCTGAGTGAGAGCAAACGGCATATGGGCATCTCGGTTTGAGAGATTATTTTAGGAGTTTCCACCCATGAGAATAATTTTGAAATTGTGAAAACATGGGCTGGACCTCTCACTCAGAGCTTTCTCTATCCTGCCCAAGTCATTATTTGAGACGTGCCCTTCCTACAACACTGTGTCCACATCTTCACAAGATGGTGTTAGCAACCAGGACTACCACAAGATCCTCCCTCATCCCAACTGGTGCAGCAATCAGAACTGCCATTCGAAAGCACCTCCTGCTACAGCACAGCATTTATGTTCTTCCCACTGAATTGCGGGCATCTAAACAGAATCAACTGATAAATCTGAGCCTGTGACCTGGTGTTTACAAGTCTGGTGCATAGCAGGTGCCTATCAATAGTTATGAGCTTATTTATTCAACTGGCCACACTTAAGCTGTATGGAAGGAAAAGGATTTGAGCTAATTTTATATGAGGAGGTGAGATGACTAGCCTTTTAAAAGATTGCATATGTTGCCCCAAGGGAATGAGTATTTAATAATGGGGGTTTCGGCCAGAGAGACAGTGGAATAGGAAACAGATTCTAGAGTCTTTGTAGGTTCCTCATTTTATCACTCAAAGGTCACAGACATGGCCACTCCACACCCAGACCCTGATGCTCTGGAAAGAACTGAAGCTGCACTGGCTGGTACAGAGATGGTAGAAATATTCTTGAAAAACCTAAATGTTCTTCTTGGCATACAGCTGACACTGATATGCTGGTACGTACTTGAAACCCTAGCACTTGGGAAGAGGAGGTTGGGAGACCACAAGTTTGAGGCCAACCTGGGCTAAACAGTAAAACTCTGTCTTCAAAAGCAAACACGCAAAAAATGTAGCTGACCTAACACATATTGCAATGAGACCACTAAAATAATATATTTACTTGACTGTTAACAATCCAGCTCAATTAGAGAGAATAAATTCCTATTTGATATTCGTTCTTCCATTTCTTGGATTCTGTTAGATACGGTCAAGAAATTAAACACCACCAAGCCAAATAACCCAATTAAGAAATGGGACTCAGAACTAAACAGAATTCTCAACAGAGGAATATCGAATGGCTGAGAAACACTTAAAGAAATGCTCAGCTTCACTAGTTACCAGAGAAATGCAAGTCAAAACGACACTGAGATTCCATCTTACACCCATCAGAATGGATAAAATCAAAGATTCAAGTGACACCACATGCTGGTGAGGATGTGGAGAAAGAGGAACACTCCTTCATTGCTGGTGGGAATGCAAACTGGTACAACCACTTTGGAAATCTATCTGGTGCTTTCTCAGAAAAATAGGAGTAGGGCTTCCTCAAGATCCAGCTATCCACTCCTTGGAATATACCCACAAAATGCTCCACCACACAACAGGGACATATGCTCAACCATGTTCATAGCAGCCTTATTCATAATAGCCAGAACATGAAAACAGCCTAAGTGTCCCCCAGTAGAAGATTGGATAAAGAAACTGTAGTACATTTACACTATGGAATACTACTCAGCTATTAAACACAAGAAATTTCTGAAATTTGTGGACAAATGGATTGAACTAGAAATGATTATGAGTGAGTTAACCCAGAAGCAGAAAGACTCAAATGATATGTACTCACTTATATCTGAACACTAACCCAAGGGACATGTCCCATGAAAGTCTTCACTTATCAGGAAAGTGGGTCAGAGGGGAAACCATCCTTTTGGGATGGGAAGCATAGGAGAATGGGGAAATAGAAGGGTCCAGAGGGTCCTAGAAACCTACAAGAAGAACATTATGACAGGCAGATCTGGGCCCAGGGGTCCTGCTCAAACTATGACACCAGCCAAGGACAATACTGGCAGTACACTTCAAACCCCTACCCAGATCTAGCCAATGGACAGGACATTCTCCACAGTTGAGTGGAGAGTGAGGATTGACTTTCACACGAACTCTGGTGCCCCATTTTTGACCACGTCCCCTTGATGGGGAGGCCTGGTGGCACTCAGAGGAAGAATAGCAGGCTACCAAGAAGAGACTTGATACCCTATGAACATATACAGGGGGAGGAGGTCCCCCTCAGTCACAGACATAGGGGAGGGGAGTAGGAGGAAAGTGGGAGGGAGGGAGGGAGGAATGGGAGGATACAAGGGACGTGCCAAAAACTGAGATGTAATATGAATAAATTAATAAAATATTAAAAATTTTAAAAATCCTATTTGACTCCCACATATATCTCTTAGCCTATTGTATTAATCCCTTGGTGCCGGTTTCTAATTTTATGCTGCAGAATTTTCTGGCTCTTACTTCATTCTCTCTGGAGAAGAGTGCGCATGCAGCATGTAAAAGTGCCTTCCACAAGTGGCAGAAAACAGTGCTGCAACGCTGCAAACAAAACAAGCCGAGATTACCCAGCCTGTCCCCTCCCCCCACCTTCCATCCTGCTCCAGAAGCTGACTCACAGGTCACCCCAGGGGTCTGTGTCACCACCTAGGTTTCCTCAAAGTCGAAGGTTCCCAAGTCGGTTGTTCTTTTGGTCCCTGGTTGCTTCACGTGAAGAGGACATCTTAAACAGTCTCAGGTGAAGCATAAGAGGAAATGCAACGCGTCTTTGATGACGCATTTCCGTCCCACTTCTGCCCACCCCAAAGCCAGAGTTCTGTGATCTTAGGATACACGGTAATACTTCTCCTTTATGTCAGACCCATTTTCTATCAACTTTTATTGCTTGAAGTGTCGGCACTATTCTAAACCTTCCTGGACCAAGCCTGTTGAACTGAGGAGCGCTCCCTCCCTCCCCCCCCCCCATCCTAACACTGCTATGATCCAGATCCCGAGATAGCGATCTGCAGATTCTTCCTTGCTCGTGGACGAGCCAACCTGCATTACTGTCAAAATTATCATTGCCTCGTAGTTTCCCAAGACCAGAAAGGAAAAAGTCTTCATATACTAAAGGAGGCAAATCGCGCAAAGCCCAAAGACAAGCTGGTTTTCTTTTTCACTCCAGTTGACGTTCAACTCAAATACCAGCCAGTTTCTGTTCAGCAGTTTGCCACAGCATCTGAAAACCTGAGTGCGTGCTGCTCTGGGTAGCTGCCTGAAGTCTAAATTGCCGGGAACACCCGTTCCTAATCAGGGAGATCTTGATTGGAACTAAATTTGTTCTCTGTGTAGAAATCACTCATGTTCCAAAATGCAATCTCTCCTC
Source organism: Acomys russatus (assembly GCF_903995435.1). Classification (NCBI taxonomy): domain Eukaryota; kingdom Metazoa; phylum Chordata; class Mammalia; order Rodentia; family Muridae; genus Acomys; species Acomys russatus. The sequence goes on along the minus strand of NC_067157.1, from coordinate 30,581,556 downwards.
TGGTCAAATTAGCTGTGTAAATATTGCAAATAAAAATATATGTAGGAGCAAGTGGCTTACAAAAAGGCACTTCCTTATAAGTGATCCATGTTACCCCAAATTCAAATATGTCTTGCAAATAAGGGTAGCCTGGGAAGCATTAGTACACGCGGACAACAGGTACCCATAAACTGCCCCAGTTTAGACCGAAGTCTCGCCATTGGAGGGTTTGTTTTTAAAAAGAAAATGGTGTGTTTTGGTTTTTGTTTGTTTGTTTGTTTGTTTGTTTTATTTTGCACTCCTGCTTTCTTCCCTCCCTCACACTCTCTTCCCCCGTTTCCCCTTCCCCTTGTCCTCAGAAAAGGGGAGCTCCCCACACCCCATCACTAACCCACCCCAACATATCAAGTCACATACGGACTGAGCTCCTCCTCATGCAGCCCTGTTAGGACAAAGTGATCGAAAGCCGGCAACAGAGTCCGTGTCATAGACAGCACCTGCTCAGCTTACTAGAGGACACACATGAAGATCAAACTGCCCGTGTGTTACATATGTGTAGGGGGCCTAGGTCCAGTCCATGCATGCTCTTTGGTTGGTGTGTTCACCTCTGTAAGCCCCCATGGGTCTAGGTTATGTGTGCATGCATTTATGTTTTCAGAAAGATGAAGCATCTGTAGGCGAGTGTGAGTGAGAAAGGGCTGTCCTTCTTAGCCAAATGAAATCTTATTTGGGTCTTATTTCCCACATCATATCTAGCACCCTGTGCCTTCATCTCTTTCATCTTAGTGACACGCCTATCCCACAAGTCCAGTGACTCTCCCATTTATCCTAACCATATACATACAGAGCGAGAGACAGAGACAGAAGCAGAGAGAAACAGCGATGGAGAGAGACAGAGACAGAGAGAAAGAGGCAGAGAAAGACAGAGATGGAGAGAGACAGAGATGGAGAGACAGAGGCAGAGGCGGAGAGAGACAGAGACAGAGAAAGAGGCTTAAAAATTACTTAAGATGATTTTGTTGCTGCTTGAGGGAAGTTACACAGCCTAGTTTTACCCCATCATTAACTTCTTCTATATCCTAAGCCTTGCATTTCACTACCCGCCTCTTTCATCACTCCGTGGTTGTGCCTGGGTGTCTCCCGTGTCCCTTCCATCTCTTCACGGTGGCATAACAACATACATCCTGAGCTTTGGCAGCTCAGTTCTTACCTGTTCTGATTCACAAGTGTCAGTATTAACCTTCTCTTCCCAACCTACTGCGGATGTATGGACAGCTAGGCTTCTGGTCCTACCACAGCACATAGACTAAGCTGCCCAGACTGGGTGGGGTGTCTCTGCATTTGAAGGTGAGTGTATTGATGAGGCACACAATTTGAAAACCCCTTTCTCCTTATTTTGCTTAAAATGCATATAAAAGTGATCCGTGGTACATCTTCCACTGGGTGGGGTTTTTTTGTTTGTTTGGTTGGTTGGTTGTTGGTTTGGTTTCTGTTTTTTGTTTTTAAACTAACTAAAGCAGCTCTTTCATGAGGCTAGGACTGTATACCCTCAACCAGATGGAGAAGTTGGCTCAGTGTCAGGACTTCAGAGAACCTTAAGCCTCACTCTACAGCAGGGATTCTCACACCCCAACACACATAAAAATAATTTGCAAAGCCTGTGTAAACACAGTTAGTCCTGTATCCAGAGTTTCCAGTGCAGCAGATCTTGGGATGGTCCTCACAGTGTGCTATCTGACAGGTTTCAAGCACTGTTAATGCTGTGGCTGCAGCATTTGAGAGCCATGTCTGTGTGGGCAGTGAGTTTAATTATGAGCCTTCACTTTTAGGTAACAAGGAGAATCATTTTCCTAGCTTGAAGCCTTAGATCCTTTGATTCAAATGAAAGTGAGTTTAATATTTCAGTACCTTCAGTCTCTGAGACTTATTTTATCTTCACCTGATAATTTTGTGGATCTTACCATAATCAGAATTTATACACTTTTAAATGTGTTTTTGAGAATTTCATTTATTAATATTGTATTTAAATCCTATCCAGCCTAAACTTCCTCCTCTCCCCTTCCCTCCCCACCTATTACTTACAAACTTTGCAAACATAAAAGTTGTTGAAATAATTGGAACAGGCTAAATAGAAGAAAAGTGACTCTTGAAACAAAGTCTACTTTATCTTTATCGCCTCCTTGAAAATAGGAATTCTCTTATGAATGTAAATGGATAAACCCAAAGCATTTGTCTGTAGCCTAGAAAGGTTTAACACTGTCAGTGAAGAAGTAATTTTTATTCCCAACAAATTGTAGCCCACTTATCTGTGAAATAAGTGGTTGTTACATGAAAATTGTGTATTACGTTCTAAGAAGGTTTTATTCACTTAAAAGTTTGTTAATTTTGTGCTTACGGGTGCCAGGAGTGTGTAAGTTCATACATACCAATTGCTCAAAGTAACTTTTACAGGCCATGGCTCAATCATAACATCTCTTTCAAGGCTCATAAAGAACACAGTGGTCCGTGACATTCCTTGAGAACACCACTTCACACCTAACATGGGGGCTCAGGTCTAAATCCTACCACTTGGGAGGCCTGAGGCAAGCAGATCTTGAGTTTGAGACCAGACTGGGATACATAGCAAGATCTTGTCAAAACAATCACTTTGATAAACAACCATAGCAACACAATAACTTCCCATGGCTGCTTCTCTTTGTTTCCTGTGGTGCCTACTATGGACATATAACGCCAGTGTAGCTCAGAAAGAGCAATTCACAATTAGGTCCAGGCACACAGCTGACCGACAAGACACCTGAGACCTGGAGGAGCGACCGCAACACACCGCAACACAGATGCTTCTGATAACACTCTTCAGACAGTGTTTCTTGAGACAAAACTCCGTGGTAAGAATCAGGAAGCTAGAAATTAGCTGAGGACATCCAATGAGACTGTGCTGACGGAGTGTGCTGTTTCTGGCACTGCTGTGGTCAGTGAGGATTTTATGTTTGTTGGGGGTGTTCGGGAAGTTGCAGGGCAGAGCAAGAAAAGAACCTATTTCCCCCTGAATTTGTCACTACCTTGCAAATGTGCAGCTAACCAGGACTTGTTTGCAATACTGCTGTCTTTTTTTGGCATCTACCAGACATGTTGTCATGTGAAGAACTGCTCAGTTGCAGGCCTGCTTGAGGAGCCTCAGATGTACTGCTGATTCCTGCTGATGTTTAACACTGATTCCGAGTCCCATCCTACTGGTAGTGTTCACGCTGTGCAAACCCCATGGGCTCCAAGGCGATGACAGAGGCATCTTTCAGTGACTGTTCAAGCTGCTCTGAATGCTTTCCCTTCTGAATCCTACAGAGAAGCCTGCAGACCTGCTCTGCACACGTTTGAGTATGTCATATAAGCTCAAGGACACAGAAGGGACCAGAAATACTATATATATTTTTTTAATTTTTTATTAATTTATTCATGTCACATCTCAATTGTTATCCCATCCCTTGTATCCTCCCATTCTTCCTTCCCTCCCATTTTCCCCTTACTCCCTTCCCCTATGACTGTGACTGAGAGGGATTCCCTCCCCCTGTATCTGCTCATAGGGTATCAAGTCTCTTCTTGGTAACCTGCTATCCTTCCTCTGAGTGCCACCAGGTCTCCCCCTCCAGGGGACATGGTCAAATATGAGGCACCAAAGTACGTGTGAAAGTCAATAGTATATTTTTAATAATTTATTTTATGTTATGTACATTGGTGTTTGGACTGCATGTATGTCTGTGTGAGGGTGTCAGAACCCCTGGACAGGAGTTACAGACAATTGTGAGCTGCCATGCAGGTGCTAAGAATCGAACCAGGGTCCTCTCAGAGAGCAGCTAGTGCTGTTAACCACTGAGTCATCTCTCCTGCCTGGGAATACTACATTTTGCCACTGTTCATACACATTTTAAATAGTTCCATAACACTAGTTAGGGTACGGGGACCTCCTAGCATAATGGCATAGTCTAAACGAAATGAATGTTTATGTATGTTACAGAAGAGAAAAGCATAAATCCAGAAAGGACTGTATGTTTGTAAATAAAATATAAACTTACCAATAAATTTCTATGAAGAGGGACTAAGGACAGGATACTGCCAAATAGTGCATTCTAAGCCAGGACTACCTTTCTCCATCCTTTCAATTCTCTCTCTCTCTCTCTCTCTCTCTCTCTCTCTCTCTCTCTCTCTCTCTCTCTCTCTCTCACTCACACACACACACACACACACACACACACACACACACACACGCACACACACACGTACACACACACACACACACACATACACACATACATTCCCACAAAGCTATGGAGCCTTCAGCAATCTGGCCTGAAGCCATGCAGAGTGCCAGCTGGTCCTCTTACTGAACCTGAAAAAAGACCCCTAATTACCAGCGTCTTAGCAGCTTCCTATCTCTGGAGTACTAACTGCAATTTGTTTGGGGTCTGATTCTCTTTCTGATTTGCACTTGCCTTAAAAATTCCCTTTCTATCTGGGATAATTTAGAAATAAGAGTTCCCTAATTTTTTTTTTATTTAAGAATCAATTTGAGTTTGAGAGGTTTGAATGAGATGCCTTCCAACTTACCGGTCTGAAAAGACCAATGGGTAGATTATCATCTCTTCAAGCCATAGACTTACAAGTGCTACTTTAGCCTAATATGAAGCATATGTGCTCAGAACACACACCTACCTAGATGGGGAAAGTAGGAAGTGACCGAAGTGATCATGGCTTTTGTAATTGACACTTTTCTTTTGTTTTGCGCTGCTAGGTATCAAAGCTGTGGCCTCACACATCCTAGGCAAATGCTGTAGCACTGGGTTACATCTCCAGACTTGGGTTGATATCAGACAAGTCTATCCAAAGAAACTGAACTACAAGGTAACTTCTAGGCCAGGCATGCTGACACATATCTTTAATTCCTGCACTGGAGAGGCAAAGGCAGGAGGCTCTCTCTAAGTTGAGGGCAGCCTGGCCTACAGAGTGAGGTCCAGGACAGCCAGGGCGACATAGAAGGACCCTGACACAGAACAAAACAAAATGCCAGCTTCTACAATGGCGAATCACATTGGTTCTACACATAGTGCATTGTGAAAGTGTCAAAAGAGATAATACAGTATTTATTATTAAGTGTTACTTTGTGTGGAGATTTTTCTTCTTAAACATTACAAACGAATCTTATTAAGTACAAATTCTGTTTTAGTAGCATAAATTCCCAGAAGTATGAAATTTGATCTCACAGGAAGAACACAACATAAGTTCAAAGCAGTGGCTCTCAACCTTCCTAACACTGTGACCCTTTAGTACAGTTCTCCATGTTGTGGTGAGTTCCAACCATAAAATTATTTTAGTTTCTACTTCATAACTGAAATTTATTATTGTTATGATTCTTAAATATCTGATATGCAGAATATCTGGGCATCCCGACCCACAGTTTGAGAATGAATAATTTCAAGCTAAACAACCTATAACTTATTACTGGCTGAGCCATTCTTTCACCTTTGGGGCAAATGGGCTAAATTCTTTTTGCCTCAGTTTCTACCTCAAATAATGACAGTGATAATGGTCCATACTTCACATATCAATCAGTGCAAAATTATACTGATTCATGCCAAGAAACTGGAGAATTTGGGAAACACTCAAAACTATCACTTAAACACTGCCATCTCTTGGTAATGTACTTAGTACAAGTATTTCTTTAACCCAATAGTCCTCTCATCTACCCACAATTCCTTACTATGTTTTAAACTGCATTACTTAAATTAGGTAAAACATTAAAACAAAACAAACAAAACACTGTGAGGTAAGAAGTGGGTAGATAACTTGCTTTCCCCAACGTATCAAAATGAAGTTTTAGTCTTTGAGACAGGCAGAGCCGTATCTATTTGTGCCAACAAAGATAGTAGAGGTGGACAAAATTTGCCAATAACCTTGGTCACAATCACAAATTGTCCTGGAATTGGCTTCTGACCCCTCATATAATGTGTCTGGGCAGTGAAGGAATACAAAACGAGAGGTTTGCTTCCCATGCCAGTTGCTAATTGGTTGTTTCACTTTCATCCATCCCAATATTATCACTGCCGCTCATTCCCCCCAGTCCCAGTGGGGGGGGGGGGGCGGTGAGGAGTGACTACAATGGGTAGAAAATGGCTTCTGGCATTAGTCCTCCAAACTCAGATCAAGCGAATGGCTATCAGTAATCTCTTTTGGATTACCTGCCATTGTTCATTTTAGCACCATGATGAAAATTCATGGGAAAACAAGACTCTCTGGCCACTTTCAAAAAAAAAAAACTCATCAGAGACTCTAAAAGAATGGGAGCCCTGCATACTAAAATCCCAAGTACAACCAACTTGATTAGAAAGTAGAGACAAGGTCTCTGCAGTTTAGAGCAAGTTATTCCCAGGGGAGTCTTGCCAGGAGAACCCCCAAGTTATCACACTCGGAATTTCCCCCCAATTCCTCCTTTTTCCAGTTTGCCTCTTGTGGTTAACTCCATCACTAACTTATAGCGATAAACACCTGGAGTCTATCAAAAACAAAGAGGGGCTTATTCACCCTGAGCAGAAACAAACTACATAATATAAGACGTGAGCAGGAATATGTTTTTTATGATGTGCCAGCATAAGGGGGATCAAAGGCTAAAGCCAAATAAATAGCAACTGGGCACTGGCAGGGGAAACATAGTTAGACTTTAAAATAATCAAAAACAAACCCGAAGAGCGCAGACACTCTCCACATTCAACAGTCATATTTTCTCTCTTTTGATACAGGGCTTAAACCTATCAAGAGTTTTTCAGACCTAATCAACGGAATTAAAGAAGAATCCCACCTTCCATGGAAGGTTGTTACATGAACCAAAGGGACCGGTCCGAACAGATCAGCCCTGTCCCTTCCCCCTCTACCACACAGCCTCTCCGTGCCAGTTCACTCCCCCTTCCTCTAAGGGCTTATTATTGAATTTACCTTGGCTACGTTATGGAATTTGCAGGCTGACATTAACCCATTTATTGAGGCGACTCCCCCTTATCTAAAACATCTCTAGGCAAACTCAAACAATCTGTCTGCCATCCGCTGATTGGCAGGGCAAATTTTTCCAGGTGGTAAAACTAGCTCCCCTCAAATGACTTGCCAACCTCATTTTTTGGCCTGGCAGAGTGATTGAAAGAAGACGGGAGCCACCAGTCTTCATTTGCCTGCGCTTGGTATCTGCAACGTATTAACATAAATAATTTTGAAAGATTAGTAGTATTGGCGAGGGGGGGCGGAGCTGTAGAGGAGGGGGTGGGAGCTGAAGGGTAGGCAGCCCAGAGCCAAGAGGAGGCAGATATGAGAGCTGAGAATTGACAGGCTCAACCCTGAGGGCAGAGAACCCCATCTGCATTTGATTTGTCAAGGATTTATATTAGCGAAACTTTAACTCCCGCAGATAGTACTTACGATTACACTCCAAGAGCAAGCTTATGCAAATACAGCTTCAACTCCCCGGTATGTGGCCCAGACAGTGAATTTGGCAGATTTCATTGAGTCTGGTGGCTGGATCTAATAAATTCATTTACATGAAGGATTAGGACATCTGGAAAAGTAGCGTGGTGGTTTATTGAAACATAAATAACATTAATTGAAAGGTTACAGGTATGCAAAACACTTTATGCAGGCGACACAAAACGCTATAAAGCACCTTCACTACTCAAATAAAGCAAAAGGGTGGGAGGGGGGCAGCGAATCTCACTAACATAAACAGAAAAGGTAATTTCCAGGATCCAATTTAAATGTCAATTTAGATAGTGACAGTAAGAGTGAGAGGGGCAACCCATTTCTTCCTGCCTTTGTGGTGGGTGCCTTTTGCAGATCTGCTGCCCTCCCAATGCACATTTTAGCTACCAATTCACAGCAATAAGGTAGTAACATAATTAAATTTATTTCCAGTTAGAAATCTCCAAACTGTCATGCCATTTTGCAAACAGAAAAGCACGGCTGAGCTCTCGTGCTAACTCTTCCATGAGTTTATTTTAGTGCTGTAATGGATACTCATGGCTGGCCGGTTAGTGTCTGATGGAGCTGGTTACCATCAGTGTAATAACAAATTACTCAGAGGAAAATGAGCAAAGATTGATATCGTATGATTTAAAAGCTGAGAGAGGAGCTCACGTGGCTTCCAATCATTTGAGTTACCTCAAGATTAATTTATAGCTTGGTCACCCATTCAAGTTCTTTTTCATCTTTTATCCCCAAATAAAGAGATGACTTAGTTGTTTAATCATCCCAAATGCCTCCTGTCCAAAGCAATAGCCAGCCTTCCCTTTCTGAAGGGCCATTTTTTTTTTTTTTTTTTTTTTTTTGAAGTCATTATCAGACGCTGACTTTGAGAAGTTATGCAAATGAGAAAGTCTGGCATTTTCTCAGGTATGGAGGCTCTGGGGAGACCAATCCAGAAACTGCAGTTGACACAGTCAAGTAGAGAGCTGTTTGATCAAAACTGAAAGAGAACACTGGCCAAACTTGTGTGTGTGTGTGTGTGTGTGTGTGTGTGTGTGTGTGTGTGTGTGTGCGTGTGTGTGTGTGTGTGTAATGTATGTATTATGTATTTGTGTGATTGTATATATATGTATATGTATTTGTATGTATAATATATTTGTATAATTGTATACATGTATATATATATATACATACACACACACACACATACTGTAGGATTTGATGCAGTTACTGATATACTTCAGAGGAAAATTTTATGAGTTTTTTTCAGATACTCAGATTATCTTGCTTTTCATAATAAGAAATTAGACAAAGGCTCAGAGACCTGCCGGCCGCAGGCCAGAGACACACAGAGGCCTGTGTGCCACCACGACATGTAGTGCGGGAGAAGGAAGACATCCAGAGGCCCACTGGCTACCATACTGGCTCAGGCAGGGGAAGTCCACCCAAAGGCCGGCGAGCCAGGTGGCCTCCCTGCAGGTATGTGGTGGACAGATGGAAGAGAAAGAGAAGCAGAACAGTCTGATTATTGAGATAACCTGGAGGCTTGAGGGCAGAGAGGAGCAGCCTGCTGTGAGTGGCTGGCCCCACCACCTGAGGCCATGATGAAGACACAGCCCATGCTGCCCCTGAGAGCCAAGTCTAGGTCTGTGGCCATGCATGCAGCAGCAGGGTGCTCTGGGCCTTCGGATGGTCTAGACAGTAGCCTGAGATCATGTTGATGTCCAAGGGCTATGCAGAACTGGTCCCGCCCCTCACTGGCTGCAGCACTCTGGAGAGCTGCTCCCATCTCTCACTGGTGGCAGCACTTGGAGAGTGAGCTCTACCCTTCTCCTGGGCAACGCAGTGGAACTGGCTCTGGTGGCTTGAGTATGGGTGAGCCATTTCTGAGGGCACGAGAGCGGGAGAGCTAAGCCTGCCTCCTGCTGGAGGTGGAATTGGGTGGGCTAGCAGGGCACAATGCTAGAGACTTGGCCCTGGTGGTGTGCCTCTGGGAAAGCAAGCGGGCTGAGCAGCTCAGCTACCAGATCCAGGTCCAGATCCAGGTCCAGATCCAGGTCCAGATCCAGGTCCAGATCCAGGACTTTGAATTGGTTCCCATCAAATTCTACATCATTCGTGAACTGTTGGCGCACACAAAAGGGCCAGTCCTGCTGATGCAAAGAAAGCTGCAGAATCTCCATGACACAGGGCAACAACGGGACAACAGAGAGGCATCCAATGAGGGTCCAATATTGATGGAGTGGCCAAACCTAGAGATCTTGAACCGGACCAATGACTCAGTGCAACAGGACACTTGCAAGTGAAGATGTGTGGACAGAAAGGTGTACTGGGAACCACTACAGCTTCCCTGGAACCACTACAGCTTCCCTGATGGGATGTTTTTCTATGCGTTGTTTAGTTTTGGATTGGTTTGTTGTTTTTGTTTTTTATTTCATTTGTGGGGGATGTTGCAAAAACAGAGGACAGCCAGGTGTGGTGACACACGCCTGTAATCCCAGCTCCCAAAGAGGCAGAGGCAGGTGAATCTCTATCAGTTCAAGGCTAGCTTACTCTACAAAGTGAGTCCAGGACAACTAAGGCTACCCAGAGAAAACCTGTTTTGAAAAAAAAAAAAAAAAGGAGAAAGCAGATATAAGGAAGATGAATGGAACTGGGGTGCATGATGTGAAACGCATAAAATATCGATAAAAGTTGAAAAAAGAAAGAAAGAAATTAGACAAAGTGATCTTTGCTTCTAAAGTAAAGTAACGGAATCAGAAAATGGAAGGAATTTTAATGGACATTTACACTTCGGCTCTTGCAATCAGCAAAAATAATTCATAGGATACATAAACTTTTAAAATTGCCATTCGTAGATTTTCTTTCAGAAGTTAAATATAACTAGTAGCAGAAATTGGTCAAGCAAAATATATTGCCACAGTAAAGTTTTTTTCTCAATGTGGATTTTTTTTTTTTTCAAGATAGTGCTTCTCTGTGTACCCTTGGCTATCCTGGACTCACTTTGTAGACCAGGCTGGCCTCAAACTCACAGAGATCTGCCTGCCTCTGCCTCTGAATGCTGGGATTAAAGGCATGTGCCACCACACCCAGCTCAACATGGATTTTTTAAATTAGATTCTAAAAAGGCAAAGATTTTACACAAAAAAAGCTAAATGTAATTGACATACTACAAAAAGATCAAGTCTTGTTTATTAATTCCTATGGCTCTCCAAAGAATAGAGAATTTAATGCTTCTAAGTTTTTACATGAAAAGTTATTTGACCACACAGTGATAAGCTATCAAGTGCTTATCAGAGAATAAATGACATAGATTGCCCTAACCTAGGAGGTTCATCCAATACGCTGTCTGATATCAAATACTTAAAACTTCTTTGCTGAAACTAAAATACAAACCAAAATAATTGTGTAATCTATAAGAGGATCCAAGTAAGTTTCCAGACAAAGAGAAATGCAGCTATTCTGTTAGATCAAGCCTCAGTAGTTTAACATTTGGTCTAGTCAGAGTGAGCCAAGAACCACCTGTTTATCTGGTTAAATCTTTATGATCATTTAAAAATAGTATCTGTCTGGGGGAATGGCACGGCAGTTAAGAATACTAGCTGTGAGCTGGAGAGATGGCTCAGAGGTTAAGGGCACTGACTGCTCTTCCAAAGGTTCTGAGTTCAATTCCCAGCAACCACATGGTGGCTCACAACCTTCTATAATAAGATCTGGTGCCCTCTTCTGGCCTGCAAGTGTACATGCAGGCAGAGCACTATAAATAAGAAAGAAAGAAAGAAAGAAAGAAAGAAAGAAAGAAAGAAAGAAAGAAAGAAAGAAAAAAAGAAAGAAAGAAAGAAAGAGAGAGAGAAATATAAACTCTGGTCCTCTGAAAGAGTGGCATGTGCTTTACCCCTGAGCCATCCCTCCAGCCCCCAGCTATAGTCTTTTAAGAGTTTACCCATGAGCTGGGCTGCAGTGGCACGCACCTTTAATCCCAGTACTCAGAGAGATGGAGACAGGTGGATCTCTGTGAGCTCGAGGCCAGCCTGGTCTACAGAGTAAGTTCCAGGACAGTCAAGGCTACAGAGAGAAACCCTATCTTGAGGGTGAGGGGTAGGGAAGAGTTAGCCCATAGTAAACAAGAATATTTAATTTATTCACATAATCTAATGTTAATCTAACATAAAGCCATCAAGGATCCTGAGTACTCAAGTACATTTCCATGTGTCTATAAGATAATGTAGTTAACAAGAACAAGCTAGGGAGCGAGTTGGCAAAGCAAAGGAGCAGCACTGGCTGGTGACAGACATGGTCCTGTTGGCCACCTCACTGGTGCTAGTTTTGTTGCCTTGGGTGATGTGTCTCACATCACTCAGCTACACAGTGAACTACTAACAGTGCCCATGGGCTGCATCAGTGGCATCACTAGGTGCTGTGATGCCACTGAGAGCCATGTCTGGCACATGTGGAGGACTGCCACCACCACTGCAGCCCAAGCACTCTGCAGATTACAGCTCTGGAAGAATATTGCTGATCGCATCCCTTATTTCTAGAAGCAGCTGGGGGAAAATGGCAATAGACTGCAGAAGATAATTTATCAAAGCAAATCCTATTCCCAAACAAACAAACAAAAAAAAAGCTTTAGGGCCATGGAAACAAAGAAAGAAATATTTCTTTCTGAAACAGAAATCTTAAGATGACTTAGACAGATTTGCCAGACATTCAGACTAAGGAAGTGTTGAATTAAAGACAGCAATCACAAAAAGCAGAGGGAAAGAGACAGTTGAAAGGAAAAATAATGTTTGTCAAGGGAGAAGGAAGGTGAGTAAAGACAGCCTGCACCCAGGAGAAGTGAGGAGCGTGGATAATGAATGGAAGTGGCCATGTAGACAAAGACCCCAAACTGGCCTTCAGTGAAATTTTAGGAAAGAAAAGCTGAGATATAATGATGCTTTGTCAAATTCACTCATCCACTTTAGGCTCTGTTAAAGTCTAAAAGGATGTAGTGTGTGTGTGTGTGTTTGTGTGTGTGTGTGTGTGTTCCCTGAGGCAAGGGTTGCAGACATGCACTTCTACACTTGCTTGGCTTTTCATATCATGTCGATGCCAGGGATCCAGGCAGCCTCCGGTCCTCAAACTTGTATGATACACACATTATTGTCTGAGCCATCACTCCAGCCTTGACTCCATGACTTCAGTTACTACCTTCTAAGTGTTCAGGAGCATCATGCTGCTGTCTCCTGAGGTACAAGCCCACCACAGTTTCTAGATGAGCTTCACATTCTTCAGCTATCAGTCGTGCACCAAGGAATTCATCTATGGCTGCTCTCTCCTTTAAACACAAACACAAGAGAAGCTGGCTCCTCCTCCTTGTTTTTCAGCAAGTGGCATCACCATGGTACCAGGTACCCAGACTTGGCAACTCTTCCTCTCATCTCTTTGGTCAATAAAACAGTAACTCCCATTGACTCCACCTCATCCACGACCCTCATATCTTTCCAGTCCATCATCTTAGCCACGTTCCTGGGATAATTTTATTTGCCTGGTTAATATGTGCCACGGTCTCTGTCACACCTGCAGCTTAGGGTTGATGTGCTTGCCTCATTAAATGCAGCTCTTTTTCAGTTATCCCAAGATGCGGATGGAGCACACTTATTCAGGCAAGTATTTTGCTAGTCAGTAGTGCAGAATGCTTTTGTCCTGTGGAATTTTTCTTCTCTGTCTAGGTCAGAAAAAAAACAATGACAAGAGAAAGAGTACCTCACCAATCATATTGCTCCCTACTGAGTCACTTCATTAAACTCTCCATCACACAACATACCATGAATTTCTCATAACCTGCTCAAACACGTTATTTCCTCTCCGTCTAACTGGCAGAGTCCTACCCATCCATCAAGATTCAGCTCAAATGTCACCTGCTCTCTGCAGCCTTTCCTGACTTTCCAAGACCACATTTCCTTCTCTCTGCAAGTGCCTCCCTCCCGGCACTTCTCCCCATCTCTGGAGACACACAGTTTTCATTAAAATCTCAATAGCCAGAATCTCCAGAGCAAGGCACAATTCACAGAAGGCATTTAGTAAACGTCTAATGAACAAGGGGACCCAAAGTGTCTAAAAATGACAGTTCCACCAGAAGTGGGCCACTAAGCAAATTTATCAATTAAAATAATACCGTAAAGACGGCTGAACAGGGATCTGTTACACAAGGAAAGGAGTCTTGGGAGCTTTGGTCAGAGCAAGGCACGTTTTAAACTGTGCTGAGAGCCTCAGGAGGTAAACAGCTTCAATTCCAAAGCTTCGATTACTTATGGTTCTAACCCTGAGAAAATGCTAGTGGAGTGAGTGGGGTTGTCTGGGGTTACCTCTTGTCCCAAAGATGTTCTGAGGCCTTTTCATAAACCTGCCCTTTGTCAAGTTTTCATATTTTTCTTCCCAATGTCTTCTTCCTACATTTGTGAGTAAACCCAGAAAGCAGTGACTATTTGTGTTGCCATAAAATAGAGAGAGAGAAGTGAGTAACAGGTCTCTCTTGGCCCATATAACTGAAGAGCTGCTGTGACCCGCAAGAAATAGTGAGAAGGCAGTTATAGTCTTATTTCTACGAATACAGTCACCTAGTCCAAATTGAGTCATGGTACCAGTTACCCTCAAAACAACTTCATTGCCTCCGTCTTTTCTGCTGCAAACAAACTATCAGAGCCCATTAACCTTAGACAGTAAACCAAAGTGAACATGCTTTAATGGGATCATACTGTTGCAGACTCAGATATAAACTGCAGAGGATGATGCAGCCACTGTAATGACAGTGACAAACAGTGTTGAATGGACGTGCTGCTGGGAGCATTCCTGCTCTGTCGATGAATAAAGCCACCTAGTTCATCAGCAAAGCCATGGTGATGGATGAACTCACAGACACTTGGGAGTCTTAGCAATCCCTATCCAAACCACCTCTGTCTGCCTCACAGTCTTTGCCCACAAAATAGACAGAAGGTAGTAGTAATAGATTATTAACGTAAACACAATTAAGAAACAGGAAGCAACATAGTGAAGATGCTTAAATCATTATTACGACACACTAGATATTGGCTGTTATAGAAGTTGCCATGGAGCCAGGGAGTTGTGGTGTACAAATTTAATCCCAGTACTTAGGAAGGAGGCAGATCTCTGAGTTCAAAAGAGTGAATTCCAGAACAGCCAGGACTACATAGAGGCACCCTATCTCCAAAGTTAAAAAAAATAAAGCCATAGGAACATATGTTCTAATTCATTCTTTAAAAGGATTTATTTTATTTTTA